>NC_133522.1:34165000-35365000 GCF_049354715.1 Callithrix jacchus | reverse complement strand
GCTAGATTTCTTTAAGTAAAAAGCTATGTCCTGTGTTCCTTGTCCTCAGAAGTTGGGTGTATGTTTGAGATGTGGTGCTACTGCCTTAACATAAGAGTGTTCCCAAAGTTGTTTTTCCAGTAGCAGCAACCTGCTGCACTCCTCAGTCTCATTTGTGATTAATGACTGCAATTCAGCCCTCAGCAGCTATAAAACATTGCTGTGTAACTAAGTACTTCCCTGATTCTGAACAACAGATAATAACATCTCACATTTATTGATGTTTCTTATAAAGCTGGCACTGTTCTAACCACTTAACCTGTATTAACGCATTTAATCCTCACAACAATCTCTCTGATACAGATATTACTATCACCATCCCTGTTTTACAGAGGAAACAATGAGGCACTAGTTACCAGGAAGAAGAGCTTGCCCAAGGCTTCAAAGTGGGTGACACAACCAGAACCTGACCTTAAGCAGTCTGGCTCCGAATCTACTTTTAACCATTCTGCTTACTGCTTCTTTGTCAACTAAACAGCGATCAAACCCACGACTTCAGTTGTTAGTGCACTGCACAAGCCAGATGCCCGGGCTTCGGGGTAGTGTAAGTCAATATTTTATCTGCAGTCCTGAAATTTTTACTCTCTCCAACGGGCCTGGATTCTGGCGAATTGCGTTCATATTGCCCATACTTTGGACATCAGTACATCACCCCATTTGACATATACTTTAAATCAAAACAATCTCAAAAATCAGCACTCCACCACATAAAATAAACCCTCTGTTTAGAATGCTCAGGAAATGCAGGTTTTAGGGGTAAGACAATTCTCTCATTAACAGAACATTAGTCAGAAAATTAGGAGGGAAGTGGTGATTCCTAAAACATAAGTTATGGAGAGATCAGCACTATAAAGAGAGGCTCTGACAAGCGGTAATTTTAAAGGGCTTTGCAATTATTATTCTGAACATCATCTCTCACAGTACAGGTGTGTAGAAGGCACATGGCACATGAGATTCAACTGAATGATAAATACTAACCACCCTCATCCCCCCACCACCACCACTAGTAGGAAATTGATATTCTGAATAAATGCCACTTACCATCTTCATGAAGTGGGTGTAAGCTTGGGGGAAAAAAAAAAGAAGACTTCAAGGAGTAACAGTACAAAGTAATTTTCACAAAATTTGCGATATACATATTACACTCCAATGTGTAGATTATCTTCAAGTGTTCCATTGCACCTTTTTACATATCACTGCACTTCAGATCAAGTACATTTAAACAAACCAACTGTGAGCTTGTCTCCAAATTCAATATAGAGGTTATCAAATGAAATTTTGTATTTTTTGTATTTCCATCCCCAATATCCACAATGTAACAAGAAGTTTATACTCAAGCTTCTAATCTTTAAAGTAAAATGCACAGAGAATAGACCTATAAAACTTAAATGGAATAATTAAGAACATTTTGAAAGAACTCTTAGGAGGAAACCATAAAAGAAAAAGCATTCTAGTTGTTGAAAAAATGTTACTGACGGTGATGAATGGACTATGCTCCCCAATAAAAAAGAAGTGGGCTCATGTACACACATTATATAATATGCACATAATGTATCTTCAAGCTTAATGTCTTTCTTAAAAGACATTTTAAAAGTTTTAATATATTATTTCCAAGTGAACCTCCCCTGCACCCCACCTTAGAGGCACTAATACTTAAAAAATTCATGATTTCTAATCTCCTCTAGTCCCAGACTTAAAGTAACAAAATAAATAGTTTTTCCCAATACAAAATGTTTTAAATGAACTACCATTAGTAGAAATCATTTTTTTCACCAAAGGTAAGGGCCAAATTCCCAGCTCTACATTTCCCATTCCTAAACTGTGTGTGGGTTGTGTGCTCCTTTTTAAAGCAAGAAGCAATGACACAAGGTGTAAAGACAGTAGTGTCATACAATCAAGACAATGAGACAGGTATATATGGTTGGCCATTCATTAAACAGCTCTTTCCAGACTTGACCCGATACAACCTGTTAATTCCACCCATATTGCGCTTACCCTCCTCTGACTCCTGAAATTTTTTGTGTATGCATAAAAAGCCAAGGGCCATGAAAAACAGAGCAACTCCGCTCTGTGTAGTGAAGCACAAATTAGGCTCACTGCTTGAAACTTATAGACCACATAACAAAACCACAAAAAGGAAATTCAGTCCAGTAAGAGTAGTAAATATTTTTGTTACAATACTGTTTATTGGATTACTCCTAGCTGCCAATTTCTTCCCAAGTTTTGGCTCTCTCCAGTGCAAATTTATTCTCAGACTTCAGCTAACAAGGCTCTGTGTTTAAACACCACCTCAGTGCTACTGGCCACTGCCTAAGAGTGCTCTTCCACTTCACTGAATACCTGTATCAAAACAACCCAGCTGGGTCCCCTTCAGCCTTCTGAAGCAACCCCTCTAGAGCGCTTCTTGGCCTGTTATAGTGGAGGCATGTGATTAGAGAATCTGCACCAGCTGTTTCCAATTACCTCTCAAGCTGGGGCGAATGACTCAGCAACCCAACTTTTTTAGAGTCATCCTACCTTGTTAACCAACCAACATACTCAACAATAGTAAACCACTTGACAGAACCATGGGTTAAAAAACAATACAAGAATCAGTACACCAAAGCTACTCTACTCCAAGCTGACTCACCAGGAACCTTTTTTTCCCTGGGCTACTTTAAGATGTCCAAAGGCAGAAGTGGCAAGTGCCTTCTAGCCCAGCCCAGCCCTTGCACCACTACCCAAAGACCAGGAAGGAAGCCGGCCTCTTCCCATTTCTCTGCTTGACTACGTGAAGCGCTCAAGCGCTGTGCCACTAACACACTGGGATTTCCACCCTTTATCCTTCTGAATTGCCTTCAATGCAAACCCTCTGGGATGTAAAGAGGGTTCAAATATATGAACAAATTCCCATAGCATCCTCCATGGGCAACAGTCCCTACACCTAGATAATTCTTCAAAAAGCACAGCACCCTACAAAAACAAAAACAGTCTTTGTTCCTCCAAGCATGACATTGTAGCTTGTTCTTCCCATACACGTTCTTTCACAATTACTACTACACTTTACCTGGAATCAGCACACATTTTACGCAGAAGCCTCACTCCATAAAAGCATTCCGCACAATTCTACTCAATGACATGCAACAGCCGTGTAGAATGAGAGAGCAACGGCACTCGTGTTACATTACCCGAGCACAAAGCTGGTGTCTCCAGAATCAACGCCCACTCTCACCATATTGTGCGAGGCTTAATTACAAAGCGTGGGCAAAACTCCAACAAAGGGAGTCCTGGGATCTCCGGTCCCCAAAGCCAGTCTTCGGTAAATCTAGCTCAACACGGTGGCCTTCTCTCCCCTGCCCCAAACTCGGCCTTTCTCACGCGACTGCACGCGCGACAGGCACCAGGCTGGGGAAACGCGAGGCTGGGCAAGCGGTGGGAGGTGACGGAGGACAATACGGGGCCCCAGCCTCGAGGGCGGTGCTGATGTGTCACTGCCCGAGCGGGCCGCGGGCGAGGGGCCGGGCTGGCGCCCGAGGGCGGGGAGAGGGGGTGAGGCAGGGACCCCAAGGCCACCGGCCCCCGCCCGCCCCGAGTAAAGTACGGCGCGCGCGGGTAAACAACAGCTCCGGCCGCGGAAGGAGGTTCGAGCGCCGACGGGACGCCCCTTCCGGCGTCACGGCCACTTCCAGGACTCGGACGGCAGGCACCCCCCCCCCGCGCCCCGCCCAGCCCAGAAAGAGCCGCCCCCGGCCCGCCCGCGCCTCCCCCGGACCTGCCCGCGGGCCTCCCCTCACAGGCCCGCGTCCCCGACCGCGCTAACCCTCCCGGAGAAGGCCGGCAGGACGGCCGAGCCACTCACCAGAGCTGAGGCGCGGCGCTGCCCGACTGACTGCAGCGAGCGAACCCGGCGGGCGGCGAGGGCAGCGGTCAGGTGACTCACTCCTTCCGCGCGGCCAGCCGCCCCCACCCTTCTGCGCCGCTCTGCCGCCGCCACCTCGCGGCGCCAAAACCCCGCCCGCCAGCTGGAGGCCCCGCCCCCGGGGCCGATGCCCCGCCCCGCTGCCCTCGAGGCGGCTGTCAGCGAACGAGCGAGCGCGGTAGCGCCGGCCGGGGTCGCAGTGGCCGGAAGCCCACGCGGGGGGTTGCAGGGAGGGGTTGTAAGGGCCAGGACGGGGCGGGCCTCGGGGAGGGGGCGGTGAGGTTCCTGGACCTCCGCGCGCTGCACAGCCCGCAGCCTGAGCTGACTTCCACTCGAGGACCGACTCTCCTCTCCCTTCTGAGGGCAGGACGGAAAGCCGAGCGCCCCCTTGTCCCAGGAACTGCAGGACGCCCTAATGCAGCAGAGGCGCAGCTTGCCAGGGTGCCCGCGGACAGCAGGAGGGAGAACGGGCGCTGGCCCCACAAGGCTCGCTTTACCCCCTTGAAAGCCCCTCGGCTGCCTGCCCTGGGGGTGGCGGACGCCCAGCTTCACAGGGTACTTGAGCTTGCTGGTGGGCACATGTGAAGTGCGTCCAGGTTTTTGTGGAGAGCGTCTAACAGTTGCTCTACTTCTGACTGTCAGTGAAACAAGGGCGCCCAAGACAGGTGTTCCCTTTTCAGTGTCGCTGCCAGGAAGCTTCCAGCCAGGTTCAGCGCCCAGTAGTGTCAGCCGGCCCATCTCGAGCCTGGGTTCCACTGTCATCTTTTGGTGCTTTTTCTGGTGTTTATCCAACTGTCAGTTTTAAAATTATGTTCCCAAGCCATTTAACACCTCTGGGGTTCAAAGCACGGGCCGTCAGCAGAGAGGGGTGCACGCGCAGTGGAGGGGTCTGGGCACGCCAACCCCACAAGGGTTACAGCGAGATGGCACGGACCTTGAGGCCTGTAGCCAAAGGACGATTTGTGTGAAGGGATTTTGTTGTTAGCTTTGGAGACAGCAACAAGAAGACAGCCCTGGAGTTCCTGGGGCAAAAAGGATACCAAGATAAATAATCAGGTATTAGCACTAACACGACCGCATTTGCACCCACAGGCTGTGGGACTTGGGGACGTTTGAGTTACCTCCAAAATACATGAGAAAAATCACATACGTGAAGTTGGATGGGAGTGCAAGGGGTGAAGTGATACATTATGACCTAGAATTACGGGGGGGGGGGGGCGGTCCTGGAGGAGGTGACATTTGCATTGGGTCTTAATTGGGAAGAGGAACCCAGCAGTCCAGAGGTAAGAGGTACTTCACATCCCAGGCTGCCTGAGTTCATGGTGGAAGTGCAGATACTTAGTGAAACACGAGGAAAGGACACTTGGAAACACACCATGAAAGAAGGATTGGAGTTCTTACAGACACATGGGAGTGTCCGAGGCTTTATTCTGCTTCCACCCTGAGTCAGTGGAATTACAGTCTTTTTTTTTCCTACACCTATGCAGTTTCTTCTAGGGGAAGATCAAACCCTCCACTTTGGGAAGAACTCTTGCTTTAGATAATAGCAGTGATATTTTCTAGCCTGAAAATTATGATGTATGCCCTGATACGTTTAATTATTTGAGAAGTTATCACAAAGGTATACCAATGTGCTGAGAGTATCAACACAGGTGAGTGACTCTCAAGCTTCAGTATGGGTAAGAATATCTGGGGGCCTTGTTAAAATGCAGATTCCTGGATCCCACCCCCCAAAGATTCTAATTTTGTAGATCCGAGTAGGCCTACAGATCTGCATTTTTAATACTGAAGCAGATGGTCTTCACATTTCACTTAAGTACTAAGTTAGAGATTATGGCACGTAGTAGGGACAGGACAAAAAATGAAATTGGAGAATGAAATGAAACTGAGTCTGTATGAGAAGGGCCTCATGTGTTGCACCTGGAGTTTGGACTTTATCCCATGGGCTGCAAGAAGTGAGTTGGGGTTTTTAAGTCATGTGGTTGTTTTTAAAAGCTAATTCTGGCGGGGCGCGGTGGCTCACGCCTATAATCCCAGCACTTTGGGAGGCCAAGGCGGGTGGATCACGAGGTCAAGAGATCAAGACCATCCTGGTAAACAAGGTGAAACCCCGTCTCTACTAAAAATACAAAAATTAGCTGGGCGTCGAGGTGCACGCCTGTAGTCCCAGCTACTTGGGAGGCTGAGGCAGGAGAATTGCTTGAACTCAGGAGGGGGAGGTTGCGGTGAGCCGAGATCGCGCCATTGCACTCCAGCCTGGGTAACAAGAGTGAAACTCCATTTCAAAAAAAAGAAAAATGAGAAAGAAAAAGAAAAAAAAAAGCTAATTCTGGTATTGAGAAGGAATGGGAGTGAAGGGAGTGGAAACAGATTGTAGGCTGAATGAAGGAATGAATGAATGATGATGCTCAGTAAAAGATGTGGCACTTTTTGTTTTCAGTATTCTCTTGATTTGAACCAAAACCACTTATAATATATTTCTTTTAAAACCTGAATATCAGTGTAAATATTCACAAACAACTGTGTGTCCTGACCTATGCCTTCTGGACTTCCAGAGTTAGCATTAACATTATTAGCTACCAGGCCAACAAACCTTGAGTAATCCTACTGTACACAGACTCAAGAAAAAAGGCTACATCACTGGTCAACTTTTAAGAACATCAGCCTCAAGATCTTTTACATTAACTCATACATTTATTAAAATATGTTACTATAACAGATTTTTAAAAATTATCTTGGGGTTATAATGAGACGTGATTCTGCTCAATTCCTATTGAAGAAAAAATATTTAGATTTGGGGACTAAGAAAAATTGTGATTGCTTTTTTTTTTTTTGCTTTTGCTTTTTTGGAAACAGTCTCTCACTCTGTCACCCAGGCTGGAGTGCAGTGGCAAGTGATTTTGGTTCACTGAACCTCTGCCTCCCAGATTCAAGTGATTCTCTTGCCTCAGCCTCTTGAATAGCTGGAATTACAGGTGCCCACCACCAGGCCCAGCTAGGTTTCATATTTTTAGTAGAAACGGGGTTTCACCACATTGGCCAGGATGATCTCCAACTCCCAACCTCAAATGATCCACCTGCCTTGGCCTCCCAAAATGCTGGGATTGCAGACATGAACCACCATGCCCAGCCGATTTCTTTCAATTGGTATTGATAATAGTTTGAAACTGGGATGAGTAGACTAGTGTTGTGGTCTTTCTGTTCCTTACCTCAGCTGGGTCCAAGTTCTTGTCTCACAACCGGGAAAAATAAGGGTCACATACACTAGAGAGTGAGTAGAATGGAACTGATTAAGTGCAAAGAAAGCTCTTAGCAAAGAGGAAATGTGGGGAGTGGTTCCCCTACCCAAAAGTGGGAAAATCCCCTCTCATGTGGCTGAACCTGGGGCTTTTATGCACTCAGAATGGGAAGTGCATGATGATTGGTTTGTGAGCACACAAAAACAGGTTAAAGCAAAGACACCACTCAAAGGTGGACAAAACAGTGTTGAAAGCCAATTAGAAAGGGTAGATATATGTGAAATAGGTGAAGGGTGGGAATCAATCAGGAAAAAGCATGCCAAACAGGAAGACAAGTTCTCAGTCAGGTCTGAGGATTTAACTTGCAGCTTGACTTGCAGGCTTTAAACTGTCTTCAGCTTGGAGGTGGGGTTTCACCGGGGACCCACCCCTAACTGTGTAGGCGTTTGACTGCCTCCTGATGCTATCACTAGGAGCGCAACATAAAGATGCTGTGCTACCGTTTCACAGTGATTTGCAGTCAGTGCTTGTTTTGTCATGTAGTTTTGTTTTTAGTGCATTATTCTTTAGGAAAATTTATCCATGAAGCTTGGACATCACAGCTTACTGCTGTGTCCTTGATTTGTACTTCTCATTGACTGTGACAAGTGACGGCCAGTTTTTCTGCTGTGAGCAGGTTTGTCGATATACAATACTATTCACAAGATGTTATTATATATGTGCATAGTCACATTTCTTTCAAAAATGATATTTCCAATTTTTCCAAACATACGTATCCTCTTTCTGACCATCATACTGATTTTATTACCAAAATAAAATCTTATCGTTAAATTAACACTGAAAACAATTTAAATAACTATAAACCACAGTTAAGGAATGATTTTTAGTAAAAGCTAGATATATACACCATCATTTTCTCCTCTAATAGCAGGTTGCCTTGCCTGGCTCTCAGAAATGAGGGAGCTAAATCATACAGATAGGTGATGTATTCATGGCTATAAGGAACACAATAGCATAATATTTGGACAACGAGACATAATACATATCCTGGAAAAACTTTGATGTGTAATCAGTATAACCCTTGTCCCCTCTGTCCTCCTCCCTAACCTCAGGAAAGATCCACACATCCACATTTATTCCCCACCCACTTTCAGTTTTGAATCCTCATTTCCACAAATGCAACATGACATCTATAACTCCTACAAATCTGTAGAACCTCTACAGCCTCCCCAAAACTTCATTCCCTCCATCTTCATTGCCGTAGCTCCTTTTGTCTTTAAGTATTCATTCACTAAGTCAATCAACAAAATATTGGGGGTCAAAAAAAACTAGGCTTTAAACTTGTGGGGGATTACCAAGATAAAACAAACACAAGTCTCCCCACTTGAAAACCTGCTATTTGACACCTGTATCCCAAGATGTGATTATGGATTGAAATCATAGCACCTCTGCCCCCAGGTTGGAAGGTTTTATGGAAAATGAACATATTTTATTAGAAGACAGAACTTCCTAGAGCAGATGAGTAAACACACCCTTGTGTTTACTTGATAACTGAAATCAAAGATAAGGTGTAGCCTTTAGCTTGAAATGTTACAAAGTCTAAGATCAAGATACAGGCAGAAAAACGAAAAGGAAAAAGCCAATTTTGAAGCAGAACTCAGCAGGATGGGCCAAATCATGAAAGAGGTGCTGCTCAGATACCAGATTTAATGACGACCAAAGTGGCCCAAATATGAAAAACATATATTGTGCTTCTGAAAACCGGTAGGAAGTTTCAGTGGACTAAAGATGGCCACAAATTCTTATCATTTTCCCTGTCAAGAATGGAAGTTTTTCATCATCTTGAATCTGGTTCTGTGACTGCATATCCAAGAAGACGCTGCAGAAGTGATGTTCTTCCAGTTCTGGATCTAGTCTTTTTGAAGACTGTCAGCCTCCACTTCCTCTTTCTTCAAATGAGCTCTCTTGGGACACCCTCTCTCAGAACCAAGCCACTATGCATGGGACATGTGTAGCCTCTTCACTCGGGAACCCCAGCAGAGCAGCCACCCAGTACTGAGCATCAAGTGCCAGTCATGTGAGTGAGCCATCTTGGATATTCTCTGGACATCACAGCTTACTGCTATGTGATATCCATTACAGCTTACTGCACTATATCCAAACATCAAAGATATAGTCACTAGTCAAGTCTATACAAAAGAACCTTCCTAGAATTATGAAATAATAAAATGATTACTGTTTAAAGTCATGAACTTTTGCAGTGGTATTTTTTTATATAGCAATTGATAAAGAAAATCAAGATTAAATAAAATATCTGATGACTAAAATGGAGCATGAAAACGGAGTTAAGTTTGTAAGAAGAACCACAACCCCAGTGATCAGGACTTAGAGGAAACTTCAGGTAAATAAAATATGTGGAAAAGGCTGTTTCTTTTTAAACCTGTGTCAAGCTCCCACACTTAAAATGACACTTGACATTTTCCTCCATTAGAAATTCATTGTGCTACAAATTTTCTCTCATTCTCTTAACATATACTTATATAATGAAGTAGAGAAATTGCTATTCTCTCATAAGCTAATGCCACAAAGTGTTTATATATATATGTATTATGTAAATATATTTTATATGTTAACATATATATAAATATATTTTATATATATTTAAATGTTTAAGTGTTTTACACATTTATACATTTATCACCATATATATATATACTCATGCATACACACACACACACACACACACACACACACATAAATGCTTGGGGATAGAAAGTGGGACCGTCAGAATCTTGGATGTAGCCTGACTGCTCTGTATGCAACTGGGGAGGAGTGAGGTAGAAGAAAGTAGAGTTGCAGCCAGAAAGGTAACAGAGACTGCCCAAAGTTTCATGTAACCAGTCCCTCAAGCCTGCGGAATATTTACTAAATGTTTGGTGCCAATGCCTTCCTACATAGTCAGTGATGCTTATGCTTGGTACTGAATCAGAGACAGCACCTCCAGTGCCTTCAGCCATAGTCACACATCTGCAAAAGACAGAAAAATCCAGCCTGATAGCTTTGTTCCATGTATTTGTTGGTGTTTACACCAAGGATTGTAGCCTGGCTCTTGATCTTTTATTTTGAAAAGTTACAGGAGGAGTAAAGGTTACTCTATAACATACTTGTTTTAATAAAGGTATTCTGAATTTTTTTTTAAGTTTTTATTGGATTTTAGGTTTTGGGGTACATGAGCGGAGCATGCAAGACAGTTGCGTAGGTACACACATGGCAGTGTGCTTTGCTTTCCTTTTCCCCTTCACCCATGTTTGGCATTCTGTATTTTTTAATGCAAAAGTGGCACAACCAGGAGAGGTGCCGTATTTTGACTCACGTTTTTACTTCACCTCTTCATATACCACTTCATTTAGTGAGCACCATCAGGTTCTCATTCAGGTTCTCAATAGAGGACAATTTTGCTGTTGCAGGAGATATTGTTAGGGGCTGGGTGGTACTAGCATCTAGTAGGTAGAGTCTGGAGATGCTGCAAAATGTTCTACAATGCACAGGACAGTGCCCATGGATAAAATACTTTATGAATAAAGATATGTCATTCACCATTAAGAACAAAGAATTATCTGGCCCACATTTCCACAGAGCCATGGTTGAGAAACCATGACCTAGAGATATTCATGCTTTAATATGAGAAATGTGTGTATAAATTAAAAGAAAGTGTAAAGGAATAAGGGAACTAAGTGGAAAGAGAAAATGGAGCCATGAAAGAAGCTAAAAAATACATATTGTAGCCGGGTGCGGTGGCTCAAGCCTGTAATCCCAGCACTTTGGGAGGCCAAGGCGGGTGGATCACGAGGTCAAGAGATCGAGACCATCCTGGTCAACATGGTGAAACCCCGTCTCTACTAAAAATACAAAAAATTAGCTGGTCATGGTGGCTCGTGCCTGTAATCCCAGCTACTCAGGAGGCTGAGGCAGGAGAATTGCCTGAACTCAGGAGGCAGAGGTTGCGGTGAGCTGAGATCGCGCCATTGCACTCCAGCCTGGGTAACAAGAGTGAAACTCATCTCAAAAAAAAAATACATATTGTAAAACATGTATCTTTGATAAGGATGAGCCACAGATTCATCTGTAGCTTCCTGGCAGCCAGGTAAAAAGATAAACCAGTTGAGTAATCATGAGCTGAGGGCTGAGTGGCCACTGGGACAAGTACTGAACTCCGAGATGAGAGACTGTGGGCACAGGTTGTCATCACAACAGCCTATTCCCTGGACTGAGGTGCCATACACAGGAAACACTTTGGAAAGGGAGGAAAATGATTAATCTTTGAATAAGAACTACTGGGTCAGAAGAGATACGGATATTAGCATGAAGGGACAGAACAGTCAATTGATTAGGGGTGCTGGGTTTTTAGCCTTGATCACTCCAGATTCCCTCTCCAGGCTCCTCCACACTTCTCTGTACCCTAGGAAGCAGGCCTCTTGGGATGGTATTCATGGATTCCCCCTGCTCCCTCACTTCCAGTTGATAGGGATAATGACAGATGTCTACAGGAATTCAGCTGTCTGCCTGCCAGGCCATGGGTTGGCTGTGGCTATATTCCTATACCAAAGTCCCCAGCTCCTGCCAGGCCACCCTCACCTAGGGCTAAGCCAAAGCAACATCACTCTGGGAGTGGTGATATCTCCCTACTTTGGTTAACCCTAAGGGGCATCAACCCTTTGGTGGGTTCCCTACCCTCATCCTTGTAAGTGGTTCCATTTGTTTCCAGTCATTTCCCTGATTGATTCACCAGATTAATAATTGAGAGTGAGAGTGACTATATCACACATCAAAGGAAAGAATGTCAATGTAGTAATGAGAAGTTTGTCAACTCCTAAAGCCAATAAATGAAAAGCCAGAGGTACAAATAGGAGCATCATATGCCCTTCCCAGCCTAGGACTCAGTATTTTACTCCTGGGCCTTGTTACTGCAGGGTAGGAGAAGGATGGAAGCACAGGCTACCATGGCTTGGTTCTACTAGATTAGCTATTAAGGTCTTCCAACTTTGATTCCTCTTTGATTTCTTTCTAATAATTATTTGGCTTCACATGTACATTTACCTACTGGAAGAGATGGGTTGGTTAGTAAGCATCAGAATTTGAAACACTTGTTAGCTATATTCTTACTGTAAATTAAGAAATTATCTTTCTAGTGTTCCCCTTGCCTCTGCAGCTTCAAGTGAATGTGCATCCTAAAGCTGGTATCATCACTGTTGTGTCTATAGTTCAGGTTTCTGCATCAGCAAGTTCAAAATCATGGTGAGATGACAAGGTAAAGCCTTCAGTGACCTGGTTCAAGTGGTTCCTACTTCATGGAAACTCCTTCCATATTCATCATTAGTAGCTTCAGGACTGACCTTTAGATCAGGGATGCTCTATTTTCCATACATTTACCTTGCCCTATATCCCTTTGTGACAGACACTGCTTTGCCTACCCAGTATCCCTTCCTAACATAATCCTGATTAAATGTGCAGTGTACCAACTTAAAACATGCCTTCCCAGATTGCCTTAGCTATGTGACCTAGTCTCTCAACCACATGTAAGCAAATATACACTAGATAGTATTTCCAGAAAAGTTTTTATTTTCCTGATAACAAAAAACTAAATCAGATGAGCTTTTGACCTCTGCCCTTCTTCCCTTAAATGATTGAAGGAGGAGCTCTTTTCTTTCAATCATGAGAAAGAAAACTACAGGCTAAGGATAGCAGAGCAGGAAGTCAGGAAGAAGCTCAGGTCCTTGATGACTTTTTTGAGCAGCTGATTATCCCTGGTTATTGAGTTTACTCCTTTTTTTTTTTTGAGACGGAGTTTCGCTCTTGTTACCCAGGCTGGAGTGCAATGTCGCGATCTCGGCTCACTGCAACCTCCGCCTCCTGGGTTCAGGCAATTCTCCTGCCTCAGCCTCCCGAGTAGCCGGGATTACAGGCACGCGCCACCACGCCCAGCTAATTTTTTTTATTTTTAGTAGAGATGGGGTTTCACCATGTTGACCGGGATGGTCTCGATCTGTTGACCTTGTGATCCACCCGCCTTGGCCTCCCAAAGTGCTGGGATTACAGGCTTGAGCCACTGGGCCCGGCCGAGTTTACTCCTCTTTTAAAAGCAGGGAAAGAAAACCCTATTCAGTTAACTTTCTAGAGGAGTTTCTATGACAAGAAGCCAAATGCAATCTTAACTGATATCCTTTCTTAATCCAAGTCCCTCATGTCATTCTGCATAAACATACATGGTAAGAACCCGGAAGTCATGCATCCTCTGTTGTATGGAAGTGAACTGTTATGAAAATATTCAGTGCAATAAACTGAATGTTTCACCAAAACTCATATATTTAAATCCTAACCCCCATTGTAATGGTATTGGGGGTCAGTCCTCTGGAAGGTGATTAGTTCAGGAGGATGGAATCTTCATAAATAGAATTAGTGCCCTTATAAAAGGAACCCCAAAAAGCTCCCTCCCACATTCATACCACCATGTGAAAACACAGCAAGATGGAACCATTTACAACCCAGAAGAGAGCCTTCAGCAGAATCTGACCAAGCTGAATCATGATCTTGGACTTCCAGCCTCTAGAACTGTAAGAAATAAGTGCTTGTTGTACAAGCCACTTACTCTGTTAAAGCAGCACAAATCGATCAAGACACCCAACCTGCCCCTATGATCCTGGAAGCTAGCAAATTAGTAGCACTGAATGACAGTATAACAGTGTTGACCATAATAAAGAAACGTATTTTATGAAATTATGAAGAATATTATTGACTTCAGTATTGCTACATCTTCTTGGATATAATCAGGTGACACATAAGAAAACACAGATGCAGATAAGCTAGTAAAAATAGTCTGACAAAGTTCCAGGAAATGGCTCTTTTGAAACATGGGACAGCTGCCAAACAAAAAGACGAAAAAGGAAATTAAAATCCTTCAAAACAATTTTATGGATTTAAGCTCTACAAAACCACTGGGAAAACATAAGACGTTATATGGAATTATTCTGATATTCAGCCTCTTTTATGTGCATTTTATGAAGAAATAACCAATAAAACATCTGTCATAATTACGTAAATCTTAAAACGCAGATCCACTTAATGTGGTCAAAATAAACTAAATGTATTTTCAATTCATATCTCTGAACTGAAACTATGGCGTGAGGATATGTTGAACCCCATTTAATAAAAGGAAATATCTTTTTATACTAGCAATTTGAGAATTTCAGCTAAGTAAAAAGAGGCTCTAGAATGAATATTAAGCTTAGAGTTCTAAAAGCATCAATTTAAATTGATTAGAACACTGGAAAATTGCCCACTGGCTAAATAAGATGTCCAGAAGGAATACCATTGGAAACGTTTTTTACATCCCTTAGGAAAAACAGGGAAAATAAATAGAGGGCATATCTTGAATTAACTACATGTACCCCTTGGGTTTCCAAAAACAGGCTCTAATATAATTTGATTCTTCATCCTTAGCAATGGGAAGTCAAGCGAAAAACCATGTGCAAACACCACATGATGTGGCATAGGAAAGAAAACATTAATCATAGACATTTTTATCACTTTTTAATAGATGAAAATCCATGTTTCTATTAGCAGACACAAACAGATCCCTCTGTCCCCTTATTACTTTTCTAGTTGATGCCTGAAATCCCTTAAAGATTGGTTATTTGGGGTGAAGGTTTTGCATATTCAGAAATTGTCTGTTGAAATACAAATTCTTTCAAAGGGCAAACATTGAGCCACATTCAAGGAAAGTCATAATCACTCTAGTGAGAAGAAGCTCATAAAAATACTCATGGTGAATGGGATTTAAATGCATTTTAACAGGAAAGTGGAAGAAAGCATCGAGAGCAGAATGCATGCCACCTTCAGAGCCTGAGAGAAGTTTGGTGGCGCCAGGGAGGGCAGTAGAGGGCACTGAATGCTAAGTAGCAGGAGGATGACGAGACAAATCTGAATTTTGACAGGTGAGCATAGCTTTTGGAAACAAGTGTTACCTATTCAATAAGATTTTTATTAAAAAGTCCATCTTTGGGGTCCAAAGTGGCTCCCGCCGGAGGTCATGGCGCTCGCGAAGGCGAGGTCATCAGTTCAAGGCTAACCTCAGAAGCTCAAACTGATTGGCAAAAAAAAAAAAAAAAGTCCATCTTTAAGATATCGAAAATAAGGCCCTGAGATATTGTAGATTCATTAGTAGAAAAATAAATGGCATATATTATGAAAGTGCAAAAATCAGGAAAGATTTAAATACATCTATCCACATTCAATCTTCAAAATGTATTTTTGTGAGTCTGCTATTTCACAGATTTTGTTTCATTTAATATGCCAGGAATATCTCAAATGAAAGTACATAAAACAGGAATTATTTCAAATGAAGAAGTTGACTTTTCAGGCCAAAAGCTGGCAAAGGTTTTCAGGCTCATTGACCAGGAGCCCCTTCCTCCACCTGAAACATTCCCTGAAGATCCTGTAAATAAATACAGGTAAATAAACTTGACTCTATGGATATCAGTAGTGTCTTCTTATATCAATTTATATGCATGTTTTAAAGCTTTATATTCTAGAGTGTGCAGTTATTTTCTTTTTAAATATGATTTGTAATCATTTTAATAAAAGGTCTGTTAATTCTCTATTATGTCATATGATTTGTAGGAGGTACTTTGATCAATTTTATTTATAATGTTCCAAAGTGGCAAAATTCTGGCCTCTGTGGAATCCTGCTGGGAGGGAATATGAAGCAAGCCAAAGATGGCCTAGAATAGAAACTGGAAGGAAGCTGCATTAGGCGTCCTGCTATCTGAATCACCAAGTTCAGGAACTAAGTATTTACTAGTCGTAAGTACCTATTGTTCAATTCAGGCTAGCAGGAAGTCATTGATGAGAAAGTAGATGAAACAGAAATCAAGGTAGGCTGCTTTTGGAGGGACTTTTGTCCTCATGGATAGGCATTTCAGCATAGTGATTACAAACTTGGACTTTCGAGCCAGACTGAAACCCACTTTTACTGCTTACCCATGTGTGCCTGTTTCTTCAACCATAAATAGGGATTATGCTGGTACTTATTACAACAGAGTTGTTGCAAATATTAAATGAGTTAACATACAAAAGAGCATTTCGAATAGCACATACTTATAAGTATTAGACTTATTATATAGAAGCCAAGAATATTTTAGAAAAAAACAAGGGTGAAGCAGAAATCAGGTCCTGCCAAAGCCTAATTTGCCAACTCTGAGAAGGGACTAGGTAGCATCAAGAAATATAAAGACGATGGTACTGAGGATTTTTTAGCTTTGAAGTTATGTAAGAGGAATACTAATCATTCCTTACTGTGAAACTATCCAAAAGATATTACCCTAATTTAAATTCCAGTTATAAACTAGTTTGATGATGGCCTTTGGAATATATATATATATATATATATGCAATAAACTGAATGTTTGTGTCTCATTGAAATTTGTATGTTGAAATCCTAACCCCCATTGTAATGGTATTAGGGGGTCAAGCCTTTGGAAGGTTGTGTGTGTGTGTGTGTGTGTATGCATGCACGCATGCACACACACACGCGCGCATCTTCTTTGAAAGCATCTTCTTTGAGAAAGTGAAAACAAAACAGTGAAAACAGCCTTCCAAGGAGTAGGCTGGAGTTGAAGTGCACAGTGTCGGTGATCCACCCAGACCCTTCAGATCCCTTTTACCATTTTTGTGCACCTCTCTGCTCTTGCTCTTGATGGCCAGCCCTTCTTTAGAAGACTTGCCTCATGCTAATGAAACTGCTTCCCACCCCTGTCCCCTGCATGTGTTGATTCAAAAATGCCTGCAAATTTACCTCTCTCTGGATGTTGCTTAGCTGCTGGGCACAAGAGTAAGGAAGCCAAGCTCCCCTACCTCACTTTATTGTCCCCTATGGGATCAGGCCACACCTATCTTCCACAGGATTTATGTCCAATATTGCACCTTGTTTGGCTTCCTCTCCTTCCCTATTCTTCCTTCATTTCCTTACTGATTTCCCTTGAAAGGAAAATAATAAATAAGAAATCACTTGGACATGAATCCTTGTCTCAGTCTGCTTCTGGGGAACCCAGCTGCTATGATCTGAATGTTTGTGTCCTCCCAAGATTCATATGTGAAAATCCTATCCCCAAGGTGATGGTTTTAGAAGATGAAGCTTTTAGGAAGTGATTAGTGCACTTTATTAGTTAGTATACTTATAAAAGAGACCCCAGAGAGCTAACTAGCTCCTACTATGAGAGAACATGGCAAGAAGGCACCATCTGTGAACCAGGAAGTGGGCCCTCTCTAGACACGGAATCTGTCCATTTCTGGATCTCTGACTTCTTAGCCTCCAGAACTATGAAAAATAAAATTCTGTTTTTGTAGCCTCCCGCTTTATGGTAGTTTGTTATAGCAGACCAAACAGACTAATACAGTGACAACATGGAAGTGAAGATACTCTTTGTCTTATTTTATAATAAACTCTTAGTAATTAAAGTACACTCTGGGATCAGGAAATCTGAATGCAAATCTTAGTTGTGCCAACTCCTATGAGCCTGATTCTTATCTGTGAATGTTTTCAGTTTAAGTAGTATTTTATTTCTTCTTAATACAACCAAGAATTGTCTTAGATTTTAAGTTACCTAGGTAGGAGAACAAACCAACATTTGCCGAACGTTGGGCACAGAACTAGGTTCCATTGACATGTGATTGTCTAATCTTCACTACAGAAGCGGCATGTATGCCCATCCCTGTTTCACAATGAGGAGTTTGGGGATCAGAGAAGTATTTAATTGCAGGGAAGCTTATATAGAATACAGAATTATAAGAAAGAATCGTAAAAAAGGTTAAAATTCCATTATCTGTAACTTGATTATATAAATAAAATCTCTAGGCAAATTTGCAAAGTTGACTGCAATTAAACATTGAGGAAATGCAAAGATATATGAGAGATATATGATGTCTCACTAAACATCCTACAATTCAAGATTGCAAGGAAGAGAGAGAAAAAAGGGAGCAGATGAAGAATGAATTACTAAATATAGGTGACAGGAAGGAAAATCAAAGAAGGGTGATAGGAGGTGACTCTCACTGTTAAAATATGGTGAGAAATCAAATGAATGAAGTCAAGGAACCATTGGAGGAATGGAGACTTCTAAGGAAAATAATGGTGAACATCATTTTCCTGTGGGTAGGGGCCAGGAAAAACCCTTTGCAAGTTGCAATTAGCATGATTGCCAGGATATACTGAACAGGAACTCAAGGGTGTTAGTCCAGGCCCTCTAACAAAACAACACCAGAACAGAATTAAACATGCAAGGAATTGATTAGAAGGAATACCTGTGTGAAAGGAAACAGCAGGTAAAGCCACAAGACTCCATTGCAAGCCTAACCTCAAGCAAAGAAGAGAGGAGAGAAGGTTGCATGGAAACATCTTAGAAATGCAGTGAGTCTAAGGAAGGTTCAACAAAGTTAGCAGAAAGTCCTTGAGCCTAAGTGGACACTGGTAGGAGTTCCATGGTTCTATGAAGGAGTCTGCCTTTGCATCCGCCACTACATTGCATCACCGGCAGGGAGCAGCCCATGGTGGGTACAGCCTCAAGCAAAGGTACCTATGCATTTCAAAGCTTCGTAGCTGGTGCCATAGGCCAGTTACAAATGGCCTTCTACTATGCCCTGTGGTAGAAGGTCTGGAAGGTGCATTCTCATGACCTCTTTATTAAGTTCCCAAAAAGTCTTTGAAGGCTACAAGGCAACATCCCTTTTATCATCAGTGTTTCATAGAAAAATAATGCATCTAATCACCTTTGATTGAGCACTCATTTGCAGCAATCACTGTGCTAAGCACTTTATATACTTTTTCTTTTAGAGTCCTCACAGCACAGTGAGGGAGATATTATTCCCACTTCACAAATGAAGAATCCAAAGCCTGAAGAGGTTAAAGAACTTCCTCAATAATGCAAAGTTAGTAAGGATTCAACTCAGACACACTGATTCCTGTTGCAGATCTCCACGTTGTAACTCATCATAATAACACCAACTGTGCTACTAGATAGGATTGTTGTGAACACTCATTTAAATCGTTCATGTAAAAGCCCATCATACCTTGCCTGGCCAGGTAGTAAGAACTCAAGGAATGTTATGATTATTCATTAGTTGAGCCAAGATGCAGATGCAGCTCTGATTGATGCCAATATCTGTGCTCTTGGCCACTGATGCTGAACAGCCATCAGTATAACCTCAGTGTTTCCATCAGATAGTATTAGGAATAGCTTGTAAAGGCATTTAAAAAGAAATAGGAGGACTGGAACTAAACAATTTTTTCAAGAATTAGTTTCAGTCACACAGATAGAATTCAGTGATAGGAGATAACAGAAACATAAGGTATGACTTCCTTTGATTCCCCGAGGAAGAAAGTCACACAGGTGTGGCCCATTTACTACCTCTCCATAAATAGAAATCTGTCAGATTTATGAGACTAAGTGCCAATGGGAGAAAACAGAAGGCGTCTGGATTTCTGCTTATGACCAAGATAGAGTAACAGAAACAAGGTTCACCCTCTGATATGGTTTGGATCTGCAGCTCTGTCCAAATCTCATGTCAAATTGTAATCCCCAATGCTGGAAGAGGGGCCTGATGGGAGGTGACTGGATCATAGGGTGGATTTCTCCCTTGCTCTTTTTGTAATAGTGAGTTCTTAAGAGATCTGGTTGTTTAGAATGCCTAGCAACTCCCCCTTTTTCCCTTCTTCCTGCTGTGAGCATATGAAGACATGTCTGCTTCACCTTACCTTCTGCCATGATTGTAAGTTTCCTGAGGCCTCCCCAGCCATGCTTCCTGTACAGCCTGTGGAACCACGAGCTAATTAAACCTCTTCTTTGTAAATTACAGTTTAATATATTTCTTTATAGCAGTGCAAGAACAGACTAATATACCCTCCCACCAGAAACAACTAAAAAATCAGTAAAACAAAATGAAACAATGGTTTTTCAACATTGGATTCTGGCAACACAGAACAGTGTTCCCTCAGAGTGGGGAAATAAACAGGATGAGTCCTATGGGTGCCCCAGATTACTGTCTGAAGAGAGGAAACCCAAGTGGAGGCTGGTGGTCAACCAAAGTTAAGAAGCTGGAGCTAGTCATCTGGAAAAACCAAGGCAGGTGGAATTTGTAGAGAAGAATGCTGAAGAAAGGGAGCTACATAGAGAACTCCAGTGATCTTCAGTGAGTCCCCATAATGTCTCCAGATTAATAATATTCACTGCATGCCTGTGAAGCAAATGTTCATGGATAGGCAAAGAACCACCTAAAAGGAACAGAGGAAGCAAATACTGGAGCTCACACAAGATAGAAAATAGTTCAGGTATCTCCCAGCCAGAATGGAAAACCTCATTCATGAAGCATTGGATAGAGAGTACTCAGAAAAGTACTGTTTCAGTAGTGGGGCAAAATTAGCCCTAAACTAAAGGCTACTCTTGTCCCAAATAACAAAGCTTAAAAGTTTGAAAGGTGCAAACTATTTTCATAACTGCATCCCAATAAAACTCAGAAACATTTACAGGAATAAAAAAATATCAGTAACCCCAACAAGATAAAATTTATAATGAACAACATCCAAATATTACCAAGTACACAAAAAAGCAGAAAATACGACAACACATAATGAAAGAAGTTAATCGATAGAAATTGATCTAGAAATGATGGATCTACAACTGATAGAATTAGTAGACAAGAACATTAAACTATGTTGTAACTCTATTTCCATTATAACTATATTCCATATGTACAAGGCAAAAGAAAGAAGAAACATTTTTAGTAGAGATTTAGATATATTAAAATGACCCAAATCCAACTTCTAGAAATAAAAAGTACAATGCCTTAAATAAAAATTCCATCTGTTCTATGAGATTAACAGCACATTAGACAATGTACGGATTCAAAAGTATGGATTTGAAAGTATGGATTCACCTACATTGTTGTGTGTATCAATAGTTCATTCATTTTATTGCTGAGAAGTATCCATTTGTGTGACTGCCACAAAAGAAAGGACTAATGTGAAGACATAGCAATAGAAACTCTCTAAAATTAAATTGAATAAACAACTGGAAAAAGAATGAACAGAACATGACTTAACTATGAGACAATCTTGGGCAGCCTAATATACATGTAATTGGAGTTCCCAAAGGATGGAAGATGACATAAAAAAAAATTTAAAGCAATAGTGGCTGAAGAATTTTTCCAAATGTGATGAAAACCATAAACTATAGCCAAGAAACTCAAGAAACCTTGATATGGTTTGGCAAAGTCCCCACCCAAATCTCACCTTGAATTGTAATAATCCCTCTGTGTCATGGGAGGGACCCAGTGGAAGGTAATTTAATCATGGGGGTGGGTTCTTTTCCTTGCTGTTTTTGTGTCAGTGAATAAGTCTTATGAGATCTGATCCTGCACATGCCCTTCTGCCTGTGCCATGTAAGATGTGCCTTTGCTCCTCCTTCACTTTTCACCACGATTGTGAGACCTCCCAGCCATAAGGAACTGTAAGCTAATTAAACCTCTTTTCTTTCAAATTACCCAGTCTTGGGTATGTCTTTGTTAGCAGTGTGAGAATGGACTAATACAAACCCCAAGCAGAGAAAAAGGCATCTTACAGTACAATGCAAACAAATTTAGAATGGAATGATTGCACAACCATAAACATTGTTTAGATAAGGAGATAACACCCTCAAATTATATTCCAAACAAACAATCAAGAGTTTTAATGCAGGAAGACAGGTGAGGTGGGAACTCTTCATCCAATCTATTTTAAAAGCAGATGAATTTATACATAAGGAAGAAGTAATCAGGAGGTCAAAGAGATTAAAAAAAAAAAAAGCTAACTTACATACTAGACCAAAGTGTAGAATAAAGCCAAGATGAAATCAGCTAGAAAGGATGACCTAACTACCTCATATGATAGTTATGACAAACTACCTCATATAATAATGATGGGAAGACAATATCCCCCTCCCTAACCTATTTCTAAGCTTTCAGATCTTTACTTTTTTTCTTCTTTTAATGTCACCCACCCTGGAGTGCAGTGGCGAAAGCTCACTTACTGCAACTTTGACCTCTCTGACTCAAGTGATTCTCCTGCCTCAGCCTCCCAAGTAGATGGACTACAGGCATGCACCACCATGCCCAGCTGATTTTGTATTTTGTAGAGACAGGGTTTTACCACATTGCCCAGGCTGGTCTCAAACTCCTGGGCTGAACTGATCTGCACTCCCTCAGCCTCCCAAAGTACTGGAATTATAGGCATGAGCCACATGCCCAGCAGATCTTTACTTTCAGTTGCCCCAGGCATAACCATAGTCCCAAAGTTTCTTAATTCTGTATATCCATTTTATGATCCAACTTCCTCCATCACGCCATCTTGTTCCTCACCTCAAACTCCTTCATTGCTTATATTTTCAGTCTCCATTGATGATACTGCCACCTTCCACCAGGCTACCTCGTTGTCATCTATGATTCAACTGGATTCCTCAAAACCAATCAATCACTAAATCTTGTGGAATTTACCTCTGAAATATCCTTAAAATCAGTCATTTTTCTCCCTTTCTCTCTAGTGACATTACTTCAGGCCTTCTTTCTTTCATTTTAATTTAACATGTTTTTTATTAAAATGAAGCATGCATATAGAAAGATGCATAAATCATAAGTATAAAACTTAAAAAAATTTACAAAGTGAATACACCTATGGAACCACCACCTAATCAATATATAGAATTTTTCATTAACCCAAATGACTCCCTAGTGTCACTTGCCACTAATTATCTGTGTCCCCAAAAGATAACCATTATTCTGCAACCAAACGCCACAAATTAATTTTGTTAATGTTTTGAACTTCATATAAGTCTAAATTAATTTTAAAGTAGAATTATATAGGATATAATCTTGTGTCTGGCTTCTTTGGCTGTATATTTTTTTTTGCAAAATTTATCCCTGTTATTAAGAGTAACAATGATGTCCACATTTCATTGCTGTGTATGAATGTACCACAGTGAATGTATCCACTGTACAGTTGGTAGACATGTTTGGGGTCATTATGAATAATGTTGCCACAAACGTACTTGCAAATGTTTCCTGTAAATTTATATTCACATTTGTATTGGATATAAAACTAGGAATGGGATTACTAAATCAAAGGGTATGTAGAGGATCAGCATTCACAGATACGGCCCAACAACTTTACTAAATGGTTCTTTATTCAACATTCCAATGAGTGGTATATGAGAGTTCCAAATATTTCACATCCACTAATACACCTGACATTGTCCATTTTTAAGTTTTACCCATTCTGGTTGTTGTGTAATGATACTCATTGTGGTTTTAATTTGCCTTTTCACAATGTTAAACCACATTTCATAAATGTATTGGTCATTTGAAAACCCTGATGTGTGAGGTCCTCCTCAAGTCTTTTGACTTTTTGTATTGGACTGTCTGTATTTTTCTTAATGAGTTATAGGAATATTTTGAAAACGTATAACTTATATGTCTTTTAGGTTTGTTCTCATTCTGTGACTTTCATTTTCAATCTCCTAATTGGATTAATCAGTGTGAAATTTATTAACTGCACAGATTTTAAGTGTATAGTTCTGTGAGTTTTGACAAAAGTAAATGTGTGTGCAACCCCAATCATGATATAGAGCATTTCCATCATGTCAGAAAATTCTCTCACGCCCTGTACCATGATTTATCCCCTCCCTCCTCCAAGCAACACCTGATCTGGTTTCTTTGACCCTGGCTTAGTTTTGGCTGTTCTCATTCCTTAAGCAAAAGAATTGGAAAGTATGGAATCACCCACATTATTGTGTATATCAACAGTTCATTCATTTTATTGCTGAGAAATACTCATTCGTTTGACTGTACCATAATTTGTTTATCCATTCACCTGTTGAAGGGCATGTGGGTTGTTTTGGGTTTAGACTATTATGGATAAAACTGTTATAAATATTCTTATACAATATTTTTTAAGGATATTTGTTTTTATTTCCCTCATTTCTCTAGCACTAGGATTGCTAGACATAAGATAGGTGTTTCTCCCGCCCTTTTTTTTTTTTTTTTGAGATGGAGTCTAACTGTTGTCCAGGCTAGAGTGAAGTGGCACGATCTCAGCTCACTGCAACCTCCGCCTCCCAGGTTCAAGTGATTCTTGCGCCTTAGCCTCCCAAGTAGCTGAAATACAGGCGCACACCACCACGCCTGGCTAAGTTTTGTATTTTTAGTAGAGATGGGGTTTCACCAACTGGCCAGGCTGGTCTCGAACTCTTGACCTCAAGTGATTGGCCTGCCTCGAAAAAGTGCTGGGATTAAAGGCATGAGCCACCACCCTGGGCCAATAGGTATATTTATAACTTTATGAGAAACAACCAACTGTTTTCTAAAGTTTTGTACCATTTTACACTCCCTTCAGCAATGTGCGTGCTCCACATTCTCTACAACATTTACATTGTCCATCTTTTAAACACTGGTCAGTCTAGTGGGTATGACATGTTCTCAGCCAGGTGTGGTGGCTCACGCCTATAGTTCCAGCATATTGGGAGTCCAAGGTAGGAGGATTGCTTATTCTCAGAAGTTCAAGACCATCCTGGGCAACATGGCAAAAACCTATCTCTACAAAAATTACAAAAAGTAGCTGGGCATGGTGGTGCACATCTATAGTTTCAGCTACTTAGGAGGCTGATGCAAAAGGATTCACTGAGCCCTGGAGGTCTAGGTTGCACTGAGCCATGATCATACCATTGCACTCCAGCCTGTGTGACAGAATGAGACCCTGTCTCAAAAAAGAAAGAAATGTTGTCTCATGAAGATGTATTTCCATTTCACTGACAACCAATGATGTTGAACACTTTGTTACCTTTTCATGTACTTATTGGACATTTCTATATTTTCTTTTGTGCAGTATCTATTCAAGTCTTTGCCTATGTAATACTGCTTATTCATACTTTTATTACTGATTTTTAAGAGCTCTTTATGTATTCTGGATTCAAGGTGCACTTGCTTGCACATATACATGTGTGCACACACACAGAGAGCCAGAGAGCTATTTTATTCTTGTTTACTCTGCCTTTTAATTATTTTAATGATGTATTGTTCCGAAGTCTCACTTATCAGTTTTTCTTTTTATAGGTAGTGTTTGTGTCCTAGCCTAAAAATTGATGGCAGTAGCAAGAGCACAAAGACATTCCTATGCTTCTGGAAGTTTTACCATTTTAGCTTTTACACTGAGGTCTACTTCCCATCTTAAAAAATTCTGATGATGGTGTGAGGCAGAGGTCAGGGTTAATTTATTTTCCCATGTGAATATACAGATTTTTGACATCATTTGTTGAAATTATTCTTTTCCCATTGATTGACACTTTGCCAAAACTTTATTACCATGTAACTATGGAACAACTCCTAGATGCTATTTTTTCCTTGGGTCTAGTTGTCTTTCCTTACACTAATGCCATATTGTCTCAATTATGGAAGCTTTAAAGTATACCTTGAAATCAGGTATGTGAATTCTCTAGTAATTTTTTTTTTTCAGAATGTTTTGGGTAGCCTCGATCCTCAGCAATCCATAAACATTTTAGAACTGGCTTCTAGATTTCTTTTATTTTTTTAAAGCATCTGAGATTTTATTAGAAATAGTGTTCAGTTTATAATTTTGAGAGAACTAATGTCCCAACGGTCTTGAATCTGCCAATGTATGAACATGGCATATTTCATTATTTATTTAGGTGTATTTTACTTATTCTCTACAATGTTTTTGTAATTTGTGCTATTTTGGAGGTAATAGCCAGTTCAATAAGGCAGAAATAAGTAAATAAATAAAAAGTAGACAGAGGTAACGCATTATATTAATAGTTGAAATGTTCTTTTATGTATAAAAATCATAAGAAAACATTTTTTAACTTACTAAAATTAATGTGAATTTAATGAGGCCAGAGAATATAAAGCTGATATGCAAAAACTGCCCAGCACACATTTTGCTAAATTTATTCTTAATATGGTATGACAGTTGATGGTATTATAACTGGTATTGTTTTGAAATTTTATTTTATCAGTTGTCTGTTGCTTTATAGAGAAAATTAGCTCTGTACTTTTTCACCTGCTATCATCTCATCCAGAATGGAATTGTACCGAAATTCATCTACCTCACCTCTTTTTCACTCATTACTTGCTTTCAACACAAGCTCAAAATTCATCTCCTGATTGGAACTTTCTCCAACCTTCCTAACAGGTTTGTGCTATGTGCTTCTGAAAATAGCCAACATAAGTAATAAATGAATAGGAGTCGGTCAATAGGGAACACTTAATATACACTTAAGACACATTTAAGATTTGCTATTTGTCATTACTTCAAACTCAATAAGGAATAAGAAAAATTTAGAAGAGAGAATAAGAAAAATTTAACACTGCCCAAAAGGAGAGTGATAAAGATGTGAGAGAAAGCTAGAATATATTTTTAGTTTAAATTTTCACTCTCTTGATTTTTATTAAAATCTTAACAGGCTCAGTCTTTAGAAAGTTTGACTGCCAGTGAATTATTCAACATAGAGCTATATCTGTCTTTAAAATGTAGAAGTGTTCAATTGAGAAAAATACAAGTAATTATGAGGAATAAAACTTAGTACTTTGAACTCTAAGAGCTAAGTTAATATTATATACTTCTTATTTATTTCCATAATAAAGTAGTTCACTCACTAGCTTAGCATTAATCACCAAGCTCTAGTTATACTATCTACTATGCTAAAAACTTAAGCTTTCACTGTATATTAAATATTATTATCTTTTTAAAAGATATTTTAAATTTAAACTATAAATTCTTATGAAGATGAAATGCATTTTAAATTAAATGGACTTGCAGCTAAATGACAAAATGTTTATAAGTATTTTGATTAAGAAAAATGCAATATAAAAAATATATTTTAATGGAGCAGTGTGAATGCTCTTCAAAGAACCATCAAAAATAAGGAAAACATGTTATTATACATCTGACCAACTCATAGAATAAACAGTACCAAGAGTGAACCTGAATGTAAACTATAGACTTTGGGTAATAATGATGGGTCAATTAGGCTTATTGACTGCAAGAAATATTCCACTCTGGTGGGGAATGTCAGTAATGGTGGAGGCTACGCATGTGTGGGATGGGGATAGATGGGAATCTCTATACCTTCCTCTCAATTTTGCAGTGAACATAAAACTGCTCTTTAAAAAAAGTCAAAAACATAAGGAAAAAAATAACTTCATTTTATTGTTCCCTTTCTCAGTCCTACTTTCCGAATAACACTTCTTCTTGGTGGTTGCCTTCTTTTCTGTGCGTGTAGCTCTTCTAATTCTTCCAATTACCTGAGGAAATGAATATAAAGGCCTTAGCACAATCGCTACCCCTGATAAGTACTCAAAAATGGCAGCTATTATTTATTATATAAATAATTTCTAGGCACCAGGACCTCTGGGAAGGCATTCATGGATAATATAGAGGTTGTAATTAATCAATGGGGGGGAATGGAAAACTAGAAAAATCCATATGAAAACTCACTAAAAATATAAAATCCATAATTTGCTATATCTATTCTAATACCATGTTTAAATGTTTCCTTCTTTTCAGTAAAATTTTAATATCCCTAATAAAAGCTGCTTGTGTTACAAGTTAAATGAAATTAACCCTTTCATTTCTATTATGTGGCCTACCAAAACTGCAAAACTCACTGACACATGGAGATATATGGACCAATGTTTATCTTATGTAAAGGGACACATAACAGAGAAGGAGTTATTTTGAATTTATTATTAATATATTGAATGCAAGGTGCCTGGTATGAAAAAAATAGCCACTGGAATCATGAGTATAAAAGAACAATAACTAGCTAATTTTGTATTAGTTAGTCTATGGCTCAAAGTAGCAATAAATATGTATTAACTCCCAGTTTCTGTAGGTCAGGAATTTGGGGACAGTTAGCTGAGCAGTTCAGGCTCAGAGTCTCTCGGGAGGTTGTAGTCAAGATGCTGTCCAGGAGTACAGTCACCTAAAGGGTTGGATGAAGCTTAGGCTTCTTCTCAAGAAAGCTCACTCACCTGATACTGTTGCTGGCAGGAGGCTTCAAATCCTCCTCTTCTGGGCTCTCCCAGGGGCTGCTTGAGAACCTGTTGGAATTCACTCAGGGTGGCTGGCAAAATATTAGGGATATATTAGGGAAAGTTATAGATTATAGTCTCAAACCTTTTGGAAGGCCGAAAGGGTTTATTGGGACAGGCCAAAGGCAGCCAGTCCATTACTAGAGAAAAGATAGGGAAGATAAAAGGCTTTACCAGTTTAAGTCTGTTTAGCCCACATCCCTTTGTCTCTACTCTGTTTACTCATGTAAACTTTGTGCTGGTTGGTCCTCTCAGAGGGAGGTCAAAAGGGAATTACCTGTTAATGGTGTTTAGTCTGCCCCCCCAACCTAAAGCTTTTATCATTTGTAAAACCACTCTTTTAACCATGTTAATTATCCACAAGCATGTTGACTTAGAACCTCTGTTATGAAATTGTTACTGAACAAATGAGAGGATGGAGAGGGAATCTAGGTCAATTGGCTGTGGTCACCCTCAAAAAGCACTCGACGACCATCTCTAGGCCACTTGAATCACTGAACCAGGTGTGAGAGTGCATTTATTCACCTGTCATTGAGTCAGGGTCTGCAGGACAGATCTCTGCAGGTGGTAATTGATGTGGGTGGTGGCCCCCACATGACTGAGGTCACAGGTGGTGCCCCGAGTGAGGACAGCCAGTGTGAGGAGAACCAGTGTGAGGAGAGCCAGTGTGAGGAGACACTCGCCACAAGAACCCTCATGATATAGTGACTGGCTCCCCACTAAAAGTGAAAGATCCAAGACAGAGCAAGACAGAAGCTGCATTGTCTTTTCAAGATCTAGCTTCAGAAGTCAGACATGGTTATTTCCACAATATCCTATTGTTACAAAACTCCATCTTAATCCAAGTAGGAGGGGACTGCAAAAGAGCATGAACATGAGGAGTTCAGGATCACTCAGCACCATCTTGGAGGCTGGCTACTGTGAACCGTAACTGGAATCTAATGCTTAAGTCTGCATCAGGAGAGTATCAGTTTTTAAAGTATATTAAGTTCAATTCAACAAAAAAGTTGTTTTACTCTTGAATTTTTACCTGTATATAATCATAAACATATATACTTGTATTTATTTATTCTTAAGTTTATTTTTTAAAGGTAGTGTGCTCTGGATAATGTCCTGACAGCTTTTTTCCAATGGATATTAAATTAAGTTGGTACAAAAGTAATTACAATTTTTGTCATTATTTTAATAGAAATAATGAATAGAAAAAAAAACACAATTACTTTGCACCAACCTAATATTTGTAGGATTGATCCAATTGTGGGTGTTTTATCTTATTAGTTAAGAATGCCGTGTACTATTTCATTGTGTGATTACACAACAATTCTTGAATCCACACTCCTGTTGATGCACATTTAGGTTCTTTCCAGGTTTTCACTTTTACAAACTGTGTCAGTGTGAACAGCCTTAGACATGTGCAAGAGTTTCTCTCTAATATATTCCTAAGAATAAAATTGCTAACTCCCCTGGTATATGAATATTCAGCTTTAGGAGAAATGCCCATCTGTTTTCCAAAGTTACTGCACCTGTTAACCTTCCCACTAAAACTTCAACAGATTCCAAGACTTTTAATTTTTTTAATTAAAAACTATGATGACCTTATGTTATCCTAAAAAGTAACTAAGAAATATAACCCTGTTCTACAGAACATACTCTAAATTAAAAGAAAAATTGTATCTGAAACAAATAGGCAAACGGACAATTCCAAGATACTACATATGTAAGGATATAGGGTGATAGTGCATCTCAAACAAACATTTCTGGGAAGGTATCCCTAGTGATAGAGAAACACGAACATGCAATTTGTCTCAGCTTACACTTATTCCTTCCTCTCCTCACCAAGTCAGAAGTTATTGTAAAAATGTCAAAATTCATCTGAAGTTTCATATTTCATTGCAAATGTTTTTTTCATTTTTGCCTGTTACTCTAATATGTAACTATTTTGTGTCAATATAAAGTATTTTATTATGAATCTTTGAGTATAATTCATAACCTCAACATATGTGGCATGTTTATCTCATGTTAATCTACTGTTCCAGGCACTGTGGCTCATGCCTGTAATCCCAGCACTTTGGGAGGCCAAGGTACAGATCACTCTAGGTCAAGAGTTTCAGACCAGCCTGGCCAACATGGCAAAACACTGTCTCTACTAAAAAATCCAAAAATCAGTCAGGTGTGGTGGCATGTGCATGTAGTCCCAGCTACTCAGGAAGCTGAGGCACAAGAATCGCTTAGTCAGTGGAGATTTCAGTGAGCTAAGATTGTGCCACTGTACTGCAGCCTGGGCAGCAGAGGACGACTCTGTCTCAAAAACAAAATAAAACAAAACTACTGTTCCTGGCATACTCACGAGAATGTATACATCAACTTAAAAGGTACAACTATAAGTAGTGGGAATGTCTTGGATTTTCTTGCCTATCTCAATATCCTTTAAACAAAATTACAGAGAAAGGGTCCCACTTTGTTGCCTAGGTTGTAGTGCAGTGGCTCAATCATGCCTCACTGCAGCCTCAAACTCCTAAGATCAAGCCATCCTTTCACCTCAGCCTCGTGAATTGCTGGGACTATAGGCATGTACCACATGCCTGGTGAGTTTTTGAAATTTTTACTAGAGATGGGGTCCTGTCTATGTTGCCTAGGCTAATCTGAAACTTCTGGCCTTAAGGAATCCTCCTACCTAAGCCTTCTAAAGTGCTGGCATTAGAGGAGTAATTAACAACCATTTTTAAAACAAAATAAGTTCACATTGGAAATATTTTCAAACTATTTTGAAAGGCTTTTTTTATACCACAGTTTTCTTTTTGAAAAATTAGTGCTTTCTTACTCATTGTTGAAACGTCATATTTATTTTGAAGGGACAGATTGTGTTTATTTGGTCAAAATATTTGCTCTCTAATATGATTCTAACAGCCATTTATCTTTACAGAAAAAGCCAACACATTTCGATTGTTTATGCTATGCATGCTATCTTTTATTACATCTTTTAAATGCTTTGCCAGAAATTGACCCAGGAACTTCTGTGTTACAAAATATTTTAATGGTTGTGATTTTGTAGACCCTACAAGAAAAAGGCAGAGTATTTTTCTCTAACCTTTAAACCTAGGGTTGGCCATATGACTTGCCTTAGCCAATGGGACATTAGCCAAAGTGAGGCTTGAAAAGTGCCTGTGCTTCCTCTCTTTCCGCTGTTTGCTCTTCATTAATCACCAAGTGAAGAAATCCAGATTAGGCCAGGAGTGGTGGCTCATGCCTGTAATCCCAGCCCTTTGGGAGGCCAAGGAAGGCAGATCACCTGAGGTCAGGAAATCGAGAGCAGCCTGGCCGACATGATGAAACCCAGTCTCTACTAAAAAACAATGCAAAAATTAGCTGGATGTGGTGGTGCACCCCTGTGATTCCAGCTACTTGGGAGGCTATGGCAGAAGAATTGCTTGAGCCTGGGAGGCGGAGGTTGCAGTGAGCTGAGATCGCACCACCGTACTCCAGCCCAGGTGACAGAGCAAGACTCAGTCTCAAAAAGATTTTTTAAAAGAGAGAGGGCGAGAGAGAGAGAGAGAAATCTAGACTGGTCTGGTAGAGGATGAGAGACCATGTGGCTCAGGGATGGACTGTCCCCACACCCCCAGTCTGCCATACTTACTAATAAAGTAATAAAGTCATCCTAGATTAACCCACCTCAAAGAAGAACACCAGAGGAACCACTCAGCTTTTGTGCAGCCTTCATGCAGAATCACAAGAAAGAATAAAAGTTGTTGTTTCAAGCCACTAACTTTTCAAGTGACTTGTTAAACAGTGAAAGCTGATTAATATACTTCTCTCAAAAAGTATTACATATTCAAAGGTCTCATTTTTATAAATGAACACAAAGAAATCCTCCTATAGTATGTCACTGGTAATACATACTAAGATTCTCAGAAATAAACCAACGGCAGCAGGAACTGCTGTCACTCCATCCTCCCTCCATAAGTATGCATTCTGACTTACTGGTCCACTGAAGACATTAGTATCAATCTGTATAGTACACATCAGTAAAGCACAATTTCTATTATTCAGTTTTAGGAAAATTACATCAATAGAAATAGAATTGTTAATATTTGCTTCATTTACCTTCATTTTGGAGCTCAGTGGTCTAGTGAATCATAAAGGCAGTGTCTATATTTCTGCTTTCCCCCAAATAGGCTATAACATAATATTAAGAAAGGGAAGAAAAATGCTATGGCAATTTCTGCTTTTCTTTTTACCAAATACATGTTCTATTCATTTGATACTATTAAATTAACATTTGATACTCTTTGATGTTGTTGAGTTTTAACTATTTTTGGAGGGTTTTCTTCGAAAGTAGCAAAATAAAACCCAAGATTGTGTCACAATTCTGCAAAACTCATTTTTAAAAATTAATCTTTAGTGACTATATTAGTCTGTTTTCATACTGCTGTGAAGAACTGCCTGATATTGGGTAATTTATAAAGGAAAGAGGTTTAATTGACTCGTAGTTCAGGATGGCTGGGGAAGCCTCAGGAGACTTACAATTATGGCAGAAATCAAAGGGGAAGCAAGGCACGCTGAGTGAAGGGGAAAGAGCCCCTTATAAAACCATCAGATCTTGTGAGAACTCACTATCACGAGAATAGCATGGAGGAGACCACCCCCGTGATTCAATTACTTCCACCAGGTCTCTCCCTTGACACATGGGCATGATGGGGATAAAATTCAAGATGAGATTTGGGTTGGGATAGAAAGCCTAACCATACCAGTGACCTAGAGCAACCAACCATTCCAGTTTTCTGGGAACCAAGAGGGTTGTTGGGAATTGGGACTTTCAGTGCTAATACTGGGAAAGTACTAGACAAACCGGGATTATTGTTTAGGATGATGATTGTTCAGCTGACTTTCAAAGGACTTGAGTCCCTAGGTAGTTCTTCCGCAGCCACCCCCACACCGCCCCCCGCCAGTGGCTTTTGCTTGACCTTTTCTAATACAAAATCTCTGAGGAAAATGAAGAGGCTGGGAAATGCCAAGAAGCAGGGATATATTGGGTGGTTTCTAGTTTTCTAAATGTTTTTAGTATGAAAAGGGCCACCAACCTTTGCTGAAATAACACTTCAGTACTCTGAGTCGCAGTTTCCGAAAACTCTAAGATAATCAGGATGATTCCGAGTGTTACTTGTCCTCAGAGAAAAAGGTTGTATGTGATTAATAAAACTAGATGGTTTTTAAATGTGGCCTGGGCAACAGACAGACAAATGTTGCATGTTCTCACTTACTTGTGGAATCTGAAACTAAGAACAATTGTACTCATGGACATAAAGAGTAGAAGGATAGTTACCAGAGGCTGGGAAGGGTAATGGCGGGTGGGGAAGGTGGAGATGGTTAATGGGTACAAAAAAAGCCATAGGAATAAATCCTGCTATTCGATATCACAACAGGATGACTATAGTCAATAATAACTTGGTTGTACATTTTAAAATAACTAAAAGAATTTAAGTGCATTGTTTGTAACTGAAAGGATAAATGTTTGAGGGGTTAGATCCCCCGTTCTCCATGATGTGATTTCACATTGCATGCCTGTAAGAAAACACCTCATGTACCCCATAAATATAAACATCTAATATTAAAAATTAATAAATTAATAAATAAAAGCCTAGAAAATTATGAATTTTCTCATCAAAATGCAAATACAGTCATTTAATTAAATGTTTAAATAATGCTTATAATTGACATCCTAATTTAAAGTAAATTGACGCTGGCATCACATTTATATACTATATGTCTTTTTACAGCAAATTTAAGTTTTTTATATACAGTGTATTTTTTACTTACACTGGAGTTGAAGAATTAAATTTTGTATTTTAAAAGGATATATAGAAATTTTACTTAGCTTTTCTTTTGTGATCTTCTTAGTCAGCACTATGAATTATTTCATGTTGAATCAGCAACATAACCCTCAATTATATCATTAGTCTGATGACAACATACTGTTTTTAAATGATGAAGTTTCTGAGAAAACACTGCAAATAAAATTAGGAATGTTCTTATATTACAATATAGCATTTCAAAATGCAAAGTCCGTATTTTTTATTTATGTACACCTATTTTGTATGTGTTTGTGTGTGTGTCTGCATGGGCAGGGGAGAGAAAGAAGGAATCTTGGCTGCTAGCAACAGAAACTTGCCCTCTGTTGTACAATGCCCGTCACAATTTAATGTACACGTGAATCACTTGGGAAGCTTCTTAAAATGCAGATTCTGATTCTGGGGTAGGTCTCAGGTGGTTCCCAAGATTCTTTGTTTTTAACAGACTTTCAAATGACACTGACCCTCCCCCGCTGCTGGCCACCCTTTGAGCAGCAAAGTTCTAGTAAGCCTGTAGGAAGCAAGATGCACCATCCCCCTGGTAACTCCTGTGGCTTCACCCCTTCGTATTGCACTTCCCTATCTGCGTCATCTGATTTCTTTATTTGTTTACAGGTGTGTTGTCTGTCTTTCTAGCATGGCATTAACTCCTGTATCTCCAGGCCATTAATGAATAATGAGCCACTAGTACTAAAGATCTATTGGTTAAATAATGTGTATGCACAAAGACATGGTGTATGTGTGGTGCAGGCTACCAGATAGAATCCCTGTATATATTAATATAGGGAAAGTGCTACCAGTTAAGAGCATGGGCTCATAGATGCATTCCCCAGCTGTGACGGGCAGGCAAATTAAAGCCTCGTGCTTCTGTGTTCTCATCCATAAAATGGGAATAATAATAATTGGACTCACAGTACTGTTGTGAGATGGAGTAATTCACTACATGTGGCATAGAAGGGTGACTGGCACATAATAAACACAGTGTAAATGTCAGCTCATAAGTTATAATGTTTTTAACACTGACAGGTGTTTTATTTATGAAACCTAGAAGCTTCTTAAGGTAACAGGCATATCCTGTGCCATATCTGAAAGGGATCAAGGCTAGATGGGTCGTTTCCAAACTGTGCTTTGCAGAGATGCAAAGGGTCTGTGGAAATCTCTAAGGGCTATCTCTGAGGGGACAGTGGACAGAACCCAGCAATCAGGGCTCTGTTTCCACCAACAACATTGCACAAAGTAGCCTCGCTCCCTCATTTATTACCTGCTGACATTTCAAATAAGCTTCCCAAATAAAGGGATGTGTCACTCTAAGTGAAACTAACTTGAGAAGCACAAGACAAGGTAATTTTAAAATCTTCGTTCAACTCTATAGTCTTATCAATTCCTAGAGACTCAGGCATTCAGTAGCCCTTCTTATGACCTACTGTAGCCTTCAGGTAGGTCTCCAACATACATTAATGTTATGTATTAGTTATAAATTATATATTAAAATATTAAATGAATTACTGATTGAGGCTTGGTAAGGTTAGTTTCAGGAAGATGGAGATCATGACCCTTGGTTGAGATGGATTAAGAAGTGGAGGAAATAGAAACATTGTCTCCTCAAAGACAAGTAGGTCTGGAGAAGGGAATAGCATCTGAGGAAGGTTAAAAACCAAAGGAAAATTCTTTTACAGATGGTGTGCAGACGAGGGGATTGGTTTTTGTTTTTTATATTGTTTTTATCGCAGTCTGGCTCGTCACCCCAGCTGAGGCACAGTGGCATGATCTCAGCTCACTGCAACCTCTGCCTCCTGAGTTAAAGTGACTCTCCTGCCTCAGCCTCCTGAGAAGCTGGGACCACAGGCATCCGCCACTACGCCCAGCTAATTTTTGTATTTTTAGTAGAGACAAGGTTCCACCATGTTGGCCATACTGATCTCAAACTCCTGATCTCAAGTGATCCACCTGCCTCCACCTCCTAAAGTGCTGGGATTACAGATGTGAGCCACCATGCCCGACTAAGGGCATTGATTTTTATTTTTAACACATATATTGTATTGCATTTTAGGTTTTGGCGTACATGTGAAGAACATGCAAGATTGTTGCATAGGTACATACATGGCAATGTGGTTTGCTCCCTTCCTCCGCATCACCTATATCTGGCATTTCTCCCCAAGTTATCCTTCCCCAACTCCCCACCCCCTGCTGCCCAAAATCTCCTGAAACTGATAAGCAACTTCAGCAAAGTCTGGGATCAAAAATCAATGTGCAGAAATCAAAAGCATTCCTGTACACCAATAACAGACTTAAAGAGAGCCAAATCAAGAACGAACTGCCATTCACAATTGCTACAGGGAGAATAAAATACCCAGGAATACAACTAACGAAGGATGTAAAAACCTCTTCAAGGAGAACTACAAACCACTGCTCAATGAAATAAGAGAGGAAACAAACAATTGGAGAAACACTCCATGCTCATGGTTATGAAGAATCAATATCGTGAAAATGGCCATGCTGCCCAAAGTAATTTACAGACTCAACGCTATCCCCATTAAGCTACCAATGACCTTCTTCACAGAACTAAGAAAAAAACACCTTAAACTTCATATTGAACCAAAAGAGAGCCCGCATAGCCAAGTCAATTCTAAGGAGAAAGAACACAGCGGGAGGCATTACACAACCGGACTTCAAACTATACTACAAGGCTACAGTAATGGCATTGATTTTAAAGTACTGAGTATTTAATTCATTTCAGCAAGTGTTTATTGTCCCGTTCAATTAGGTGCTTCTACTTTTATAGACCAGTGATTCCCAGCCCTGAACACCCATTGGAATCACCTGGGAAGGTTTCAAATCGTATCAACTCCCCCATCCGTTAGAACTTTCACCATCTTTGGGGCTGAGTCCCAGGCATGGGGTGGTGGTGACGGTTGTTGTCCCCATAGTCCCAGAGCTGCCAGGCAAATCTAACATGCAGTCTAGTTTAAAAATGGAAGTTTCATTTCAAATCAGAATGTCTAGGATTTACATCAGTGAGCTTTTAATATGTTGCATTAGTCTGTTCTCATGCTGCTGATAAAGACATACCTGAGACGGTATTTGTAAAGGAAAGAGGTTTAACTGACTCACAGTTCCATATTGCTGGGAAAGCCTCGCAATCACGGCAGAAGGGTGGAGGAGTAGCAGAGTCACATCTTACATGGCAGCAGAAAAGAGGGCATGTCCAGGGGAACTGCCCTTTATAAAACCATCAGATCTAGTGAGATTTACTCCCTACCACAAGAACAGCATGGGGGAACCACCGCCATGATTCAATTATCTTCACCTGGCCCAAGGCCTTGGTACGTGGGGATTATTACAATTCAAGGAGAGATTTGGATGAGGACACAACCAAACCATATCACGTTAATCAAAAAGTATTAAATTTACTTCTTTTTGTTTATTTGTTTTGTTTGAGGCAGAGTCTGTCTCTGTCACCCAGGCTGACAGGGTCTAGGCTCACTGCAACCTCTGCCTCCTGGGTTTAAGTGATTCTTCTGCCTCAACCTCCTGAGTAGCTGGGATTACAGGCACCTGCCAAGATGCCTGGCTAATTTTCATATTTTTAGTAGAGATGGAGTTTCACCATGTTGGCCAGGCTGGTCTTGAACTCCTGACCTCAAGTGATCTAACCACCTTGGCCTCCCAAAGTATTGGGATTACAGGCACAAGCCACTGCACCCAGCCTAAATGTACCTCTGAAATTGTTCTTGTTTACAGATTTATTGCTATTTGTGGGAAGTAGAGGAGTTTATTTATAAAGTTTCCTTTCTTGTTAAAGAATAAGTGTGCTAATAACTTTGTTAGGCCCTATCCTATGTCACTGTTAAACATGCCATGCTTACAGGTATGTAGTACATTCTATGTCCTCGTAATTTAACCAGGATATCTGTGCTGGATGTGCTCACAGGCATGCCCCAGCTCTCCATTGCTTTTACTTGTTTAGAAACGTTTTAAGTTGTTAGCCAATGGGGTTTTAGTATAGATTGTGAGGTCTGACTTGTAAGGATGACCCCAAATGTGTAAGGAATAAATGTGTCTGTTTTCCTTTGTTCATTGTACTCTTGTGGCATGATGGCTAATGAGGGTACCCTGCCTGCAGTTCAGGAAGTAAAACTTGTGTTGCTAAAAGATCCTTTGTCTCAGTGCTGAGTTTTTCTTTGTGGCACCGAGTGTCTATTTCCAACACTATTTAAATGTGATGTATCAAATCTTGTGATCAAAGAATATTTAATGAACACATTTATAATGAGATTATAGGAAAAATATATGTGAAAATTTAAGTAAAATGAATGCTTTTCTTTCATTGGGAAAGGATGTATACATATAAATATGTAATATGTATTATATAGGTAACTATATACAATATGAATTCCAGTATATTAATTACATTATTAAATCCACAACCTGGTAACTGGAGAATATCTTTCTATGCACACACCCTTCCCCTCCCCACCATACTAATCTCTGCTTGGTCTTCTCTGGCAGTACAGAAATAATCACTGAGGAGTGGAAGTATTTCAAAATTGGACCAATACGGCTTAAATGCTGGCTCTGCTGACACCACATCCATTCTGCAGCCCTTGGATCAAGGAATAATTGCAATCTTCAAGTCTTATTATTTCAAAAATACATTTCATAAAGGTATGGCAGCCATAGGTAGCGATTCCTCTGATAGATCTGGGCAAAGTAAATTGACTATCTTCTGGAAAAAAAATATTTAAGTGTCATTAAGAACATTCATGATTCATGGGAGAAGGTCAACATATCAACATTAACAGGAGTTTGGAAGTTGATTCCAATCCTCATGGATGACTTTGAGGGGTTCAAGACTTCAGAGGAAGAATTTACTGCATATGTGGTGGAAAATAAGATAACTAGAATTAAGAGGTGGAGGCTAAAGATGTGACCGAATTGCTGCAATCTCATGAGAAAACCTAATGGATAAGGAGTAGCTTCTTATGGATGAGCCAAGGGGTTTCTGCAGGGGGAATCTACTCCTGGTGAGAATGCTGTGAACATTATTGAAATGGCAACAAATGACTTAGAGTATTACATCAATGTAGTTGATAAAGCAGTGGCAAAGTTCGAGAGGATTGACTTTAATTTTGAAAGAAGTTCTACTGTGGGTAAGATGCTATCAAACAGCATTTTCTACAGAGAAATCTCTTATCAATGGAAGAGTCAACTGGCAAACTTCATTGTCTTATTTTAAGAATCAGCAACCACCACCCTGATCAGTCAGCAGCCATCAACATTCCACCAGCAAAAAGATTATAACTCGCTGAAGGCTCAGGTGATTGTCAGCATTGTTAGGCAATGAAATGCTTTTAAAATAATTATGTACATTTTTAGACAATGCTACTGCCACCTAATAGACTGTGATATATTGTAAGCATCACTTTTATATGCTCTGGGAAATGGGAAAATTCATGTGACTTGCTTGATTGCGATATTTGCTTTATTACAGTGGTCCGGAACCAAACCCGCAGTATCTTTGAGGTACGCCTGTATTGACTTGCAGTAGCACCCAGACCTGGGCCATCTGACTCAACCTACACTGCCTCAAGGCAAGGGCAGGACTCTTTCTTGTTTATTCCCATAGCTGATGTTACATTGAACACTGCCTCTCAATCCAAAAGCTGTTTCCTATGGGCAGAAATAACTAAAACAAAGAAAATAAAATATAGTAGGATTTTCATTTAGTTAATGCTCTTTTTCCAAAATAACAAAAATGTAAATTCTAAAGAAGATGACACTCAAACATTCAGTATCATTTTGTTAGTATCTACAGAGCGTTGTCTCAGTTATTAACTGCGAACATTTCTGAATCACTGCTTAACCTAATCTTGGTTTTTCCCCTGGTTCAAGTAACTCTAATTCATGCTGAATCTTGTAATTTGAAGATTGGGCTTCCCAAAGCTTACCTGGCTTCTCAGCATCTTTGTATCCAAAGAATCTGCAAGCACTTTTATCCCAACTTTGATTTCCTTAAAAAGTGTGATTGATAGCTACTCCCTACAATTTGTGATGGGAAATATTCCTTCCAAGTTTCTCTCTCTTTCTCTCTCTCTCTCCCTCCCTCTCTCCTTCCCTCCTCCTTCATTTCTGAACCCAGTAAAAAAAAAAAGTGTTAATCACACCATCACTGTTGACTCAAGCGAAACATGATTTTTCTCTACTTTATGACCTTTCTGACAGTTTTCTTCTAAGTCTTAATCAGTATTTTCTATTCAAAAAATTCTACAGCTTCCTCTACCCAATTTCTGATCAATATCTTAAATATAGTTTTTAGAGAACATTGTTTAACATGGATTTCTGTCTGTCATCAAGACTGAGTTAACTGAAAAATCAGCCTATAATAGATCTTAATTCCTTAAAACATATTTATCCACCACATACTAAAAGCCTTCAAGAAATGATATGAGTTGTCTTCTCCATAACTATAATAGTAAATTATAATAAAGTATACCTTTTTAAAATCATTTACAACATTGTTGTAGAAATCCAGCATTTTAAAAAATCAATTCTTGTGAGTCAAAATGCTAAGAGTGGATAGTTCCTCATAAACCGTGCCAGGTGCTGGGCCTCTTTGGCTATTAAGTTGCCCGATGAATATTTAGGCAATAATAATAGCTAACACCTAAAACTGTATTCTGTGCAATCACCACTCTGTTTATATCTACTATCATTTAATCAAAATAATTCAATGAGATGTTTCCCGTTATAATCTCCACGTTACTGGTTAAGAAACTGAGATGCAATAACTTGCCAGAAGTCACACAGTTAGGCGTAGAGCCAGGATCCAGACCAAGACCACCTCACTCCAGCTTCCTTAACCTTTGAGCAGCACTGCCTCAAGGCAGTGTCTTTATTCATTCACTCACTCAGTTAACAAATATTTATTGAGTTCGTACCTCATCAGGCAGGGGCCCTGCCCTAATGCAGCAGTCAAATAATTTAAAGAGTATGGTGTCATGATACGCATGGAAAATAGGAGTAACAAAAGAGCACAAAATCAGTCTAGGGACATTAGAGAAGGCTCCCAGAAAGAAGTCATGCCTAAGTTGGGGCTTGCTATGGTGGGAATATTTACCCCCTCCATAACTCGTGTTGAAATTTAATTGCCATTTTAGCAGTATTAAGAGGTGGGACTATTAAGAGGTGATTAGGCATGAGAGCTCTATCCTTATGAATGGATTAATGAGTGCCACTATTGCTGGAGTGTGAGCATTATAAGAGTGTGAGTTCAGGCCTCTGACTCTCTGTTTCTGTCTCTCTCTCTCTCTCTCTCGCTCTCTCTCTCTCTCTTTTTCTCACGCGCACATGCGCGCGCAATGTCTTGGCCTCACTATTGTGAAGACATAGCAAGAAGACCTTCAATCAGATGCCAGCATTTGATCTTGGACTTCCCAGCCTCCAGATCTGTGAGAAATAAATTTCTGTTCATTAAACATTATCCCGTCTGTGGCATTCTGTTAGAGCAGCACGAAACAAAGGCAAGTCCTAAACAATGAGTGGGAATTAAACAGGCCAAAAGCAGCTACAGGGTAAAGATGAGCTTCCCAAGGCAGAGAGAATAACAATTGCAGAGAGTAGGAGGGGAGAAAGAGGAAAACATTCTTCAGGCAACTGTTAGGTCAGCATTATGGCCAGGCATAGAGTGGGGTGGGAACACATGAGATAAGTTGGAGAGACAGGTACGGGCCAGATCACACTTCTCTGAATCTGATGATACTATTGAAAGATACTAAGCAGATATGATCAGTTTTCTCTTCAGAAGAAGACTTATCTGTCTTCAGTGTGTGGAAGATGGGAAGCTGAGCAAATCCAGGACCAGGAGGACTAGACAGGAGGCCGATCTGGTAACTGGAGCAAGAGATTACACTGATCTGAACTGAGCTGACCATCTCCTGAGCAGTGGGGCTAGTGAGATGATGCAGATTCTTGTCTTAGGATATAAAGCTGTGATGCACAAAAATAATGATGCCCAAATACTGTATGATGAAGTATATATTATATGTAAATAATTATCTACATTTGCATATATGAAAGATATATATGGAATATATCTTCTTAAATAAAGTACTTCAGGGAGATTCTGGAAAGAAGATATACAAGCTGCTATTAAGTATTTTTCAAAAATTATACAAAACACCCAAGAGAGAATCAGCCAAAGACAAAAGGCATTTAAGAATGGAAAATAAAAAAAGAGGATACATCAGAAAGAAATCCTCAAGAATTCATTAAATTGTAGTTTATTGTAAATAATCATGTCCCAGAGGAAATCTCAAGAGATAACATTTTTCTGCCAGCGATAAAGGGAAGGAAATCCTAACAAAAATAAACCAGAGAGGATTGCACAATTTTCTATAATAAAAAAAAATGGGAGAGATGACTGATGCGAGGTATGCAGCAGGCAAAAATCACGTAGGCACAGCCTCCAGAAATGGGAAGAACAGGATAAGCACGTGCCAGGAGGCTGCACCCAAATTCCAGTCTCCTGTTCCATGAAGTTTCTTCCCCCTTCCCTTGGCTCATCCAGAAGAAATAAATCAGAATTCCTGCAATCGATCATGAGTCTTAGGTTTGTTCCATTCTCTATCATCTGTGTAACTTCTTGCCCCTTCTCTCCTAGACTTTTGAAATTGTATTTTAAGCACTCAGTAAACATATCGATTTGGGATGTCCCACATTTGTAAGTACAGCTGCACAGCATCACTTTATGTGTAACTGATCACATTACTTCAAAACCGGACTAGCTCTTAGCATTTTTCCTGTGTGATCCATACTGAATCTCACTTGAATGTCTCAGGGTTGGTAAAATAATTGTGGCTGCAATAGGCAAAGAAGAAGGGCTAACATTTACTGGACTTCTCTTGTGAACTAGGCTCCAAGACAGATGCTTATCATGTTTTATCATATTGTCTTAAGTCTCATATCCCATAAAGGAGGTAGTATTACTTTCATTTTACAGTTAAGTGCACTGTTTTTTGTTTTTTGTTTGGTTTGGTTTGGTTTCTTTGAGGTAGAGTCTCACTCTGTTGCCAAGGCTGGAGTGCAATGGCACAATCTCAGCTCACTGCAACCTCCGCCTCTGGAGTTCAATCCAATCTCCTGCCTCCGCCTCCCAAGTAGCTGGGACTACAGGCACATGCTGCCACGCCTGGCTAATTTTTGTTTTTTTAGTAAAAAGGAAGTTTCAACATGTTGGCCAGGCTGACTTTGAACCCCTAATCTCAAGTGATCTGCCTACCTTGGCCTCCCAAAGTGTTGGGATCAAAGGCATGAGCCACTGCACCAGCCAAAGAGCACTACTTAGAAAGTTTCCTGAAAGTACTCAGATTTTTAGCATCTGTCAAGATTAGAGCTTGACAATCTACTGTGCCATATTCTAAAGCTCTTTAAAATCCTTGGGAAAAAAGAATGATGTTTCCTCCTTCATACTTCATAAGGACATTGTAAGGATTAAAGAGGCATTAAAATAAATTGACCCCAAGAAAAGTGACAGAATAGGAAACATTTTATCATGGTAACTTCATTGGAAAATTCGAGCAACTCTGACTTTTTTCCACTTTACAATTTAAGTAACAAGGTATTTTTAAAAGCTTGTCTTGAGAATTACATGTTAACATTCTTGAACAAAAAGGCACGTGGTCCAGAGAAATGACAATGGGTTCCATGGTCAGACGGAAATCCTGCGGTCCTGACTTCACCAGTCAGGCAAGGTATGCAACCTCCCAGACTATCAGTGTCCTGCTCTGAAAGAGACAGGTAATAGAACATGCTTTATATAAATGTTATGAAGATTAAATAATAAAGATAAAAGGTCTACCATAGCAGCCAGGACATTATAGGTGTTCCTAAAATATAGGCATAAGTTAAATTACTGGGTTTTGGTTTTTTGTTTTTTTTTTGAGACGGAGTTTCGCTCTTGTTACCCAGGCTGGAGTGCAATGGCGCGATCTCGGCTCACCGCAACCTCCACCTCCTGGGTTCAGGCAATTCTCCTGCCTCAGCCTCCTGAGTAGCTGGGATTACAGGCACGTACCACCATACCCAGCTAATTTTTTGTGTTTTTTTTAGTAGAGACGGGGTTTCACCGTGTTGACCAGGATGGTCTCGATCTCTTGACCTCGTGATCCACCCGCCTCGGCCTCCCAAAGTGCTGGGATTACACCTTTTCACATTTTTCTGTCTGCTTTATATTTGCTGGCAACTGATTAGATTGTGCCCACCAGATTAAGGGTGGATCTGTCTTCCCCAGCCCACAGACTCAAATGTTATCTCTTTTGGCTATACCCTCATAGATACACCCAGAATCAATACTTCGTATCCTTCAATCCAATCAAGTTGACACTCAGTATTAACCATCACAGTAGCCAAGTTTAAAACGTGGTAGCCATGCTCAGTGGTTTTAAAAAATACTGATGCCTGGGGCACCCCTCTCCATCAGAAATTCTGATGTAATTGTTCTGCAAAGTTAAGGATCTCTGGGCTGGAACACCAGTCATGGTGTCAGGGGAAGGCGTGAAGTCTCTGCCCCAGTCTTCCTAACAGCCTGAGCAACTCACGGGGAGGCAGCAAGTGGATATCTGTCACACAGGAGGCACTGCTAACTGGTCAGTGTTGGCCAAGTAACTATAATCAAACAAGGGGAGATCTGCAGCTGCCCCAACACTGAGAGGTGTAAAGAGACCCCTCAATCTTTGCTGGCCAATACCAGAGAGTAGTACAGGGTAGCAGGAATGGAAAAATTTATGGAGAGATGAACATGTCCCCATTTCTTCCTTCATGCCATACAGAAATCAAAGATTTAGCCAGAGCCAGGGAAAAGGGATGAGATAATCTTTGCATTAAAACTGAAATTTTAAAACTAGTAGGACTGAGTTTTATATAGTATTCTGATATCCGTTGCTGTGTAACATAACACTCCAAAACGTAATGGCATAAAATAATATGTTATGTTTGCCTCTGTGCGTCAAGAATTAAGAAAGCACGGCAGGGATGATTCTCTACTCTACAATGTCTAAGGTCTCAGTTGGAAAAGCTGGAGAAGAGGAGGCTGGCTGGAATATCTGGAGATTTTTCTCATTGACATATCTGCTACCTGGGCTGAGATGATTTAATGGCTCAACTTTCAACCAGAGTGCTTACACATAGCCTTTCTGTATCACTGGAGCTTACTTACAGCATGGCCTCCTCCAGCTAGTCAAACTTATTACAGAGTCCAGGACTCCAAGAACAAATGTCTCCTAGTATTTTGTGAGCTCGCCTTAGAAGTCACATAGTATCACTTCTGTGGTTCTCTGATGATCAGAGCAAGCCCAAATTCACCCAGATTCAAGGAGAGAAAACCTAAACTACCTCTCAATGGTAAGAGTCTCAGATAATTTGCAAGTACCTAAATAAGTCCAAGCTACTATCTAGAGCGATAGGACATCAGAAAATCAGATCAAGATGTTGGTGAGCGTGAATATATCCAGCAAGAAAGGAGATGGTAAATATAGTGCAGTTGGGGAGAAAGAAGTCATTGAAAGAAAAGTTTTCTGTTTATACCATATCATGTTGAGAAATCTCAATAAACCATTTACAACAATTTACCATACGCAAGAAGAAGCCAGAGTCTTTGCACTTACGTGAAAGCCAAAACAGAAAAATATATATCATTCAAAAATGACCTGTTGGTCACATGCTTGCCTCTTTGCTTAAGATTCTAATTTCTTTTGAACATGTAATAAGTAGAAGTATTTTGAATTTGGTATCTTTTCTAAATAAAAGACATATATATATATGGGATTTTTATTGCCTAATCTCTTTACAAATCTTGTTAGTACCTAATCCTACAAATATGCCATGATATGTTAGCATAATTTACTACATTTCACAAATTTTTGACAAGGAGAGTTAGGAAAATATGTATCTCACTGAAAATCACAAAATGAACTTATGCAAGCCTCTTATTTTAGCATATGGCCAAGGCTCCTAAGGCAAATGTTGCCTGGGGGTAATGGTAACTTCCTAAAATAATATATCGTGTTAAAAATTATTTCAAATCATCCTTTGTCACTAGAATGGATAGGGAAACTAAGTGATTGGATGTCCTTCCCTACAGCTGGTAGCTCCAATCTGCTGCACTTTTTCTTTTCCTAGAGGGATAATGACTGTGAATCATATGAGCTCTTACTTTGAAAATAGTCCACAGACAATGGGAGCAGATGGGCTTTTTGGTGGCAGCACCCCTGTTTTCTATCTGCCACAGGTGAGTAGTAGGCTACTTTCTTACATAAGCCCAATGGCTAATTCAAGTACCAGCAGATCACAAATGTTACCGCCAACTTAGGACAGCATAAGATATACATTTAAAGGAGGACAACAGTTCTTGGACTTCAAGTCCAAGCACACATAGCTTAAACGACTTCTGGAGGGTGTAAGGAAAATGGAAACTCACACGCCAGTCAGAATGTAAAATGGTTCAGTCACACACTAGAAAACGGTAGCCAGTTTCAGTGTCATAAACTGTGCCAAGTTTTTATAGTTGCATATTATCTAGGAAGTAAGTGGCCAACCTTTCTTTCAGAAAAGTAAACATGACAAATGGCATAGTCAGATTTTGAAACACTGTGGTAGCAGAAAAGAGTGTAGCACAAAAAAGGAGAAACATGAAAAAACTCTGAATCAAAGAGCTAATAGGCCAAACCAATTTCAGCCAAGTGGGTGGGAAGATCTACAACCCATATGCAGGTGGATGTGACCTCGCCCTAAACACCAAACCCAATGCAGGATAAAGTAGGCAATTTTGACTACATGCCATGCAGCATATGCACACAGTAGGTTGAGGACAAGAGTTGGGGAGAGGAGAAGGAGGAGGAATCATTGCTCATTGGATACAACACACATAGCTTGAACAACTTCTAGAGGATGTAAGGAAAACAGAAACCCACACATGCCAGTAAGAATGTAAAATGGTTCAGGCACTTTAGAAAACAATTTTGCAGTTTTTTTTTAAAGTTAAACATATATGTATAGTAGGCCTAGCAATTTCACTCTAAGTATTTACTCAAGAGAAAAGAATGTGAATGTTCATAGCAGAATTACTAAGAATAGTCCAAAATTGGAAACAACCTAAATGTCCTCCAAATGGTAAATGAGTAAACAAAATTTGGTGCATTTATACAATGAAATACTTTTCAGCAATAAAAGGGATGGACTACTGATTCACAACAGCTCATGAATGACCTTCAGAACTAACATGCTAAGTAAAATAAGCTAGGCACAAATGAGTATGTATCGTAGATTTATATGGAATCTCTAGTACAGGCAAAGTTACAGAAACAGAAAGCAGATCAGTGGTTACCTGGGGCTAAGAGCAGGAGAGGGAAAGGACTATAAATAGGCCGCCGTGAAATGTTTGTTGTTTGATGAAAGTGTTTTTAGTATCCAGGCTATAATAAAAAAGTACTAGTCACACAAAAAAACAAGAAAGCCTTGAGCTGAATGAAAAATGCAATCAATAGATTACAGCACTGAGAGGACAGAGTCTGAAGAGAGTTACTTTAAAGTTTTAATAGTATTTTATGCATTTTTACAAGCAAAATTTAATAGAACAGTGGTTATGAGAATTTAGAAGTCAAGACATTGCAGTAGTGATATAAGCAAAGACATGTTGTACACTGACTTATCTACCCAAGAGAAATAATAACACATCCACAAAATGAGTATACAAATGTTTGCAGCAGCTATATTTATAATAGCTAAAAATGAAAAACCAAAATATGTCCATTTATAGGTGAATAGATAAACACATTGTGGTTAAATCCATACAATGGCATGCTATTTAATAAGGAAAAGGAACAAACTAATGATATATGCAACAACATGAGTGAATCTGAAAAACACTATACTGAGCAAAACAAGTTAGATATAAAAGAAGACTTACAATATGATTGTATTTATACGAAAGTCCAAGAAAACCAATCTATAGAGATAAGCAAACATCGATGATTGCCTGGAGCCAGGCAGGATAGGGACCCGAATGCATCAAGGCTGAAAGAGTTTTCAGTGTGAAGGAAATTTTCTGTATTTTGACTGTGGTAGTGGCCATTCTCTAGTTTGTAACTAGGCCCCGTCTGCCTGGTTTGTATCTTGGTTCTGACACTTACTTGGTGATATTGTTTGGCTCTGTGTCCCCACCCAAATCTCATCTTGAATTGTACTCCCATAACTCTCACATATTGTGAGAGGGACCTGGTGGGACTTAATCTGAACCATGTGGGTGATTCCCCCATACTGTTCTCGTGGTTGTGAAAAGTCTTACGAGATCTGATGGTTTTATCAGGGGTCTCTGCTTTTGTATCTTCCTCATTTTTCTCTTGCCTCTACCATGTAAGAAGTGTCTTTCACCTCCTGCCATGGTTCTAAGGCCTCCTTAGCCATGTGGAACTGTCTCTTTTTCTTCCCAGTCTCAGGTATGTCTTTATCAGCAGTGTGAAAATGGAATAATACATTTGGGCAAGTTATTTCACTCTGTGTGCCTCAGTTACCTCATCTGTAAAATGGATATCATAATAATACCTATTTCATAAGGTTATTGTAATTGTTAAAAAATGAGTTAGTAAATAGAAAGATTTTAAGGTACCTAAGATACAGATGTTTCCATGTGTTACCCATTATTATTTTTAACAAAGGAGAAAGTTATCTACATAAATATGTTTACTGAATAGGTATTTTAAAAAGCAAAAACTGGCTTGCATAGAGACACAAACCACAATGCTTTCACCTGATGAAATATTATATAGTTGCTACATTGATGAACATTAGAGAATCTATTATATAATTTGTAGTATTAGTTCACATTAAAAAATCAGGTAAATATCTCAGCAAATGCAGAAATGACATGAAATATAACACCCATTTCTGACACAAAGCAAAATAGATCAATTCTTGTACTTAATCACATCAAAAGCAAGCAACAAATTTAGCAATAAACTTTCAATTTGCCATTCAAATTTTACAAACAAAACAATAGTGCTATCACAATTATTGTCCATTGTTCTGGAAGTAAATTTAATGCAAGCAAATAAGAAAAATAAATAAGGAGTCTATATGTACTATAAAAGAAGATGCATAATTGTCATAATTTGGAGATTACAGGACTGCATAAAAGGATTAAATAATGTGGCTGGTTAAAAATGTTATTTACAAAAATGAGTAGTTTTCCTATATACAAATCATGGTAAGAAAAAAAGGATTAAACAAAACCTCATAATAACAAGACAAAAACAAATAATTAGAAATCATCTTAGACGTTAACATACAGGACAAACAAAAAGAAAATATTACAACTTTACTGAAGAGACATAGGAGATGTGAGTAAATGTCCCTATACAGAAAAACTCAAAACTCTAAAATTACCAATTCAACCTTCAAAAATTTAATTTAAAAAGCAACAGGAATTTGGGAGGTATTTGAAAAAATTATAATAATTTTGCCTGAAAGATTAAACAGGAAAAAATCTGGAAAAAATAAGATGGGGCAGAACTGTTTTTATCAAATATTAAAGCATATAAGACTACAGGAACTAAAGCATTTTGTCGGAGGATTCGTATTTGTTAATTATTGTCACATAACAAATTTCCCCAAAACATATTGGCTTAAAACAACACACACTCACTATCTCATAGTTTTGTGGGTTAGGAATCAGGACATGGTTTAGCCGAGTTCTCTGACTGTGGGTGTCTCACAGGCTGCAATCAACGTATCTACTAGGACCACAGTCATCTCAAGGCTCAACTAGGGTAAGACCTACTTCCAAGCTCACTCATTGGTTGTTGGAAGGATTCAGTTCCTTGCAGGCTGTTGAACTGATGGCCTTGGTTCCTCCTCAGCTATGGGCTAGCCATCTTGCTCATTCTCTTCCCACATGGGTTTCTCCACAGGGCAACTCATAACATGGCAGGTGGCTTTAGCAGAGCAAATACATGAGAGGATGCGAGAGAAAGTAGCAGAGTACCAGTAAGACAGAGGTCCCAGTTTTTGTAATCTACATGCAGAAGTGACATCCCACCACTTTTTCAGTCTTCAGTTCATTAGAAGCAAGTCACTGGATCCAGCCTACATTCGAGGGGAGGGGATTACACACAGGTATAAGTACCAGGAAGCAGGGATCATCATACAACTCTGCTTACCACCACTAGAGAAATAAACCAATAGAAGATAACAGAGTATAGAAAGAGACCCAAACTCCTCTGAGAATCTAGTATATAATAGAGATAGCATTCTAGATTAATGATGGCAAGCCTTATGAATTATCATGCCATTGCCAAATCAAATTATGTCCAAATCATACTTTCAAATAATTAGCTAGGCATCTTTAAAAAATCATCTGGGCACCTAGCTCTTTCCCAGAGCTATAGTAATACTGATGTTATAATTCTACAGAAAATACATATAAAATTAAGGTATAGAAAAAAATATATATAGTATAATTATCAAAGGTTTTAAAAATACATACAAGGAAACAAAAGAAACTACCAATAAAGCAAACAGACACCCTACGGAATGGGAGAAAATATTGGCAAACTGTGCATCCAACAAAAGTCTAATATCCAAAATCTATTAGGAACTTAAATCAACAAGAAAAAAAATCCATTAAAAAACTGGCGAAGGAGATGAACAGATATTTCTCAAAAGAAGATATACAAGCAGCCAACAAACTATGAAAAAATACTCATCATCACAGATCATCAGATAAATGCAAATCAAAGCCACCGTGAAATATCATCACACACTAGTCAGAATGCCTATTGCTAAAAAGTCAAAAACGCAGCAAGTTCTGGAAGTCTGCAAAGAAAAAAGAACACATACACTGTTGGTGGGACTGAAAATTAGTTAAGCTACTGCGGAAAGCAGTTCAGAAATTTCTCAAGGAACTTAAAACAGAGCTACCATTCAACCCAGCAATCTTATTACTGGGTATATACCTAAAGGAAAATAAAATCATTATACTCAAAAGACACATGCACACATATGTTCATCACCACACTATTTGCAATAGCAAAGACATGGAATCAACCTAGACGCCCATCAGTGGTGGATTAGATAAAGAAAATGCAATATCTACACACCATGGAATACTATGCAGCCACAAAAAAGAATGACGTTATGTTTTTCACAGGAACGTGGAGCTGGAGACCATAATCCTAAGCAAACTAATGCAGGAACAGAAAACCAAATACCACATGCTTTCACTTATAAGTGGGAGCTAAATATTGAGCACACATGGACATAAACATGGGAAAAAAAGACACTGTGGACTACTAGACATGAGGAGGGAGTGTGTATTGAAAAACTACCTATTAGGTGCTGCACTTATCACCTGGATGAAATATAGCCATGTAACAAACCTGCACATGTACCTCCTGTATCTAAAATAAAAGTTAAAATTTAACCAATCAATAAATAAAAACATATAGAGGGGAGAAAACTTAAAAAAAAAAAAAAAGAAATACCACACATCAACGGTGGTTTTGTACAGCTGGGATTATTGGAATGTTTTAACTCTTTTGTATGTTTTAAATATTTTTAATAAACGTGGTACTTTTATCATGGAAAAAGAAAGTTTTCAAAGTGACATTTAATAAAAATGTGATGCTTTTATAATGGAAAAAGAAAGTTTTCAAATTTTTTTTTTTTTTTTTTTTTTTTGAGACGGAGTTTTGCTCTTGTTACCCAGGCTGGAGTGCAATGGCGCGATCTTGGCTCACCGCAACCTCCGCCTCCTGGGTTCAAGCAATTCTCCTGCCTCAGCCTCCCGAGTAGCTGGGACTACAGGCATGCGCCACCATGCCCAGCTAATTTTCGTATTTTTAGTAGAGACGTTGACCAGAATGGTCTCAATCTCTTGACCTCGTGATCCACCTGCCTCGGCCTCCCAAAGTGCTGTGATTATAGGCGTGAGCCACCAGGCCCAGCCAGTTTTCAAATTTTTAAAGAAGTGGGAATCTCTTTCAAATGAATTCTTATACAAAATCCTAATCATAAAGAAGACATAATAGTTTCTGAATGAATTTTGAAGGTTTAGAATATCTAATACAGTAAGATATTAAAACCTCTTCAATGTCACTATGGCAAAATTAATTTTATCAATCATTACTGAATATTTTTTGAAAAGTACATACTCATACTTAATACTTTTTAAAAACAAAATTCTGGCTTCTTATTTTTATTCTTCACCAAAGAATCAGATTATAGGAAAAAAAATTTGAAGGTTGGAAAGGTTTACTAAAATGTGAAAATAAATAAAAATTTTAGTTTCAGCTCAAGCTGAACAATTCTTATTCTAAAAATCTCTGCATATAGCCTTATCAGGAAAGCAGAAATGGATATAAATTACATGATTTCAGGAGCTCAGATGGGACTTCAGATTTCTAGAATCTGGAACAGGAGGACAAAGGAGTATTTGTGCTTTAAAATATAAATAAATAAATAATGTTGACTCCCACCCACACAGCTCTCCAAAGAGAAGGAAAGCTATGTTAAAATAAATTCTGTTTCTCATTTATGACTCAATGAAACATCAGAACACTTGACGTATCATATAACTTTTAAAGGAAGTTTAGCCAATTTTTCTTGGAAGAAGAAATGCAATCATCCAAAAAAAGCACTTTGGGAACTATGATCAAAATGAGGAAATAAGCCCTTCCTCTTATGAATAAAGATTCAGTGCCACTGTACCTAATAGTGAATAGACTGAAAATAGGAGACGTTCAATTGAGAGCTTAATGTCTGTTACTAAAATAATAGGTAAAAATTTAAAATTAAGATAAATAAAACTAAATTATCTGAAAACTCAAAATAGAAGTTCATGTAACCAAAAGACAAAAGTTGTATTAGAAAAAAAATTATGCAACAATATGTATCCCACTTTTTGCTATTTACTACATGTAAACAAAAATCATTATACAGCCATTAGGAAATAGTAATTGAATATTGCATGAAATAACATTGGACAATTTTTATTTTCAATTAACTCAAGAAATGTAGAGTTATAAGAAATTGAAATGTACGACATAAGCCAGTTTCCCAGTTTGGAAAATGGTAAAACATGCATTGTTACCAGAGGTCAAACCAAAGCTTACTAGCTACCTTTCCTCACCTTTATCATAAAAATTTTAAAGTATGAGAAATCTTCATGTGGACATTATTAAGACAAGTGAAGAAACATTGCCCATCTTCACCTCGTATAATCAATGGAAAATATGAATTTTAAATGCAAAATGTGTTACTATAATTGCCTCTGTTATTTCTTGATGGGAAAAAACGTCTCCCAGAAGCACATCCAACTTCTTTTCTATGCAGAAGCACAGCCTTGGGAGTGGCCAACCTCAAATTAATTTCCCTGAATACATTTTGCAAAGCTGCCAGATGGAGAAATTTTTCCTTTAGAAGAGAACCTAGGGTGTTCTGAAACCAGTAAATGGTTATGATCAGAAAACCTGAAATCATTATATCAAAAAGATACTTGCACTTTTATGTTTATTGAAGCACTAGTCACAATATGGGGGATATGAAATCAACCTATATGTCCATCAAGGGATTACTGGAGAAAGAAAATGTAATACACACACACACACACACACACACACACACACCATGGAATACTATTCAGCCATAAAAAAGAATGAAATCATGTCTTCTGCAGCAATGGATGGAACTGGAGGCTATTATCTTACGTGAAATAACTCAGAAAGTCACATACTGCATTTTCTCACTTGTAAGTGGGGCCTAAATTATGTGTACACATAGACACAGAGAGTAGAATAGTAGACACTGCAGACTCAGAAAGGTGGGTGAGCGGGAAGGGGGTGAGGGATGAAAATTTCTTAATAAGTACAACGTACATAATTCAGGTGATGGTTACAAATCAGACTTCACTACTATACACAATAGCAATATAACATAATTGCACTTGTATCTCCTAAATCTATAAAAATTAAAATAAAAAAATCTAGGTTTCAGACTCTGCTTATCCTTAGAAGCTTGAGCAGGACATAACTTCACTTCACTCGGCTTCAGTCGCGTTGTCTGTAAAATCAACAGGCCCCAAACAGCTGTCACATCCTATAATTCCCACTGGACTTCATTACGTAATCATTCATCCGAACAAATCCAGGCTCAAAAGAAGATTGCTCTATAATCTGGCTCTTTATGGTCTAATTAAGATTGCTCTATAATCTCCTCTCAAGATCATTTATTTAAATCTTTTAATTTATTGAAGATAATGGCCATGGGTAAACCTGTAAAATAATTATTTTTTCAAAATTGAACATTCTAATGAACAGATACTTTCTGGCAAAGTAGCCTGCACACAACTAGTTCTTTCAACACTATTTGGAAAAATATATTTAAGATTATAGTCTGGGCTGGTCATGTTGTTTCACACCTGTAATCCCAGGAGTTAGAGACCAGACTGGTCAATGTAGTGAGACCCCGCCTCTACAAAAACAACTTAAAAATTAGGCAGGCATGGTGGCACGCACCTGTAGTCCCAGCTACATGGAAGGCTGTTGCAGAAGGATCACTTGAGCCTGGGATATCCAGGCTGCATGCAGTGAGCCGTGCTGGTACTGTAACCTGGAAGACAGAGAAGGACCCTGCCTCAAGACAAAACAAGACAAAAAAAAAGAAAAAGAAAGAAATGTGACAGTATAGTCTGTACTTGTTCTCATCAGTTTGCTCTTCATAATTGTTAAAAAGCATCAAATAAAAATTAAATTTTCTCTTTCTTGAACTATTTCTTAGGAATATAAAATTTTAATTGGATATAAGTCATGAATTTCAGGCATATTCATTGAACGTTTCCCAAAAACTATTTGCAAGTCATATCATATCCTTCTAGCAAACATCACTCAAATGTAGTTGTAGAAGCTTCGATAGTAGTAGTATTCTTCTGAAACTTAGGTAAATTAATATTGACAGACAGCTCAAAATCTAGGATGAAAATAAAACATGTGGAAATATATTTTTGTACTTGTTTTTAACATTTGACTGATACTGCAGTGGAATGAAAGGGTAAAGAATTCATGGGCCAGTTCTGCTGCTGCAAGCTGTAACTTTGGGCAATTGATTTTAACTTGGCTTTCTTATCTATAAAATGGCCATAGTGCCTTTCTCTGCACCTCACAGTTTGATGTATGGATGGGGAAAAATTTATACAATGGCCACTTGACACCTTGAATATTAATGTTGATGGCACAAGGAGCTTGTTCATTTGTTCCAGCCTGAGAACTGGCTGGGAATAGCATTGAACCACTGAAATTAGTTCTGTTGTTACATTGATGGGGTGGTTGTGGTTCCAGTGACTGAGTCTGTAGAGGGTGGGAAGACAGTGGGAAGTTCACTGCAACATATCTGACCAAGATCTGCTGGAAGGTGAAGGTGTGTAGCTTCTCAGTGCAATTGTGTTGTAAAAGGGAGGTCATTTGCAGAGACAATGTTGAGTCAGGTCTCTGATTATAAGAGTAGATCTTTTGGTTGTTTATAGCAATGTGCCTGAAGTGAGCTCATCCTCTTCAGCTGTCAAGATGAATGCCCCTGCGGAGCAGGTCTGAGCTGTTTTTTTAGGGCCCTGGCACCGGCAAGTTGCTGAGAAATGTGGCTTGGTGTGCACAGGATTCCCGGCATAGGTAATTAAGGCTGATGGTCCAGTTTCCAGAACTATCCAAAATTACAGAGGAGGCTCATGTGAGGTCTGGGCTTGCCTGGCTCTGTCATCATCACTTCCTGTCTCTGGTCAAGGGCCTGGGCAGACACTTGACACGATGGGCACAGGGAGAGACCAGCTCACCTTCATAGTTGGCAGAGCAAAAACGGAAAGTCAGAGGCCTGAATGTTAACCTCATGTATTTCCCAACTACATTTGGTGAAAGTAAATAAACTATTACTATTTTAATCGTTTGACTATGAAAATAATATTTCTGGCTTTCCAGCTGCATAGAGGATGCATCGAAACAGTGCCCTCTGCCTTACACTCTGTTTGTGAGCAGTGTATGCATACAGACTTATTTTAGGGTCTCCTAGGGTGGCTTCTTTCAATTTATAGATATCCCTATGAAGCTTCCTGAGGAAAGACATGTTAAAACACATGAAATCTTCTGGGCCTCATCTTTCTCCTCTCTAATGCACACCTTTAACAAAAACTGATTTATATTTTTCAACTCTGAAAATATAAAAATGCAATGTTTGTGAGTTCTGAGAAGCATCCTTCCTGAAAGTGCTTATTTTTTTAAAATTATGCATATATAGTAGGTGTACATATTTACGGGGCACATGAGATATTTTGATAGGGGCGTCCAATGTGTAATAATCACTTCAGGGTAAACCAAGTATCCATTGCCTGAAGCATTTATCATTTATTTGTGTTATAAACATTTCATTTATATTCTTTTAGTTATTTTTAAATGTGAACTTTTTTTAAAAAGTACAATTTTCCAAATACGTATTGTTGGCTGTCGTCACCCTGTTGTGCTATTAAATATTAGATCTTATTCAAGTGGAGAAAAAGGAACCCTTGTCTGCTATTGGTGGGGATGTAAATTAGCACTAAATTAGAATGTAAATTATTCTCCATAGCCACTATGAGAATGATATGGAAGTTCCTCCAACAATTAAAAATAGAACTACAACATGATCCAGCAATCCCACTGCTAGGCATATACCCAAAAGAAAGGAAGTCAGTTTATGGAGGAGATATCCACACTCCCATCACTGCAGCACTATGCATCATGCCAAGATTTGGAAGCTTACCATTTTTTTGAGTAAATTATTCAAGAATAAGTACATGCCACAGAATCCTAAATAGCAAGTAATGGGATACTACCCTTGTTCTCCCAAAATTGTGCATCCTTTCCTCCTTCCTACAACTGCCAATTGTTTAAAGGGAAAGCCACTATTTTATTTAAAAAGCATGAAAGAATTTGACAAATTCTCAAGCCACGATACCAAATGAAATGATTTGACAAATTCTCAAGCCATAAAGACAAATCCAAACCCTGAAAGTGATTGAAAAGTTGGGAGGTGGCCAGGTATGGTGGCTCACACCTCTCATCCCAGCTCTTTGGGAGGCCAAGGAAGGCAGATCACTTGAACCCAGGAGTTTGAGACAAGTCTGGGGAACACAGTGAGACCCTGTGTCTACAAAAAATACAAAAATTAGCTGGCCATGGTGGTGTGTGCCTGTAGTCCGAGTCTCCACTCAGAAGGCTGAGGTAGGAGAATCGCTTGCACCTGGGAGGTCAAGGCTACAGTGAGCTGTGATCGTACCACTGTACTCCAGCCTGGGTGACAGTACAAGACCCTGTCTCAAAAAAAAAAATGTAGGAAAATGGTACTTCTCCACATTCCCAAGTTCAAAAGGATGCTTACAGAGTGAAACCTCATAAGTTCAGTGCAAGAAGAGACTTCAGAGACCAGCCACCCTCTAACTCCTTGCTTTATGCAAGAGGACACTGAAGAAAGCAGTTTGGCCTACATGAGAATGCCTTTTGTGGCTGACGTAGAACAAAAAGAGAGATTTCCTGTCTCTTTCCAGTAAACCAAACCTCCATTGCTTAAGTCCAGGTAAGTCAGTGTGCATTCCATTTCATCTTTTTGTTACTAGCATCCAGTCTTGGCCTCTATTTCACAAGGTAGAAAGAATCAAGGGAAGATAAAACTGGAGCAATATTTGAACTATCAGGAGGTGGCTTCTTTCTTTCTTTCTTTCTTTCTTTCTTTCTTTCTTTGTTTCTTTCTTTCTTTCTTTCTTTCTTTCTTTCTTTCTCTTTCTTTTTTAAGAGGGAGTCTCGCACTGTCACCCAGGCTGTAGTGCAGTGGCACGATCTCAGCTCTCTGCAATGTCTGCCTCCTGGGTTCAAGCAATTCTCCTGCCTCAGCCTCCCGAGTAGCTGGGACTACAAGCTGCGCCACCATGCCCAGCTAATTTTTGTACTTTTAGTAGAGATGGGGTGTCTTGATCTCCTGACCTCGTGATACGCCCTCCTTGGCCTCCCAAAGTGCTGGGATTACAGGCATGAGGAAGTGGCTACTTTCTTATTGCATTGGGTACAAGGATAAAATGTAGGGTATCCTACAAAGTCAACAAACAGGATAGGCAGGGTGTCGTGGCTCACACCTCTAATCCCAACACTTTGGGAGGCTGAGGCGGGCAGATCACCTGAGATCAGGAGCTCAAGACCAGCCTGGCCTGGTGAAACCCCATCTCTGCTAAAAATACAAAAATTAGCTGGGCATCATGGCACCTGCCTGTAATCCCAGCTACGCTGGAGGCTGAGGCAGGAGAATTGCTTGAACCTGGGAGGTTGAGGTTGCAGTGAGCTGAGATGACAGCATTGCACTCTTGCCTGGGCAACAGAGTAAGGAGAAAGAAAAGAAAAGAAAGAAAGAAAGAAAGAGGGAGGGAGGGAAGGAAGAGAGGGAGGGAGGGAGAAAGAGAGGGAGGAAGGAAGGAAGGAGAAGGGAAGGGAAGGAAAGGAAGGAAAGAAGGAGGGAAGGAGGGAAGGAAGGAAGAAAAGAGGGAGGGAGGGAAGGAAGGAAGGAAAGAAGGAGAAAGGAGGGAAGGAAGGAAGAAAGGACAGGAGGGAGGGAAAGAAAGTAAAACAGGATAACTCCATCTTTCAACAGTATGTCCCTTATATGTTTGCTATGGTTTGGATGTTTGTCTCCCCAAACCCCACATTGAACTTTGATCCCGATTGTTAGAGATGAGGCCTCAGGGAAGGTTTTTAGGCCATGGGGATGAATTTCTCATGAATAGCTTGCTGCTATCTTTCTGGTAATGACTGAGTTCTTGCTCTATCTGTTTCTGCAAGAGCTGATTGCTAAAAAGAGCCTGGCACCTTCTGCCTCTCTCTTGCTTCCTCTCTTGCTGTATGATTTCTGCACACACTGGCTTTCCTTCACCTTCCATCATGAGTGAAAGCAGCCTGAGACCCTCACCAGATGCAAATGTTGGTGCCATGCTTCTTGTACAGGCTACAGAAGTGTGAGCCAAATAAACCTCTTTTCTTTATAAATTACCCAGTCACAGATATTCCTTTATAGCAATACAAATGGACTCAGATAATGTTCAAACAATGTAATCTGCATTTCTTCACCTTCAGTCCCCTTAAAAAGTATAATGAATATACTAAGTTTCCTATGATGCCAGAATTTTTGAACAGTCAATAATGTTTTATAAGTTTTTTTTTTCTAGATTAGCAGTTAGGCACGTTATTTTAAATCTAGAACAAACCCACTTCACCAGATAGCATGTTATTTGAAAATAACTAACATACTGTTTTAAGAAAAGTTTATTTTGTTTCCTGACTTTGTATATATATCTTATAGAATGGGGACTGAAAGATAAAGAGCAATAAATTATTTGTCAAGAAATGTCGTAGATTAACAATGTAATGGCTGAAAGTGTGTGAGGCCTTTTGAAAGATGCTTAATACATAAACCTACTCTGATCATATCTTTTTTGAGACAAAGTTTCACTCTTGTCACCCAGGCTGGAGAGCAATGGCAAGATCTTGGCTCATGGCAACCTCTACCTCCCAGGTTCAAGCCATTGTCCTGCCTCAACCTCGTAAGTAGCTGGGATTACAGGTGCCCGCCACCACACTCAGCTAATATTTGTATTTCTAGTAGAGACTGGGTTTCACCATGTTGAGCTAATATTTGTGTTTTTAGTAGAGAGCGGGTTTCACCATGTTGGCCAGGCTTATCTCAAACTCCAGACCTCAGGTGATCCACCCACCTCGGCCTCTCAAAGTGCTGGAATTATAGGCATGAACCACCGTGCCTGGCTAACACTCTGAAAATTCTCAACTATTTAATCCTTCAAAATTACCAGCCTCATTTGTGAGAATGTGCTGTTTTGATGCCTAGTGCCAGAGTGTAAGCTCCCTAGGGTAGTAGTGTGTGTAGGATTTGTTCACCAGGAATTTCCAGCACTTAGAAACGGACCTGGCACATAGAAAGAATTTAATACATAATTTTCAATAAATGCTGCCACACATGGAAAGAGGATTAACTTGATTTAGCTACTTAAACAATCAGCAACTCACCTGAATATTACTAGTTGGGCAACATCCCCAGTCCCTCTTGCTCAGGGGTGGCTTGCCTAATGAGCATCTCTCTGACCATTAAAATTATTTGGGAATTCCTCCAAATATGTCAGCTTAACAAAGACACATCAGTGAGTTATCTTGAGAATACATCATCTTCCTTATGTCTAAGGAAATACAGCACATCTTGACAGAAAGCCACCATTTATAATTTCATGACATAACTGACATAATTGCCATGCTTAAAACAAGATTTTCTTGCTTTTGGATAGGTCTTCTCATGTCCAGTGTATTTCTTTAAGAAGATATAGGCAGTGAAAAATAAATTCATAGTGATTATATAAAGTATGTTAGAATAGTTCCTTTTAGAGAAAAACATCCTCAGTATAAATATGTTACTGTAAAAGTATATTTATATTGTAAAACTCTAATTCTAAGACATTACTCCTTTTGTTGGTAGGGTAGAAGTAAGACACTGAAGGATCTAAGAGATTCATAGGGAAACTAAGTGTAAATTACTGGGAATTAAGAGAGGCAGACCAGCCAAGCTTTGTGTTGGTTGGTTGTTTGGAGACAGAGCTTCACTCTTGTCGCCCAGGCTGGAGTGCAGTGGCACGATCTTGGTTCACTGCAACCTCCACCTCTCGGGTTCAAGTGATTCTCCTGTCTCAGCCTCCAGAGTAGCTGGGATTACAAGTGCCCAGCACCACACCCGGCTAATTTTTGTATTTTTAGTAGAGACAGGGTTTCACCATGTTTTCCAGGCTAGTCTTGAACTCCTGACCTCAGGTGATTTACCCACCCCAACTTCCCAAAGTGCTGGGATTACAGGCATGGGCCACTGCACCTGGCCAAGCTTTGGGTTTTTATGGTACCAATAACCACTTCTCTGAAGTTACAGGTGTAAACTCCACCTGCCTGACGTACCTTTTGGAAGAGCCTAGGTTGGAGAGGGGCATAGGGGCTGAGAGGACTGAACACCAGAAAAAAACTCATAAAGAAAGCCTGTGTTTGTTTTGAAAGCAAGTGGTGTATAGATGGGAGAAGAGCTACTGCCCTAGGCATGGGCAGAAAACCTCAGCAACTTGACTGTGAAGCCTACTCAGCAAGGCTGCAAGGCAGTTCTCTGAGTCTTCAAAAGAGGGAATTTTACGCTGTCAATCTTTTCACTGCATAAACTAGAATTATTTTACTTAGCAATGCCTGCTTTTCAAAGTATGGGTTGTAGAATGAAATAATCATTGTTCTCATCCCAAGATTCACCACTGACCAGCTATGGGACACAGGACAAGGAAAACTCTTTCCAGGCCTCAGCTCCTGTAGTAGTTCGTTTTCATCCTGCTGATAAAGACATACCTAAGACTGGTTAATTTATTAAAAAAAAAAAAAGGTTTAATGGACTCACAGTTCTACATGGCTGGAGAGGCCTCACTCACAATCATGGCAGAAGGAAACAGGCACGTCTTACATGGTGGCAGGCAAGAAAGAATGAGAGCCAAAATAAAGTGGTTTCCCCTTATAAAACCATCAGATCTTGTGAGACTTATTCACTACCATGAGAACAGTATAGGGGAACATATAGTATACCCCCACAATTCAGTTAACTCCCACCGGGTCCCTCCTATAACATGTGGGAAATTTGAAAGCTACATTTCAAGTTGAGATTTGGGTGGAGGCACAGCCAAACCATATCAGCTCCACACTTCCAAAATGGGGAGAATAATCCCTCTTCCCATGTCTGTAGAAATCTTTGCACAATGTCCAGTATACAGGAAAATGTCAATAAGTGGTAGGTTGTTATTTTTCATCTTTTGAATGAGAGTTGTAATTTTTTTTTCTTTTTACATTTTCTCTTAGAATCTTAGTCAATTTTTTAAGTATTGGGTTCTAAGAGTGCTAACATGGAGTAAAACACGTGATATTGTCATTGCTTGGAGTGGGAAGAGATCAGCAAACACAAGGAATCCTGCCACAGTAGCTAGAGGTCTGTGAGGTAACTCAGCATGGAAGGAAGAAAAGCCAAGGAAAGAAGGTTGGGAACCTGGGGCAGGCATTCCCATATCTATTGCCTGGTCTGCATTTGTTGTTCTTTTCTTTTCCAGAACAAGACTGTGTATTTTGCTCATTAATTGGCTTAGTTATTTATTCCATTCAATACAAATGCCACTAAAGTCTTATGCCTATAATCCCAGCACTTTGGAAGGCTAAGGCAAGCAGATCACTTGAGGTCAGAAGTTTGAGATCAGCCTGGCCTACATGGCAAAACTTCGTCTCTACTAAAAATACAAAAATTAACCAGGAGTCATGACAGGTGTCTGTAATCACCCCTACTTGAGAGGCTGAGGCAGGAGAATCACTTGAACCCAGGAGGCAGAGGTTGCAGTGAACCAAGATAGCACCACTGCACTCCAGCCTGGGCAACAGAGGGAGACTCCATCTCAAAAAAAAAAACAAAAAACAAAAAATGCCACAAAAGGCATTGTGCAAAATGTGGAGGGAGGGAACAGAAATTGAACTGGCTAGAAATTGAACCTCTCTCAAATCTCAAGTCCCTGTAGAAGATCAGACAAGGAAACTGACAAATGCAACACCTGATGGGAAGAGAAGGGGTGAAAGCAGATGTTCCCATGCAATTCTTTTTTCAATAAAAGACCACTGGTTTGGGTGCCAATAAGCATGTAGATATGGAAAAACTTGTTCATGACATTACGCATTATAAATATTTATTCTTTTACAAACAAGCCAATAGAAAGAAATAATTACCAGAGGGTTTGAATTACTTTATTAGCAAAGATTGTTTTACATATGCTAGATGTAATTTTGATTTCTGCAAAGAGGAGAAAATTTTCTAACTCTTCTATACTGCAATCAGATATTTTTCCTATTTCAAATTATTATAAAAAACGTATTATTATCACAGATCAGAAACCCATCCTCTGAGACTTTTCAGAAAGTCTAAAAGTCAAGAAAAATAATTTCACTGTTGAAGCTATATGTTCTGTGATAAAGACACTGCTAAAACAGCAAAATGTTCCCAAAAAATTCACCTGCAGAAAGTAAAGAAAAAATGTCAACTTTTATAGTCCTTCTAAAAAGAAGGAAATAGATGCATTTATTTCTATGTCTAGCTCTTCTGTAATCTTCTACTTCTCGAATCTGCCTGGGACCAAGAAGCCCAGATCTCTGCTGATACCAATTCCTACATCTTCTGGCCTAGTGCCAAACCACAGTGATTTTGCATCTGCAAGAGCACATTTGAGAGTCAGCTGAAAGAAGAGCAAAACATTTATTAATGCCAGAGCCATCAACTGCAGTCAAAAAATGAAGCCAAACAAATTGAGCAGTTTGCAGAAGAGGAAACTAAGGCAGGAATAAGTGAACCTCAAGGGAGTTAGAACAGAACCAGATCCCAGCTCATAAAAGGAATCTTGGCACAGGCCTTCCCAAATATAAAAATCGAAGAGCTATTCTTCCCTGTCTTCCTCATATGACAGCACTCAAGGACAGGAAAGATAGATTTATGAGTCAGAGGCTTGTGTCCAGAGCACAGCCTTTCTCATGAAGTTACATGTCTAGCATGTGAACTTGGTGATCAATGGGACTGTTATTCCCCATATTGGCTTCCTTTCCTGTAAGTGATTATACATCCAACCTACCTCCGAATGACTTGTGATGCCTCTCCATAGGTGGAGAATATTTCTCTGCCATGTTTTCAGGCTTGGACACATGATGTGTCTGGGCCAACAAAATGTAAAAAGAGGTGACAGGGTGCCAGTTCAAGCAAAGCCTTCGAAGCACAGCATTTTCCAGCCGACTCTCTGTTTTTCTCTCTGCACGAAAACAGCGGTCCCAAAGCCTGGGACAGAAAGAAAAATGTGGCAGGTTCTTACTCACCTGTCAGACCTAAGAATCAAAACAATTGAACTCATGGAGGTAAAGAGTAAAACGATGGTTACTAGAGGCTGGAAAGAGAACAGGGAAGGAGGAGAAGTGTAGACAGTTACTGGGTGCAAAAGTATAGTTAGGAAACAAAAATTGCAGGTCCCAACAGGAAAGAGAAGACACCGGGAGCAGAATTGTAGCAATCATTGCACAACCATATTATATAATGCAAGTAGGATATAAAAATTGGTTGGCATTAGCCCCTGAGATTTGGAGACTATATGTTATTGCAGAGAAACTGACTAATATATATGACACCATGAAGCAGTAACACAACTGCATTGAAATAAGCATTCCATCTCTAAGGACATCCCATTCCATGAGAGACTTGGCTTTTATTCTAAAAATGAGCTTAAAGAGATTAGATAGGATTGCTTCAAGCACTATGTCATCTGTAGTCAGAAGGTTCCAGGGAGAAAGGTACAATTTTCCATCCTAAATGAATTATGTTGCTGTAAGATAAGCCATAGTTCTCCTGGAAGTCACCTGTTCCACAATTCTGGAAGTGACCAGGAAATAGATCAGCCTTGAAGGAGTGGGTACAGCACAGGTTTATATCTACCCCACTGCAACCATTTCTTTATATTTACCCCACTGTGTGCATTACTAAGTGAACACATAGTAAGTTCACTTCTCCTCTGTCTCAGGAGTCCAGGGAATAGCCACATATATGTGTGGCTTTTTTTTCATAAATATATTAGTATTTATTTGCAAGAATGAATTGTTTGCAGTAGACAGGGCCAGGAACACACAGTTGGAATGTGGCATCAGCGCAAAGCAATCCTGACTAATGAGATCGTGACCACGTCTCCCTGACGGAGATGTTTTGTCCTGTCTTGGTTCCTGCAAACCAAGTGTGTAGTGGCTATTAGAGTCACTAAACAGAAAGTGCTTCTTTTGGCTTCTAGTTGTGCAACTGCTTTTATGGCTCCACCTCTTCCTTTTAATTTGCTTGTTAATGGCTCTTTGACAACCCTACTGCTAAGTCAGTGACCTTGGGGTATAATTACAAATACTTGAAAACTCAAAGTTAGCATGTTTTTCCAATCAGTTGAAAGTACTTAAAAATGGGTAGAGAAGCCAAGAGCAACCCAGGTCCTCACCACCTGCATTAGGCCACAGGAACTCAACAGGGTCTGACAAATTCAGTCTTGCCAGGACCAGCAGGGAGGGGACAACACTGTGAGATTCAGAAAATGAGTTGGAAGGCAGCGATGCATGGCTGAGCAGAGGGGATTTGTTCCTAGAATGCTGCTGCCTAATCCAGGAAGGACAGGCAGAGCTGGGAAGCAGCTCTGGAGCAGAGCTATGGGAGCAACACCCCATTCCTTGGCAAGCTTAGCTCTGATGGTGGGGCCTGGGGCTCACAGGACAGCCAGCCACAGGCTCATTGGCTCAATCGGATATGGTTCCTCCTGCCTCTGGAGTGAGTTATTCTTCAGAAGATTAGCAGCAAAGAGGATTCACTCTTTGCCTAGCCCAGCATGATTCACTCTTTGGCTAGATTCACCCTCTGGGCTCTGTATAACTTACAAAAGGACAAGAAGGAACTCACTGGCAAACAAAGCTTAATGGGAACAAACCAAGGATTTTCCAACAACGATGACCTATCACAAGGATGTTAGAACTTGTGACAGGCCAGTCTTCTTCTTATAAGGATGGGGAAACTGAGCCCAGAGACACAAAATGACCCACCTAAGGCCAAAGTCAAGAAAAGCATGGCAGAGGCAGGGCTCAGGGCCTGACTGATGAACTCCTGACTGATGCTGGGAGCTCTTCCTTAGGTCTCTACATACTAGCCTATTCTGAAATAAGTAAGAGGACATTGTAGGAGCTTCTAAAGTCAGAGAGTAGGTGTGACTACAACCATGTGAGGTACAAATCATTGAAACTTCATATTTGAGAATTCTGCAAGTCAACCATTGTCAGTGGACAGGATCCTCCCTAATGAGAATTCCATAAAGCGTAAGTATAATACATCACACTCCATCAGGGGCTGGGGGTGGGGAACTGGAGGAGTTGAAAAGGAGGGGCTCAGAGAGGAAGGAAGATGAGGGAAGTGATTAAGAAAAACACTGACAAATAGTGAAAACAACCTGCCTGGGTGGATGCAGCTAAATTAAGTTTTCCTATGAGAAACAAGGTAAAGGACCCATTTAAAATGCCTGCAGGTAGGCTGAAAGTTGTTTCCAAACACTGGATTGACATAAAGATCTTAGAAATAGACAGAAAATGCCAATGCCTGCGGCTCTCTCTGACCCTTGCCAGTGGCCATACTTTCATTTCCTCCCAAATCAGATCCTAAGTGCCTATTCAGCAAAATAGTATACATGAAATCAAAAACAGACATTTTCAAACACCAAAAACAAAATTTCACTTAATTCTACAAATATTGTCAAACCCCAGTGGGAGATGTTCTTTCTCCTTTTATTTGGTTACATTTGGGTGTCACAAAATTGTGAACTTCTCAAGAGGAAATGCTTCTCCAGCACTTGTTGGAGTCATTTATTCACTTCTCCTGACTGCCCCCTCCTGACTGCCCCCAGGGTCCCTGCTCTTGCTACTTGAGGCAGACTATGACCAGCTTCTCTTGGCATAAGCCGCACAATAACCGTACCTTTGAGGGTTTACTAACCTGTGACGCACTCAAACCGTGTGAGCTAAAGAGTTTCAAAAATCCTGAAGTACCTGAAATGCTTCTGAAAATGATTCTATGACCTGGCTATTAATAGGGATGAAAACAAGTTTGAAAATTAAGAGAGAATGAGAAGCTAGATAGGAAGTACCATTCCATGTAACTTGGGTTCTTTCTCAGCAAAGTAAGGCAAAGCAGACAGAAGAGAGGAGTTGAGCTCACACTCATTTTGGAGGAAAATTCCTTGTGACACCACCCTCCCCACATCCCTGGAGGCTCCAGCCCAGACCATAAACCTGATACTTGAAGTAGTTAAAACCTACTTCGACAAAAGGAAAAATACTAAGTAGATTGATTTTAAACCTTCCACAATAATGCATTATGTATCAAGGCAACATTGGTATTGAGATTCATATTAGGACAGAAATTCAATCTTTGCCAGAGCAGTGACTTTATAGCCAACTCCTGATCCTGTCAACCTGAAATAATCAAAAGGGTCAGATTCCAATTTTAGAGAATTTATTCAAGCAAAATCTGGGAATGGCCATTTCTGGATGCTCCATCCCAGAGAAAATGGGTGTAGTGCTTGAAGTTAAAAGCTAAATTATCTCTGATATTGGAAAAAGCTAAGAAATTTAACAAGATTACAACATTTTCAATTTATGGCTGGTTTATGAGTTACAACAAATTAATCAGTTACAGTTTGCATTCTTTTCCATGCAGCTTGTTTTCCTTTCTTTATTGCTCATTTTCATTTCCTTTTCATTTTAAAAGAGTGAACTTAATATTCCATCTTGAGGCATTGAGATGGCCATAATGTTTTTATGTGAGAAGAAAGAGGTTAATCTATAATGCAAGTCAACAGTAAGAGGGAAGGGGTCTCCCTGGCGTTCTTCACTGATATGGACAGGAGACAGGGAAATATTGGATAGAAGAGGACGGTTCCCCAGCAAAGGCCCAACTCTCAAGCCTGAAGACCCACAGCCCTAAATAAGGACAGGCATTTCTGTTTTCACGGCCAAAAAGTGGCCTTTTGGCCTGCCACACACCCACCATCCTGTCCCCATATAATCCCAAGACCCTATCCGGCATACACACAAGCAGCTGAATGTCAAGACCAGCAGACCGGTGGACCAACAGACCAGCGATGGTGGAACAATGCAGCAGAGTAAGAGAGAAAAGTAAGGATGTCTGGACTCCTAGGGAAGAGGCTGGATAAGCGGGTGGCTGGAGAAGGGTTGGGCTGCTGAATGCCCAACTTCAGGAAAAGACCACCTTCCCACTCCATCCCCTCTTCTGGCTCCCCATCCATCTCACTGAGAGCCACCTCCACCACTCAATAAACCTTGCACTTATCCTTTGAGCCCATGTGTGATCTGATTCTTTCAGGACACTGGACAAGAGCTCAGGATTCAGAAGGCCTTCACACTGGCCCCCTGCCCTTATGATAAGGCAGAGGATCCATTGAGCCGATTGACACACAAGCCGTCTGCAGACAACAAATCTGAAAGAGCTTTGTAACACGTGACCATGTAGGCTTTGGGAGTCACAGATAACCACCACTAGACTCTGCAGGGGGCAGGAGCCCAAAAGCACTTGTGCTGGCCTCTGTGCCTGCCTGTTGGCATGCTCCCGCTACGTGTCTGAGCTTCAGGACAACCAGGCAGGCAAGCCACACCCAGTCGCATGTCCTACAACCATTTACAACATTTTACAAAATAATGTAGGTAAGGGAAAAGACAATTCAGACAAACAAAAAAGTTACAAAAAGTTCACAGCTGCCTGTCTTGTGACTCAGGCCCCATAATTCACATTTCCTATGGCTCAAAATAATTTAGAGTTCCAACAGCTTAGATTTTAAATCACTTATTTTCACAATCATGAAGCATAGTAGGAGTCCCAGAGAGAGAGCACAGCTCACACATTATCCAAAAGTCTTTTCTAGCCTGTAGTTTCAAAATTACCCTCCCCAAGAAGCATAAGCAAAGCTAGTATTAGAGAAGCCAAATGGGCACATCTGACTTTCATTTCCCTCCACCTGAGAGGTAATGATGAAACATCACACATGGACTGCTGTGAAAAGCACCTGAATTCCCCAGGTTCTTTTAGATTACCTCATGGGAAATAACACAGAAGACAAATTTAAAACTATAACTAGGTTGGTTCTTTTGTTTGTTTAACAGTTAAGATCTCGGGTAGGTAGAGGCTGTGGGCCAAACTGTCTTCCTGCAATCTCCCCCAAATGTATATGTTGAACTCTGAACCTCTAGCACCTCAGAACGTTCCTGTTTTGGGACATGATTTTTTTTAAAAAATCTTCACCTGAATTAAATTTAAAGGAGTTTAATTGAACAATGAACGGTTGGCAAATCAGGCAGCTCCCAGAATCACAGCGGATTCACAAAGACTCCAGCACAGCCATGTGGTAGAAGAAGATGTACAGACAAAGAAAAGAGAAATGATGTACAGAAATTGGAAGTGAGGTACAGAACAGCTTGGTTACAACTTGGTGTGTGCCTTATCTGAATGCAGTTTGAGTACTTAGCAGTGTATGAATGGCTGAAGTATGGCCGCTGAGATTGGCCAAGACTTAGCTATTGCTACAAGTGCATACTGCTAAGTCATTTTTTCAATTTGTTCTGCCTATTAAGCCAGGTTAAGTTTCATCCACAAGGACTCAAATATAGAAGTAGGTAGTCCTGTATTTAGTTTGCTTTAACAGACATAAAGCCTTTAAAGAGGTCATTAAGGTAAAATGAGGTCATTGGCATGGGTCCTAATGTAATCTGACTGGCATCCTTATATGATGAGGACACAGACACACAGAGGGAGGACAATGTGAAGTCACAGACCTATAAGCCGGGGAGAGGGGCCTCAGAAGTCAACCTGCTGACAGCTTGATCTTAAATTCATAGCCTCCAGAACTGTGAGAAAACAAATTTTTGTGGTCTGAGTAACCTAGCATCCTTCTGGCACTTTATTATGGCAGCCCTAGTGAACTAATACAGTATATTAACTTTTCTACATTTAAGTGCATATTAAAGAATCCACCCCTAGGGAGTTGCTTAATAACTTTTATTAGGCGTAACTTGTTTAATAATCTGTCTCTCACTTTTATTGCTTTTTTAAATCCACATTGCATCAGATCCAGGTCAGAATAACTGAAATAATGGCACAACCAGCCTGGAGGTTTGGGCTGTCAGATTCATAACACTTGTCCAACTCTGTGGACCTCGTTGACATTTACATTTTGTTACAATCTCCATCTTACAGATACGAAAAATGGAGCTTAAAGAGGCTGAACAATGTGTTCCACTTGGGCAGCTGGTGAAGGGAAGGGCTAGGATTTGAACCTTGACGACTTGAGTCAGAGAGTGTGCTCTTAACGATGATGGGACACTGCCTCCCCAAGCAGGGAGGAGAGGAACTGTGATATTGAAACTGCCTTTGCAAAATTAAAACTGAAACAGTGAAAGACACCTGACCTAACCAATTTCATCTTGCTTCTAACTTTTAAGCTATCCTTGTTCCTTCCTGGGCATAGGCTGAACTAATTTTGGGAGGAACTTAGTTTATTGTTTATAGTTTGAAACCTTTTCCCAAAACAAACCTCCTTCTTGCCTGGGGACTAGACTGCTATTGAAGGACCAAAAAATTAGACACAAGATTAGAAATTATGTTTTAGGAATTATGCAGCTGGAGGCTACAAGATTCTGACCCTCCCTAAACTGCTCCTAAGATTAGTGCTTGAGATATTTTGCAGATATTTTGATGGATCAGCTGGTACCACCCAGATTGATAAACTCACTCATCTGATTTTGTGGCCCCCACCCAGGAATTGACTCAGCACAAGAAGACAGCTTCAGCTTGCTGTGATTTCATCTCTGACCCAACCAATCAGCACCCTCAGCTCACTAGCCTTCCCCCACCCACCAAGTTATCCTTAAAAACTCTGATCCCCAGGTCAAATTGACCCAGCAGTCCCATTACTGGGTATATATCCAAAGGATTATAAATTGTTCTATTATAAAGACACATGCACACATATGTTCATTGCAGCACTATTTACAATACCAAAGACCTGGAACCAACCCACATGCCCATCAATGATAGACTGGACAAGGAAAATGTGGCACATATACACCATGGAATACTATGCAGCCATAAAAATCGATGAGTTCGTGTCCTTTGTAGGGACCTGGATGAATCTGGAAACCATCATTCTCAGCAAACTGACACAAGAACAGAAAATCAAACACCACATCTTCTCACTCATAGGCGGGTGTTGAACAATGAGAACACATGGACATAGGGAGGGGAGCATCACACACTGGGGTCTGTTGTAGGGGACTAGGAGAGGAACAGCAGGGAGTAGGGAGGTTGGGGAGGGATAACAAGGGAAGATATAGGTGACGGGGGATGGAGACAGCAAACCACATTGCCATGTATGTACCTATGCAACAATCCTGCACGTTCTTCACATGTACCCCAGAACCTAAAGTACAATTAAAACAAACAAACGAAAAAAACTCTCATCCCCAAATGCTCAAGGAGACTGATTTGAGTAATAATAAAACTCTTCTCTCCAAAACAGCCAGCCCTGTGTGAATTACTCTTTCTCTATTGAAATTTCCATCTTGATAAATCAGCTCTGACTAGGCAGCAGGCAAGGTGATATTGGGCAGTTATGTATCTGAGCTTTAGTGACTGTGAGAAAGGTTGAATCACTGGCAGAAACAGAGAAGATCCCAAAGTCTTGTTTTGAGGAGAAAGATGATGAGGTGGACGTTAGACCTGTTAACTTCAGTGAAGAGCCTTCACACAGAGCTGGGAGATTCATGGCAGGGCCACAAGTGAGGAACTGGGGCTTCTCCATTTAAGGCATGGAAGCAGAAGAGACCTCTAAGCAGAAAATTGCGAAGAGAATTACAAATGCTTCCTTTGGGTGTGGCCACAATTAAGATGAGAATGAGGGAGGCAGCTGTGAAGAAGCCAGAGAGGCCGAGCATAACCAGAAAACAGAGTCCTGGGATTCCAGGGTAAAATATTCCAGGGATGTGGTAGTAAATACTCAGAATAGCAAACTGCTGACTAGGGCTGTCAGCAAAATGAAATCAGCGCTGCACTGAGGGCAGGCGATTGGTTTAACGACAACATACTCAACTTTTCATTATTGAGATATTCTGGGCACTGTCTGATAAGAATTAGCATTTTCCAAAAAACTTCTTAATTCTCAGTGTTCACTTATATATGGAAAAAAATTGTAAAATACACAGAAACAGATACATATGATTGGCTTTGCAAATAATCATAATGATTTGAATATTCAAGAATACTGTTAAAATCACTTCTTAAATTCAAAAAATATTCAAACATTTTAAAAACCAACAGAGATAGCTACATATTGACAAAATAATGGATATTAGTAATGTAACTGTCTAGTGTTCTGTAACACACTGTAAATAACAGAACTGTAATATAGCAAGAAAGAAGTAGAAATCCCATTGTTTGGCTTAATCTGTGAAAAGGTATTTTGGTGTGGTGTCAATAATGAAAAAGTACATTATCATTTTTTAAAAATTAGACTAACTCTGAATACCCAATATACAATCTTTGAGTTGGAAAGACCATCCAAGCTAAATTACTACACCAAATATTTAGACAGAAATTTTCTCTACAATGTGCCTAACAAATGGTCTTGCAATAGTCCTAATAAGCTTTGGCTCTGTGTCCCCACCCAAATCTCATCTCAAATTGTAGTCACCATGTGTCAGAGAAGGAACCTGGTGGGAGGTGGTTGGATCATGGGGGCGGATTTCCCTCTGCTATCCTCATGATAGTGAGTTCTCACAAGATCTGATGGTTTAAAAGTGTGGCACTTCCGCCCTAGTTCTCTCTCTCTCCTGCTGCCTTGTGAAGAAGGTGCTTGCTTCTCCTTTACCTTCTGCCATGATTATAAGTTTCCTGGGGCCTCCCCGGCTATGTGGAATTATAAGTCAATTAGAACTCCTTTCTTTATAAACTACCCAGTTGCAGGTAGCTCTTTATAGCCGTGTGAAAACAAACTAATAAAAGTCCATATCACTGCCTTTTATTAATTTTAGAGAATTCTTCTTAATATCTAGTTTAAACCTGCCTCCCTAGAACATCAACTGGAATTCTTCCCTTAGGAAAGAATGAGACAAAATAGTCTGTCTCTTATTAATCTTCCCTTCTGTACATGCCTAATTTTTCCATTGGACTTCCTAGTATGTGGTTTTTAGATTCTCCCTGCTGATCTATCATTATTTGTGTGCACTCCAGGTTAACAACTGACCATTAAAATGCAACAGACAAAGTTTAATTTAATATTCCTGCCAAGACCTGATCATTATAGTTGTTACTGAACAAATAATAAAAACTACCAAGCACAATACATTGGGCTGAAACTTGGGGATAAAACATGTAGTTCAGAATGCAGAACTTCAATTCTGCAGTGACTGTCTCAGTTTTTGGGGGCCATGTGGTATTTTGGTCTCACAGCAAACTCAGAATTAATTGATTTGCTTATGTCTTATTTTTGTTTTTGCAAAAGCCGCTGCCACAAAGATTTCCAGATCTTATGTCTTTTCACTGTAGAATTGCTCTTTTAAAGCTGACAATAGTAACCAACATATTTCATGTCATTTTATAGCTAGTTGTCCAACCTGGTGAGACTACTTAGAACTTTTCATCTTTAGCAGAAAAAAAAAAAAAAACAGAGTTATTTTGGCTGAGCTGGCAGTCTTTTGAATTGTAAATTTTTAAATTTGATAAATGTGGCTTTTATGTTTATATTCAAGTCTCCAATAACATTTTTCACAGAAGTCCATGAACAAAGAAGTAAAGAAACTTCTTTTCAGTTCAACCTCCCTTGGTTTATACCCTTTTTGTGCAATTGTCCAACTACTTAAGAAGTCATCTGTAACATCAGTTGTAGCCATCCCTCATGCTTTTATCTTGTACATAAAATTATTAAAATAGGCCTTATTCTGGTACAATACTATAACATATTTGTGCTGTTTATTGTTATTCTTATGGAAAGAAGAAAATGAAGAACTGCACAGATATCTAACTGATAAGAAGGCCAAAGGAGGAACCAACCCCCAAAACAACAGCAGAAGCTGTCTGTAAAGAAACCACAAAACCCAGATAGTGAGACAAACCACCACATCGTGTTCGAAAGATCATGAAAATGAAGAAATCCTTATCCCTTCAAAAACTCCCACATTTCTAGGCAATATGCCTCTTGACTCTGCTAGGATATTGTGGAAATGTTTAGGGTGCATGAAAGGATAAGTATATTATAGGATGCAGTAGATACTGCACAATGATAATAAAGATAGAGGATGCCTGCTTGGGTTATGGAAGACGGAGCCTTTGAGGACTTAGAGTTGAGATCTGATTATTCTTTTTGTAGTTAGTCTTGACACTTGTCCTTGCTAAAGTTAGTTTTCATTTGATTTTGTTGGATTTTGTGGATTTTGGCCCAATTTTGACAACTGGGGTGGGGATTCCCAGAACAAATAAGTGAACACTTTGTCTGCTATTTTATTATGATCATACAGTCTAAGAAACTTAGAATAGAAAGAAAATCGGAGTTTACTTTACCTGGCCTATTTGAAGGAAACGTATGTCAGTCCTGATTAATTGTCATCTTCTATTCCAAATGCTCAACAATGATCTAATAAAAACAATCTGAGAAAAGAATTTCTCAGATACATTTATTAAATATTTGCACATTGCCAGGCTTCTTCCATCTTTGCAGTTATCCACTGTCTCTGACAACACATCCAGAAGACCTTTATACCCTGAAAGGTAACTTACCTAATACTGGGGTTATGAGCACATTTAAAATGTCCTGAGGTTCTCTTACTTTTTATTCTCCAATCCAGGGCGTGATATTAAGTGGGAAGAAACAGCTTTAAATTCAGACAACCACATACCAGACCGCTGGTTCTCCACTTATTAGCTGAGTTACTTTGGGCAAATTGCCAACCCTCCCAAGCCTCATTTTGTTTCTTTATTAAACTGGGGGTTCCTGTTAATTCACAGAGTTACTATAAAGACAAAATAAAAATATGCAAGCAAACAAAATTTATTGAAGATATTATTATTCTCACATTACAATTGTTAACTTTTCCGGTTGCAGTATCATATCCCTTAATGCAGAAGATTTCACCTTCATTCAATAATTATTGAGTACTTACTATGTACCAAGATAAGTATTGTACATGCAAGCATGAAAAGGATACAGTCTCAGCCTGGAACAGGCTTAGACAAGTAAAATATAAGAAGTGCCAAGCAGTGTACACAGGATATTTTGAGAGTACACAGGAGACTGAAATGAGGAAGGTCAGAAAGGCCACCAAAGGAGCTTACTCTTGAATCTTTTAAGCATGTCTTGGCCAGGAGAGGAGCTGTGACAAGGGAGAGTACCCTGAACATAAACAACAATTCGTGCAAAGGCACAGAGACGAATAAAGGCTTAGTGAAATCAACACAATGGGTCAGTATGGTTTGATTACAAAAGCAAGAGAATGGCAAGATGTGAAAATGGACACTGGCAAGGGTCTGATCACAAAAAAACAAACAAACAAAACAGAAACAGCAAATGTGCCTGAGAGTTTATTCTCAATCTCAACTACTGCAGAGGACCTCTGCTGTGTTCTGTTTGTGTTCCCCAAATTCATATGGTGAAATCCTAACCCCCTACTTGATGGTATTAGGAAGTATGGCCTTTTGTGGAGTGATTAGGTCATGAGGGTAGACACTTCATTAATGGGATGACTGCCCCTGTAAAAGAGGCTCCAGAGAGCTAACTTGAGCCTTCCACCATGTGAGGACAAAGCTACAGGGCGTCTTCTATGAACCAGAAATGGACCTTCACCAGACATTGAATGTGTCGTCATCTTATTGTGAACTTTTCAAGCTCCAGAACTGTGTGAAACAAATGTTTGCTGTTTATAAGCCACCCAGTTTATGCATTTTTGTTTTAGCAGCCTGAAAGACAAGACAAACCCTAAAGGACTTTGATGAGAGTGAAGGAAAGATAATATTCCTAGATTCATACTTAAAACCTATGGCTTGGCTACAACATAGAGAATAGTTTATAAGGAAGCTAAAGTGAAAGGCAGAAAAATCATTTAGAGACTTCTGAAATAATCCTGGACAGAAGTAAAGGGAATCTGAACAAATGCAGTGCAGATAGACTAGAGAAAATGGAATACTTCCTAGAGATATTAAAAAGGCAAAATTTTGGCTGGGTGCAGTGCCTCATACCTGTAATCCCATCACTTTTGGAGGCTGAGGCGGGTGGATCACCTGCAGTCAGGAGTTTGAAACCAGCCTGGCCAGCATGGAAAAACCCCATCTCTACTAAAAATGCAAAATTAGCCAGGTGTGGTGGCACATGCCTGTAATCCCAGCTACTTGGGAGGCTGAGGCAGGAGAATCGCTTGAACCTGGGAGGCAGAGGTTGCAGTGAGCCAAGACCATGTCATTGCACTCCAGCCTGGGCAACAAGAGCTAAACTCTCTCTCAGAAAAAAAAAAAAAAGGCAAAATTTCAAAACCAAGGCACCAGTTGGGGCGTTGTTAATTTCATTCACAGATCATGAAATTCATTTTGAAAATATTAATTTGTGATACATCTATTTCAAGATCTAGAAGTCTTATTTTGTTTCACTTTGAGATAAAATCTAATTTTCTTGGAATTCTATCAACTGAAAATTTCCGTTATTTGGAACTGACTTGATTTACCAAGATCAGGAATGAAAGAGAATATATCACTACAAACCCCATGGATTTCAAAAAGTAGATAATATGTAGAGGCTACAAATAACTCTATACACATATATTTGAAAATTGAGATAAAATGGACCAATTTCTTCAAAATCAATAAATACCAAAGCTTATTGAACATGAAATAGATAAACTGGCTAGTCCTAAAACTATTTTAAAAATTGAATTGATAGTTTAAAACATCTGAAAAAGATATCTCCTGGACAAATTATTTCACCAATCAATTCTACCAAACATTTAAAAAAAGAAATAGTGCAAATTCCACATAAGCTCTTCCTTAGAAGAGGAGGAAACACTTCCTACTTTATTTTACAAGACCAACAGTAGGCTAGATACCAAACAGACAACCTAACCTTAAGAGGAAAAAAGCAAAGCAAACAGGGAACAGAAGAAACATTTCTTTTAGTCTTCTTTTTTTAAAATTCTCTTTTATATTTTTGTTGTTTATTCTTTCATATGACTCAACTTCAGTAAGAAGGAACATTTTCAAAAGAACTTTGAGTAATAGGACGAGTTTAAATAGCCAACTGAATTTGACCAAATGAGAGCAAAAAGATCAGAATATAAAGAATGCTGTAGTATGAAACAGGAAAACACTGTCCTTAGAACACAAAATAAGAATCAAAATAATGTCATTAAAACCAAGCAACCTAAAAACAACAAGTTAAAAACAGGTAAGATCAAAAGAGCACAAAACAAAATCAAGTTACTTACATTTAGAAAAAGATTGTGATAATTACAGTAATGAAAATAAACAAGAGGTGCTTAAAGAATCATAGAGAAACTACTAGGTATGGAGGACAAAAATAGGGAGCCCAGCAAATGTTAATTGGTGTCCCACAAGAAAAAATAACTCAACTGTGGAGAAAGAAAAGTATTACAAAGATATATCACAAAATAAATTATGGTCCTGAAATGAGAACTCAATTGGCACAATGAATGAATGTGAAAATTAAGTTTGGAACTCTTTACATTGATACATATCTTTGTTAAGCTATTGAATTCTAAGAATGAAAAAACAATTACTCAGGTATCAGAAAGCTAATCACCTAAAAGGAGAAAAGAAAACCATACAGACCTCAGACTTCTGCAAAGCCAAATTCCCAACTACAAATGGGAACTATCTGCAGTGTGCTGTTCAACATGACAGCTACATCTGTGCTTTTGAGCACTTGAAATGTGACCAGTTCAGACGGAGATTCGTTCTGAGTGTAAAATACATCCTGAATTTTGAAGACATTATGAATAAAAAGATAAAAATCTCATTAACATTTTATATTGATCATATGATGAAGCATTTAGATATATTTGGTTAAATAAAATATAGTAGTAAAATTAATCCAATTTAGAAATGGGCAAAGGACATGAATAGATTATTTTCTATGCCACAGTATTAACAATGAATTAACTGTTCCTCTTTAACCCTTTTATAACCATATAACACAAAACAGGCAAGATTGCTTTTCTTTAAAATAGTCATTGAAAAATACCCAGCAAGCTTTCACTTGGAACTGAAATTTTCAGGGTATAAAATAAGCAATTGTGTTATAATTATGATCTGCCATGTGAGGTTTGAGCTTCGCCAGATTTTGACTTTGTTCGCGCTTTCTGTGTTTTCTCCAAGTTACCTACTGCTTTCCTCTACAGCATTAGCTATTTTAAAAAGTAAGGTACTATTTTTGTTTTCAGTTTAGGCTCTTTGGTCAACTGAGGTCAACCACCTTGATACTGTGAGATCCCCATTTATATCATCTCACCCTAAAAATATATCCCTCCAAAGTCAAAGGATGTGTTTTTCTTTCCGAGTCATTGTATATTAGTCCATTCTCACATTGCTACAAAGATACTACCTGAGACTGGGTAATTTATAAACAAAAGAGATTGAATTGAGTCACAGTTCCCCATGGCCAGGGAGGCCTCAGGAAACTTATGGCTGAGGGGAAAGGGAAGCAAGGTATCTATTACACAGCCACTGGAAAGAGAGGAGCACACAGGACAAACTGCCACTTAAATAACCATCAGATCTCATGAGAAGTCACTCACTATCATGAGGACAGCATGGTAGAAATTGCCCCAATAATCCAATCACCTCTCACTAGCTCCCTCCTTCAACATGTAGGTATTACAATTCAGATTATGTCAAGATAAGATTTTGGTGGCAACACAAATCCAAACCATATCACATTTTAATAAGTGTCTGACTCTTGAAGAATTACAACTACTAGAATTTCAGGCAGTAAGAAAGCACTGGGGCGGGAAAATCCTTTTGTCAAAGTACCTGTGTTTCTCGCTGTTTCTGCCTCAGTTTTTCTCCTACGGTTAGAAAAGAAATTTTCCAGTCTTTGGGATGGAGAGCTGTCCACAGAACACAACCAAAATTGAAAGGGGCTTCCCAGTTCTCTGAGAAAAGCAACAACAGAAGCTTTATAAGAAAGTGCCAGGAACTCATAAACAACTCAGATATTTTTTACAAGGGAGTTTAATTTCCAAAATGATAAATCCATTGCTTGATACTGATTCACAAACACAAACCATCTGATCTCTTTATTAAATACTATCTTTCAATATAATTTTTTTATTTTCCTTTTTTTATTACAGGAGACTTTATTGATAGTACACAACAAGGTGGGGCTCCCTAGGCCCCTCCCGCTTCAGGGTGTCTGTCATGGAACCAGTGAGGATGGAAGAGTCTCACTTTGGTGGGTGACTGAGTGTGACAGGGACTCCCCAGCAGCTGAGGGCCACTCATTTCCCTCTCATGCCTTTGTTGGTGGGGCTGGTGGTCTGGGGACCTTATTCCTTTGAGGCCTATCACCTGTCGCTATAGCCAAATTCATTGTCATACCCGGATATGAGTTTGACAAAGTGGTTGTTGCGGGCAATGCTGCCCCAGCATGGAAAGTGAGAGTGTCACTGTTAAAGTCGGAGGAGACAGCCTGGTGCTCAGTATAGACCAAGATGCCCCTGAAGGGGCCCTCTAATGTCTGCCTTGATGATGTCACCTTCTTGATGTCATCATATTGGCAGGTTTCTCCAGATGGCGGGTCTGGTCCATTTACATAAATCCATTTACTCTGACCAACACATTGGTTGTGGGGACACAGAATGTGAGCTTCCTGTTCAGTTTAGTAGATGTAGCACCACTAGATGCACAGATGATGTTCTGGAGAGCCCCATGGCTGTCACACCGCTGTTTTCCAGAGGGGCCATTCCCCAGGCTTATAGGTGGCAGTGATGGCATGGACTGCAGTCATGAGTCCCTCCATGATGCCAAAGTTGGCCTGGATGACCTTGGCCAGGAAGACGAAGAAGTTGGTGGTATAGGAGGCATTGCTGATGCTCTTGAGGCTGTTTTTGAACTTCTCATGGTTCACATCCATCATGAACGTGGGGTCGTCAGTAGAGAGGGCAGAGATGATGACCATTTTGACGCCTTCCTCTCAGTAAGCCCTAGCCTTCTCCATGGGAGTGGGAGTGAAGATGCCAGTGGGCTTCATAACATGATCAGCACTGGCATCATCCCATTTGACGGGATCTTGCTCCTGTGACATGGTGATAGCATTTCCATTGACGAGAAGTTTCCCATTCTCAGCCTTGACAATGCCAAGGAATCATAGTGGAATATGCAGAGTATGTAGTTGAGGTCGGTGGAAGGGTCCCCGATGACGACAATGTCTACTTTCCCAAAGTGAGAAGTCTTGGTGGTCAGGTGCTCAACATGGCCAAATCCATTTACTCTGACCTGTACCTCCACCATGGTGTCTCAGGGACATGGCCGACACGGCACAAGAAGCGTGGCTATCAAACCGGAGGAGCAGCGAGCCTAACTTTCTTTAAAGTACCTTAAGGATCTTGCTTATGATCCTATATGTGGCTAAGATATCTTAAGCAAGGTTGTCAATCATTCATTAAAGGACAAACATTTCAATTTTACTACTTTTAATAAAAGTAAACACTTCTATCATGTGCTTAAATATTGGTCTAAATATAGTACTTTAGGCTTTAATTAAAAAAACATATTTTTCTCCTGAATGATCTACATTATGCTTCACAAGTAATCTCAGGTCAATTACCATCCATTTTTTGAAACTCACTAACATGGTAATGGAGCCATTTTATTGCCAAAAAGGAAAAAAATAACGAAGCCCATTGTACTCTACCAATTATATCACTTTTCTTCTGATCTCAGCATGGCTCTTAAGCCGTCTTGGTGGCATGGTAAATTATTAGATATTTTCATAACAGACATATTTTACTTAAAGTCCATTCAAACATTGAAAAACAAATTTTCTCTTGAAGAGAAAAATCTATTCTGGACTTCAGATAGGATAATTCTCCAGCATTCCTGAAATAGTGAGGTGCGTCATCAAACCCAAAGTACCACACACTCAGGATCCCTACAGAAATAGTCGTTTTGTTTGTTCAGCTGCACATAACCCCGCATATCTCAGCCCCATGCCTGCTTGGTATATTTAGTAACTGCTCAAGTTGCTTATCTTTCTTTAGCATTTTCTTTAATAGTCCTAAGTAAAAAGCTTCTGCTGCTCCAAAAACATTCCCATTTTGCTCATGGTCAATGAGTCTTGTGGTTTGAGATTCTTTAGCCCACTCTTACATTCAGGGAAGGTTATCACTTCTCCACAAAATTCCATTAAAGGAGCTTAGATGAGAGATGAGATCAAATTAGCAGTGCAGGAAGTATCAGGCATCTGCATCCACAAGTATAAGCATTGTGGTTACCACTCACAGGAGGTACGACAGTCAAAATGGCTGGACAGACAGAGCCTGTCCCTTTGCTCCAACCAGTATGTCTTGATCCTTACTTCTTGGTCGGTGACAAGGAGAATGATAAGCAAGGTGACTTTTTATCAGTATATCCAAAATGACCTGGCCCAGTGGTTCAAGCCTGTAGTACCAGCACTTTGGGAAGCCCAGGCATGCACATCACTTGAGGTCAGGAGTTCAAGACCACCCTGGCCAACATGGTGAAACCCTGCCCCTATTAAAAATAAAAAAATTAGCTGGGTGTGGTGGCAGGTGCCTGTAGTCCCAACTACTTGGGAGGCTGAGGTGGGAGAATCACTTGAACCCGGGAGGCGGAGGTAGCAGTGAGCCAAGATTGTGCCACTGTACTCCAGCCCAGGTAACAGAGTGAGATTCCATCTCAAGAACAAAAATAAAATAAAATAAATTTGAAATATTGGTGGTGCTTTCTGGAATGTAAGGAAAAGGGATGTATACCAAATGATTTCTAATAAAGCTTCAACTTATGTTTCTAGAAAGACAAGAAGGACGTGGTTGTATTTGTTCTTTTTATTATTTTTTTTTTTTTTACTGTGAATAAAGAAGGAAAACAGAAAGAAAGGCAAGTGTTTAAATAGCAATATCTGAGATCTAGGTTCAATTCCAGAAGGATTTTCAGACCTATCAGTTAAATTTAGAGGTATTTTACTGAGTGAGGCTTTTATTTTCCCAGATGGCAGGGTTCTAAGAAAAGCCTGAGTATTCATTAGAAAATAATGATTTACTTTAAACTCACAAATAATTGCTTTAAAAAAAATGGACCCAGAAACTTCCATCTGTTTCATTCATTAGTATTGATAGGTTATCTAATTACAAATACAGACTCCAGAGCCAGACTACCTGAGCTCAAATCCTAGCTCTGCCATTTTTGAGTTTGGTCAAGTGATTCAACCTTTCAGTGACTCAATTCCCTCGTGTGTAAAAAGAATAATCATAGCACCTTTGTCAAAAGGTCATTGTAAAAAGTAGATGTGTGAATTTAATGTGCTTGGCACATGGGGGGCACTAGATGTGATTGCTGCTAGTTTCAATAAACATCTTACATTTCACTTCTTATCAGGATAAGATAATTTGTTTAAATTTGACTTTCTTAATTTCTTTACAGATGTGGCCTAGAAACATGGCATAAAGACACACAGAGAAGAACTTTTCTCTCTCTCTATTTTGAGTGTGAGGACTTACTCGGTCATCAGGCTGGAGTGCAATGGTATAATCATATCTTATTCCAGCCTGGCACTCCTGGGCTCACATGATCCTCCTGCCTCAGCCTCAGGACTACAGGTGCACACCACCATCCCTGAACCAGGGAACTATAAAATTCTATTATTGCTACTATTCTGTTATTTCTTATTATCCACCCATTTTATGTATTCACTTATTCATTCATTATCTGGCTTGTATTAAACACCTGTTAGGGACCCTGTAAAGTGCAGGACCCTATAATCCACCCTATACTTGTGGATTATAAAATATAATCATCAAGAAGGAAAAAGGACTCATGAACACACTGTAAGCACACCAGTGTCACAGGTCCTATGGTTTAAAACTGAGCAGTGTATGGTGGGAGTACCAGTGAGGGAGAGACTAATGCTAATCTGGAGAAAGGGTTTAAAAAGCTCAGCTGAGAAGGGGATGCTCAGCTGAGTATGGAAGATGAGCAAGGTTTGCCTGAAGTCTGGGTTGGTTTGATGACAGAGTGTTCCATGTAAATGAGGGCATGGGTATAACCACAGCAGGTAACACAGAGGCCCTCCAACAACCTCTTGGACTACACTGACACCAATTCTCCACGTGCTAGAAAAACAGTGTAAGGAAAATGGTCAAGCTTGAAAAAAGAAAAAGAAAACAAACCCACAGATTTAAGCAGGGAAGAGGGAAATTAAATACAGGCTAGTAAATGGAGCTGATGCTGCAGCCTCTCAGGGGAGCGTCAGACCTCCTTAGCAATACAGCTGAGTCTTAATGTCCAGGCAGGAAGAGGATAAGGGCACTGACCCGTATGAGATGTGAAGTGGAGCACCAGAGCTGAGACCTCTACATTTAGCCAGGCCCATTCGTGAAAAGGAAACTAGAAACACTCCACCCAAAGGCCTAGAGAAGTAGCAAGGAAGCTTGCCATCTGCCTGCGACTCAGTGGGGAAAAAATGAGCCTAAAGTACACAGGCCTGAGGAACACAAGCATGCATGGGTCCAATTTATATTGTCCCCAAGCTATCAAAATCCCAAGCTGGGACATTAACATAGAGCTAGTCTAGGACCCATAATGCCACCAGGAAACTGGCAAAGCTGGTACTTCTACTACCCGGGAGTGGGAAGAGAATCAACTCCTGCTGAAACTGATCTCACAATAAAATAAGCTATAAAACGAAACTCACCCACACACAGGCATAATGGGAAAAAATCCACCAGCACCACCATGAGAGTCAGTAAATGTAATAAGTGGGGAATTCACCTGACTATAAAATATGGTTTACATAATCAGGGGGATAAAAGAAGAAATAGAGACAACAATGAAAGAACAAGACGATGATGAAAAATGGCTACAGAAGTTCCTGCAGTGTGGTCCATTTAGATAATTACTTGTCATTCAGCATCTATAAAGTGGGTAGTGGGGTGGAAGGTGCAGGAGTGTGGGGTAGTTGCGTGTATTGATGGGGGACTTAGGGGAGAATGGAGAAGACGCATCAAAAGATAAGTCATGGAGGGCAGAGGATCAAGTTATGTGATGTCTTGGATGCCATCCTAAAAAAAAGTATCCCTTAGCAAGGGGAAGACTTTGGAGAGTTTTAATTAAGAAAGTAATAAACAGATTTGTTTTAGAATATTCTCTCTGGCAGGAATTGGAGAATGATAGAAAGGAAATATGAACAGAGGAATAGAGACCATTAAGAATATTTTTATAGTAAACCAGATGTCTTTAGTTCCAAGCTGCATTTAGAGGCCTGAGAAATACTCAAATACACTTATTAGAGTTCCAAACTTGGGTTTCACTGAGAATATCAGCAAAACCCCAAAGTGGAAGGACTACTCTCAACTTTACAGTTAGGAAATATTGAATACGCATGGAGCATTTATGCTGTCAGCTGCTATGCACATTGGGCATACAGATATGAATAAAACATGGGCTATATGTTTTCTTTTCCCCAAGTGCTCACAAACGAGCAGGATAATCAGATGTGTAAATAAACAATCATTACACAATGTGATGTGGATAAGAGAATTATGGGCAGAACGCTGGGGAAACTGAAGGAAGTGGGATGTTGACAAAGGCATTACAGAGAAGAAAGCATTTGCACTGAATCATGAAGGAAGCATAACAACATACAACGTAGGAGGAATTCTGTAATTGCAAAGGCACATAACTGTGACATCAACATGATGTAATTTCAGGAAAATTTCATAAACCATATCTTGATGATATGCTGTCATCTGAGTCATTATGTGAGATGAGAGAAAGATAAAACTTGATCCTCATAGAGCTTTTAAGATATAACAATTCTTTATTTTGGAATATCATAATTTTAGAAGCATTCCATGCATGCTTTTTTTTTTTTTTTTTTTTTTTTGAGACAGAGTCTTACTCTGTCACCCAGACTAGAGTGCAGTGGTTCAATCTTGCTTGCTGTAGCCTCTAACTCCTAGGTAAGTGATTCCACTGCCTTAGCCCTCCGAATAGCTGGGATTACTGGCGTGCACCACCATGCCCAGCTAATTTTTGTATTTTTAGTAGAGACGAGGTTTCACCATGTTGGCCAGGCTGGTCTCGAACACCTGACCTCAAGTGATCCGCCTGCTTCAGCCTCCCAAAGTTTTGGGATTACAGGCATGAGCCACTGCACCCAGCCCACACATCTTTTTATTTTATCCCCACAATAACTCTGTGAGGTTGACCTTATTCTATCCACCTTGAGAGGAATAAATTTATTCATAAAATAGTAAATAAAAACAAGACTAACCCACGAGAAATACAACTGTTAGAGGCAAAGCAGTGTGTGCAACAGTGGTGGTAGGTACAGAGTTTTCCATCTCACAGGGAAACTCCCAGCTGTTCCGATCAGTTGCATGAAGGCCAGGACACCATGTTTGCCTTTCATGCTTTCTGCCCTGACAAGGTAACCAAGAAGTCCACCTTCTGTTCAGAGGACAAACAAGGGCCCAACACTTAGATAGTGTGTTGTCCATGGGTATTGGGTCACTGAGGGCAAGTTGATCTCAAGCACAGTGTGGCACAGGGACTCCTTCCACTTCTGGCCCTCCTTCTACTTGCTGGTCCTCCTTCTACTTTCTGGTTCTCCTTCTACTTCCTGGTTTTACTTGGAAAAATCTGTTGCCTTCACACTTATCCCTCATATCCCAATAATCCCTTTTCCATCTTCTCATGGTCTCAGCCCCAGGTTCAGCTAGTTTTTCCAAGCAAGCATCTGAAATGCTTAGATCAATGTGTGATTAGAGTCTACGTGTGCCCCTGGGTTCACTGAAGGTAAGGGAAAGGGAATTACACAGAGATCAGATTGATAGCAAAGATAATCCTGCCATATGTGCTGTAGCAACTTGAGGTCAGAGAAGAAACAGCTAATTTAAATTTAGAAAATGTTCCAAGCCGGAGGGGGCTTGTATGGAAAAGAACATTTGAAAAGAGATAAAAGCTAATAAATTTGACGATTGCTTGGGACCTTAGAGATCTTGGAATCTATCTTCTAACACCCCCATATCCTGATGGGAAGAGCCATAAATGCAAAAATCCAGCCCGGACCACATGGAGTCCTGTGGGGAGATACACCTACCAGAGGAAGTAGTTAATGCCAAGAAATGGTGGGGAAACAGACATCAACTCAGGAGGACACTGATAAATATATATCTGTGAATAATGAACACTTCCTTTGACAGGCAGAGTGAGTATTACTGTTTTATTGAGTACATAATTCTCATCCATTAAAGAGTCCATTCTCTTGATGACCTAGGAGAGCACAGGGGAGCAGATTGTCCTTACGCATGTACTATTTTGTTGAACAGCTGATATTCATTATATCTTCCTACTCATAAGTACATTAGAATTATTGAGGCTTAACTTGCTTTCTCTTAGTCATAAATTACACATCTTTGATTGAACATCAGATCTTTAGACCACTAGCAAACTACTGAGAAAATTACTATTCCACCACAATTTACTATCATTCAAATATGTAAATAGACTTTGAGTTCTGCCATACACAAATATATTCGAGATGTGGAACTAAGTCAGTAAACCAGTCTTAGTTTAGTCCAGGAGAAGCTGCAAACTAGAGCCCTAGAAGAAATCTATGTGCCATCTGTTTTTGTAAATAAAGTTTCACTGGAACACAGCCACACCATCATTCACAGATTGTCTATGGCTGCTGTCCTGATACAACAGCAGAGTAAAGTACTTGTGAAAGAGATCAGATAGCCAACAAAGCAAAAAATATTTACTCCATGGCCTTTACTGAAATACTTTGCCCATTCCTGGATAGTGATCGTTTTCTCACCTGTAAAATGTGATCAGAAATAGATCCTAATCTTACCTATTTCTCTCTATTCAATAAAACATTTATTGAGCACCTTCTATGTGAGAGGCACTTTGGAAGCGGGTAATAAAGATGACTAAGACATGGTTCCTTCCAAGAACATTGTAAGGGCTGAGAAAGAGGTAACACAGATAATTTCAAGGTGCATATGAAGTACTGAGATAAGGGTATGCATTGATACTATCAAGTCAAAATAGGAGAACTCTCCAGAAGCTGGCAAAGGTATTATGAAGAGAAGAGAACAGAGCCAAGTGATAAAGAATGAGTAGTACTTTTTATTTTGCATAACCTAACAATATTGTGTTGTATACTTACACACCTGCCAGGAGGAGATTTCATATTAAGGATTCTTATCTCCAAAAATATAAGAATAATAAACGAAGAGGGTAGATGGAAACTTTTGGAGGTGATGAATAGGTTTGTGCCATAGATTGTGGTGATGATTTCATGGGTGTACACTAATCTCCAAACTCATTAAGTTATACACATTAATTATGTATGGCTTTTTGTATAGCGATCTTCCCTCAATTAAGTGATTTTTTTTTTTTTTAATGAGTAGAAGTTAGCCAATGAAAGTGCTGAATGAAAATTGGGAGGATTCGAGGGCCTTTTTTTGCAGCCAAAAGCCAAAAATTGACTCTTTCTTTTTGCATTTCTGCTGTAACAATCTTTACTTAAAGTTCACGGATGCCTCCAGCTGCAAGGGGGTGGGGGGAGTGTCTTATGTATTACATGCTTTGCATAGTTTAGTTTATAATGAGAACTTGCTGCTTAAAGACTAATGAAGACAAAGGAGATAATGAAAAGCTTTCAAATTAAACTTTTGTGAAAGCTTTAGTCTCCATGAAACTCTAGTCATTTTTAAAAAGCTACTCAGCTATTTATTTACTGATAAATAGTTCTAGTTGCAAAGAATAGAAACATCATATATTAAATCTGGACAATATCTACTACGTAATAGGGTATGAAATAAAATTTTTCCATTATCTTGTTTTTGGCTGAGCCCCCAGAACAAATTCAATAAATGTCAAATAACCTTCTAGAAGGAATTCTTTGTAAGCTTGTAAGTTCATACATGGTATGAACTGAAGAGGGAAAAGAAGGTCCTGATATTCCCTAAGTACCACTTCTCTGGTCATCAGAGGCAATCTTGTGGATTCCCACAGTAAATTTCCAAAGGCCATTTGCCTGTCAGGTGTACATTTGGTGCCTGAGAGATATCACATATGAAGGTCTTTTTTTCCTCCCACCAAGTACACTATCGGGAATTACTCTTTCTTGGCAGTAAGTAGAAAGTAAATTTTGCAAGACAAGGTAGATCCAGAGCATGACAAACTGTACTGGAAGACTGAAATGGAGTACACGGTATAGAAGAGTTAGGGGATAAACAGGAAGAGGAAACAGAAAGTTGTTTTTTTTTTGGAGACAGTATCTCACTCTGTTGCCCAGGCCAGAGTACAGCAGTGTAATCCTGTCTCACTGCAACCTCTGCCTCTGGAGTTCAAGCAATTCACCTGCTTCAGCCTCCTGAGTAGTTGGAACTACAGACATGCACCACCAAACCCAGCTAATTTTTATATTTTTTGTAGAGACACGGTTACACCATGTTGGCCAGGCTGGTCTTGAACTCCTGACCTCAGGTGATCCACCCACCTCGGCCTCCCAAAGTGCTGGGATTACAGGCATCAGCCACCGCACCAGGCCTATTACAGAAAGTTGTTTTGGACAACACTGTTCTAGAATTTCAGAGCCAATCACTTTGGAAAGTGAGAAAAACAACTTGTATTTTCTGTGCGTGACTAGGTTCTTAATATCTTAATGCTCAGTGAATTTGAGCTTTTTTAAAGTAAGAAGATACATGATTTCACAGGCTTATAAAGGCAGAATATTATTCCTCAAATTAGAGACAGGCCAAGTGCCCCTGATACTTTATTTTCAACTTGCTTTATTAAGGCCAAGAGACAGGCAAAAATTTAAAGTTGCAAAACTTCTTCCTCGAAGCCTGAGTGCCCTTCAGACTACTTGCAAACCATGAAAATTCAGCACTGAGGGATTTAAAATGTTGAATTAGTAACCTCATACACTTAGATTTTTCACAGAACTTTTCATAGTTTCTCCACTAAACACATAATACACTTCTTTGTATCACATTTTTTCCCATATTGGTCACTTTCACTTCCCTTTACATGATTCATATTTTAATGTATTAAGGCTACATTATTTACTGGCATGCACAGATATTTTGTGAGAGTATTGAAAAAGAGAAAACTTAGGGGAAATTTTTTTATTTCTGTTATCTAGAAACTCATTATTTACTTGGAACAAAGAAAATTATGAGTTTTGAATTGCTGAAATTTTACCATTCAGCTTCCCTTTCCCACCAAAGAACAAGCTGAATAAATCTTTGTCAGAATTTAAATTTGTCTTTAACCACTTCCTCTGGAAACTTGCAGAGTATTAGATCATCAAAAATTATATTCATTTGTCTAATGAAAACATGTTCAAATCTCAGAAGCTTTATCTAATGTCTAACTCGAATATGTGATTTCATCTGCCTACAGTGGAAAAATCTATATGTAACCTAAAAATTCTCATTATGATATTCTTAAAACTTTATCACAGGAAGCCTAGAAGGAGCAAGTAAAGTCTCCTTACAAGCAACGAGGCTACCAATTCTCAGCAGCACCTCAACCCCATTCTGGAGCAGTTGGCACCGTTAAGGAAGCATCCTTGCTAGAGAAATCTATACATGGACTTTTTGGTGCTAATTGTGGCTATCACTATAGGGTTCCAACATATAGTCTGATTTCTGAAACTATTGTGTGTCTACAGCCACACCACTCTGCACATGCCTGAGCTCATCTGAAATTAAACTGTTGTGATAATGAATGTCAGTTTTTGTATAGACAGGACTTACATTTTTAACTCTTAGCAATCTTTTTTAATGAAAAGGGATCATCAACATACCCAGCCCCATACTCTGTCTCTTCCTATAACGAAAGAAAGACTTAGAGACCAACTTTGAAAAACGAATTGACAGTTGCTATGTTTTGAATGTCCCCATAAAAACTCATGTTGAAATTTAATTACCATTGTAAGAGTATTGGAAGGTGGAGCCTTTATTTAAGAAATTAACACAAAAAAGAAAATATAAGGGCTCTGCCCTCATGAATGGATTAATGCCATTATATTGGAAGTGGGTTAGTTATCACAAGAGTGGGATTCGAGAAACGCGTAAGTTCAGCCCCTATTTCTGTCTCTGTCTCATGGGCTCAATCCCACCTACCACTTTTCCACCGTGGAATGCCACTTGCCAGATGCAGTGCTATGCTCTTGGACTTCCTAACCTCCGGAACCATGATCTAAATCCACTTTCCTTTAGAAATTGTCCAGTCTGTGATACTCTGTTATAGCAGCAGAAAACAACAGTGTTGAACAATTTACAGTTTTTGATTTTTTCTAAAGTTTACTGTGGTCTTCTGAGAATTTTCCCAGGGCCAGGCATAATATTGCCATGAAATAAACCACATTTAATATTAGAATTCAGAGAAGGAAAAGAGGAACAATATTTCAATGTAAATGAATGGTAAAGATTGTGAATTTCCAGGAAGAGAAGTATTGCAAAGAATTCCAGATGGGGTATGAGCAAGAGCAATGAGGTAGAAGAAATGAACCTAGAATATGTCAGTAAGAGAAAGAATGCAAAAGGCTGTAATCAATGCTTTTTCGACTTTATCATGCATTTAGCTGTAATGCAGCTTTAGATAAAATAAGTCTGGATTAGAGCCTGAGACTCTTCTTTTCTAACAGGCTCCCAGGTAATCCCGATGCTGTGCTTTCCCGGGCCACATTTGGAGTAACAAAGCTGCAGTCAACCCAGTTACCATAATCACTGAGTAACTCACATTTATGTTGATGTTTTGTTGCACAGGACTGTCCCTCACATAACTTAGCTGTGTTGATCACTGGATGAATGAAACAGGATTCTGGGAACTATCCAGTCTTATTTTATCTACGTTATGGAAATACAGGGAGGCTTTGAGGACTCAGCATCACACCACACTCCTGGAATTTTAACAAATGCTCCTTTTAACAAGTTCTAAAGATCATTTCAAATCTACACTTACCTTTCCCAATTGGATGTGATTAGATATGCCAGTGATAAAAATGCTTCATGCTCAAATAAGTTTGAAAATGTGAGTTAAACACAGTTAGATGTTTCTCTACTGTAAGACCCTCAGAGTTTTTGATACAAATGTACATTAGATATCTTTGAGAGATTTGACCACAGACATAATGCTTTCTTTGTAGCAAACCTATTAACACCTGCTGGAGAAGCTTCCCTACATGATGAACAGTGAGGTTTCGACTACTAATATTTGACTGCTACCTTAATACCAGTAGATACTACTTTGACCAATGTAATCAGTGACCTATGCTTAAATGTAACTCATTGCTAAAACAGTTTTCAAAGCTGGCTAGGGCATCCAGTTAGAAACAATGATCACCTTTGCACCAGTCGATTAGATGGCATTGAGCAGACAACTCAATGCCATCTAATGTAGAAAATGCTGGAGAGAGCATCAGGCTGAGAATGTACAAAGGACACATAACACAATTAGGATATTGAAAACCACCATTTCAAATGGTGCACCGCAGCTGTAAACTGTAAGGAAATTATAGCGGCAAACAGGACCAGTCTTCTGTGCACCAAACACACAGAATAGCTCATCATAAGTAAGCAGAGAAGTACCCAACCCAAGGACTGAGGTTTATACAGAAGCTTTCCAAGTACAACTGATAATGTCTTGTAATAACTGCCTTTGTGTGTGAAGAGAAAGAAAGACCACAAACTTTCCAGCACAAGACTTTGGAAGTCTGACCTCACTCTTGCCCACTATGATGACTAGGAGAAAAGTTTCTAACTGTATAAAATATATAAAACTCAAAGCTACAAAACAAAAACCTCTCTGACCTTTCTTTGGACTGGTTATGTTAAAATAAATTGTGAATTGAGGTTTTGCCTACAACAAATGGACATAGAACAGTGGTAGGCTACTCGCTATAATGAATTCTGAGTAACCAGAAAATGAACTCCATTTTTATATAAAAAGTAAAAAGAGCTTTAACCAAACAGACTTTCTCCTTTACACAGAGAAATAATTGATGCTTTCAAAGTTTAGGAGAAAATTCTAAATATGGTGTCACGATAGCTAATGAATTTCCTTGATATCTGTATTTATTCTCACAATGCTAATAAACATGTGCATGACATTGGGTTATTTATAAAGGAACTAGGTTTAATTAACTCACAGTTCCACTTGGCTAGGTAGGCCTCACAATGATGGTGGAAGGCCAGTGAGGAGCAGTCACCTTACATGGCAGCAGGCAAGAGAGCTTGTCCAGGGAAACTCCCATTTATAAAACCATCAGATCAAGGCAAGGCATGGTAGCTCACACCTGTAATTCCAGCACTTTGGGAGGTTGAGGCAGGTGGATCACGAGGTCAGGAGATGAAGACCATCCTGGCTAACACAGTGAAACCCCGTCTCTACTAAAAACACAAAAAATTAGCTGGGTGTGGTGGCACACACCTGTAGTCCCAGCTACTTGGGAGGCTGAGGCAGGAGAATCACTTGAACCTGAGAGGCAGAGATTGCAGTGAGCCAAGATCACACCACTGCACTCCAGCCTGGGTAACAGAGCAAGACTTGGTCGTGGAAAAAAAAAAAACCATCAGATCACAAGTACTGTTAGGGGGAAACTAGCCCTATGATTCAATTATCTCCAGCTGGGCCCACCCTTGACCCATAGCAATTATTACAATTCAAAGTGAGATTTGGGTGGGGACGCAGCCAACCATATCAATATCAAAGTTCTATCTCATGGAAAATTGACATGCAATGGTTCTCAAAATTTAACTGTGTCAAAATCATCTAGAGAGCTTGATTGGCTCTACCCTGGAGTTTCTGATTCAGTAAAACTGGGATGGGGCCTAAGGCTCTGTATTTCTAATAAGTTCTCAGGTGATACGGATGCTGCAGGTCTGGGGGCCACATTTGAATACAGCTGGGATGGAATGAGCCTTAGCCATCAGCTGATCCATATTATTTACCTTACAGATGAGGAAGCCAGGGCACAGAGAGGAATTTATCACTGAAGCTGAGGCCAGCAACAGCTACCTCAAATACCCCTGCACTCTGCTCTGTCCTTTTCCACTGTTTCAGTCACATGTCCACTGTCTCAAAATGTTTTACTGCTTCTCCCTATACTCTCCTCTCCATTCCCTTATCAGGAAAAGCTGTGAAAACTTTGCTGTGAAAAAAATGATTGCCAGGATCCTGTCTATCCTTTAAGTGTATCTTGGTCAAAAACTGATAATAACTCTAATGATGCTTGCCTGAAGAAATGAAAGATAATTGGGCCCTGTGAAATACAGCTGATTATTGAAATGTAGGTATTTGCCCAATATGCTTGTAAAATGATTTCAGCATTCTCAATTCCCTCTGTGTGTATGTGTATTTAATTCTCTTTTAACTGTATAATATCTTAATATGCTCCACAATAAATAAAGATTTAAAGTCTTTGGCATATGTTCATATAATATTTATATAATTTTTGTTTCATGATTTATGTTTTTTTAAAAAGTTATATTTTAATATCCTAAAAAAGAAAGTACTTATTTAATGGTAGACTAAGGACCATCAAAAAAATCTGCTTATCCATAAAAGCAATGAGAGCAGTAGCAAAAATAGTCAAAATCAACTTTTTCAGAATTCTGGAAATTAGCTAAAAGATTGCAAAATGTCAAGGAGTGTTTAGTCAGAAAAAAAAAAAAAGTTGAATCTTGGTAAGACCAGTGGGTTATTTTGTGGCATTTTAACTTGACCTACTCCCGCTCCCCTACCCCAGCGCCATGGTAACATTGAAAACCAACAGCCTTGGCCGGGCGCGGTGGCTCACGCCTGTAAGCCCAGCACTTTGGGAGGCCGAGGTGGGTGAATCATGAGGTCAAGAGATCGAGATCATCCTGGTCAACATGGTGAAACCCCGTCTCTACTAAAAATTCAAAAAATTAGCTGGGCAGGGTGGTGTGTGCCTGTAATCCCAGCTACTCAGGGGGCTGAGGGAGGAGAATTGCCTGAACCCAGGAGGCGGAGGTTGCGGTGAGCCGAGATCGCGCCATTGCACTCCAGCCTGGGTAACAAGAGGGAAACTCCGTCTCAAAAAAAAAAAAAAAGAAAGAAAGAAAACCAACAGCCTTGCAACCACGGTAGCTATGAAAACCAGCAGCCTGGCAGCCACTGTAGAGGGTCGAATGGATATAAAACTTCCCCAAAATCTCATAATTGTTAAGGCTTGGCCTGTGTGGCAGTTCACTGAAAATATCCATTCTCGGGGCTTTCCTTTCTTTAACCTATCCCACAATTTGCTCTGTGCCAACAGCCCTATCCCTAGGACATTTTTTTTGTATTGTTTTGCTTTGTTTTTTTTTGTTGTTGTTGTTGTTGTTTTTTGTTAAGATGGCAATTATTTCACATTGCAGCTGTCTGAGACAATGTGACTCGTTGGAGCTAACAGGAGGCGGGCCAAAACACAACAACCAACGAATAAGATGTCCATAAGCAACCTTGGAAAGCAAACACATATTCCTGCAAATACAGAAGGCGGCTCACGTGTGTAGGGCTTTGTACATGCACAGAAAAGACCTGAGAAGATCCTAATTCCTCACCTGTGGCTTACCTTAAGATTCCACACAAGCAGAAAGAAAGGTTAAGGCAAAGGCAAAGTTGTAAATTGCCTGTAGGAACATTAAAGATATACCCCCAACCCACCATCACCAAAAACTGGGAAACTTACTGGTTCAAGGAATTTATGGAAATCTCTGTCTAATCATTAGCTGACTACCATTCTAACCAAGCAGAGACTTCAATGGCTGCATATAAAAGAATATAGACTTTACAGAATTAGTGCAGGAAAGTCACTAAAAAATGAATAAACAATAATAGTAGTAAGAAAAAATAGCAACAATTACAACAAATTTTGTGGAGAAGAGAACATCTTCCAGAGTAGACATATTATTTAAAATGTCCAGTTTTCAATAAAAACAGAGAGATGCACACACAAAAACAGAATGTCCCATGCAAAAGAAAACCAGAAGTAAATTCTCCTTGACAAAGTCCAGACTTTGGATTTACCAAACAAAGACTTTGTTTTGCTTTTTGTTTAATAATTTGATGCTTTATTTTAGATTCAAGGGGTACGTGTGCACATTCGTTGAATGGGTATGATACTGAGGATTTGGGTATAAATGATCCTGTGATGCAGGTAGTGAGCATAGCACCCAATAGCTGTGTATTTAACCCTTGTTCCCCTCCCTCCCTTCCCTCTCTAATAGTCCCCAGTATTTATTATTGCCATATTTATGTCCATAAGTACTCAATAAAGAAAGACTTTTAATCATATAATGAACACATCTAAAAAAGGAAAGTGTGAGAATAATGTCTCATCAAACAAAAATATCTATTAAAAGTTAGAAATTATTGTTTTAAAAGAATATAAATTCTGAAGTTGAAAAGTATAACTGAAATTAAAATTCACTAGATGGGATTAACAACAATTTCAAGTCATAGAAGAAAGAATCAGTGAACTTGAAGATAGCCCAATTGTGATTATCCAGGACCAAAAAGAAAAAAAATATTAAAAATAAATAAATAAATAACGAGCTTCAGAAACCTGTGGGACACTATCAAGCATACTGACATATGGGAGTCCAAGAGGAGAAAAGATTGATAAAAACACAGAAATAACATTTGAAAAACTAATGGCCAAAAATTTTCCAGATTTGGTCAAACACATTATATAGTCAAGCATCTAAATAAATTCAAGTAGAATAAACTCAAAAAGATCCACAGTGAGTTACATCGTAATCTATCAAAATGCAAAGACAAAGCCAAAATCTTAAAAGCAGCAAGAGAGAAATGGCTTACCATATACAAAGGATTCTTAGTAAGATTAACTGTTGGCTTTTCATCAGAAACCATTGAGATTAGAAGGAAACAGGAATTAATATATTCAAAGTGCTGAAAGAAAAAGATTGTTGCCAGGTATGGTGGCTCACACCTGTAATCCCAGCACTTTGGGAGGCTGAGGCAGTGGATCACAAGGTCAGGAGTTCAAGACCAGCCTGGCCGATATGGTGAAACCCTGTCTCTACTAAAAATACACACACAAAAAAAGCTGGGCATGGTGGCATGCACCTGTAATCCCAGCTATTTGGGAGGCTGAGGCTGAAGAATCACTTGAAGCCAGGAGGTGGAGATTGCAGTGAGCCAAGATTGCACCACTGCACTCCAGCCTCAGTGACAGAGTGAGATTCTGTCTTACAAAAAAAAAAAAAAAAAAAAAAAATTGTTAACCAAGAATATTAAGCAAAAGTTATCTTTCAAAAATGAAGGAGAAAGTAAGATATTCCCAGATAAACAAAAACTAAAATAATTCACTAGCAGACATGCCATATAAGAAATACAAATCACTCCAATTACTAAAATCAGAAATGATAAAGGACATCATTAGGATGTTTAAAGATATAAAAAGATTATAAGAAAATACTACAAACAATTGTGTACTAACAAATTAAATAACCTAGGTGAGGTAGCCAAATTCCTAGAAAGATACAAACTACCAAAACTGACTCAAGAAGAAACTGAATATCCAAATAGAGCTATAACAAATAAAGAGATTGAATTAGTAATCCAAAAACTTCTCACATAAAGCCCATGCTCAAGTGACTTCAATGATGAATTCTACTGAGTATTTTAAAAGACTTAAGATCACTCATAAACTTTTCTGAAAAAGTAGAAGAGAAAGGAACATTTCCCAACTAATTCTATGGAGGCCATATCACCATAATACCATAATCAGACATCAAAAGAGAAAAAAAACAGACTAATATATCTTATGAATATAGATACAAAAATTCTCAGCAAAAGTATAGCAAGCCAAATTATAAAATGGATTATACACCATGAGTAAGTGAGATTATACTAGGAATGCAAGGTTGGCTCAACATAAGAAACCTATCAATGTAATATACCATATTAGTAGAATTAACGATAAACCCACATAATCATCTCAATAGATTTTCTTAAAGCAATTGATGAAATCACCTTCAGCCCCACAACAAACTAAGCATAGAAGAGAATTTTCTTGACCCAATAAAGGTCATCTATAAAAAACCTCTAGCTAACATCATGCTTAATGGTGAAAGAAAGTTCAGGAACAAGACAAGGATGTCTACTCTCACCACTTCTAATTAACATTGTATTGAAGGTTCTAGCCAGAGCAGCTAAGCAGAAAGAAATAAACATATACATATATCCCATCAGCAAAGACTGGGAAGCTCAGTGGTTCAAAGCATTTAAGAAAATCTCTGTGTAATATCAGGTGACTGCTAATCAGACCAGGCAGAGACTTCAATGGCTGCACATAAAAAAGAATACAGACTTGACAGATTACAAAGGAAGAAGTAAAATTATTTCCATTTGCAGATGATATAATCTCATATATATATAATCCCAAGGAAAATCTATTTAAAAAAACTATGAGAATCTAATAAACAAGAAGAGTAAGGTTGCAGAATACAAGATCAATATATGAAAATGAATTTTATTTCTATAAAAAAGCAATTAACAATCAAAAATACAATCAAGAAAATAACTGTTTGCAAAAGCATAAAAGAAACCCTCAGAAATAAAATTTTATAAAGTAGAAGACTTGTACACCGAAAATCTATAAAAGATCATTGAAAGAAATTAAGGAAGACCTAAACAAATGGGAAGGCATCTCATGTTCATGAATCAGACGACTTACTTGTGTTAAGATGGCAATATTTTACAAATTAAAACACATGTTCAACTCAATCCTTCTCAGAATCTCAGCTACATTTTTCAGAAGTTGACAAGCGAATCCTAAAATTTATATGAGAACTCAAAGGAACCACAATAACCAAAACAACCTTGAAAAAGATGAACAAAAGTGTAGGACTTAGGCTTATCTGTTTCAAAACTTATTACAAAACCACAATGATTAAGACTATGTAGTACTGGCATAAGCATAGACATAGAGATCAACAAAACAGAATGGATTCAGAAATAAACTCTTACATGTATAGGTCAAATGATTTTTCAGCAAAGATGTCAAGAAAATTTAATGAAGAAACAGTAGTTTTTTCAACAAATGGTGCTGGGACAACTAAATATCCATATGCAAAAGAATACATTTGAGGCCCCACTTCATATCATATACAAAAATTCATAGACCTAAATATAGGAGCAAAACTATAAAGATCAACCATAGTCCTAAATATAAGGGATAAAACTATAAAAGTCTTAGAAGAAAGCATAAGAGGAAACCTTCATGACATTGAGTTAGGCAATGGTTTCTTAGATTTGTGAACCCAAAAGTATTTGAGACAAGTCTTAATCAATTTAGAAAGTGTATTTTGCAAAGGTTAAGGATGTACCCGTGACACAGCCTCAGGAGGTCCTGATGGCATGTGCTCAAGGTGGTCAGGTACAGGTTGCTTTTTACATTTTAGGGAGACATAGTACATCAATCAATACATGTAGGATATACATTGTTTTGATCTAGAAAGGCAGGACAACTTGAAGCGTGGCTTCCAGGTCACAGGTAGATTTAAAGATTTCCTGATTGGCAATTGGTTAAAAGGGTTAAGTTATTATCTAAAGACCTGAAATCAATAGAATGGAGTGTCTGGGTTAAGATAAGAGGCTGTGAAGACCAAAGTTTCATCAGGTAGACAAAACCTCCAGGTAGAAGACTTCAGAGAGAATAGATTGTAAATGTTTCTTATAAGACTTAAGGTCTGTGTTGATGTTAATGCTGAAATGCTTTTTCTGAATTCCAAAGGGGAAGAGGATCTAATGAGGCATGTCAGACTCTCCCTTCCCATCATGGCCTGAACCAGTTTTTCAGGTTAACTTTGGAATGCCCTTGGTCAGAGCAGGGGTTTGTTTGGATGGTTGAAGGGCTTAAAACTTTATTTTTGGTTTAGAGATTGATATGGTTTGGCTGTGTCCCTAGTCAAATCTCATCTTGAATAGTAGCTCCCATAATTCTGTTGTGTTGTGAGAAGGACCCAGTGAGAGATAACTGAATCATGGGGGTGATTTCCCCCATATTGTTCTCATGGTAGTGAGTAAGTCTCACAAGATCTGATGGTTCTATTAGGGAAAACCCCTTTCACTTGGTTCTCACTCCTCTTGTCTGCTGCCAGGTGAGATGTGACTTTCACCTTTTGCCAAGATTGTAAGGCCTCTCTAGCCACATGGAACTGTGAGTCCCATAAACCTCTTCCTATTGTAAATTGTCCAGTCTCAGCTATTTCTCTCTCTCTCTCTTTTTTTCCATACAGAGTCTAGCTCTGTCACTCAGGCTGGAGTGCAGTGCCATGATCTTGGCTCACTGCAACCTTTTCCTCCTGGGTTCAAGCTATTCTCCTGCCTCAGCCTCCCAAGTAACTGGGATTACAGGCATGCACCACCATGCCCAGTTAATTTGTGTGTGTGTGTGTGTGTGTGTGTGTGTGTGTATTTTTAGTAGAGACAGGGTTTCACTGTGTAGGCCAGGCTGGTCTTGAAATCCTGACCTCAAGTAATTCACACACCTTGGCCCCCCAAAGTGCTGTGATTACAGGTGCAAGCCACCATGCCAGTCTATGGGTATGTCTTTATCAGTGGCATGAGAAAGGACAAATACACATATATAACACCAAATGTACAAGCAACAAAAGACAAAGCAGATAAATTGGATTTCATAGAAATTAAAAACCCCATTTCTAAGGAGACAACCAAGAAAACAAAAAGACAACCCAAAGAATGGGAAAAATATATTTGCAAATCATATATGTGATAAAAGACTGAATATACAATGCAGAATATATAAAGAACTCTTAGAGATCAACAATAAAAAGACAACTCAATTAAGAAATAAACAATTTAACAGATATTTCTTCAAATATTTCCAAATGGCCAATGAGTACATTAAAAAATGCTCATCATTAGTCATTAGGGAAATACAAATAAAAATCACAATGTGATACCCCTTGACACCCACAAGGGAGAACAGCAAGCCAGTTCTCATTCTCCTAAAAGGTATGACTTTTCACTCTATTCCTCACCAAGGCCATCACTTCCCAGTGCCCTACATTTTCCCCTGCCTTTCCTCTATTTTCCCATCCCTAATGATAGAAATGACCCAGGCAGTTGACCCAAATTGAAACGGGAGAGTTTCCTGATTCCCCTCATAGGACATGCAACAGGGATGTGGCTCACCTGTTCAGTTGCCACCACTGCTCAAACCCCTGGTGGGAAAAGGGACACACAGACCAGCAGGTGCAGGAGTCAGGGCAAGAGCTTTGGGCTCCAGCCCCATGGTAGTGTCTAAGGGTGGGTGCCTGCAGCCCCAGAGTTGCAATGTTCTTTTAGCCTTGTCATCCACAGATGGCATAAGTGTTAACCAGCTCAATGGACCCTTTGTCTTTTTGCAAGGGCAGAGACCCAGTGTGACAGCTTTCTGTACCCCAAACTCTTGCCCAGCATCCCAGAAGAATCAGGTCACACATAGGCCTGAAGGATGAATGCAGGGTTTTATTGAGTGATGGAGGTGGCTCTCAGCAGGACAGGTGGGGAGCTGGGAGGGGGATAGAGTGGGAAGATGATCTTCCCTTGGAGTTTGGTCATCCAGCAGCCAAACTACCTCCAGCCGAACTCCTCTTGGCATTCAGATTTTCCTTCTCTTCTCTCTTTCTCTGCTGTGCTGTATATCTGCTTGTCTCCTATCTGCTCATCTGCTTCTGAAGCCCAGGGTTCAGGGTTTATGAGGGTATAGGATGGGGAGATGCATGGTGAGCCAAAAGGCAACTTTTGGGGCATGAAAACAGAAATGCCTGTTCCCACTTAGGGCCATGAGTCTCCAGGCTTGAGAGTGGGAACTTTACCAGGGAACCACCTCTTCTACCCACTACTTCCCTATCTTCTGTCCATATCAAAATCGCCTTCTCTCCTCCACAACAGAAATCAGGGTTTTCTCCTCCTCCTTTCCAGACTGATCTCTGCGGCAAGTATTTTTGTCTCCAGAAGTCCTATTCTCATTGCCTGGCCAAATAGCTAAAGGAACATCACCCACCAGCTGTTAAAACCATGGAGAAGGATGGGAAAATATGTCCCTGTTCACCAAACAGGAAAGCCAATGAACCTTCCCCCCAAAACAGTATTATACACACCTCAGCCATTTAGGTGTAGGATAGTCTAGCAGTCCTAACAACCATCCAGGATATATACATAAAAAATGAAAACTACATTCCCACTTTCAAACAACCAGCTCATAAATGAATGTTTGGATCAGGCCTATTCTTCTGTTTTTCACTCAAAGTTTTTTATTTTTATTTTTTTGGTATCTAACCTTGTATTCTTGTTGTCAATCAAATCGATGCTGCATTCCTCCAGAAATCCACGAATATGTTTTGAAAACTTTGCTCCTGTGACCAGGGACTTTGGCTAGAAAGAGTCACCATAGCACAAGAGGAAGATGGAGCCGGGGTTTTCCTGAGGGTGTGGCAACAGCAATGACTCATGCTACTTCCTTGTTCTAACCATTTCCATTAGTGGGATGGGGGAAAGTCACAGTCAGACCTGGGGAAAGCCGTCTTTATTTAGAGGGTGCTCCTAGCGTAGTGATGGCTTTTTGTTTTCTTTTTGCCACAATTCAAAGCAGGGAAATAAAAACACAGCAAGATAGCAAGAGTTTAGAACCCTAACTACAAGGCAGCCAAAAAAAAGTCATCTATAAAAGAATGCAACATACACTAAAATTAGTTCCCTAGAATATGCAAAAAAGAAAGTCAAACTCAGCACATTTCTTTTTTGTGTAGTCAGGTACTAAATGACCCTTGCAGCATATGAAGTGGATAAAGAAAACAGAGACGAAGAAGAAGAAAGGAGAGAGAGGAGTGCAAAGAGGAAAATAAATGTGAACATGAATTAGCGTTTCAGTGTGGGTAGTCCAGATACTATCTCCGTTCCCCAAACAATGTTTGCTTTGTGATTTCATTGCTTGACTCCTTCAGATGTTTTCTCTCTGAAAGGCTAGAAGTCAAAAGTTCTAGACCTTAACTCTGCAAAAGCAAAGCACTCAAGTCCTCTTCAAGTCTTTCCACTTATAAAAAGGGGAATAAATGAGAGTTTTATACCTTGCGAGCCTTTTAAAGCATTTCACAGAAATTAAACATCAGTGATTATCTAGAATGATATATAACTTTTCAAAGTGAGGGGAAAGAAGCCAAGTTATTGAGGAAACTGTAGCCAAAGAAGGACTGTTGTTTAGTTCCCTGAATCACGCTTTTGAAATACTATAATTGAAATCATTCAATGAAACTCGTTTGCTTAAATTTTTTCCTTTATTGAAAAGAGGGGTTGAGAGTAAGGAAGGCATGAACTGCTATTGTGCATATCCACTGTGTATGGTATTATGAAAATTAAATTTCAGAAATTATAGAAAAAACACCTAGCACAGTGCCTGGCACCTGTTAAGGGATCGATAAGACTCAGGTGTCACAGCTTTTATTATTATTGCTGTTATTATCATTGTGATTATTATAGCGGGAATCTGAGAGTTATAAGGAGATTGCTGGTACTTGGACAACTGACGCAAATCATTCCAAATGCTTATACTCTATTTCATGGACCACGTACAGAAAATAGATTGACGTTTCATTTTTGTGTCAAATTAGTTGACACCATGCCCTCAAAAGAAGCTTTATTTTTATGTTATTATCCAAAATGAATTTCATTCCCAAACTCCTGAATGTGAATATCTGTGACCTGTAGGAGATGAAAATATGCCACCCCAAAATGTACCTCTTTGGCATAAGGATTATTTTGAGCTCATTGTTTTGAGAAACTGCAGACACAAGAGAAGCTCAGAAAACAGAGTGAAAGTTATCCTTTTGTAAGGAAAATTTATACCTGTAAAGGAAATCTCCATTTGTAAGTTTCCTCTCTGTACCAGGAAGAGAAGGATGACTATCATCAGAGACTCAGTAGAGAAGGTACCAACTTAGATCTGTGTAACAAACTTTACCTTTGCTTACTGTAATCTCAGAATTTGGGAGGCTGAGGTAGGCGGATTGCTTCAGCTCAGGAGTTCAAGACCAGCTGGGGAACACGGTGAAACCCCGCCTCTACCAAAAATACAAAATAAAAATTAGCTGGGTGTGGTGGTGCACGCCTGTAGTCCCAGGTACTCAGGAGGCTGAGGTGGAAGGATCACTTGAACCCGGGAGGCTGAGGTTGCAGTGAGCTAAGAATGCACCACTGTACTCCAGCCTGGGCAACAAAATGAGACCTCGTCCCAAACAAACAAGCAAAAAACAAAAACAGCCTGCAACGCTTCTAAAGCAACGTATCGCTCCAGGAGCTACTCCGATTTACTGGTGGTGAATCCACAGGTTCCTGCAGCAACTCAATTCTTGCCTCCCCAGAAAAAAGAATTCGACTGAGGGGCATAAAGCAGAAAAAAAGACCAAGGTAAGTTTCAGCACCAGAGTGGAAGTTTATTTCAACTTGAAAACAGGAAAGAAAGTTCACTTGGAAGAAAACCAAGAGGGTGTCTGAAGGTCAAAAAGAGAGTGTTTAACCTTGATCCCAGGGCTTTGCAGGCTGGCCTCGTTCCCGTAATTCTTCTCTTAGGGTGGGCTTCCCGCATGCGCAGTGCCCTCCCTACGTCTGGGAATTGAGCTCACAGTGAGTTTAAGACGTTGTACAGATGCCCCTCTGATCCTTCCTTCCCTTTTTTTCTGGCGGAGTGTCCCCACAAGATCATACTCTGCCAACGAGTCTCTCAGTACACATGCCCAGGAGCTGCTTCCCCTTGGCATCTTCATTCAATTAACACTTTAATGTTAACAGCTGTGGATCATCAGGAGATTGTCTCTCCCTGGCACTGGCTGCTAAATTATCATCGCTAGAGAGGCAGTGTGATAATTGTCAAACCATCACTGGACATTCCTAGTGGGTAGGGGACAGAGACTTCTCCTGCCCAGCTCATGCCTATCTAACTACCTGTAACAATAGAAATAAGTTGCTAACAGATCATAGGTAAGCATTAACCAAAAGGAGGGCTTCTTGGAGAGAAGATTTGTGAGGCAAGATTTCATTTAAAAGAGGATGGTAATATAAGCTCACTTCATCAGAGTGTTTGCAAGACAAACTCTTCAATATTTTTATTAAAATTTGGCTAATGTCTTTTGAGAAAGCAAAATATTGAAAAATGTTTTATTTTTAGTTTTTAGTTTTATAATTGTATTTTAAAAACATAGGAACACAACAGTTCAGCAACTTTTCTCTAGAGAGTATGTTAAAATTTTAGGCCTTTCTTTTTACTGAATTTAATCTTATGTAATTACAGACTTGAGTATTTTATAGCTATAATACATTTTTAGTTATGTAACATTTTATGTAATTGAAATAAATATGTGGGAGGAATTTAGTCAACTCAACTGTATAACCATTCATGTAATTTATAGAATTATAAAAAAGTTTTAAACACATTTCTATGTGAATGTGAAGTGTTTTTGCAAAAACAGCACCAAATTATAATCATGTAAGTAGCAGAAGGTTTTAATTATTTAATAAGACTTAATTATTTAATTTAACTTAATAAATAATGATCATCTAATAAATATGACTAATGATGTTAGTGGTACCAAGTATAAGAATTTGTGTTTGTTGGTCGGGTGCAGTGGCTCACACCTGTAATTCCCGCACTTTAGGAGGCTGAGGCAGGCAGATCACCGGGTTTCGGAAGCTTGAAACCAGCCTGACAAACATGGAGAAACCCCATCTCTACTAAAAATACAAAATTAGCAGGGTGTGGTGGCGCACACCTGTAATCCCAGCTACTCGGGAGGTTGAGGCAGGAGAATCACTTGAACATGGGAGGCAGAGGTTGCGGTGAGTCGAGATCCCACCATTGCCCTCTAGTCTGGACAACAAGAGTGAAACTCCATCTCAAAACAAAAAGAATTCGTGTTTGTCATTAATGTGATCAATGTGGAACATTTAATCAAAGAGTACAGAAACCTAATGAGAGCTTATTAGGATGAAATACATGTGTTTTGAAAACTATTCATATTTCTTTTACTTGTGAATCTGTTTCATGCATTACCTGTTATGAACCTTATTAGAAAATGAGATCATTTTCGTCAATCATCACTCAAGCGTCATCGCCTTCCAAAGCCACCCTTGATAGCCACAAGACGGAATTAGTTGTTCCCTCCTGTCTGTTCCCACAGTGTGCCTGCCATAAGTGCACCATAATTGTTGTTCATCTGTGAGTACCTATCTACAGGTGTGGTAAATGGAAACAATATAGATGTTGAAGTGAAACCAGATTTGAATTTCAAAATAACCAATTGCTAGTTGAGTGATCAAAGATGAGCAAATAAACATTGTGAAATTCAGTGAGGTGCATATTAAAGTCATCGTAGTACATACCACAGCATTATAGTATCGTTATGAAGATTAAGAGGAATAACATATGTTGCCACCTGGCACACAGCAGGTGCCCAATTTTATTATATAAATATGTCCCCCTCTTCTTAGATTACAAATAAGCTATTTGTATCTGTTTTATTCTATATTTACTATATAATGCTAAACTTATGTTATAACAGAACAGAAAGACAAAAATCACAAATACCGTAGACGTTAACAATATTTCCCATACCATCACATCTTGTTTTGATAAGTCATCGTTAGTTTTCACTTTTCCCTCAACTTTGCTAGACACGCTGTTTTGACACCAGTGTTTGAAACAATGCAAACATTGAGCAATGTATGACCCTTGCAAAATGTTCCTGGTGTTTCTTCTTCACTATTTCCAGAGAGAGAGACTAATGTTCAAGCCTAATTAACTAGGTAAGGATGAAACGTTTGCTCAGGCAGAAAGATCTAGTTCGGCTTGTTCACAAAGCGTGGCCAAGGTGTAGGGGGCAGGGTGCCCAGGAGACTGAGGCTTTGGAACATATGGAGTCACCAGGCCTTGCCCAACCTTCTAGTTGAGTTTCTCACCACCCTTTCACACTCTGGCCAAACCGGATGCCAGCCAGTCTCTGATCCTGCCACTATCTCACCTTTTCTTTTTCTTTCTTTCTTTTTTTTTTTTTTTTTGAGATGGAGTTTCGCTCTTGTTACCCAGACTGGAGTGCAATAGCACAATCTTGGCTCACCACAACCTCCGCCTCCTGGGTTCAGGCAATTCTCCTCCCTCAGCCTCCTGAGTAGCTGGGACTACAGGCACACGCCACCATGCCCAGCTAATTTTTTGTATTTTTAGTAGAGACGGGATTTCACCATTTTGACTAGGATGGTCTCGATCTCTTGACCTCATGATCCACCCACCTCGGCCTCCCAAAGTGCTGGGATTACAGGCTTGAGCCACCGCGCCCAGCCCAATCTCACCTTTTCATTTGAGATTTCTCCTACCAGAGATGCATCTCTTCAGGTTTTGTCTGGTGATCTTTGCAACTCAACTCAGTTCCTATCTTTTCCAGAAAATATTTCCCAAATCATTTACCTTTCTCCAGTAGCTCCATTCCATCCCTGAAAGAAAAATAAATAAATAAATAGAAATAAGCAGAAGCAATTTCTTGCAGCCCTGGTGCTTCTCATTTAGGGTTAATGTAATATAGGATATATAATCAAATTTAAATTTTAATAAGCAATGAATAATTTTTACTCTTAGTATCTCCCAAATATTCCATGAGACATATATGTACTATTTGTTGTTGATCTGAAATCAAATTTCACTGGGCATCCTGTATTTTTATGTACTAAATCTGGCTATCCTATTCTTGTCTTGCGTGACAGTACTGCATTATGTCACATGTCTTGTATTACACCATTATTTACAAGTGTTACTAGACTACAGGTTCTCTGAGGCCAGGAACAGTGTTCAATTTCTTGGTTTCACCACACCTCTATCTCACCCTTCCTACTGCCCCCTTACTGAATACCCAGCACAGTGCCTTAAATGTTGAGAGGACAGGAATCAAGTCCTCATTCATTCATTCATTCCTTCTTTCATGTAGCAAGTATCTACCAAGTTTGTCATTTCTGGGGCTATGACTTCAAACAAGACACAGCTATTGTCATCAAGGAGCTCCCAGCTTATTCAGGAAAGCAGACATGTTGGAAAGAATTTCAGTCAGTGTCATGAGTTCTAGAGTAGGGTGACATGAGAACACAGGGGAAAAGCACCAAGCCCAGTCTTTAGGGATTAAAGGAGGCTTCTGGGGAGGAAGTAACAGCAAGGCTGAGACCTAAGCATTAACAGGAGTTATTAATAATAAGGCGATGGTAGAGAGTGAAGACATTTCACACAGAAAAATAGTTGGAAAAAAACACGTGAAATAAGAAAAAATGTGGCATTAATATTTGATTCATTAATCAAATCTTTTTTTGAGTTCAAGCTTGTTCTGACTCATGTATGCAATGCCCTTGAGGCCTCAAGCCTCTTCACAGTTTTTTCTCAAGGAATTCAGCAATGACAGTTCTTATTTCCCTTTTGACACACCCACCTTCTCTGAGCTCTAAGCTGGTTTTCCCCCTCTTCCTTGGTGTAGTCTAAACTACTACAAGAATTTAGAGCTGAATGTGACCAGCTGTCTTGGCCCACCTCACCCTTCTCTCTCTCTCAGTCTCACTCTGTCTATTTCATCCAGTATTCTTCTGATTTTTTTTCCCTCAGTTTACTCCTTCCAACTCTTGTTGCCTCACTGAGGCTAATGTCTATGACCATAGCTGCTTTCTGATTCCTTTTGGGTAATTCTACTCACTCAGCCTTCTGCATTTCCTACATAACCAAACCATATTCCACATCGTAGTGCTGATGGCATTCATAGGATTCCAACTTTAAAAGTGCAATCACATGAGAAAATAAATCACATCTCTGACAAGAGGGACTTAAAGTATAGGAAGAAATTATCAGGCAAAATCCACTTAATAAAGTTGCTTCTAAACCAGTGTCCTGCCAGGTGAGGTGGCTCATTCCTGTAATGTCAGCACTTTGGGAGGCCGGGGGGGTGGACCACCTGAGGTCAGGAGTTCAAGACCAGCCAGACTAATACGGTGAAACCCCGTCTCTACTAAAAATATAAAATAATAGCTGGGCATGGTGGCAGGCACCTGGAATCCCAGCTACTCGAGAAGCTGAGGCAGAAGAATCGCTTAAACCTGGGAGGCGAAGGTTACAGTGAGCCAAGATCACACCATTGCACTGCAGCTGGGGCAACAAGAGTGAAACTCCATCTCAAAAACTAAAAAGTAAAACTAAAATGACTACAATATCCTTTGCAGTAATCAGCCATTTGTAGTCATCTTTGCAGTCCTAACTCAGTGAACTGTTGATGCAAAGAATTTATATAGAATTAAATCTTTCTAAATAAATTTCATTCTAATTAATCTTAAGTTATGGCCAGGTGTAGAATTAAACAAATGATGACCAGTAGCTAACTTTCTGTACCAAGTGTGAAACCAGAAATTGTAAGTGCTATACTGTGTTTGTGACAACAGGATATCTGTGATACCTTAATTTCATGTGTCAACTTGACTGGGCTATGGGGGTCCCCAGGTATTCAGTCAAACATTATTCTGGGTGTTTCTTTGGGGTATTGTTGAGTGAGATTGGCATTTAAACAGACTGAATAAAGCAGATTGTCCTTTCCAGTGCAGGCAGGCCTCATCCAATCATTTGAAGGCCTGAATAAAACAAAAAACGACTGTCCCCTAAGTATCCTTGCTGCCTGGCTACCTTCAAACTGGGACATCAGCTCCTCCTAGGTCTTGAGCCTGCCAGTCTGGGTCTCTAGCCAAGCTTGCTGACTCACCTGCAGATCTTTGAACTTGCCTGCTTTCGTAATCATGGAAGGCAGTTTCTCACAGGTAATTCCACTCACTCATCCTTCTGCATTTCCTACATAACCAACCCATATTTCATATAGGAAATCCACACATACACACATATATATTCTATTGATTCTATTTCTCTGGAGAACCCTGACACTGATAATAGAGTATTTAAGGAAATAAAGCAATCAGAAAGTACTTTGATTATAATGCACACCTTTAATTTGCCTTATAAGTCTTTTATAATCCAGATATATGCCATCTCTCTTGGTTCATCTCTGCTACATGTGGATGACTTAATTCTTACAGATCATTTCTTCATATTCAATGTCAAGGACCTTTGAAGAATACTCCCAATTTATTGATATTGATCCATCGCCTGCAAATAGCCACACAAGTGTTCACCACATGGGTATACAGGACTAGGAAGCTTTGTAAGATACAGAGGTGTAATGGGGCAAGTCAGAAAACAAGAAAAAGGGCTATGAGTGCTGATATTCAGATATAAAAATGAAAAAAAAACCCCTAGGTTAAAGCCAATTAATACTTTCTCATCAGACCCTGTTACCTTTCATAGTATCGTACACAAGTAAAGTTTTGGAGGAAAAAAAAGCAGAAGAGTTGGGAACTTGGGTGGGGAGGAGAGGAAGTAAGAGTTTTGTAAGGATTTCAAAGACATTAAATACTAAATGTATAATGTTGAGCAGCGTCTGCCTCCTATCTGTGCTACCTGTGCAGTTACACAGAGTCCTGCACTCAGGGGGACCCTGAATTGGCCCTAAAGGTCTATCACTATTTGGAGAGTCTTAATATTTTTGAAACAAGGGACTCAAATTTTTCACATTGCACTGGGCCCTGCAAATTATGTAGTTGGTCTTGCTGCTGTAAAACTCTCTTAAGTTTAGTAACCAATTAAAAGTCAAAAGTAAATGTTTATTCAACTTTCCTCCTAATGATTAGTTTGATGTCCTAACAATAGCAAACCAAACTGAGGTTCCATGTTCCCATGCTCTCCCTGCAATGGAAAGAACAGCAGGCAAGAAACAGCTGAGCGATAACCATCAAGAGCTCTGGACAAGTGGTTCTCGTGCAGAACTTGAGAAGAGATGCAAGTTCCTATCATCAGTTATTATAAGAGCATAGATAGCTGCTTCTGAATTCAAGGACTAGACTGCTGATCTTATAGCAACATCTACTCCTAGCCAGTGAAAGGCTTGAAAATCCCCAATCTAGGAACTGAGGAAGGTAATTGGGCACTATGGTCAAAACTTTTCTTTATCATCCTTTACCCTTGACTCTGTCTAGTACAAGAAAAAGGAAATACCAATGATTTGGAGTTTATTACTTGCTGTACAAAAGTAATCACCATTACTTTCGTTCCAGGGATCAAGGTAGACCAAAGATCCTATTTCCAGTTTTGCACGCATGTGCACACACACACACGCGCGCACACACAAAAATCATATAAACACAAACATATCAATGGACAAAGTGCTATTTATAGATACTGTATTTAAAATAATCTGCATAGACAGTGAAAATGAAGGAATTTGGAAATAATTAGTATCTTGCATAAACTTTCATCTGGTAGGACAGAGGAAGGCACTATATTCAATGTGATAAGTGAAGGACCCAAACCGCCAAAATGACAATACTCTTGATCAGCTCCTGAAATGAAATGCTGCATCAACATCATTGCTGACTCACAACTGCCCTCAAAGACATCAACTCCTCTCCTGCAGCAGTCTTTTAGCTGCACTCCTATACATTTGACCCCATATACTTTCCCTCTTCCATACTAAGTTCCAGACAATAGTATTTATTAGTCAGTATTTTCCAGAGAAACAAAACCAACAGATAGAGAAGTGATCAATGATTGATAGGTAGATATTGATATATTATAAGAAATTGACTCATGAGATTATGAAGGCTGACAAGTACCAAAATCATCAGCCAGCAAGCAGGAGACCCAGAAGAGCCATGGTGTAGTTCCAATCCCAAGACTGGCAGGCTCAAGACCCAGGAAGAGATCAGTATTTTAGTTTGAGACTGAAGGCAAGAAAGAGCTCATGTCCCATGGTCAAGGCAGTCAGGCAAGAGGAGTTCTTTCTTACTCATAGGATACTCTGAAGAATACATAGGAGGGTCAACCTTTTGTTCTCTTCAGGTGTTCAGTAGATTGGATGAGGCCCACCCATATTAGGATGGAAAATATGCTGTACTCAGTCTGCCAATTCAATTGTTAATCTCATCCAACAATACTCTCACAGATAAATGAAGAACATTATTTGACCAAGTATTTGGGCACCCTGTGGCCCAGTCAAGTTGATACATAACATTAATCATTTCAAGCATGTAACTGAAAGCATCTTGTGTCAGCTCCCAGGACAGCCAGCCAACCAACTGTCTCAGCCCCTTCTTTGCTCCTTCCTCCTCTGACTGCCTGGAACATGTAAGTTGCCATCTTGAACCATGAGACTGAGGAACATTGCTTGATAATGGCAGAGAAGTTTGAGGCCCTGGAGATTTTATGGAGAAGAACCTTGAGAAAAGGAAACTTCCACCTTGTTTAAGCCACTGTTATTTGGCAGTTTTCTGTCCTTCACAAGTAATTCTAATCCTAACTGATGTACCTCCCGTTCCCTCCCACTGCACACAACAGGATGGAATTACAGACTGGACAACAAATTAGATAAAAAATGACCAGAAAGGGAGAAGATTGTGAAAAGCCCACCAACTCTACAGAGAGGGTAAGTTGTATCCTCACAGTAATATTTGCTCAGCCTTTCACAATATTACTTCATTTCTTTCCAAAAATAATCTTAAGAAGCAGAGAGGACTGATGTTTTCATTTTCATTTTTCTCTTTGAATAATCTATGATTGCCCCTGCTTAGATGGTGATTTGGTTTTAATTGATTCTTTATTTAAGCTAAGCAAAACTAATACCAAGTAAATAATTTAATAGCTTATTAAATACAATGCTATCACTTTGCAGGCATTTATAGAGAGCTTTAAAACATCTTGATAAATATAAATTTAGTTTCAAAGCAAGATTATGATCTAATAGTAACATTTTGCTTTAACATGGTAGACATCAAAATGACTTTGTAAAGTTTAAACCACATTTCAGTGTAAACCTATGGTCAGAAGAGAACAGAAGAATATTGGGCCTGTTCTTTGTTGTGATGGTTTTTAAATAAAGCAAGGAAACACTACTATTGTTGTCACGATGCATGTTAGTATTAAGTCCCAGGAGAAATCCTAAAGCTGTGAGAACTATTTAACTTTTTTTTAGCCCAGTGTTTTTCTAACTTCGTTGACTATGAAACAGTGTCCTTCACAAGTCATTCTAATCCTAACTAATGCAGTTAGTTAGTTTCTTAATTACTTAGTTTGGGAATACTTAACTTTTCAAACATTGGTGTTGAAAAAACAAGGTTTCATAAATACTATACTATATTCAAATTCTAATTCTAGTATGTTTAGTGGGAAGGAATTGCCCTTAGAAACACCTGAATTTATAAAAATACTGGACACCCAGTTGAAATTGAATTTCAAATGAACAACAACTCTTTAAGTATAAGTATATCCCCTGCAATATTTGGGATATACTTATACTAAAAGAAAAAAGTATTGTTTATCTAATTTCTGAAATTCAATTTTAACTGGGTGCCTGTATTTTCCCTAGCAACCCTACTGTCTTAGTACATTTTGCCTTGCTATAACAGAATACATGAGACTGGGTAATTTACAAAGGAAAGAAGTGTATTTAGTCTATGGTTCTGCAGGCTGGGAAGTTCAAAACTATGGCCATGGCTTCTGGTGAGGGCTTTCTTCTGTGTCATAATGTGGCAGGGCAGAGAAGGTCAAAGGGGAAGCAGACAAGTGAGAGGAGAACAGAAACCTTGCTTTATAATAACTCACACTCAAGGGAACTGATCCATTCCAACAAGAACGAACGCAGTCTCACAAAAGCAAGAACTCACTACCTAAAAATCTGCATTATTCATAAGGCCATGTCTCTGGCCCAAACACCACCCACTAGGCCCCACCTCTTACCACCACCATATTAGTGATCAAATTTCAACATGAGTTTTGGTGGGGACAAACAGACCATATCCATAGGACCTACCTTTGATCCATTCCTAGGGAAGAGCTGGTCCTTCTGATTCGGATTTTCAGACATTTAATAGGGCTTTACCACTAGGCAAGGTCCCATGATTAAAATCACAGGCCTGGGCGTCCTGCTTTCTTTTCTGAAGCATGTTCATCTCTTTAGTTTGTCAGCGGTCTGTGCCCGACACTGTCCATATTCCCCTGCAGTTCCACTCGCTAGCCCTTCATCCCGCTCTGTATCCTGGGAGACTGGCTGTATGGACCCCCGCAACCAGGCTCCCTTTTCCTCTGGTTTCTAGTTGGGCTTGGCCAGTGGGAGCCACCAGGAGAGGATGGAAGGACAGAAGGAGAAAGAGATTTTCTGTTAAGCCCTAGGTTGACTGTGGCCTGGCTCCTACACCAAAATGCAACTTTGTGAGGAATGTCAGTGGTCCTTGGCTTGCCCTTGAAAGCCTAGGGAAGACTTTCCTGAAGTCACCACCCCAACAGCCTCATCGACCCTTCTTATTTCCCTTAACTCTTCCTCTAACTGTATAAATAATCCCTTCATTAAGTTTTCTTTTTTCACCCTTTCTTTTTATAATTTCCTTTTTTTTAGTTCTTATTAAAAATATTATTATTATTATACTTTAAGTTCTGGGGTACATGCACAGATCGTGCAGCATTGTTACATAGGTATACACATGCCATGGTGGTTTGCTGCCTCTATCCCCCTGTCACCTACATTAGGTATTTCTCCTAATGTTATCCCTCCCCAATCTCCCCATCCCCTACTACCCCTTCCCTAGCCCCCCATCCCCCAACAGACCCCAGTGTGTGACATTCCCCTCCCTGTGTCCATGTGTTCTCATTGTTCGATACCCACTTATGAGTGAGAACATGCTGTGTTTGGTTTTCTGTTCTTGTGTCAGTTTGCTGAGAATGATGGTTTCCAGATTCATCCACATTCCTTCAAAGGACATGAACTCATCCTTTTTTATGGCTGCATAGTAGTCCATGATGTATATGTGCCACATTTTCTTTATCCAGTCTATCTTTGATGGGCATTTGGGTTGGTTCCAAGTCTTTGCTATTGTAAACAGTGCTGCAGTGAACAGAAGTGTGCATGTGTTATTATAACAGAATGATTTATAATCCTTTGGGTATATACCCAGTAATGGGATCGATAGGCCAAATGGTATTTCTATTTCTAGATCCTTGAGGAATCGCCACGCTGTCTTCCACAGTGGTTGCACTAATTTACACTCCCACCCACAGTGTAAAAGTGTTCCTATTTTTCCACATCCTCTCCAGCATCTGTTGTCTCCAGATTTTTTAATGATCGCCATTCTAACTGGCATGAGATGGTATCTCAATGTGGTTTTGATTTGCATTTCTCTAATGACCAGTGATGATGAGCATTTTTTCATGTTTGTTGGCCACATAAATGTCTTCTTTTGAAAAGTGTCTGTTCATATCCTTCACCCACTTTTTGATGGGGTTATTTTTTTCTTGTACATTTGTTTAGTCCTTTGTAGATTTTCACCCCTTCTTAAGTGTTCTCCTCTTTCCTCCCAAGCCCCCGACTGATACAGTGTAAGACTGAGATGCAGGGTCAATGGAGATTTCCTATTTGAACCTTAATCCTGAATCTCAAACTCACACCTAGTTTTGCTGAATATGACTACTCGGGGGGTTTTAGCAGTTGACTGATTACAAAGAGGTCATTTGTTTCCCATTTCTAGTTAGGTTAAAGATCAACAAAAGCCATTCAGTAGGCTTAATAGAAATTACTTTTATTACCGGCACTCGTGTTATTTGGAGGTGGGGGTAAGTGTATTTAAGTGGTGTCAACGCTCATCTCTCTGTACTTTATAGAAAAGGAGATCATATAACCAAATCCATATTTGCGGAAAAATAACAGTGACTCCATGGTGAGCCTTGTGTCTTGTTGGGTTTTTTTGTGGGGGAAGAGGGGAGGGCCTGGAATCTGAGATCTGACCAGTGTGTTCATATTGTTAGTTTCCAGAACTCATAAATTCCTAAGATTTGTCTGGCAAACTAGAGGTTGTTAGAATACTTAGGGTGAGATACAGTAACAATTTAAATGATAAACAAGAAAAAAAAACAAACAAAAAAAGAATCCATCCTAACTTACCCAGGACCAATTTCTTGCTGTTTTATTCCCCAGCTATTTTTAAATAATCAAATCACTGTAGTATCTACGGCATTTTAGAGATTGCAGAGACTGTGAGTCATATCCTTATTCACAGGAATGATGGGAAAAAGTCAGCTTGTTCAGCATTTACTCCATTTATGAGAAGTAAGCAGACAAGAAGCTGGGGGAAATGCTGGTTTTCTGTATCATTTTACCTTGTCCTAAATCTCTCTTTCCCTTTTCAGGACTCAGACTTGACAGAACAGCCACTGCCCAGACATGTTCAGTGACAGATAAAACAGAGCACAACATTTTGCAAATGCAAATTCCTCCTCTTTTGCTGTAGAAAAACTTCGTTTCTCCTTCATACACACTGAATCCTTCTGCCCATAATGCTGGTCCTAAATGCCTTATTCCAAAAACAGCCAATAAAAAGTTTTTCAGAGTCCAACTCCTTAGGGAAAAATTTTGTTTTCCAGCTTGTGTGACTCAGGCCATCAGCTCATGATCATTGTCATAGATGCAATCATCTACAGTTGTAAGCAACTCCTCTTTTTATCTCTCTCCCTTCAGCACTGCCTGAGAAGTACACACAAACATCTGAACAGGGACATTTTCGAAGAGTTTCAGAGAAAAATGAAAGGATATGATTTTAACATGGTAACTGGGAATACTCTCTTAAGCATAAATTTTTCTTCCAAGGAGGATTGGTTTGTAATTATGAGAAATTAAAGAATATATTCCCAGTGAATTAAAACATAGGCTGTTAGTAGAACTGGAATCTAGAAGTTCGTGCTATCAGCTTTGTGAGTGATTTCGTTTCTTACTTTGTGCATTTCCCTTTTTATGTTCATGTTTGATGTGAGCTGCATTCCCAGCTCACATCATTCTCATTCTTTAAAAATAACAGGCCAGGTGTGGTGGCTCATGGCTATAATTCCAGCACTTTGGAAGGCTAAGGAGGGAGGATTTCTTGAGCCAAGGAGTTCGAGACCATCCTGGTCCAACAAAGTGAGACCCTTGTCTCTACAAAATATTTTTAAAAATAGCTGGGCCTGGTGATGCACATCTGTAATCTGAGCTACGTGGGAGGATAGCTAGAGCCCAGGAGGTCAAGGCTGCAGAGAACCATGATCACACCACTGCACTCCAGCCTGGTGACAGAGCAAGACCCTGTCTCAATCAATCGATAGATGATAGATGATAGATAGATAGATAGATAGATAGATAGATAGATAGATAGATGATAGATAAGAGAGGTGAAAAATATGGTCTTAAGTGTTCTGTTTCAGAATACTCTGCTCCCAGAGTATTCGGCCAGGCACAGTGGCTAACATCTGTAATAACAACACTTTGGGAGGCCGAAGTGGGTGGATCATGAGGTCTGGAGATCAAGACCATCCTGGCCAACATGGTGAAATCACATCTCTACTAAAAATACAAAAATTAGCTGGGCACAGTGGCACGCACCTGTAGTCCCGGCTGTTCAAGAGGCTGAGGCAGAAGAATCATTTGAACCGGGAGGCAGAGGTTGCAGTGAGCCAAGATCGTGCCACTGGACTCTAGCCTGGGGACAGATCGCGACTGCATCTCAGAAAAAAAAAAAAAAAGAAGACTACTCTGTTGCCACGTTGAGTTCGTCAGCTCTAAAGTGGTGAAATACCAAGATGGATTGTAGACATTTTCATAAAGGCAGGATTGTTTGGTGTCACCAAATTCAATATGTTAATGGCCACAGCGGAGGCTGACTCAATCTGCCTTTTATTCTGCCAGGCTATTTGATACTGCTGAGGGCTTACCTATTTCCTGAGGAAAAAAATAGTCATTAAAATGACCTCACAAAGACTATGATTTCAGGGATCATTTCTATAGCTCGGTACTAGAGAAGTTTCTCTTGTGTCTTGCTGGGTTTTTTTTGTGTGTGGTTTTTGTTTGGTTTTGTTTTTTTGCCTAAGATCTGGGAAACCACAGGCCGCGGTGCAGCGTTCTATCTGGACCCTGACTCTGGCTCTGGGTGTTGCTTCACTGCAACTTCCATTTGCCATTGGGAACTGTTCTGCTTTTCCTCTGGGAAAGTAAGAGAGAGAGGATGCAGTCTGAGGATTTTCCCTTCTTGTAATACAAAATAATAAGAACCATAGGGGACATGGCAAGTAAAATGTGTATAACTACCCCATCTAAATAACCCTATCATCTTTCTACTATCCTATAGATCTAAATAAGTATAGTATAAAGCAACTTAAATTAGGTAACTTAAAAAACTCTTTTTTTTTTTGATACTGAGTCTCATTCTGTCACCCCCAGGCTGGAGTGCAGTGGTGTGATCTTGGCTTACTGCAACCTCTGCCTCCTGGGTTCAAGAGATTCGCTTGCCTCAGTTTCCCAAGTAATTGAGATTACAGGCCTGCACCACCATGCCTGGCTAATTTTTTTTTTTTTTTTTTTTTTTTGTAGAGATGAAGTTTCACCATATTGGCCAGGCTGGTTTCGAACTCCCGACCTCAAGTGATCCACTCACCACTCCCCTCCACCTCCCAAAGTGCTAGGATTACAGGTGTGAGCTGCTGCACTCAAGCCAGAAAACTCTTAAAATCTGCTTTCCCAGCAAAAAACATGTTACACCCGTAATATGCTTTACATTCTCCAATGGCTTCTCTTCGCTTTTAGGCCAACATTCTTAATATGATCTTCGTGATCTTTCCCTTTTCTCCAACCTTACCTTATACTATATTCTCCCGACCCCTTCATGCTCAGTCATCCTGGCCTTCCTTCAGGTCTTTCAGTATGCCACAGGCCCTTTACACGTGTTTTCCCTTGGTTTAGGTTGGCCTCCTCCACTTGCCTTTTTTGCCTCTTAGCTCAGTAGACACTACACTAAGAAGTCATCTCATCCCAGACTCCCTCATCTCAGTAAGATTCCGTTTTTAAGGTGCATTCATCAACTATATTTTGTCACTTATCTCATTTAAGTGGTTGTCTTCATTACCTATTACTGCGTAACAAATCACCCCAAACTTAGCAGCTTAAAACCAGTATTATTGCCTCAAAGTTCCTGAGAATCGGGAACCAGGGGCAGTTCAGCGAGGTGGTTCTGACTCAGAGACTTTCCTGAGGCAGCACTCCAGATACCAGCCAGACTGCAGCCATTCGAAGTCTTGCCTGGGACTGGCAGGTCTGCTTCTAAGATCACGTAGGTGGCTGTTGGCCGAAAGTGTCAGTTTCTTACCCTGTGGGCTTCTCTGGCAGCTGGCTCACCCCAGGGCAAGTGATCGAAGAGAGCAGGTGAGAAGGAAGCTCCAATGTCTTTCATGACGTAGACTTAGAAGTCACTCACATGTTGTCACTTCTGCTTGACTCTGTTAAAAACATGTCTTTAAGTCCAACTCACACTAAAGGGTAGAGAAATTAGGCTCTACCTCTTACGGAAATGTTGTGATATGTTTTAAAACTATCTCACTTGTGTATTAAGATAAATGTCTACTTCCCTTACTAGACTAAGGCTTCCTTGAGAACCCAATAGAACTCCTGTTTCTATGGTTCACTTTGGTGTCCCTGGTATCTTCCAGGATGCCTGGCAGAGCATGGACATTCAATAAAAACTGACTATATGAATTAACGGATGAATGAAACTTTGCACTTGCATCCCAGCTCTGAGAACTTTCTACAAATTACACAACATTAGTTTCTGGTTTTGGAGAAAGGGAATCATCACAGCTGCCTCTCAGGTTGTTAAAATAATACAGCCTATACAAAGCACCTAGTATACTCTGGCACAAAAGGAGGTCATTGAATGTTCTTTCTGTTCTTCTTCCTTTCCTCAGTCACACATGCAATCCATCCGAAGCCCCACGGAGTCTACTTCTCATTATGTCTTTCCCATCCCTCTTAGTCTGCTACTCCCTTTCAGCTGCTGCCACTCTTAGACTCGCCTTGCACACACTTTTCTAACCATTCCCTGTGCCTCTATTCTCTGTCTGGTGGAATCCATCCCTAAATGTGCTAGGACCACATTTATCTTTGTCGTTTTTGCATCTTCTATTGCTGTTGCTCTACCCTGCACTAGCTAAGTGTATAATACATTTTGTTGACTTGAATTTCGGTTCTAGATCTCTTTCAGTTCCGTACTTGTACTGAGTTAATCATACACTCAAACCCAGGTACCACGATGAGCTAGAGAGACATGCCCTGCCCATACCAATGGTTATAAATTCTCTAGCTACGTGTAACCACATTCTTTTCATGTCTATACAAGACAAATTGTCCATAAATAGCAAATTCTTTAGTAGAGCAATTACAGACTATAATGTTACATTTTCTTTTAATTCTATCTCTAAAGCAAGTACCTTCGCCCAAATACTACAGTTCTAATAACACTGTAATACTTCTGTGCTCATTTTTATGCTCTATAATATTGTCATTATTCCTAATAGCAAGAATATTGCAAACATAATTGAAGACAGAAAATTCTTAAATGGTCTGCATTATGTAGATAATATGCAGTGGTTAAAAAAAACGATGGGTGGAAATTTGTCAAATTAACAAAAAAAATGATACAGATAATGTAAGAAATTCCATCTTCTGACATTTCTCTGACATGCTAGAAAACAAGATGATATTTTCATGTTCTAATGAATAAAAATCTGCTTAAAACATATACACCTAGGGAAATGCTTGCTTTTGAATGACAATTATATACCTTTGGGAAACAGTAAAAATTCAAGCCAACACCAGCAAAGATAAGAAAACTTACAGTGACTCCTTAATGTAATAATAGTTGTGTTCAAATATTTTTACTCAGTTAAATTATTTTTATTCTGGTAAAGCAAAGAGATTTTGGAACTATATTTCCCGCCTTCCCATTTTCCAGAAGGGACTATGACTGCTTGAATTCTGTAAATATATGCAACTGTCTTCAGATGAGCAGCGTCCAAAAACTAATCTTTACATTTAAAGATGAGTAACTTACCTTTCTTCCTCCCATTCTGCTGACTTGGGATTTGTATTAACCTAGTGAACAACTCCTCCCTTATATTTGTGTCTACTAGGCTCATACTAAAAAGAGCAGGCGAGTTACTGAAACAGAAGTTTCTTCCAGGCAAAGTAGAGACCTTCACCTTTGGTCAAATGTTAAAGCAGCTTAAGGGTGAATAGGTTCACATAACATAAAAACTTTGAGGTCTATTTAAAAGCTCCATTTCACAAATGAGGAAATTGAAGATTGATGTGCATAAGGGCCTCCCAGCTCTGCCCCATGTGGCAAACAACCTGTGGCCCTGCACCGTGCCTCCCGTAACATTTGCCCAAACTGTCCAGAGACTTGTCTATCCCAGGGCATATCAATCTCAGCACTACTGTCACACTGAGGTGGACAACTCTCTGTTGCAGGTGCTGTTCTGCAGGATGGTTAGCAGTATCCTGGACTTGGTCCTCTAGGTACCTTCATGCAGCTGTGCCAACAAAAACTATCTCCATACATTGTCAAATGTCCCCTGGGGGCAAAATCACCCCTGTTTCAAAACCACTGGTTTATCTGAAGTCATTTTGTTTTAATGAACTATTCCTTTTTTTCTGTTTTTTGGACAAATACCTGAAGATACAAATGAATCACATTCAGTATTGAAGCTCTGACTTGTTTATATGAGAAATCACAGTCTTTCTAAGAAATGAAACTTTAGGCCAGGCACAGTGGCTCACACCTGTAGTCCCAGCACTTGGGGAGGTCAAGGTGGGCAGGTCACCAGAGATCAAGAGTTCAAGACCAGCCTGGCCAACATGATGACACCCCATCTCTACTAAAAATACAAAAATTATCCAGGCATGGTGGCAGGTGCCTGTAATCCCAGCTAATTGGGAGGCTGAGGCAGGAGAATCACTTGAACCTGAGAGGTAGAGGTTGCAGTGAGCTGAGATCTCACCACTGCACTCCAGCCTGGGCAACAGAGACAAAGTCTCAAAAAAAAAAAAAAAGAAAAAGAAAAAGAAAAAAAATGGGGCGGGTGATGAACAATGAGAACACATGGACACAGGGAAGAAAGCACTACACACTGGGGTCTATTGGGGGGAATAGGGGAGGGACAGTGGGGGGGGGGAGCTGGGAAGGGATAGCATGGGGAGAAATGCCAAATGTGGGTGAAGGGGAGGAAGGCAGCAAAACACATTGCCACGTGTGTACATATGCAAATATCTTGCATGTTCTGCACATGTACCCCAAAACCTAAAAGCAATAAAAAAGTAATTTAAAAAAATAAATAAAATAAAAATAAAAAAAAGAAAAAAAGTGGAACTTCACTTTTTTTTTGGCACGTGCAAATACAGCTAAGAACCAGTTTTGGACCAGGGTTAGGTCATCTCAACTTCTGGTACAAAGGAGATTAAGAAAAGAGCAAAATAGAAACCATCAGTTTTGATCCATGTTTAATGAAAAAAAAGTTACATGAATAGAAATGGACATATAACAAAGAGATCAATTTGAGAAAATATGGTGATAGGTGGAACAAGGAGAAACTGTTTTTATTCTGAATGTACCCACATATTCCTATTAGCTGTTATTGATCTAAAATATCTCCTTAAATCCAAAACAAAACAATAGTTATAAGTTCACAGATGTTTTCATGGGCACTCACCCAAGTAATGTCCAAACAACATTGTTCCATGTCCTCCCTTCCCCCAGAACACACACAGGCAAAGGCAGAGATGTTTACCGTGGGGTCACGTCCCATGAAGCAAATGCAGCCTTATCTGTTCATTATTACAACAGCAAGTTAGCATTGGCAAATGGGCTGTGGTTACAAATGTGATTTCTGCTAATAATGTCACCAAGAAGCTTTTAGGATATGTGACCATTTATTCTTAATACAATCAATCACTGAAGGATACAAATCAGAGTATTATACTCTGGGGAATATAAATACATGCAGAGAAGTTTCTGTCAGTTTCAATTTGAGCATATTCGAAATATTAAAGGCATGAAATTTAAAAGTACGCATATGTGGAACTACAGTGAACATGTTACAGGTTTGTGGCGTGGCTTAACTCTGCTCAGCCCATGATTCTTAGCGGGGTCAGTCAATAGCCTGTTTTTATCATTTTCTACCCTGTTGTATGGCATGATCAAATCTTCCTAAAAAAGAAAAATATACATATTTTTGGAAAAGAATTCTGATCTCCAAAAACATATACTAGTAATAGTTTCACGTTAATGATCTCATTTGAAATACCTCTTCTCTCAAGCTAGAAGCTGGCAAGCAGTAAACTCATAGACAGTTGCCATGGGGTTAATACAGAGAAGCAATAGATCTGACTCACTATTCTTTTAAACTAAAAATCTTATGGCCAGCACCGAGCAGCCATCAACCACCTCGTATGCTCACAGTGAGAAACCGACAGTTAGGATGAGCCCTGCCTCTTCTGATACTGTATTCTAAGTTTCTCCAGTTGTTCCACACATTGAGACTGGGCCAACTTCAACGTCCGATTCTCCTCTGTCAGAGCCTCAAATTCCCGAACCAGCTCAGCAGCATCCACCTTCTCCTTTTCTGCCTGATCCAACTTGGCAATGAGCTCTTTCCTGAAGGTTCGGGGTACAGGGCAGGAAGAAGCACAGAATTCAATGCAAACAAATAAAATTATTAGCATGATGGAAGTAGAAAGATTCATTCTGCGCTTCTGAATGTTTACCCATCTCTACTTGCCTCCAATGACTTTTATTTGTCCAGCTTTACAAGTTTTATATCTCTTTATTCTAGCATCTCTACTAGACACATCTAAAATACTAACCATGCACAAAAAGTCACATAGGTTCTTTAACAGTCAAAAACATGATCATTTTAAGAATACAAAAAATTATAAAAATAATAATTTAGAAAAAAATTCTGTATATAATTTTTCATAATTTAAGATGCTGTCTATTGTCTTTTAGGGAGGACAACTATTGTTTTCTCTTGGCTGAGACTTTGTCCCCCAAATTCAGTTGTTATCTTCCTTTGTTTCCCATACCTGAGTTGAACAAATTTCAATAGACTTCTTTCAGCTACAGAATCCCAACTCTGTCCTTGTAGACATTACCTCCTATGCCTTTCCCTAATCCTTACATATACATTGCAGCCCAAATTAACAAAACAATGTGTCCACATTTGATGCTGGCCTGACTCTAGAATTGAGGAAGCAGGCTGAAGGCACTGTAGGAAAATTATAATGACAACACTAAAGAAACTCAGTGTTATCTTGCTGTGGAATCCTTTTTCAAAGAAAATCATACCCTGAAGGGACGCAAATAAAACAGACAAAAGTGGACCTTCTCTGGTTGATCTTGGTACAGTCCTGTGCCTCACACCCTCTCCCTCCCCAATCTGTGAGAGACTCCTCTGTACACAGTTTAAAAGCCTCTGCCTTTGGGAAAATCCTAAATAATTAAATTCTTCTGGTTAAACATGAAAATTATTAAAATCTCCCCTTATAAGAAATCTCGGAATAAATATCATGACTAAAAACAAATTGAAAATGCACTAATTTTAGCTTATGCCTTTGCAAATTACATACGCACCCTTTTGCCCCATCCTGATAGGCTGTTGCTTCCCCAATCATCTTTCTTTTTTTTTTTTTTTTGAGACAGAGTTGCTCTGTTGCGCAGGCTGGAGTGCAGTGGCATGATCTCAACTCACTGCAACCTCCACCTCCCAGGTTCAAGCAATTCTTCTGCCTCAGCCTCCTGAGTAGCTGAGATTACAGGTGTATGGCAGGATACCTGGCTAATTTTTTATATTTTTGGCAGAGACAGGCTTTCATCATGTTGGCCAGGCTGGTCTCGAACGCCTAACATCATGACCCGCCAACCTCAGCTTCCCAAAGTGCTGTTATTACAGGTGTGAACCACTCTGCCCAGCCCCCAATCATCACTTTTACATTTTTAAAAGACATGAGAATACAGGTCACATTGATTTTTATAGCCTTATATGAAAACCCCTTTTTAATGTTTTGCCTGAACACATTAAAATTACATAACATTTTTCACCTCAGAAACAAAAAGACAACCAAATTAAAATGGGCAAAAAAAAGCTCTTTAGAGATATTTCTCCAAGAAGACATAGAAATGGCCAATAAAGCACACAAGAACCCCCGCAACATCATTAGCCATCAGACAACTGTAAATCAAAACCACAAAGACACATTGCTTCACGCCCAGGAGGGATGACTAGAATCTAAAAGACACAGGAAGTGTTGGCAAAGGTGTGGAAAATTTGGAACCTTGATACACTGCTGGCAAGAATATAAAATGTCAACTCTTTTGGAAACAGTCTGGCAGCTCCTCAAAAGGTTACACATTCAGTTGTCACATGAGCCAACAATTCTACTGTTAGGAACCTACTCAAGAGAACTGAAAACATACATCTACCCCAAAACTTTTATACAAATGTTTATAGCAGCGTTATCCACAACAGCCAAGAAGTGCAAACAACCCATTACATGTTCATTAACCTATGAAAGGATAAAACATTGCATATTCATACAATGAAATATTATTCAGCAATAAAAAGTACTGACGCATGATACAAAGTGAGTGAACTTTAAAATCATTATACTAAGTGAAAAAAGCCAATCACAAAATATTACATACTATATGATTCCATTTCTACAAAATGTCCAGAATAGGCAAATTCATAAAGGCAGAAAGTAGATTGTTGGTTGCCAAAGTCCAGAAGTCAGGGGTCAACGGAGTGTAACTACCAAAGATTTCTTTCTGGAGTGAAGTAAACATTGTAAAGTTAGTGACGGTTGTACAACTCCGTGAACATGCTGAAAACCACCGAACTGGAAAAGCCAGGATATAGGATAAACCTAAGTGTCCAGTGTTCATCAACAAAAAAATAGGTTTTTTTCATGTGGTGTGTCTATACAATGGAATAGAATTCAGCCATTTTAAAAAATGAAATCCTGGGCCGGGCTCGGTGGTGCACGCCTATAATCCCAGCACTTTGGGAGGCCAAACCAGGTGGATCACAAGGTCAAGAGATCAAGATCATCTTGGCCAATATGATGAAACCCTGTTTCTACTAAAAATACAAAAAAAGTTAGCTGGGTGTGGTGGCAGGCACCTGCCCAGCTACTTGGGAGGCTGAGGCAGCAGAATCACTTGAAACCAGGAGGTGGAGGTTGCAGTGAGCCAAGATCATGCCACAGCACTCCAGCCTGGCTACACAGCGAGACTGCATCTCAAAAAAAAAATGAAATCCTGTCATTTGCAACAACATGGATGAACCTGGAGGACATTATGTTAAATGAAATAAGCCAGGCAAAGAAGGACAAATACCACATCATCTCGCTTATATGTGGTATCTAAAACAGCTGCTCTCATTGATGTAGACAGTAGAATAGTGATTTCCAGAGGCTGGGGAGGGCGGTAGGGAGAGAAGTATGGGAGAGGCTGTTCAGTGGGTACACAGCTAATTAGACAAGAGGAATAACCTCTCGTATTTTCCTGCACAGTAGGGTGACTATAGTTAACAATAATGTACACTTCAAAATAGCTAAAGAGAGGATTTTGAACGTTCTCACTACAAAGAAATGACAAATGTTTGAGGTGATAATATGCTAATTACACCAATTTGATTATTACGCAATGTGTCCATGTATGAAAACATTTCACTAGATCCCATAATTAAGTACAATTACTACACGTCAATTAAAAACAAAACAAAACTGACCAGGCTCACGCCTGTAATCCCAGCACTTTAGGAGGCCAATCACTTGAGGCCAGGAGTTTGAGACCAGCCTAGCATGGTGAAACCCTGTCTCTACTAAAAATATAAAAATTAGCTCAGAGTGGTGGCACACACTGTAATCCCAGCTACCTGGGGAGCTGAGGTGAAAGGATCGCTTGAACCCAGGAGGCAGTGGTTGCAGTGAGCCAAGATTGCACCACTGCACTCCAGCTTGGGCGACTGGGCAAGACTCTGTCTCAGAAAAATAAAATAAAACTGTTTATAAAAAATATACAACATGAGGATGCAAAGACATAAGAATGATACAGTGGACTTTGGGGACTCAGGGGAAATGATGGGGGGGTGAGGGATAATAGACTATACGCTGGGTACAGTGTACACTGCTCAGGTGATGGGTGCACCAAAATCTCAGAAATTACCATTAAAGAACGTATTCGTGTGACCAAACACCACCTGTGCCCCAAAAACCTATTGGAATAAAAATAAGTAAATAAATAAAACATTCTATCTGACTTTTCTGAGACTATCTCTTTCTGACATTTAAGTTAATCTTCTAAACATCAAATTACCCAACACAATCTTTCATACCAGAAAAACAAATAAGTGGCTTCTCTACTGGACAAGATAAAATGCTCTGCCTGGAACAAAGCAAACTTTACAGTTGATTGTAGTTTAATAATATACTTTTTAAAATTCCTGTCAAGCAATTTGGTAATAGATGTCATTTTTTAATTTTTTCTAAATTTGGTGATAGATTTCAAAAGCCATAAAATGTCTATATCTCACTTCAACGAGTTTCATATCACTACACAAAAAGCTATATATGTTGTAGAAAAATGCTTATAATATTTATGGAAAAAAATCATGTTACACATGCCATGTTACCGTGTTCACAATTACATTAAAATGTCTATTCACATGCAAAAGGCCTAGAAAGAATTAGATAAAAATGATATCAGGAAAAAAAGTTCAGTAAAAATATAACAAGCTTCTGTATATCATTGGTCATAAGCCAGAAGTGATTTTTTAAATTGGATTCAGCCAGTGCTGAGTTTATATTCCTAGAAAATGTCTCACTCTCTTTCTCCAGCCAACAGATATGATTTAAAATTACTGTTTCTGCAACTCTTATCACTTCTCTTCAAATTCTCCCAAACTTGATCCAGGGAGACCTCCTCTGGAGATGAGAGAGAAGTTCAGTTTGAAGTTCAAACCTTAAGCTATGCCTGAATGACTCCAGTAAAGAAAAGCTCTCTTTTAAAATACCTGAGTTAGTGCCTCTCTTTGCATCTAGCTCATGCCAGCCAAACATCAGAGGCAACATAATCAGCTACACTTTTTGAAATTATGGGAAAGAAGTTCTCAACAGAATTATCAAAAAATGGAGAGCTAACTACTTGGGTCAGGTTCATTTGGCCCAATATATCTAGCTTGAAAATAAAGACTGTTTAGGAAAAGATCTGTTGCAAAATGAATTTCTGCTTCAGTAAAGTCTTAATAAAAATAATAATCATTAATAACCTTTGGAAAACCAAGCTCGTGTATTTATAAATGTAAGATATTACCATATTTCCCATTTTAACAATTCATCCTAGCAGTCCCTTATTGCTGATATTGACTCTGTAATATCAGCACTTTAGGCGGCTGAGGTGGAAGGAGCACTGTAGGTCAGGAGTTTGAGACCAGGTTGTGCAATATATCAAGACTCCATCTCTAAAAAAAAATGTTTTTAAATTAACTGGGCATGCTGGCATATGCCTGTGGTCCCTGATTTTCAGGAGGCTCAGGTGGGAGAGTTGCTTGAGCTCAGGAGGTTGAGGCTGCAGTGAGCTAGCTATGATTGCACAACTGGACTCCAGCTTGGGTAACAGATCAAGACCTTGTCTCAAAAAACAGGGGAAAAAGGCGCCTGTTAGACCAAGAGCTTGATGTGAACAGGGACTCAATGACTAGAGGACCAACCTCCTGTGAGGAGGCCAATGTAGCTGAAGTTGAGGGATGAGATTGGAAGTTCTACAGAGGTACCAAGGCATCCCCGGCCAGTATTAAAATCTGTGCCAAGGACTGGCTGTCATTTTCTAGCAACAAGAAACCCATAGGCAGGGAAACCAGTTACAATATTGCATCAACCCAGATCTCAAGTAATAAGTCACAAGCCCAAATGGTAGAAGTGAGAATGAAGAAAAAGTAACTTGAGACCTTACTAAAAAGAAAAAAAAATTATAATGAAAGAATTTGGCCTTGACCCTACATCTAGCCATTTATTTAGGGAGAAACTTCAAGTATTTTGGGAAAGGAAACAAGATGAGTTCTGCAGAAACACACACAGGCATATGAGTAATTAAGGAGAAGGTCTGGCCCACTTGTGTGCGGTCTGTATGGTTGTATAAAATACCTCCACTAGCCTGCTAGCCATGGTATTTCTAGAAGTTGACTTTTCTTTTTTTTATTTATTTTTATTTTTTTGAGACAGGGTCCCACTGTATCACCCAGGGTGGAGTGCCGTGGCATGATCTTGGCTCAATCCAACCTCTACCTACTGGGTTCAAGTGATTCTTGTGACTCAGCCTTCTGAATAGCTTCAATTGCAGGCATGTGCTACCTATCACTCCCAACTAACTTTTTTTTTTTTTTTTTTTTTTTTTTTTTGTATTTTTAGTAGAGACAGAGTTTCATCATGTTGGCCAGGCTGGTCTCAAACTCCTGACCTCAGGTGACCTGCTTGCCCTGGAGTCCCAAAATGCTGGGATTACAGGCATGAGCTTCTGCACCTGGCCCCTTTTTAAAGTTTAATATTATTGCTGGGGAGGACTCAAGATGGCGCTGTGAGAACAACCCAGGATTGGAGCTCTCGTTGAATCCGCAAAGAGGTGAGTCCGAGCTGCATTTCCAGACTGATCTTTGTTGCCCACAGAACGGGGAAACTCCCAAGTATAAAAAAGACACGGGACGCCAGGCAGTAAGTCTGCCTGGCGAAGCCGGCAGCCGGGGCGTGGCGGCGGCCGGCCCTACCCAGCAATCCCCACAGGGCGCGCTTGCCCGGGTGCCCTGTTGAACCAGCAACCTGAGACTTGAGAGGGCTGGACTTGAGACTGAACGAGACTTGGACAGTAGGCCAGCCCAGGGGATTGCAGGGACAGAGCGTTCGGGATACCCAGTGGGACGAACAAAACCGCGATTTCAAACTATCCCGAGCAGACGGTCCGAGACGCTCTGTGGGGGAGGGGCGTCCACCACTACCGAGGCAACCCGCCCCAACTGAGATACACTCCCACTGCTGACGCAGCCAGCCGTTGCCGAGACAACCCGTCCCTACTGAGATACACGACCACTGCTGACGCAGCCTGCCGTTGCCGAGGCAACACGCTACAATGAAGAGACTCCGCCGCAGGGCGTGGCGGAGACCACAGCAGAGCCTGCAGGAACAGGGCGAATCACACAACAGCAGGGTGGAGACTCAGCAGCAAAACAGTGGCTAGTCTGCCTCCTAGCTGGGCAGGAAACCTCAAAGGAAATCGAAAAATAAAGCCCAAACACCCCAACACAGAGCATTTGAGAAAAAAAAGGGTTTTTTTAATAAGCTCTGTTGCAGCAGAATCAAACATAGCAGCCTAACAGCCCTGAATGAACAACAGAGCTCACAGCTCAGAAATTCAGCTCCTAAAAAGAACAGACTGTCTCCTCAAGCAGCTCCCTGACCCCTCTTTATCCAAAAGACTGACATTTGGCAGGCATCATCCTGGGACAAAGATAGCAGAAAAAGAAACTGGTAGCATCCCTCGCTGCACCACAGCTGCTAGAGGTGCACCCCAGACAAGCAGGGCCTGGAATGGACCTCAGCAGTCGTACAGAGAAGGGGCTAGGCTGGTAGAAGGAAAACCAAGTAACAGAAATACTTAATCATCAACAATCTGGGTGTCCACTCAGAGACCCAATCGAAAAGTCAGCAACTACGCAGACGACAAGTGGATAAACCCACAAAAATGGGAAGAAACCAGTGAAAAAAGGAGGAAAACACCCGAAACCAGAACACCTCGCCTCCTAGAAAGGACCAAAACTCCTCACCAGCAAGGGAACAAAGCTAGACAGAGAATGACTGTGATGAAATGACGGAATTAGATTTCAGAAGGTGGATAATGAGAAACTTTTGTGAGCTAAAAGAACATGTATTAAATCAATGCAAAGAAACTAAGGAACTTAAAAAAAGATATGATGAAATAATAACAAGAATGGATAACTTAGAGAGGAATATGAATGAATTAAAGGAGCTGAAAAACACAATACGAGAACTTCGCGAAGCATGCACAAGTTTCAATAGCCGAATTGACCAAGCAGAAGAAAGAATATCTGAAGTCGAAGACCAACTCAATGAAATTAAACGAGAAACCAAGATTAGAGAAAAAAGGGCAAAAAGGAATGAACAAAGTCTCCAAGAAATGTGGGACTATGTGAAAAGACCTAACCTACGTTTGATAGGTGTACCAGAAGGGGACGAAGAGAATGAATCCAAGCTGGAAAATACTCTTCAGGACATCATCCAGGAAAACTTCCCCCACCTAGCAAGACAGGCCAACACTCAAATGCAGGAAATACAGAGAACACCACAAAGATATTCTGCAAGAAGAGCAACCCCAAGGCACATAATCGTCAGATTCAACAAGGTTGAAATAAAGGAGAAAATACTAAGGGCAGCCAGAGAGAAAGGTCGGGTCACCCACAAAGGAAAGCCCATCAGACTCACAGCAGATCTCTCGGCAGAAACTCTGCAAGCCAGAAGAGAGTGGGGGCCAATATTCAACATTCTTAAAGAAAAGAACTTTCAACCCAGAATTTCATATCCAGCCAAACTGAGCTTCAGAAGTGAAGGAAAAATAAAATCCTTTGTGAACAAGCAAGTACTCAGAGATTTTGTCACCACCAGGCCTGCTTTACAAGAGCTCCTAAAAGAGGCACTACACATAGAAAGGATCAACCAGTACCAGCCATTCCAAAATCACACTAAATGCTAAAGAGCATCAACATAATGAAGAATCTACAACAACTAACAGGCAAAACAGCCACTTAGCATCAAAATGGCAGTATCAAATTCACACATAACAATATTAACCCTAAATGTAAATGGACTAAATGCACCAATCAAAAGACACAGACTGGCAAATTGGATAAAAATCCAAAACCCATCAGTGTGCTCTATCCAGGAAACCCATCTCACATGCAAGGATACACAAAGGCTCAAAATAAAGGGATGGAGGAAGATTTACCAAGCAAATGGAGAGCAAAAAAAAGCAGGAGTTGCAATTCTCATCTCTGATAAAATAGACTTTAAAGCAACAAAGATCAAAAGAGACAAAGAAGGCCATTACATAATGGTAAAAGGATCAATAAAACAAGAAGAGCTAATGATCCTAAACATATATGGACCCAATGCAGGAGCACCCAGATACATAAGGCAAGTTCTTAATGACTTACAAAGAGACTTAGACTCCCACACAATAATAGTGGGAGACTTTAACACTCCACTGTCAATATTAGACAGATCAACCAGACAGAAAATCAACAAGGATATCCAGGGCTTGAACTCAGACCTGGAGCAAGCAAACCTGACAGACATTTACAGAACTCTCCACCCCAAATCCACAGAATATACATTCTTCTCAGCACCACATCACACCTACTCAAAAATTGACCACATAATTGGAAGGGAAGCACTGCTCAACAAATGCAAAACAACTGAAATCATAACAAACAGCCTCTCAGACCATAGTGCAATCAAGTTAGAACTCAGAATACAGAAACCGACCCAGAACCGCACAGCTTCATGGAAACTGAACAACTGGCTCTTGAATGTGGACTGGGTAAACAATGAAATGAAGTCAGAAATAAAGAAGTTCTTCGAAACCAATGAGAATGAAGACACAACATGCCAGAACCTCTGGGACACATTTAAAGCAGTCTCTAGAGGAAAGTATATAGCAATAAGTGCCCATATGAGGAGAATGGAGAGATCCAAAATTGACACCCTATCGTCAAAATCGAAAGAGCTAGAGGAGCAAGATCAAAAAAACTCAAAACCCAGCAGAAGACAAGAAATAACTAAGATCAGAGCTGAACTGAAGGAGATTGAGACACGAAAAACCCTTCAAAAAATCAATAAATCCAAGAGCTGGTTTTTTGAAAAGATCAACAAAATAGACAGACCACTAGCCAGATTGATTAAAAATAAAAGAGAGAACAACCAAATAGATGCAATAAAAAATGATAAAGGGGAAATCACCACAGATTCCACAGAAATTCAAACCATCATCAGAGAATATTACAAACAACTCTATGCACATAAACTAGTAAACCTGGAAGAAATGGATAAATTCCTGGACTCCTGCGTCCTCCCAAGCCTAAACCAGGAGGAAGCTGAAACTATGAATAGACCAATAACAAGGTCAGAAGTCGAGGCAGCAATTAAGAGCCTACCTCACAAAAAAAGCCCAGGTCCAGACGGGTTCACAGCCGAATTCTACCAGACACACAAAGAGGAGCTGGTACCATTCCTTCTAAAACTATTTCAAACAATCCAAAAAGAGGGAATCCTTCCCAAATCATTTTATGAGACCAACATCATTCTGATACCAAAACCCGGCAGAGACCCAACAAGAAAAGAAAACTTCAGGCCAATATCCATGATGAACATAGATGCAAAAATCTTCAATAAAATATTGGCAAGCCGAATGCAACAGCAAATCAAAAAACTTATTCACCATGATCAAGTAGGATTCATCCCGGGGATGCAAGGCTGGTTCAACATACGCAAGTCTATAAATGTAATTCACCACATAAACAGAACCAAAAACAAAAACCACATGATTATCTCAATTGACTCAGAGAAGGCATTTGACAAAATTCAACAGCCCTTTATGCTAAAAACCCTCAATAAACTCGGTATCGATGGAACGTATCTCAAAGTAATAAAAGCTATTTATGACAAACCAACAGCCAATATCATACTGAATGGGCAAAAACTGGAAGCATTCCCTTTGAAATCTGGCATTAGACAAGGATGCCCTCTTTCACCACTCCTATTCAATATAGTTCTGGAAGTTCTAGCCAGAGCAATCAGGCAAGAAAAAGAAATAAAGGGTATTCAAATAAGAAAGGAGGAAGCCAAATTGTCTCTATTTGCAGACGACATGATAGTATACCTAGAAGACCCCATCACCTCAGCCCAAAAACTCCTGAAACTGATAAGCAACTTCAGCAAAGTCTCAGGATATAAAATCAATGTGCAAAAATCACAAGCATTCGTCTACACCAATAACAGACTTAAAGAAAGCCAAATCAAGAGCGAACTGCCATTCGCCATTGCTACAAAAAGAATAAAATACCTTGGAATACAACTCACAAGGAACGTAAGGGACCTCTTAAAGGAGAACTACAAACCGCTGCTCAACGAAATCAGAGAGGACACAAACAGATGGAGAAACATTCCATGTTCATGGTTAGGAAGAATTAACATCGTGAAAATGGCTATACTGCCCAAAGTAATTTACAGAATCAACGCTATCCCCATCAAGCTACCATTGACTTTCTTCACAGAACTGGAAAAAACCACCATGAACTTCATATGGAACCAAAAGAGAGCCCGCATAGCCAAGTCAATTCTAAGCAAAAAGAACACAGCGGGGGGCATCACACTACCGGATTTCAAACTATACTACAAGGCTACAGTAATCAAAACAGCATGGTACTGGTACCAAAACAGAGATATAGACCAATGGAACAAAACAGAGGCATCAGAGGCAACACAACATATCTACAACTATACAATCTTTGATAAACCTGACAAAAACAAGCAAGGGGGAAAGGATTCCCTGTTTAACAAATGGTGTTGGGAAAACTGGCTAGCCATGTGCAGAAAGCAGAAACTGGACCCCTTCCTGACACCTTACACTAAAATTAACTCCAGATGGATTAAAGACTTAAACATAAGACTTGGCACGATAAAAACCCTAGAAGGAAATCTAGGCAAAACTATCCAGGACATAGGAATAGGCAAGGACTTCATGAACAAAACACCAAAAGCATTGGCAACAAAAGCCAAAATAGACAAATGGGACCTAATCAAACTCCACAGCTTCTGCATGGCAAAAGAAACAGTCACTAGAGTGGATCGACAACCAACAGAATGGGAAAAAATTTTTGCAGTTTACCCATCTGACAAAGGGCTGATATCCAGAATTTACAAAGAACTCAAACGGATTTACAGGAAAAAAAAAACAAGCCCATTCAAAAGTGGGCAAAGGATTTGAACAGACACTTTACGAAAGAAGACATATATGAGGCCAACAATCCTATGAAAAAATGCTCATCGTCACTGATCATCAGAGAGATGCAAATCAAAACCACATTGAGATACCATCTCACGCCAGTTAGAATGGCGATCATTAAAAAATCTGGAGACAACAGATGCTGGAGAGGATGTGGAGAAAAAGGAACACTTTTACACTGTTGGTGGGAGTGTAAATCAGTTCAACCATTGTGGAAGACAGTGTGACGATTCCTCAAGGCCTTAGAAATAGAAATTCCATTTGACCCAGCAATCCCATTACTGGGTATATATCCAAAAGACTATAAATCATTCTACTATAAGGACACATGTACACGAATGTTCATTGCAGCACTGTTTACAATAGCAAAGACCTGGAATCAACCCAAATGCCCATTGATAATAGACTGGATTGGAAAAATGTGGCACATATACACCATGGAATATTATGCAGCAATCAGAAATGATGAGTTTGTGTCGTTTGTAGGGACATGGATGAATCTGGAGAACGTCATCCTCAGCAAACTGACACAAGAACAGAAAATGAAACACCGCATATTCTCACTCATAGGCGGGTGATGAAAAATGAGAACACATGGACACAGAAAGGGGAGTACTAAACATTGGGGTCTATTGGGGGGAAAAGGGAAGGGCCAGTGGGAGGGGGAGGTGGGGAGGGATAGCCTGGGGAGAAATGCCAAATGTGGGTGAAGGGGAGAAGGAAAGAAAAGCACACTGCCATGTGTGTTCCTACACAACTGTCTTGCATGCTCTGCTCATGTACCCCAAAACCTAAAATCCAATAAAAAATTAAAAAAAAAAAAGTTTAATATTATTGTGGTGGTACCCAGAATAATAATTGTTCTCAATGCAAACAGCAAGAATATGTTTCAAACATCAGATAGGAGTCACTCTCGCATAATTATCCTACCATTTATGTATATCTTTTTTTCTTTTCTTTTTTTTGAAATGGAGTTTTGCTCTTGTTGCCCAGGCTGGAGTGCAACAGCATGATCTCAGCTCACTACAACTTCAGCCTCCGAGGCTCAAGTGATTCTCCTTCCTCAGCCTCCTGAGTAGCTGGGATTATAGGCACCCACACTCAGGCCTGGCTAATTTTTGTATTTTTAGTAGAAATGGGGTTTCATCATGTTGGCCAGGCTGGTCTCAAACTCCTGACCTCAGGTGATCTGCCCACCTCAGCCTCCCAAAGTGCTGGGATTACAGGCGTGAGCCACCATGCCTGGCCTCTACCATATTTCTTCAAATGCAACATTTAAAAAAATTATAGAACGTGTAATTTAGGGGATGAGTATTGCATTTCCGAAAAAAGCAAAAAAAGGCTACACATAAAGTTAATTTATATAACAAAGTCCTCCAGTACCTTCAGTCTGAAGAGTTTACAAACAGAGACATAATTACTGGGGATTTTTCTATCATATCACCACACTTCACACACACATACACACCAGAAGATACATTTACAGGCTATTGTATATATCATATAAATCTCCCTTGACTTCAATACTGGTCACATAATTAATAATCTTCAATTCCTTCATGAAATTTTTTTGCAGGACTCAACTGTGTATAACCACGCAATCTGAATATTCCAAGCAACGTTATCAAAACTCTTAGAACAAAAAGAAGGGTCAGACGTCAGAGGGAAAAGTTGTATTTGTGACTTCCTAATAAACATCTTTTAATCCCCTGTAGCCGAAAGTCTAGACACGATTTTATGTTTGAAGCACAGCAAAGCAAGGAAGGAAGAAAGGGTTTACGAAGCACTAACTGAGGTCTTGCAGAAGTCTGGCCCCCAAATCCATACTGTCCACCACCATTCTGAGAGTCTCAAAACAATTCTAAGGATTTCACAAACTCCTCAAAACAAAATGTATTTTATTTGCTTTTATGTAAAAATTAAATTGTGTGTGTATGTATGTATATATATATATATATATATATTTTTTTTTTTTTTTTTTTTTTTTTGAGACGGAGTCTTGCTCTATCGCCAGACTGGAGTGCAGTGGCCCAATCTTGGCTCACTGCAACCTCCGCCTCCTGGATTCAAGCCATTCTTCCACCTCAGCCTCCCGAGTAGCTGGGACCACAGGCACATGCCACCATGCCCAGCTATTTTTTGTATTTTTAGTAGAAACGGGGTTTCACCATGTTGGCCAGGAAGGTCTTGATCTCTTGACCTCGTGATCCACCTGTCTCGGCCTCCCAGAGTGCTGGGATTACAGGCATGAGCCACCACGCCCGGTCTATATATATATATTTTTTAATACCACCACACTTCACACGCACACACCAGAAGATACATTAATTTACAGACTATTAATTATATGAATATTCCTTTGACTTCAATACTTGTCACATTATTAATAATCTTCAATTCCTTTCTGAAACTATATATATATATATATAAATGAAAATAATAATCACTGATAACCCTTGGAAAGCCAAGCTCACGTATTTATAAATATAAGATATAACCATATTTCCCAATTTAACAATTCGTCTTAGCAGCCCTTTATTGCTGATACTGACTCTGCAATATCAGCACTTTGAGAGGCCAAGGTGGGAGGACTCCTTGAAGCCAGAAGTTTGACATAAGCTTGGTCAAGATAACAAGATCCCATCTCTACAAAAAAAAATTTTTTTTTTTTGCCTCAGCCTCCCAAGTAGCTATGATTACAGGTACCCACCACCACACCCAGCTAATTTTTGTATTTTTAGTAGAGACAGGGTTTCACTCTATTGGCCAGGCTGGTCTCATATTCCTGACCTGGTCTCAATTCACCTCAGCCTCCCAAAGTGCTGGGAATACACGTGTGAGCCACTGCAGCCAGCCCCCACAAAATATTTTTTAATTAGCTGAGCATGGTAGCATGTTTATTTCTTCTCTCCTTCCTTTTATTGTAGTGACACGTGATATATAAGACATAAAGAATCACAATATGTTTGTGTTCTGTTTCACACATTCAACAATTTACTCAGCCTCTAGGTGCCACCTACCATACCAGGCTCCAGGAATCTGATGGTGACAACACCTGACTACCTGCGATTTTATGGCACTTACCACCTCGTAGGAGATGTAATCAAAAGGATATGTAATCAAAAGATCATATTAATCAAAATATCTCTTTAATAAACAGGAAATCCAAATTGGCCATACTATGAAGGAAAGGTGCTCTGAGGCTTCACAAGTTTAAAAGAATGGGATTCACTGGGGTAGGCATTGGCAGAATCAAGTGCAATTAAAAAGAAGGATTCTGAAACAAAGTTATGAGTGAGTAAAATTAGAGTGCTTTAATTAATAGAATGGTATAATTCCCTACAGCAGAACTGTAATGGTAATAGAAGCTATCAAGATAAAAACTTCCCCAGACTATAAAATGTAGTCAGTCAACTAATCCATTTATGTTATTTCAAAGAGCTATCCCAGTGGCTTCTTCATGTGATGTGGGAATGCCATCATTTAAGCAGTAATTAAAATTCACACCGAACCACAGTGCTCTGTGGCCCCTGGGCATATTTACAGAAAATGTAGTGTGGTTTTGGGTGGCATTTTGGCATTTTTAATTTCCTGAACTAAAATTTCTAATTTAAAAAATTAAGTTTTGATTGGGAAGAATTCCTGATATTCCGTTTGCTACTCCATAAAGTAAAGCACTTAATCTCCAAAGCACCACTGAATCATTGCTATAACCCCCTTGCCTTCCTCTCACCCTCACACTCAGCCTGTCCCCTGCCCACTGCCCCTGGTCCTTGCCCAGTAGGCAGTGCTCAGATGTAGAGCGCTGGAGGGTAGGTACTTACTTCCTTTGCTCAAGCAGGGCGATTTCCTTTTTGACCTCATGGTATTCTTCTGCTATTTGGCAGTGCTGTTTGAACACCTCCATGGATTCCGCAGAGTCATGACAAGGTGGCAGGGGCTTCACAAACAACAAGAAGAAATTAGTTCATTTCTTTGTGTAAGGTTAAATTACCAACCATTTTGCTCTGCTGATGTTCTTTAAAGGAAGGCTTTCTCTCTCTCTCTTTTGTTCACGTGAGAACAACATTGTCAGTCAACGTGCAACAGAGTTTAGCTGATTCTATTTGACTGAAATAGAGAGGTGGACAGATATTCCCCACATTCATCTCCCAGTGTCATTCATGGGCATCTCAGGTCTGAGCCACAACCCCGAAATCCATTACATGTCAGTTACCTGCCATGTGATGGAGTAAAAATAAGTCTCCCAAGGATTCTGCAACACTCCCCAGAAATCTTGGACTCTGCTTTGGAGAAGAGCAGTGGTAGGAAAATAGTTCAGTTGTCTGTTTCAATTACCCTTTGCTTTCTGTTTCTGTAGCCAGGAGGCAAAATCTCATCTTGCAGAGTAGAGAAGAAAGGCTCTCTTCTGAGAAATGCATCTGACCTAAAGAAAGATGCCGAGCCAGAGACAAGGCTTGCAAGGATTAATAAACCTGTAAGAAAGGCCAGATCTCCCTCCCCCTAAAAAAAAAAAAAAAAAAAGCATCCTTGTAAGATGTAAGATTCATGTCCCTCTTTTTCTCCCATCCATGAAAGAAACAAAGGTCAGCAGTGCAAACTGTTCTGAAAACCCTGCTTCTAGGAATTATTTTTAAAGAACTAGTTTTCCCCAAGTTTATTACTCTGATTTCTTGTTTAGTAAATTGTAATTAAAAGTACTACTTTTAGGCCGGGTAGATCACTTGAGGCCAGGTGTTCGAGATCAGTCTGGCCAACATGATGAAACCCTGTCTCTACTAAAGATACAAAAATTAGCCAGGCATGGTGGCACACACCTGTAGTCCCAGCTACTTGGGAGGCTTAGGCAGAAGAATCACTTGAACCCAGAAGGTGGAGGTTGCAGTAAGCCAAGATCATGCCACTGCACTCCAGCCTAGGTGACAGAGCAAGAGTCCATCTCAAAAAATATATATATCTACTACTTTTAGCAATACTAGTTATGAATTTTTTTAATCACCCTAAATTATTTATAGAAAAAAGTATATAAAATCTGAAAAATATCAGTTTATTAAGAAATAGACTCTTCAATCTTATCCTTTCTTAACAATGGCATACATATATATATATATATATATATAAACTATGTGTCTGACAAAGTCATATTGTCACTAATTTTATATTAGGAAATTGAGAACTAATGAATTTTTTAGTATTTGTTCCTCTCATTATATTCTTCAAGGACATAGATTTCTGTGGGTGTCATATTTAGTGATGCCTCCCAGGATGCAACAGAAATTCAGTAAAGTTTACTGTCTGCTTGATAGATAAGATGACCTTTCCTACTTATCATGAGGCCTCTGAGTAGAGATGCTTAAAGGAAATAAAATTCTAAATAGATTTTGATCAAATTTACCTTCACGTGGAACATCTGTTATGTCCCTGTCCATGGAAAATCTAATAATAATCATATTAGGTAGCATCTTTCTCTACTGCCCTGTAAACACATTCACAGCATAAATTCAGCCTGTTGGAACCATTATCCCTTTCTATACAGGATTAAATTGAAAAATAAAGCACAGTAGTACTACAATATGATTTGCCCCATGAGGCAAAGCTGTTGCCAAAGGAATTCAGAGTTCCTGGCTCCTCCAGTCTGTGCCCCAGAAATTGCTACCCACTCATCAATTTTCACCTGTTACACTGGCAACTTACCAGGTATAACAGTAAGGAGAATGAAAGCAATTTATTCTGGGCACCATAGCCAAGCTGTTAAATCATCTGTGCCCTGTTAAAGGATTTGTCTCCTGGAAGGCCCTAAGACTCTACACATCATATCCTGTTCTTACAAACACCAGACCGACTATACTCAGTTGAAACAAGAACTCAGTGCACGTAGGTACCTGAACCATGAATTCAGCGTTGTTAACTACATGACAGCCAAAAAGTTCTAGAACTCTGAAGAAAGGATTCACAGCTTTAAGAGAACACAGAGAGCGGCCATGTAAAGGGAGATATGTCTTTTGCTGCTAGAATTTAAAAGCAAAAGTACACTAATAACTTTCTTGGGAAGAGAGAGGCCTTCCCCGGCTCACCCCCAGCTTGCCACCTGTAATGCTTTTTACTAAGTGGGAAATGTTGTCATTTGTTCTTTTTTTATTATTGGCACCTCTTAATTGTAGGAAATTCAAAGATGTTATTTTATACAGGCAGTATAATTGTGCCACTAAGAGTACACAATGATAGGGAGCACATGTTTCAAGACATCCGCATATGCTTTCAGCAGCATGACCGTGCTATGTATATGTAATAATGTTTTCAATACTTCCCATCATAAGGAAGGGACAATCAGAAAAGAATAAGCCCCAAATACTTCATATCCAGTTTTCAAGGAGTACAAAGATTCCAGGTGCCATTTCGTCCTTTGGATCCTGAAAACTGAGCCTTCAACTTGACATAGAACTCAGAACCACATCCAATTCCCCCAGTTTGTATGGAACCATGAAAGAGCAATACAGATTCACTTTTTTAAGCAAAGAGGAAGGTTATATTGCATAACTTAACCAAAACACTGTAAAATTATCTCACTAGTTGCCAGAGGAAGAGGGAAATAAGGAGTTGTTGTTTCATGGGTTGAGTTTCTATTTTGCAAGATGAAAAAGTTCGAGATTGGTTGCACAACAATGTAAATATACTTAACACTACCAAACCGTACACTCCGAAACAGTTAAGATGGTACATTTTATCATATGCATTTTTTTACCTTTCTGCTGTCTCTAGGCCATTTTCTAAGCAGTGCTACCAGGGTTCCCTAGGAGAGGCTCACTCCTTTTGAAACCAATCTTTCTCTCTTTCCCAAATAATTTCTGCCCAGAAAACTTCAAGTTTCTCACTCCTTTATAATCTCGAGCCCTTTACTGGTAACCCCAAACATTGTTGGGCAAATCAAAATGCCTCTGGGTCCGCAGAATCCACTGTTCTTAGAAGGCAGTTGACATCACTGGCCATTTACACCAGCCCACGAAACTGACCAAAGAATTTGCTTAAATATACCTGGTTCTCGTCCCAGCAGGAATTCTGGTGAGTACAAGTACTAAGACATTCAGGTTTTATACCTAATATAAAAAGCGGCACTGTAGGCCGGGCGCGGTGGCTCAAGCCTCTAATCCCAGCTACTTTGGGAGGCCGAGGCGGGTGGATCACGAGGTCGAGGGATCGAGACCAACCTGGTCAACATGGTGAAACCCCGTCTCTACTAAAAATACAAAAAATTAGCTTGGCGTGGTGGCGCATGCCTGTAATCCCAGCTACTCAGGAAGCTGTGGCAGGAGAATTGCCTGAACCCAGGAGGCGGAAGTTGCGGTGAGCCAAGATCCCGCCATTGTACTCCAGCCTGGGTAACAAGAGCGAAACTCCATCTCAAAAAAAAAAAAGCGGCACTGTAGACTAATGTGATGTGTTGTTCTTTGTGGGACAGAATAACTTTCATTGCTTTGTGATACAATGTGTGTATGTGTGTTGCATCATCAGGTCCTGACTGAAGGTGATCCTCTCTTACCTTACCTTTTGAAGGGTAATCCCTCAAAATAAGAGACAATATGTGGCCAACAGTATTAATCAAACATAAGCTTATGCCTGAAGAAATCGATTCCTAGAATTCAAGAATCAGGCTTCCAATGTAAAAATGGAGTACCAGTACACTTAAGTAACATGACATGTAAAACACTGGCACTCATGAATTAATTGGCTGTATATGGGTTTATGTAACACATTCTCAAATTAAAAACTGAAAAATAACTTAAAAGAATACCTGTGGGTAACTAGATTTTAAAAAATCTGTTAGCATCTTGGAATAAAAGTAACACTATTTCAATTCTCATTGCTTGATTTTAACTATTCTTGTCAGAGAGATTTTCATAGTTATAAGCCCATGCTGGGAACAGATGTAGCATAAATAAACTCTTAATGTTGAGAGTCAATTTTTTTCACATCAGGAGGAAAAAAATCCTTTATTTTCTCCGTAATGATGCTACATCCTCCCATACTTTGGATGCACTTATCCCACCTTCATGCTTAAGAAGGAAATATTGCATTCCAAAGAAAAGGAATCCAACGATAGTTTTTTTTTTTTTTTGAGATGGAGTTTCGCTCTTGTTACCCAAGCTGGTGTGCAATGGCGCGATCTCGGCTCACCGCAACCTCCGCCCCCTGGGTTCAGGCAATTCTCCTGCCTCAGCCTCCTGAGTAGCTGGGATTACAGGCACGCGCCACCATGCCCAGCTAATTTTTTGTAATTTTTAGTAGAGACGGGGTTTCACCATGTTGACCAGGATGGTCTCGATCTGTTGACCTCGTGATCAACCCGCCTCGGCCTCCCAAAGTGCTGGGATTACAGGCTTGAGCCACCGCGCCCGGCCCCCAACGATAGTTGAGTTGAAACACTGAAGATAAAGTTACTGCTAATGTCCTAGAGCACAGATACTGTGTGGTCACAGCAGCTGCTTTTCAGATGCACTCAATGCCATCCTATCTGGTCTACTATTCAACACAGCCAGTTCTAAGGAGGTGAAATTAAGACATTCTCCCAACAGTGCCTCAAGTCAACTTTGAAACACATGTCTCTAAGGCACAGATCGGGGCTTGGATGAGGTCACAGCCCAGGAGATAGACACTTCCTCTTCACCCCCTTTTCCTCCATCTCTGCCTCCTCCCGCAGCCGCCTGAGGATGGAGCTTGCGAGGGCTTTATATTTCATGGCAGTGCAGAGCGAAGGAGCTGCTACTATCTCTGGTATCCGCCCCAATTATCAGGACCGATTTAACAAGATGAAATAAGAGAGAAACCGCAGGGTCCCGTTCCAAGAATGCCGGCTTGAGCCACACGGTGCTATTTTGCTCTCTGCCTGAGCCGTCGGGTCATAGCAAGCTCCTCCCGAAGTGGATTCCACTCCCTGGAAAAGGCCCCACGGGGAAGGACCCAGCCAAGCAACCCTCGGCTAGGAGCAAAGCCAGCTTAGGCGTTTCCGTTTTCTACTTGGCTCCTGCGTGTACTACTGGCCCCATCCTCTTCAAAAATGTAAGAATTTAATTTTCCTATCCAAGCTTCCCACACAGGAGATATATTTAGGAAGTTAAACATTCTGCACTCCCAGAGCAGTCTTTGTATTTATTCCCTGATTCTCAGGGTTACCTACTTTGGAGAAGGCCGGGTGCGGTGGCTCATGCCTATAATCCCAGCATTTTGGGAGGCCGAGGTGGGCATATCACCTGAGGTCAGGAGTTCAAGACCAGCCTGACCAACATGGAGTAACCCTATCTCTATATATATTTAAAAAAAAAAAAAAAAAAAAAAGGAAGCTCTCTGAATACCTACTTTGGAGAAAGATGGGAGTGTCTGACTTAAATTTACATTACATTTCAATGTCTTAAAATTAGCAAGTATCGTTTGTTAAAACTGAGAGGAAAACACAGTCCAGGCTGATTTCAATATTTAAAAACTCTATTATCTTAGAATTGTAAATATTTTAAGAACTGACATTTATATAGTATCTACATTATAGTACAAGTTAAGCACTAGCAATTATACTACAGAACTTACACATCATATTACATTGGAGTAAAGGCTATTTAAGTCATCTCTGTTGACATAAGCAATATGAAAAGGAGAAAGAATACAAGAATAGCAAACTTTTTGAACGAGCCATGCCCAAATGATGACTGAGCTTCTCAAAAACAGACAAAAAATTCAAGGCATTATTGAAAAGCTCCAAAGTATCTATATATGTTTTCTGTGTGGACATAGCAGTCAAGGAAAAACTATAGTATAAGATACTTTGCAATGTGTGTATAAGAGAAAATGTCAGCTACGTCCGGTGCTCTCTGGGAGAATATATCTTAACCACATTTCCAGATGGATGCTAAAGACAAAGTAGCAGAATCCTGGAATGCTAGACCTCTTCATTTTCTACCATTTTCATTTCTTAGATGTCAAGTGATATATTGATGCAAAACCTAAAAGAAGCTTCTGGAGAGGCTGCTCGGATAATGAGATATTATGGTACAAACTGTGGCTACGAAATTGTTTATTTGTGGAGGTGACATCAGTTTCTGGACTTATCAAACTCTTTAGTTCAGTGTGTACCACAGAGGCACCTGTCACTGTCATCTAAGATGAGATGGGAGGACTTTAGGAGGGATTGAAGCTATCGCTCATTCTGTTTAAAAAAAAAAAAGGCATATTGTTTTTGAAGCATCTTGGCTTAATGAAAAGAAGAGGGCATCAGGACTTCTGTCCCTAACTTGAAAATCCAAGGAGATGCTTTCATTTCATTTTACATGAATAAAAATAAATTACCTACTTTTAAGTATTTCATTCAATAAATAATTTCACCAGAGAAGGAAATTTACATTAATTGAGCAATTATTTTGTCAAGGACTGTGCTAGATCTACTCATTACCATATTTAATTCCCACAACAACAATGTGAGATTGATATTGTCTCCACTTTGCAGTTGAGAAAAGTGAGCTTTTGAGAGAGTAAGTAACATGCTGGAAATGACGAATTTAGCTGAGATCCAAATCCAGCCAACCCATTGCTAATGCCCATGCTTTGGTCATTGTCATTCTCATTAGGATGTTTATTACAATCCTAGTTACCATGCCCTCTACCTGACAATGAAACGTATTTCTCATTCCAGTGTAGTGAAGACCACATTATAGCATAGTTTTGGATCATGTGTAAGTCAAAACATGCTTAAGCAGTAAGACAGGCTTGGTCTTGACCCAAACCCTGGGACTATGAAAGGATTCCACTATCTTTTAGAACAGAGAGAGATCAACCAGAAAGACGCTAAGATCTGAAGAAAAGTAATGGCTGGGCACGGTGACTCACACCTGTAATCTCAGCACTTTGGTAGCCTGAGGAGGGCAGATCCCTTGAGCCCAGGAGTTTGAGATCAATCTGGGCAACATGGCAAAACTCCATCTCTGTAAAATATACAAAAATTAGCCAGGTACAGTGGCATGTACCTGTGGTCCCAGCTACTCAAGAGGCTGGGGTGAGAGTATGACCTGAGCCCAGGGATTTCGAGGCTGCAGTGAGCCATGGTCATGCCACTGCACTCCTGCCTGAGTGAAAGAGCAAGGTTTTGTCTAAAAAAAATTAAAAAGAAAGAGAGTAGTGATTTTTCATTCATTCTTAGAAATGGACATAGAATTAATTGGACCTCCTTTCTTCTAACTATGTCATCTATACTAGCTCTGCTCAAATAGTGTCCCTGATGGACACGGGAAATTTAGAAACCTAGTCCCAAGAAAGGAATCTGCACAAATAGAATTGACCTTCCACCTACCCCTGGACAGAGGCTCAAGCCCCAGAAATGAACATTATAAAGAGATGTTCATTTTAACACCTACCTTCCCCTGAGGTCTCTTGCTCAATATTTTGCATTAATAGAGACATCAACAGAAATGTTTGCCACTGCTATTCTTGCACAAGGCTTTTTTTGGCTTCTGTGAAAATAGAAGCACCATGAATTACATGCTCAAACTTGTCCACATTCTTGGCAAAACAACAGAAAAATCCTGGGGGTCAAATTGGTGATAGAGTATCTACCAAATAGCTATTTTATAGCAGCATTTTATAAACTACCAAAGCATGTGTAATGGGTGTCAGAAAGTCAGAACAGATTTTACAAGGTTATGTTATAACTTCATTATGGCAACCGTGCAAACTGGAAACAAATAAAAAATTGCCACTTATCAAAGTAATTTAAGCAGCCTGTATGTTCCTTAAAAAGCGTAAGGGAAACAGAGGAATAGTAAATGTATTTTGACCAAAATTTGGCCTCAAGTTTCTCATCTGTAAAGTGGAGACATAAACTTATTAATTATTGCAAGGATCAAATGAGATCATATGTAGGGAAACAGCTCTTGCCTAATAGGTCCTCATTGTGCTTCGGTGGGATTTAAATCTGAGGTTTTGCAGAGAATGGGGCTGGTAATACCTGGCATCATTCATTTTTCACCAATAAAATGTTTTAGATTCTGATAGAGGTAATCAAGACTCAGTTCAAGCAAGTAGTTGCAACCACAAGGCACTTCACATGCTTTTGAACTAAACTTTTACTCTTCCACAGTGGATTATGATAGTCAATAAAATTCCAAGAGCCATTACGGTGTGATGAAAGCCCACGGGACTGACTATAAAGATGGCCTGCTCCGTGTAATAGATTGTTCCTTTTATACATAAAGCATTTTCATTGCTTTCAATACAGAGACTTCCTGCTACAGAAGGCTTAAATGTATATGCTTATGCTAAGCATAGAAATAAAAATCTGCTTTTAGATGTCATTTTCTGTTAGATTTCTCCTCCCAACCATCACTGTCTTGCTCTTTAGTCAGCCACTCGTGCCCTGGAGTACAGAATAAAGATGACAGGCAACAGCTCTAGACAGAGGCAACCCTACCCAAATGCCTTGACAACTGGTAAATGTTTGCAACACTCACTTCTACGCTTCACTCAACAAACAAGCACTTACTGAAATGTGTTGTATTGCTGGTAACATTCTCTCCATTCACAAAGAGATAAAGCAATACCATACTTTAAGAGGGAAAAAAATTTCAAAACCCCAAGCCAGAAACCACCCTCTCAACTGCTTAATTCATTAAAGATCAGTGAAGATGAAATAGTTTCATTGGAGTAAAATAATTAAATAGACTTAATTTTTAATATATGTCAAGTGGAATTAAAGCTATAAAATTCAAATGGACCTGGCAATGCTTTAACAGAAAGATGATCTGGATAATTGCCAGAGCTACTGTGAGTCTTGTGGAGAATGATCCACGAGCCAGAGAAGACCATTAAAGTTCCCATAGGAAAAAATTTTGCTCCAATACAAAAAAGTAGAATTAATGATCCATAATTTGAGGAGTGAACAAGAACCTGAATATGCTTTTACTGTTTTATTTTCAAAACATGTTTACTCATTTTCACCTGATTTCCATAAGAGCTTTGACATGACCATAGAATAAAGAGGAAAACATGTGACTAGGGTAAGAAATAACTATTGGGTTGGTGTAAAAGAAGTGAGTTTCAGCCATTACTTTCTTTCATTGATTGATCGATTGAGACAGTCTTGCTCTGTTGCCCAGGCTGGAGTGCAGTGGTGTGATCTCAGCTCACTGCAACCTCTGCCTTCCGGGTTCAAGTGATTCTTCTGCCTCAGCCTCCTGAGTAGCTGGGACTGCAGCCATGTACCAAGATACCTGGCTAATGTTTGTATTTTTAGTAGATACAGGGTTTCACTATATTGACAAGGCTGGTCTTACCTGTCCACCTCAGTCTCCCAAAGTTCTGGGATTCCAGGCATAAGCCACAACACTTGGCCAGTGGCATTACTTTCAATGGTAATCCCAATTACACCACCAGCAGCACATAGCCTTTCTGTGAGAACAGAACCTAAGCAAGAACCATCATTTGCAGTGTGAGCAGACCAGAAGGAAATGCAGGCCGGGCACAGTGGTTCAGACCTGCAATCCTAGCATTTTGGGAGGCCAAGGCAGGTGGGTCACTTGAGGTCAGGAGTTTGAAACCAGTCTGGCCAACATGGCGAAACCCCGTCTCTACTAAAACTACAAAAATTAGCCAGGTGTGATGGCACACACCTGTAATCCCAGCTACTTGGGAGGCTGAGACAAGAGAATCACTTGAACCTGGAAGGTGGAGTTTGCAGTGAGCCAAGATCGCACCATAGTATTCCAGCCTGGGTAACAGAGGGAGACTCTGTTAAAAGAAAAGAAAGAAAAGGAAGGAAGGAGGGAAGGAAGGAAAGGAGGGAGGGAGGGAAGAAGGGAAAGAAGGAGGGAAGGAAAGAGAGAGAGAAAGGAAAGGAAGGACAGAAAGGAAGGAAGGGAGAGAGAGAGAAAGAGAAAAGCAGGCAGAGGGAGAGCTGAATTGTACTTCATGCTTTCATGCTGAAAAGAAGAGATATTGGTGGCGGTAGGGGAGGGAGAGACTATGGTTAGATATCAGAAACCAGGAGAGTTGGATTGAGGACTCTGCATGGAGGATAGAAAAAGAAGGAGACACGATGGCTGATGGCTCAAGAGGAATGTTTAGGGGATGACAGAGCTCTTTTGACACTTGTATGGTGATTAGGGTAACCCTCCAACCCCCTATACAATTTTCAGTAATACCTACATAATGGATAGTGCTCTGTTGAACAGCTTTCTGTTGGAAAGCTAAGACAATGCCCTGGACTGCTACAAAGGTGAGAATGAGGATTCCTCCAAGTGGCCAGGTCACACCTAAATTGCTCTCAGTTGGTTTTTACAGACCGCCCTGGCAGTAGAACACCAGCTCTTCAAAGCTGACCTGGTTGCTCCCAGGTTTTTAACACAGTGCACTGCACACTGAGGTAAGAACAGAAGCAAACAAAAGGGAACATTATCTTGGCTTGTAGAATGGCTCATTCTTGGTTCTTCTTCTACCTCTGTTGGGGGCTGTCCAGGAATAAGAATCCCAAACTCAAATGACCTTAGGACACAAGGCACACCCACAAATGGGAAAAGCTGCTGTGTATATGACAATAGGGTATGTCAGGGCCTGTTGGGAACTGGAGGTTACAAACCCCTCCTAAAGACTTTCAAAATCAATGTATCAGAGAAAAAAAGTGGTGGCCAAGCAAAATGTCTGTGCAAAGGATTCAAGACCCCTAATTAGACTTGTCTAAATGTGACTACAAGGTTAAGTATTCAAGTGAATGGCTGGCCAAGGTCAGTATCCAGGTATTTTTCACAGAACCTCTTCTGAAAGCCATTTTTGCCTGGAATCACCATAATTAATCTAAAGAAAATTAAAATGTCATAACTGAGCTCCTTTCAAATAATTCTGGTGTATTAAAATATCTTTCGACAGATAATCCAGAAACTACGTTTATAAAATATTTTTTCATGGGTCCAACAAGACAGTTTTCAGAAGGTTTAACTTAATTATATTCCATTAAAAGTTGTCAGAGAACTGGGGAAAGGGCAGGGAATACAGAAAGGAAGCTTATTCCAAAGTCTTGGCAAACATGGTAAGTTTTCTTTGCGGAGTTTATCACTAAATCACTAACTCCAAACACAGCCAAAATTGCAATGGTCTGGTGACAGCCATACCAAAGTAGAGCAGGGACCCGTCCTTTGCCCAGGCTCCAGAACGCCTTAAAAATAGGAGCCAGTTTATACTATAAGCACTTGATGTCCTCGTGCCACAGCCAAATAGTCCATGAGGGCTTCAGCCTGACTTCGGAGCTCTAGAAATGGAATCCTTGATGACTTCAAAGCCCCACATTCTGTGTCCAAGTCAGTCCCCCAAGTCAAGCCACTCTCCACCCAGCTCACTACACTTTATGATACTGAGGAGGAAAGAAGAGAGACTTTAGAAAAATCCTTACCTGTAGCTGCTGGTCTAATTCTGGAAAGACCGAAGGAATGGTGTCTTCAGGGGGTGTATCATCTAAAACATGAAAATAAAATGATTCTTCACTATAGAGCTCTTCCTTGTATGAGAGGTGCCCTGCTGAAACCGTCCTTGGACTCCCCCATAGTATCCCCCAATATTATCTACTGTGTCAGTCATTTTCATAACTTCAGTTGGGGGCAGACAGAATGTAAAGGACAATTTTTCTCGTTTTCTGTACAAACAGATGCATGGAGAGCTTAGTTGGCCTGAACAAAATTTTACAAGCAAATATCAGAATCCTCAAATGTCCAGGCTGGTAGTGCTTCAATTAAGAAGGACTGCTTGTCTTTCAGTACTCCTACATCGGCCAAAACCAAAAAATATGATATGCAGGAAGATGCTTTAACAAGGTGCTAATGAGGTGGCCAGAAGGACCTCAATGGGACAGAGAACATGTTCGTGAAAAGTAGAGGCATTCATTCTGCTCTGAATGACTGCAAGCACTGCAAGCTGTGATGGTAATGCTGTCTGCTCCTACCACAAACCCCACGAACAGGCAGTTAACCAGAAACTCGTTCTGGGTTACAGAAACAGGCAGCAACCCAAATGGGGCGTTTCTTTCCAATACACCAGGCAGCACTCCTACCCTGCAGCAGAATTCACAGCTTTGTTAGGGAGCTCCAGAGCCCAGAGTCCAGAAAGACCTCCTGACATGTGCTTACATTGACTGGTTGGCAATAGGCAGCTGTTGCTGGATCGAAAGATTCACTTCTAAGAAGCATTTGCGGAAACCTGGCCAAAATATGGGTCAAAATATTCAGGTCCCCCCCAGATCTCTTCAAGAACATAGTGCTGACCCAGCCTTGGTGCTAGAAAGCAGAACCTCCATTATCTCTAGGTACTCTCCGGCTCTAAGGATCCACTGGACAGTCATTTCCATTCCCTCCCTCAGCACATATACAGTACCCATATACATACAGTATAGATACACATACAGTACACATATATATACAGTACATATACAGTATACATACATATGTAGTACATATATACAACATACATATATATATAATAGATACAGTACAGATACATATACAGTATGCATACACATACATATACAGTACCCATAAACATGCATATACAAGAGATATAGTAGAGATATATATACAGTACACATATACATACATATACAGTACACAATACAACATACACATATACAATACACACATACATATATAGTACAGATACAGTACAGATATATATACAGTACATATACAGTTACAGTACCTACAAAATACATATACAGTACATGTGCACATACATACAGTATAGTACATATACATATGCAGTACATATATATACAGTACATATATACAGTGCACATATATATACAGTACAAATACAGTGCATATACTACATATATAGTATACTTATATGTGTAGTACTCATACCTATACAGTACATAGATAGTACATATACATTGACATATGTACATATGCAGTGCACATACATATATACAGTATACATACATATACATATATAGTACATATATACAGTATGTATGCAAAATATAACGTAAAAAATAATTTAAAAATCAAAGCTATTATAATGTATAATAAAGCAAGAAAATACAGTTTCTGTGTTTTCATAGTCATCACCAAATTTCTTGATTAAAAACAGATTGATGTTCCTTTTGAAGTAGAGGAAGTGATATGTAGAACTAAGTATCCTCTCCCAATGCACTGATGTACAGTCCAGAAAAACATGCAGCACACAGGCGTTTCTGGCATCTAAGGCATTGAAGGCACCGAAGATCATTGAAACCAGCATGGCATTCACTTTGACCAAACCCCTCAAGGGTCATATCACTTAATAGTCTCTGGCATACTTTAGTCGAGTGTAGCGTAACAGTACTTCCATTTAAAAGTGGTTAAAATAATGACAATGCATCATCAAATCTGAATCTGTTTTGTACCGAACCTATGCTAGACAATGGCTGTCCACAGATGCACTGCTACCACTTAACTTCGGCTCACAGAAAAAGTAGAAACTGAGAAATTTCCTGATCCTCTTACTGCAGGTTAGAGGACAACTCTCAGAGGAATTGAGATTCAATACTCAGGCCCTTTGAATGCTCTGTTCCCACTTAGACTAGAAGTAACAAATTCTGTCAATTACTGTGCCTTGTTAAATCCATCCCAACATTTGCAAAGAATTGGAGAAAAGGCAGAAATAATGCACTTGTCACCACTGACCCTTTAGAGGTAGGCTTCATTATAAAACCTTTGCTTTGTGAAACCGATTTTGGTCCTAAGTGCATTTACGTTCACTGCAGTACAAGTTTAATAACCTAGATAGCACAATCATTTTAGCTCATTGGATCCAAAACAAAATAATTTGGCAAAGGTAAATGGGAACATATTATACTAGTGCATCCCAACCCTAATAATCATAGACAAGCAGGCACTTGTTGGAAGGAGACACCACTTCTGTAAAGTATAAGAGCAGCTAAGACATTCTAGAATTCTAAAAGACACCCAGGAATGAACCTCAAGGCTTCCTGAGATTTAATCCACCTTGTCCCCTATGAAGTCACACTCCTTCCTGCTTAATTATAAAGAAGAAAAAAAAAGTTATCCATTTACTTTACTACAGTAATGTAAATAGCAAACACCTGGTATCAACAGACTTAATGAGGCTCATTGTGGAAATCTATATCCTTATTTACAATCACACCATGTCCAGTCGCACATATGTGACCACACTGATAATTTTATAGATAAATAAAGTAGCTTCAGATTGGACTCTTTGAGTTGAAATAAGAGTCTAATTCATTAACATAGAAATCAACATACAATGGATGTTTTAGAGAGTCCAACAAAATAAAATGTCAGATTTTTGTTGAAATTTTTGGATCAGGTTGGATTAATCCAAGCAGGAAATAGCAGCAAAAACAAGAAAACTGAAGACAGATGTACGAAGCCCACCAAGTCCAAAAGCCAGGCTGTATTTCACCGCTTGATGCCATCTGGTTTAGCTGGCATCCCTACCAGCCAGAAATTTCAGGGCTTGCGAAGCTGCTTACAAAGCTGCCCCAAGTTGATGTGTGGTGTGTTTACTTTTAAACAGTGGCTGCCTTCTTTGACGGGTTTTAAAAATAGGCAGATATTCTAAAAGCAGGATGATGAATCACTGGATTGGGCCAAAAGGAAAGAAGGAAAATGACTCAGGCAGACTAGTAGCACAGCTGTTCCAAAAACATTTGGCTGAATCGTTGTAAAACATTTTGACAGTGATACTGGATCAGAGTTCCTGACAGCAGTTAAGTTTGTTTTGACAATTCCAGAAGCTCAAAGTAGACTGTACAGTAGCTGCACAAGAGACCCTCTAACAAACTTAGCTTTTTCTGGAAAAAAAAAAAAGTTGCTAGATATGTTTATAATGGGACAAAATCACAGTGCAAGTATATTTTTATTAAAATCTATTTACCAAATATTTATTGGATGCCTAGTATGTACAAGGCTGGGACTGAGACTCATGCAAATTGGCAAATCACTTTATCATATTTTTTAATGCACATTAAGGAAGTAGTTTGAAGGCTTCCTCTTCAAAACGGCACTGTAGACTTACCAGACCAAGCAAAATGTATCCTAAGGAAAATTTTAAATGATGAAATATAAAGGAAAGAAGAGGAAAATTTTTTATATGAACAGATGTTCACTGCCTGTTTGGCAAATGCGATGTGACTAAGCCAATAAGATAGACTTTCTTATTGGTATCCCAACCATTGCGATGTACCACAGTACATTTGATGATGGGCTCCTTTCAACATCTATTGAGCTGTTGGGTTGGTTTCATGATTATTTTGTATGTAGATTCTCTTCAATTGTCTTCTCTGTGTTTCTCCATAACTTGAATAAATGGAGACATTGGGTCTGTAATCCAAATCCTCCCTGTTATTTAGCAATGAGAGTTAGCAATCAGTTAGCTGAGAATATTGAAGCTGGAAAGGACTAGGCAACCATCTGGTCCAACTCCCTCAGAGTAGAGCTAAAGATGAGGACCCCAAAAAGGGAAGAAGCCACCGTGGCCGGCCGGGTGCGGTGGCTCAAGCCTGTAATCCCAGCACTTTGGGAGGCCAAGGCGGGTGGATCACGAGGTCAAGAGATCAAAAACATCCTGGGCAACATGGTGAAACCCCGTCTCTACTAAAAATACAAAAATTAACTGGGCATGGTGGCGCGTGCCTATAATCCCGGCTACTCGGGAGGCTGAGGCAGGAGAATTGCCTGAACCCAGGAGTCAGAGGTTGCAATGAGCCGAGATCTCGCCATTGCACTCCAGCCTGGGTAACAAGAGCAAAACTCCATCTAAAAAAAAAAAAAGAAGCCACCGTGGCCATATAAGACTAAGGTGTGTCCCCCAGCCCTGGGCTCTTTCCACCATACCACTCTGCTCTTCTTCACTTACTAGTAAATAGGTTCTCAGACTCATATTTCAAGAACCAGTAAAATTTTTCCTAAAATATTCTGACTGGGTGCAGTGGCTCATATTTGTAATCCTAGCACTTTGGGAGACCAAGGCAGGAGAATCCCTTGAAGTCAGGAGTTTGAGACCAGCCTGGCCAACATGGTGAAGCCCCATCTTTACTAAAAATACAAAAATTAGCTGGGCGTGGTGGTGCACTTCTATATCCCAAGTACTCAGGAGGCTGAGACAGGAGAATCGCTTGAACCTAGGAGGTTGCTGTGAGATCCGGAGATTGCAGTGAGCCAAGATCAAGCCCCTGCACTCCAGCCTGGGTGACAGAGCTAGACTCTGTCTCGAAAAAAGAATTCCCTAAAATATTGAGAATTAAAAATAGCATAAGTATCCCTTTATGATAAAGAGAAAATTTCAACACCAAAATCATAAGGCAATCATAGGGCAAAGGAGTAGCCATGATATTAGATAAATTTAACTTTATAGACAAAAACAAAAACACCTCACTGTCATACGCTTCTTTCTTTCTTTATATCAGAGGCGTGAAAACTTCATCAAAGCCACAATAGTGTTCTAAGCAACATCTTCACTGGGTTTTGGAATCAATCATCTCCCCCTCTCACTGTGCTCATCATCGTAGACATTAACTGGGGTGTAGGTTTAGAAGCCCTATATCCTAGTTAAAAAGTGTTTAGAAGTCCTCAGGAGAGGGAAAAGCCATACCCGGGGGACATTCCCAAGCCGACTCCACTCCCCAAGCAGAACACAAGAGGCAGCCTTGCCCAGGATCCACTACATTTGTCTACATTTCCTGCAGTTACAGCTGGCTTCTTGGGCAGTCAACCTACGTGATCACACAGAGTGCTTCTTCCAGATGGGCCCCACGCTTAATTTCATGCTCTGCTATAGTGTCTTGAATTTCTTTTCTTTGTTTCTTTTTTTGAAACAGGGTTTCACTCTTGTTGCCCAGGCTGGAGTGCAATGGTGCAATCTCAGCTCACTGCAATTTCTGCCTCCCGGGTTCAAGTTATTCTCCTGCCTCAGCCTCCGGAGTAGCTGGGATTACAAGTGTGCACCACCACGCCCAGCTAATTTCGTATTTTTAGTAGAGACAGGGTTTCTCTATGTTTGTAAGGCTGCTCTTGAACTCCTGACCTTAGGTGATCCGCCCCACTCAGCCTCCCAAAGTGCTGAGATTACAGGCATGAGCCACCACGCCCAGCCCTTGAATTTTTAAATAATTTTTGAATAAGGAACCCTACATTTTCATTTTGCACCATACCCTGCAAATTGTGTAATTGATTCTATCTGTAGTATGACCTCTGAGTGCTGGTGTCCTGTAAATTGTCCTGCAGGTCAGCAGGGACAGACTGACACTTACAAGGCAAGTGAATCTGGGCAGTGGCTTCAGTGCTGAGGCTTATACAAAAACTTTCCTGGCAACTGTTAGCCTATGAAGGCTCCTAACCACTCAGAACACGGTGGATCAGTACAATGTTCAGTAGGACACAGACTTGCATTTGAATCTCAGGTTGGCCACTTTTTAATTGGTGAATGTGAACAACTGACATAATCTTCTTGAGACTCAGTTTTCTCCTCTGCAAAATGAGAAGACACTTGCTATTGATAAAGGAATGTATATGTAAATCAATAGCCTAAACCCCAGCACCTAGGAAATAACCAGTAATAATAATGAATGTTTAATATAGTTAAGTTTACTTTTCATTCCTTTTCACCATAAACCCAACCAAATGGGCAATGTGGAGACAAGGTAACTGTATGTGTATATATATCAGTAGTGGCAGGAGGTGGAGAATTATTCTTCATCATCTGAAATATACAAAGGCAATACACAGGGTTAAGGCCACTGACACATTACTGAGTTCTCCCTCTGCTACTTAAGGAAGATTTCTCTGATGCAGCCATAACCTCAGGTCTTGTGGATTTAGTCTCTTCATTTAAATCTGAATTTAAGAATCTTCTGTCTGGGCGCAGTGGCTCGCACCTGTAATTCCAGCACTTTAGGAGGCTGAGGTGAGAGGATTGCTTTAATTCAGTTTGAGGACAGCCTGGATAACATGACAAAGCCCTGTCTCTAAAAAAATACAAAAAAACTAGCCAGGCATGGTGGTGCACACCTGAAGTCCCAGACACTTGCAAGGATGAGGCAGAAGGATTGCTTGAGAATGGGAGGTCAAGGGTGTGGTGAGCAGAGATCACGCTACTACACTCAAGCCTGAGTGACAGTGAGACCTTGTCTCAAAAAGAATTTACTTCCAAACACTTTTCATATGAAAGATTGTGAAAAAAAAAAATTAACTTATGCATGAAAGGTTTTAAGTACTTCTATTTTAAATCTAAATTGAAATTAACATTTTATTTTTAGGAATAAAATACGTGATAAAAGGTGGCCAATGCACATTCCTAACATATCAAAAAAAATTTAATTTCTAGATACCTAAGTCCCTATTAGAGTATCATATAGTTTTAAGACACAGCAAAGTCTTTCTAAAACTTTGCTTCCTGATTATTAAACATTAGAGATGTGAATTCTTAAATACACACTGAATTTTCAGGGCCCATAACAAGTATAGTTATAGAGATGAATGTGAATATTAATACAGATATGGAAAAACGTGGAGATTTGGTATGACCCCACAGATTTTCAATTATTTATAAATTAATAAACATGATGTTATCTTGAATCAGCATCTAAAATTGTCAGGCTAACAAGATCATGTCTCAATAGATTGGTTTTGCTCTGCAAAAAGAGACTTGATTTAGTTAAAGACAAACTTTTTTTTTTTTTTAAGAGTCTCGCTCTGTCGCCCAGGCTGGAGTGCAGTAGTATGATTTCGGCTCACTGTGAAATCTGCCTCCCAGGTTCAAGCAATTCTCCTGCCTCAGCCTCCCAAGTAGCTGGGACTACAGGTGCCTGCCACCACATCCGGCTAAATTTTTGTATTTTTAGTAGAGATAGGGCTACACCAAATTAGCCAGGGTGGTCTTAATCTCCTGACCTCATGATCTGTTCGCCTCGGCCTCCCAAAGTACTGGGATTAGAGGCAGGAGCCACTGTGCCTGGTCAAGGACAAATTTTATGTTTCTTGAAAACACTAAGCTATTCACTATTATTGTAGCTATCATTTTGTGAATGTCGTCAATGTATCCTGTTGTTAGAATATTTTGACTGACTTAGGTTGTAACATACTCACTGTCCAAAAAACACCTGCCTGAAAAAGAGCTTATTGGGGCCAGGTACAGTGGCTTATGCCTATAATCTCAGCACTTTGGGAGGCTGATATGAGTGGATTGCTTGAACCCAGGAGTCCGAGCCCAGCCTGAGCAACATAGTGAGATGCTGTCTCAACAAAAAATAAACAAGGCTGGGCATGGTGGCTCATGTCTGTAATCCCAGCACTTTGGGAGGCCAAAGCGGCTGGATCATGAGATCGAGAAATCGAGACCAACCTGGCCGACATGGTGAAACCCCATCTCTACTAAAAATACAAAAATTAGCTGGGCATGGTGGTTCACACCTGTAGTCCTAGCTACTCGGGAGGCTGAGGCAGGAGAATCACTTGAACCCAGGAGGTGGGGTATGCGGTGAGCCAAGATTGTGCCATTGCACTCCAACCTGGTGACGGAGTGAGACTGTCTCAAAAGAATAAATAAAATAAAATAAACAAAAAGCTGGCCATAGTGGTACATGCCTTTAGTCCTAGCTACTCAGGAGGCTGAGGTTGGAGGACTATTTGAGCCCAGGAGGTTGAGGCTGCAGTAAGCCAAGATTACACTACTGCACTTCAGCCTGGGTGACAGAGTGAGACCCTGTCTAAATAAAGAAATTTTTTTTAAAAAGACCCTATTGGAAGTATATTTATTCTTCGGCATACCACCAAATAAAATTGACCCCTTTTTCTCTTCTTTCCTACCACAACATACCAGAGGTAACCTTCCTCCATCAACCCCATGGCCCTTGGGAAGATATTTGTTATCAGGAAGCTTTGAGCTTTCACTTATAACATGGACTCTGCCTCCAAATGGGTAATGAAGTGACAACAGTCCTGAGGACCTGGCTTTGAAACTTTCCTTCTGTTTATTAATTGCATGATTGGAAGCAAGCCACTTCACCTCACTTAGCAAACATTTATTTCCACTTCTGTGAAAATGAGTGGAATAACACCTTCCTGTGGGGTGGCAACCAACATTAAATTGATGAGAAGATGGGAGTAAAAGTACTACTAGGCCAAGCAAGGTGGCTCACGCCTGCAATCCCAGCACTTTGGGAGGCGAGTGGATCACAAGGTCAGGAGTTCAAGACCAGCCTGACCAACATGGTGAAACCCCATCTCTACTAAAAATACAAAAATTAGCCAGGTGTGGTGGCATGGGCCTGTAATCCCAGCTGCTTGGAAGGCTGAGGCAGAGAATTGCTTAATCCCAGGAGGAGGAGGTTGCAGTGAATCAAGATCGTACCACTGCACTCCAGCCGGGGCAACAGAACGAGACTCCATCTCAAAAAATCAAAACAAAACAAATAACAAAGCACTACTCCTAAGTACTCAATAAACACCTCCTTTCTAGCCTTTCTTCACAACTTTAATACATCCCAACCAATAAATCCTATGGTATCTCAGACTCTTCATTTGACACCAGGATAATAACCCCAAGTGGTTAACCATAGTGCCTTGCTGATTTTATAAGTATTTGATAATTCATTTTCTACTATAGTTCTCAACTCTGTGCTCCATCAGAAATGTAAATGTAGGAGACACTCACCTTCCACTCTGCCCTTAAGGCACTTTTGACTGAATGTTGTCACTGCATGCTGAGACAACTTTAAATGTAAGCTCATGATGGGACAGAAGGTGATTTGAGAGAGTTCATAATGAGTGTCTGAGCCTCGGTTTCTCCCAAATGCCTTGTTCCTGTGTTTAAAACCCCAGTGGGAACTTTATCCCTTGACTTCCTACGGAGTTCCCTGTTAATATACCCTCCTCCCAAAAAAGAAAAAGCCAGAGACGGGGATTGGGTGCAGTGGCTCAAGCCTGTAATCCCAGCACTTTGGGAGGCCAAGGCAGGCAGCTCACCTGAGGTCAGGAATTTGAGATCAGACTGGTCAACATGGGGAAATCCCATCTCTACTAAAAATATAAACATTAGCCAGGCCTGGTGGCATGTGCCTATAATTCCAGCTACTTGGGAGGCTGAGGCAGGAGAATCGCTTGAACCCAGGAGGTGGAGGTTGCAGTGAGCCAAGATTCACCACTGCATTCCAGCCTGGGTGACAGAGTGACACTCCATCTCAAAAAAAAAAAAAAAAAAAAAAAAGAAGAGATATAAAAGAGGTAAAGTCAATATTCATTTACAGCTTAGTGTGAATGAGGCTTTGCAGAGTCATTCGAGAGAACAAGGATTAAAAGTATGGAGAGAATAGATTACTAGAAACCCTTCAGATCCTCAGGAGGCTGGAGAGAATAATACTGAAGGCAGAAAAAGTTGAAGGAAGAGGACAGTGACAAAACACACTGCGGCTGGTCCAAGTGCAATGGTGTTTACAACTAACTGATCACAACCAGTTACAGAGTCATTTGTTCCTTCTCTGCTCCAGTGCTTCACTTGACTAACCTTTAAAAAAATAATAAACAAAAAGCCCCTTTACCTGCACCACAATTTTGCTGAGAGCCAGTTTCACAAATGCACACGAAAAGACTTCACATAATACCCAACTTGTTGCATTAGATTAGAAGCTAGCTATTGCAACTACTCCCTGTAACTCTCCCTCCAACACAAAACATTGCGATATTTGAGGAGAAAATAGTATTATTTAAAAGAGTCACCAATGGTATGCGTTCTGGATTAAAAAAAAAACTTAAGTGTCATACAATCAATATCCAGATATAAAAAATTTCTAATAGCTTGAAAGAATTTTTTTGAGATATGGTCTTGTTCTGTTACCCAGGCTGGAGTGCAGTGGAGATCATGGTTCATTGCAGCCTCAATACCTCAGACTCATTCAAGTTCCCCAGCAGCTGGGACTGCAAACATGCACCACCATGCCCAGCTAATTGTTTTTTGTTTTTTATAGCAACAGGTCTCATTATGTTGCCCAGGCTGGTCTTGCCTGGCCTCAAGTGATCCTCCTGGCTCAGCTTCCCAAAGCGCTGGGGTTATAGGTATGAGCCACCATGCCTGGCCTGAAAGAATTTTTTCAAATGTTAAAAGCTACCAGCTTGAGCTGATACCAGTATTCTTTTTTTTTTTTTGAGATGGAGTTTTGCTCTTGTTACCCAGGCTGGAGTGCAATGGCGTAATCTCGGCTCACCACAACCTCCGCCTCCTGGGTTCAGGCAGTTCTCCTGCCTCAGCCTCCTGAGTAGCTGGGATTACAGGCACGCGCCACTGTGCCCAGCTAATTTTTTGTATTTTTAGTAGAGACGGGGTTTCATCATGTTGACCAGGATGGTCTCGATCTGTTGACCTCGTGATCCACTCGCCTCGGCCTCCCAAAGTGCTGGGATTACAGGCTTGAGCCACCACGCCTGGCCGATACCAGTATTCTTGACTCTTTCTAAATAAAACAAAAAAACTATGCTAAAAAATGCAAAAGACAGAATTCCAAAGCCAAGGTCTAAATTTACAAGGAGTGTGCCAGATTTTAGCTTAGCTAAAGATGAAGAAAAGTCTCAAATAATTAATATGAAATCCTAATGTCTGTCCAACTCTAAATTCCCTCTAACCAGAGAAGGGCCTGTGATTCTCGAATAACCCAAGAAGTGGGGTTCATATTTTTCTTCTGTACTTTTTCTATTAAGAAAACTAATTCCATGAAGTTTCCAGTTTAGGAAGTTTTAACTCTTTGAAATTCCCAGTTTAGAAATAATACTGATTATATCATTAGCTTATCAAAGATAGGCATTACTGTCTCTAGGAATTAACATTAGCTAAGTATTACCTTTCAAAGCATTCTGATGATAGGCTAGAAATACTGACTGTATTTTAGAGAAATAACAATATATGTGTGTATACACACACACACACACATACACATATTTGTGTTCTCCAAAACCTTGCTTCCTTTATTTAAGGATCCCTGGAGGTCCATGTTCTATTCAAGGTCTTATGGCTCATTCTGCTATCACTGAACAATGACCAACCCCTCATCTCCCAGGGCCAGTCTGTCACCAAGTCCTTTCAACCCTTCTTTCAAAATAGACTCTGAATTCAGTCATCCCATCACATTATCTAATGCAGGCTCTCATAACTTTGTACCATTATAAAAAGCCTCTTCTATTCTCTCATCTCTCCACATTCCAGACTGTTCTACCACATTTTGACCATTTTCATCATATTATTCTCTTTTCTAAGGACTTTTGACTCTTTATTGCTTTTGATCAAGTCCGAACCCTTTTGCTGAACTTTGAAAACTGACTTGGCAACCCTGGTCTATTGTTGTCTAAACAGGTGCCCTATGTAAGTGTCCAAAACAATGGCTGGCTCAGTAGGGCTCGGCAGACCACGTGCTACTCTTTCACAGTTCACACCTTTGCTGCAATCGACTAGTTTTAGTCTTTTCTGAAGAGACCATGTTCTTCCTGACTCTTAAGTTTTGCTCCTGCTTTCTGTTTAGAGTGAAAAGAGAAAACTAGTTAAAGGTATGTAACCCCCTTTTTTGTGTCTAGTACCCAGGAATGACACCTTTCGTGTGCTGCCCCTCTATACTCTACCTGCCCTCAAGCTCACTTTGACTATCACCTCTGCCAAGAAGCTATTACTAATGGCTCTGGGTGACACAGACTTTTCTCCAAATATCTTTGCTTTATAAAGCCCACGGGAGGTCATGCTGTTCTCTTCCGCACATCCCACCCACCTTTGGCAGAGTGCTGGAAACACTGAAACCAAATAAATTCAGCTAATGGATGAGAGGAGAAACAGTCTACTAACTGCATAACCATCCCTAAATAACTTGCAATAAAATTTACCTTGACATCAAGTAGAATGTGAGATGGGGGTGAGACACACAACTGCTTAGTGGTTTACATTTCCCTTGATACTCCACAATCAATTATCATCATTTCAGGGATTAGTTGAATGCTTAATTTGTATCAAGCACTCTGCTAAATACTTTACCTATAAGGTATCATTGCCTGCTTATTACAACCCTGTGAATTACTACTATATGCATCTGATAGGAAACGGAATTTCAGCAAGGTGGAATGATAATACAAATAGTGTTGGAGGTAGGTCTAGAAATCATGCCTCTCTGGCTCTAAAGCCTATGTCCTTAATCCCTACACTAAATCATCTCAGCAATATATAGTCCTGAAATGACTGGATGAAATGAGCACTAGACTAGGCTTATTAGAAATGAACATAGCAGGCCAGGCACAGTGGCCTGTAATCCCAGCACTTTGGGAGGCCGAAGCAGGCAGCTCACCTGAGGTTAGTACTTCGAGACCAGCCTGGTCAACATGGTAAAACCCCATCTCTACTAAAAACAAAAAAATTAGCCAGGTGTGGTGGCATATGACTGTAATCCTAGCTACTTAGGAGGTTGAGGCAGGAGAATCGCCTCAGGGAGGTAGAGGTTGCAGTGAGCCAATATAGCACAACTGCACTCCAGCCTGGGTGACAGAGAGACTCTGTTTCAAAGAAGAAAAAGAAAGAAAGAAAGAAATGAACACGTCAACATTCACAAGCAAAGATGCCTCCTTTTCTCATGGACTCTGCTTATTCATCAACAATAAATTCAACAACATAAAATTACTCCCAAAAAGACAACCTAGTGCCTTCCTTTACTATGAAAGTCTAGGGTGTTTTCTTTTGTTTCCCCCTAAATGTGTGGTCTGCAGGCTACATGCACTGGAATTCAAAAGGCATGCGCAGCTTGCTTGATGGCAAGTGTTTTCCTGGGTGACACTCCACATGTTCCTTACTCAAGAATTCAAAGGGAGTGTCCCAAGTATCTGCAAAGCAGCTTTTTGTTCACTCACAGTCACATGTATGTGCAAAAATACAGAGTCCTGGGCCCTGGCTATTCTTTGAAATCTTGCATTTGTGAAATGCATAAAACACAGGAGGGACGTTTCTGTTTCTTCTTACAACAGTAATGGGTCTCCTGAATCAGAATATATAAGAGTGCGCCCTTAGAACACATGCTTTTGATGAGTGCTCTCAGGTGATTATTTTAATCAGGAAAAGTTGACAAACACTGAACCTCAGCTCCTGCCTGATGTTCTCTAGGTAGGTGCCCTTTCTAGAGATATGGGGACACATTGATGATAAGATTAAAGTAATTACTTTTGGGAGTTTTTTTTCATAAGTATCTTTTGGTAGGGCTAGAGGGTAGGAATTATTTAAAACAAATTATAATCCCTTTTTAAGGCTATCTATTAAAAACCATGAATTTTGAAAGTGGACATTCTAGAGTCATTCAAAAGGAAGAGAAAGAGACTGGAACAAACCAATCTAAATTGATAGATGAAAAACATCTGTGAACTCCTAGTCAGGGACCAAGAAAGTTCAAAGAATGGTGAGAAATTAATTGGAAGTTGTACATCTTGTACTTCAAGAAAGAGGCTATTCATGCAAACCAAAGATGGAGATTCACCTCTCCATGGCTCTTTTCTGTACGTAAATTAAATTCTGTTAAACTGTTGACAGGGGAACAGTACATTTATTTGGGCCAGAAGTATAATGTGATAATATTGCTTGAGATAAATAAGCTTTCTGTACTGAAATTTCCTTTGTAAGGCTGTTGATTGTAACAGAGCATGTTCTGCTCACATGCAGCATGAGCAAAATAGAAAGGAAATTATACATTTTCTTTCCCTCTGGATTTTGGGTTTGCATGTGTGTGTCTTCAGAGCTAACCACTCAAGATGCCATGAAAAGCATTATCTCTTGAAATCTTGCATTTACGAAATGCATAAAAACGGAAGGGGCCTTCATTTTTCCTTTTAGAGAAACAGCATTGTAAAATGGAGAAAGTCCAGACATCAAGCCTAGGGCCCTGATTTCAGAACATAACTCTGTTACTTACAAATGGTGCGGTTGCTGTGTGGCAATCTCTGTCTCTGTGCATAAGGAATACTAATGCCTACGTTGCATGGTTGTTTTAAGGATCAGAGATAATACAGTCGATACTTAATATGATAGAGAAGTACAGTTAATGACAGTTGCCATTTCTACGTGGGGTGGATTGATTTGCCTGTTGGGAGGATTTCTTCTCACCGCTGTCTTGCAGAGTGACCCTGAGTGAGGACATAGTGCAACATCAGGTCATGGGAAGAGGTTTGGAAAAATAGATTATGAAGAGTTGAGCCTTCACCGCTTCCTACTATGGAATACATCCTCCACTGGAGACAACACAGTCTATGAAACTCCAGGATAAATGTGTCACCTGGCATAGTAACCCCAAGCCTGCAATGGTTGTGTGACATCAGATTTCACAGAGCTACTTACTTTGCATTATTTTGGAATTATCCTGTCCCTTTTCAATTTTTACTTTTATAAAAAATAGACATGATGTCTCCCTATGTTGCCTGGGTTGGTCTCCAAACTCCTGGGCTCAAGGGATCCTCCTGCCTTTGCCTCCCAAAGTGCTAGAATAACAGGCATGAGTCACCATGCCCAGCCAATCATAACTTTTAAAGCAGTATCCCTACATAAGCATTGTAGGGTCAGACAGACAGTCCTCAAAAGACCCAAGGTTTAAACGGTAATGTTGTTTAAGCATGTGACTTTAACAGATGATATTAAACTAAGAGCAATGGCAGATGCCAGTGGAAGAGAGCCAAGCCTTCCTTTCCTCCGGCCACACAAGGTCCGTTGTTCAAAGTGGTGCAATTCAATATGTATGTTAAGAGGTCACTGAGGGGACCCATGATGAAAAGCTCTAAGTATGGCAGCTTCACCTTAGACCTTACTATTTCAAGAGGCTCCTCCTCACCTGTCCCATTCATTATTCCTGCTTAAATCTGTTGCTTTAGCCAGAAGGGTGGGAGCACCAGTGAGAAACCAGCATTTCAAACTTAGGCTTCAGCAAATATTGCTGGAACTGGAACAGTGATATTTTCATATTGCCTAACCAACTGTCAGCTCCTAATAAATGTTTCCTGGTGCAGTTTTAACAATAACACACTTTGCTATTGTCAGACATTGTTATAGCTCAATGAATTTTATTCTAAAAGAAAGCTAGAATGGAGAGGGAGGAGAAAAAAATGAGTTAAAATGGCCCAAGGATTCAAGGTAGAGGAAAACATCATTAGAGGCATTTCTGGAAGCCACCATCTAACAACGCATGATGAAATATCACATTTCTCATCATCAAGTCATGCAAACATGCAACTTTAAATTTTCCACAGAGATGTAGCATTAGAAAAGATGCTAAAAAGGTGGGGCATGAGGGAGACAACCCTTCTTCCAAAGCAGACTATACCTGAGGCGTCATTGAGGCTAAAGGCGATGCGTACAGGCTTGTCGGCAGGTACCCTGGCTGTGCTGATCATGTGGGCACCTGAGCCTCCGCCTTCTCCTGGGTCTTCCAGCTGTGAGAGCAAGAGAGAGCCATTGTCACTTTACCCAGTGTCATCCTCCTGAATACTCAGAGGCCCTTGGAAATTAGAGGTAAAGTTATTAAGTTTAGTAAGCATTACCTGCTTATTCTAAAGATACTCCTAGTTTGGAGCTTTCTTTTTCTGTGTCAGAAGTATTCACCTGCCTCATTTAAATCTTTTTTTCTTTGCTCAAGAAAAAAATTGCTTTTGCAATATACATCTAGAATTAATGAAATATGGGAAATATCTCTACCTGCCTTACTTGCTCAGTATCCTTTCACACTGACCAGTTCAATCCTGGCCCTTTAAGGTCATATAAAGTATTTTATTTTCAATTCAGGAGAATAAAAAGAGATATAGTCTTAATAAGGTATCAGATGGCTTGAGATTAGACTAGCATTTCACGCTCAAAATCCTAAATTAAATCTGAATTATTAATCTGAGAGTGGTAAAGAATGAGTTTCATAGAATCATTCAAAGAATACCAAAAATTCCTGGGTGTGGTGGCTCATGCCAATAATCCCAACACTCTGGGAGGCTGAGATGGGCGGATCAACTGAAGTCAGGAGTTCGAGACCAGCATGGCCAACATGAGGAAACCCTGTCACTACTAAAAATATAAAAATTAGTGGGGCATGGCGGCAGGCACCTGTAATCCCAGCTACTTGGGAGGCTAAGCCAAAAGAATTGCTTGGACCCGGGAGGCGGAGGTTGCAGTGAACAGAGATCACGCCACTGCTCTTCAGCCTCCAGATGGCAAAGTAAGACTCCGTCTAAAAAAATAAGTAAGCAAATGAAGAATACCAAAAATCACTTTAAAATATCTCAGTTATATTATGAATATCATGTGCTTAAATATCTGATTAACTACCTGTAAATCTATCAAACATTTCTAAGGTTGCACATCTTAACAATCTATGATAAAAGCAAAAGACAAAACTCAAAAACATCCTATAGATATTCTACTCCATCTCTTAAATCATCATTTAATTAATTAATTAATGGAAAAAACATCCTGCAGATAAAATAGAATGGGCAAAAACACATGAATATTTCTGTGTTATAATCAGAGAATTTAGCCCAAATATATTTTAACCAAGATATTTGATAATTTGATGTCTATAGGGAACTAGGATAAGATAGATATAAACACATAATATCTTTGTTATTTACAAACATATATTTAACTTTTCTATTTTTAGTCCCTCCTCCCCTAAACCCTCTACTTTCCTTCTCATGTAGACAGTAAACCAAAAAACCTGAATGATATTTTAAGAGAAATGTCTCTAAAAATGGCAAAGTATAAATAATCTCTTTAGCCATCCTTAAAGAGACTCTGGGAAATGCTTTAGCTGGACATTTTCTCACAGCATGGTTTCTGACTTTTTCCCATAACTTTTCTCTATCTAAAAATAGTGTCCAGAACACTGAATTTTGTTTTTAAAAGTATTTATAGAGCCAAAGCCAATGCATATATATACATGTATATTTAGACATACATACATATGGAATCATCTTACCCAGCATATGAAAAAAGATAAGGCTTATATTAAAACCCTACTATAGCTCTGGAGAAAAACCAGCAACTGTGTATCACCCAGTTAGAATCATAATTTGGCCCATTTATTTAGCACAACAAGTAGCAATGCACCAAAAACCTCTCCACTGTCCATATCCTGTAATTCTAAGTTAGAAAGAAATAGTAACACGAAACATTTAATTTTTAAAAAGAATAATATATCTGTTATTTGATTCAGGATTTGTTTTTTCTTAACTCGACCACTCTTTTGTCCAATCTTGTCTGCTTAGAATCAAGCATTTTATTAGCATCTGTTCCTAGGGAATGGCACAGATTGTCTCAAATTCAACAGACCAAACCATTAAAATTTCCTAAAAGTTTTAGCTAAAAAGAAAAGTTTTACTGTTATGTACTGTACAATCACCAAACCCCTTTAGCATAAACATCTAAGGATGGAAAGCTGCACTCCTCTTTTGCTAAATCTCCCAACACTTGCCCACACCAAGAAAGCAAGCACAAGAGGTAGAAATTTGCCTCATGGATCTTGTAAATAAATAGTCCTCTGGTATGGTTTCCAGCTACAGGAAATGGAATTAATAAACACAGCTAATTAGAGTCCCTCCCCTCCACTCAATGGAGAACATCTGTCTGCCTGTGAAAGGATGGCGGCGAGACTGAGTGGACTTTGAGCTCCACACCACATTGACAAGAGCCCCTAGACCAACTTGCCTTTTCATCACACCGTCTGGGGAAACGAATCACAGGTTCCTTCTCTCGGCTACAAGCTGTAACAGAGCTTTGGTTAAGTTGCTGGTGATCCGAGCATTTAGTTCAGTTTTCACACCTGTTGGCTTACCTCACTTAGTAGAGTGTCTGCACTTGTGTAACCCAGAGCCAGCCACTGCCTTGGCCAGTCGTTGCCTTTGTGGAGTAGAGACTCAGTGAGAGACCAGCCTGCACCTGCTGCATAGCAGCCACTGACAATCTGAGGAGCGGAGACAGCTGTCAGGGCAGCACACTGCTACCTGCTCTGCCCCAGACCCCAGCGTCCCATGGGACCTCCCTTCCCTTCCCTTCCCTTCCCTTCTGCTTCCCTCCACAACCCCTCTCTCCTTTCCTTGCCTCTCTAACAGCCAGGATGTTGTCATGTTTCTAGAAAAAGCAAGAGCAAAAGAAAACCCTCCTCCTGTCAGAGGCATTGATAAACAGCAAATTGTGGAGAGTCCAAATGTTTTAATTCATTAGTCCTGGCAAACCTAAAATACAAACAGACTTGCTTCACAAGACAGGAATGTCTTCAGCGTGACCCAATCGGTGTCTGTGTCTATTCCAGCAAACTGGCAAAGATAGCATGACTCCAGTCAGCAAAAATGTCGGTCGCTCCAATCAGCTTAGCCAGACCCAGCCAACTTGGACAGGCCACAGGCCAACTCTCAGATGATAGTGCGATGATCCTGGTTAAGAATGTGAGGTTTGAGGTTGAGCCCATGTTGGGCTTGATGACTTGATTCATTCTTCAAATGCAACCAACCACAAAAGGAATCAATGGTAAATAGAAATGGAGCATTAGGATCAGTCAACCTTCTTAAAAACTGTAAACTTGGATGTCATTGGTACTTAAAAATAATTGAATTGTAATTTTGAGATTAAATAAGTAAAATAAATATTAGGAGAAGGCAAAGATAAGCCACAGACTGGAAGAAAATCTTTGCAAAACACATATCAGATGAAGAACTGGCATCCAAAATATACAATGAACTCTTAAAACTCAACAACAGAAAAACAAAGAACCCAATCAAAAAAATGGGCTGGGCAAAAGATCTGAACAGGTATCTCACTATAGAAAATATACAGATGGCAAGTAAGCATATGAAAAGATGATTAACATATGTCATTAGGGAATTGCAGACTAAGATAACAATGAAATACCACTATACACCTATTAGAATAACCAAAATTCAAAATACTGACAACATCAAATGTTGGTGAGGCTGTGGAGCAACAGGAACTTTCATTCTGTGCTGGAGGGAATGAAAACATAATAGTACTTTAGTATATGGTTGGGCAGTTTCTTAGAAAAGCAAACATAACTTTACCACATGACCCAGAAATCACACATCCTTGTTATTTCCACAAAAGCCACACACAGATGTTTATACCAGGTTTATCCATAATTGCCAAAACTTAGAAGCAACCAAATTGTCCTTCAACAGGTAAATAAGCTGCAGTATATCCTGACAATGGAATATCATTCAGGGATAAAAAGAAAACGAGCCACAAAAAGATATTGAAGTATCTTAAGTGCATATTGTTAAATGAAAGAAGCAAATCGTAAAGGCTACCTGCTGTTCAATTCCAGCAACATGACCTTCTGAAAAGGCAAAACTACAGCTATACTGTAAAAAAGATTAGTGGTTGCCAGGGATTCAGGAAGAGAAAAAGAAAGGACGAATAGGTGGAGCTCAAAGGATTTTTAGGGCAGTGAAACTATTCTGTATGAGACTACAATGGTAGATACATGTCATTACACAATTGTCAAAACCCATAGAATGTACAATAGAGTGAACCCTAATGTAAACTTGGAACTAATAATGAATAATAATGTATCAATATTGCTTCATTAACTGTAGCAAAGATGTTAATTCAGAGTTGAAGGGATGAGGAAATATATGGGAATTCTGTACATTTCACTCCATTTTTTTCCTGTAAATCTAAAACTGCTCAAAAAATATTAAATATATAAGTAAAAGGACTCAGCATAGATTTTCTTAATCTAATGAACAGAAGGCTAATTTGTTATGATATACACAACAATAAAGTTGTACAGATTCAGACAATTAAAACATTCACATATAAGCTTACTCTTTTCAGGAATTAATATTACTGTTTTAATATTATTTTATGGTTATAATATAACTTACTAATGCATTATAACTTATCAAAGTGAATTTCTTATTCACCATCTCAATTTAACCTTCCAGAAGATCCTATAGAATAGTTATGATCAGTATTGCCATCTCGATTTGACAGGTGAGCAAACTGAGGGACAGACAATTCAAATAACAGGCTTTAGAACGAATGACCATAATAGAATTAAGAACCCAGATAGGATCCAGGTTTTCTAATTATTAGTTCATGCTACTTCCACTACACCAGGATGTACCCTGTATCAAAGATTTAATTGAAAGTTTAAGTTAAAAATAAGTCTGACTCTCAGCTTTTGTTGGGAGGAGACAAAAGTGTCACTTTCTTCAGTGGTCCAGCATCCAGGTTCCTCTGACGATAGCCATCTTTATCATGACACCCAAGTTCAAAGAAAATTTTCTGACACCAAGAAAATCAAAGTCTGCATCTTATGTGTGCCAGTGGGAAAGCAGATACCACATCTGTGCTGTCTCTCAAACTGGCCCCCTGGGTCTGCCTTCAGAAAAGCTGGCAGTGACATTGAGGCAATCGGTGACTGGAAGTGGCTGAATTCTAGTGAAATTGACAGTTCAGAATGGACAGAACTGGGATGACGGAGCACCTTCCTTTTCTGCACTGACCATCAGGCTCTCAAGGAACCATACAGAGACAGAACGAGACAGTTACATATTAAACACAATGGAAATATTGCCTTCTATGATACTGTCGGCAGCTTCTGAGCAACATAGCATAGATCTTTATCCATATAACTCTCTGGAATCATTAAAGTAAACCTGGGGACTGACCACTGTGTGGGCTGCAGCGTTGATAGCTACATCCTCGTGACACCAAAAATGACATCAAAAGAGGTATGGTGGATGCCCAGTTGGTAAAGAGCTACAAAGGAAAAGATTTCATTAAAGGATAATTTGACAACAATGAGAAAGGAACAAACAGAATGTCTAAGTTGTCTAAATGTTCTCTTTCTGAATCTGATAACATAAATTCAAGGTTTTCACAGTCACAATTAGTATTTACCAGCTCTTCTGTTCACATACAAGCAACGATGTATTTCTTGGCTCTTTATCCAAACATTTTCAAGAGAGTAACAAATCTGAAATCCCTTCCCACAACTGAATCCCAAAATAACTACATGGTATTTTAAGAATTTAATAGAATTATATAAATTCAATCCAGGAAGGATGTGTTTGTGCATCAAGATATACACACATTAACAGTATGTTTCAGGGGGTCCAAAGTGGCTCCCGCCGGAGGTCGTGGCGCTTGCGAAGGCGAGGTCATGAGTTCAAGGCTAACCTGAGCAACCTTATAAGCTCAAACTGATTGGCAAAAAAAAAAAAAACAGTATGTTTCTTGGTGTTGGCCATAATGTATAATTTTTACTTTATTCTTTTCAGCAACAAATGTGTTTTACTGTTATTTGGAAAGTTATTTTCAATAATATTCAAGGAGCTTTTCCTCTTAATTTAAAAACTCTATTTCCCATGACACAGCCTCAGGAGGTCCTGACAACATGTGGCCAAGGTGGCTGGCCGGGACGCAGCTGGTTTTACAGATTTTAGGGAGACATGAGACATCAATCAATACTTATAACTAGTACATTGGTTCAGTTTGGAAAGGTGGGACAGTTCTAGGCAAAGGTGGGGCAACTTAAAGTGGGGGGGGGCTTCCAGCTCTTAGGTAGATAAGAGACAAACAGTTGCATTCTTTTGAGTTTCTGCCTCTCCAAATGAGGCAATCAGATATACATTTATCTCCATGTATTCAAAGAGGGGCAACTTTGAATAGAATGGGAGGCAGGTTTGGCCTAAGCAGCTCCCAGCCTGACTTTTCCCTTTAGCTTAGTGACTTTGGGGCCCCAAGATTTATTTTCCTTTCACAAAGCATAGGTTCAACAAAGTATGGACAGCCATGTAGAAATATGATTGTACAAAAAGGGTGTGATCTAACACTAACCCAGCACAGTATATCTGTCTAAATTCTTCCTGGCCTCTCTGAACATGCATTTCTTCCTTCAAGGTGTGAGGCAAGGCTTTCTTTGGAATGGGTGTTTTATGACCTACAGTCAAACAAGGTAGGTCAGATAATTTCTTTATGGACAGTTTTTACACAGAAAAGAGAAGAGAAAGTTAGGGTAATATTTTTAGGTGTTATGGCTAGCTTTGTGGGAAAAGGCTCCTCGTTTCTACTTGCCTTGGGGAAGAAAGATTCTAGTTTCCAATGGCTAGCCTCATGGGGGAATGGGACTGAGAGACAGAAGGACAGGAGAAAGGCAGAGAAAAACGTTTGCATCTGAAACCTTCATCCTGGGCATTGTTTTGGCCTCCACAACATCAAAGCGCAGCATTAAAAATTCCCCAAACTGGAAACAAAAGATCAGCCTTCCAGGGAGGAAAAAAATAAGATCTCATAAAAACAATCAGTAACCAGAAATGTTTTCACATTTCTCAGTAACAATGCTGGAAACCAGTAGGAAATGAAACTAACCTTCAATATTCTAAAGAAAATAAAAAGGTTTCCAACCTAGAGTTCCATATCTGACCAAACTATCAATCAAGTTTTAGGATTAAAGGCCAGGCATGGTGGCTCATGCCGGTAATCCCAGCACTCTGGGAGGCTGAGACAAGTGGATCACTTAAGGTCAGAAGTTCAAGACCAGCATGGCCAACATGATGAAACCCCATCTCTAATAAAAATACAAAAAAATTAGCCAGGCATGGTTGCAGGTGCCTGTAATCCCAGCTACTTAGGATGCTGAGGCAGGAGAAAAACTTGAACCTAGGAGGCAGAGGTTGCAGTGAGCCAAGATCACGTCACTACACTCCAGTCTGGGCAACAAGAGCAAAACTCCATCTCAAAAAAAAAATTCCATCTCAAAAAAAAAAAAAGTTTAGGATTAAGGTCTTCAACAACATTTTTGTATCTCATGTGCTTTTGTCAAAAAGCTACTGGAAAAAGCTTCCTCTTTCCAGGAAAGAGGAAGCCTGGAACACAGGAAACAGAAAGGCCCAAAGCCACACAGGGTAAAATGGTCCTTCAGGATGATGATAAAAGGAAGTCACAAAGTGACCCTGTGTGCCAGACCCCACAGAAGCAGGTCTGAAAGCCACAGGAATGGCTCCATTAGGAATGGTTAGACTATTTGATTGATGCCATATTGAGAAGACATTTAGACAATTGGCAGAAAGGCAAAGACCATTAGGGTTGAATCAGTAATGAGTACATGGAATAAAAAAGCATGCAAACACAAAAAATTTAGCCTGCCCTCCAGGGACAGGGCTCAAACTCTACTGTAAAGTAAAAATGACCATAGTTGACTATTTGCCTCAGCTGTGAATACATTTACATGAGACTAATATTGTAAATAGTGAATGTTGATCTAACAAAAATTACACCGTGTAAAGGAGGTGGCAGAGAAAGGGTGTTTGTGTGTGGGACCATGTGGGGATGCAGGGAGAGAGCCAAATCCTCATCCTCCATGGGGGAAGCCAATAGATAACAGCCCAGACTGGTAAAAGCAAGAAATAGACATGCAAACACATCTCACAGAAGTGGGAGGTAAAGACCAGCACCATTATCTCGACAGTGGTTACCTCTGGAATGGGGAAAATGGGAAAGAGGAGGGCTGAGCCCTCTTGGGCTTTTTGTAATAAATCTTTCAGAACTATTTGACTGTTTAACATATGTGCATGCAAAACTTAAACAAAAATTAAAATGTTTAAAGATCCATTAACTCACTCTTGTTGGCTCCCTCTTGCATAAAGGATCATGTCTTTAGTTTGGCATCCAAAGCCCTCATAATTGTTCTCCTTTCCTCCATACCCATCTCAGACCCCCCTCACCTCTCCCTACAATGGGGTCACACTGAACTTCTCTCAATGTTTTCAGATACTATGGCCTTATTGTCAACTGTGTGCCTTCACAGACCAAGTCCCTCACTCTTGTCACCTTCTCTGTGTTGCCATTTCAATCCTGGTCCTCCCAAAACCCTTTGTTTATTCTCCTGGTAATGCACTGAGCAGCACATTGTGTTGCTGTTAGATATAATAAATTCTAAGTTTCTCTTCAAAGAATCAGTGTGTCAGTGTGTTCAGCTCTCTTATTCTTTAACTCTCCATTTTTAAGTTTATCTTCCTTATAGTTTCAGTAAACAACCTTTTCCACCAGTTCTAATCAGTAGTTTACATCTGTTCCCCCAGTCCCCTGCTCTGTCCTGACTCATCCCAGTCACCTGATCTGGTCACCTGCTTTGACCTGAGTCACCCCTGGTTACCTCCTCTGACCTATCCTATAACTGTCCTTCTCACCAAACTACCCACCCCTCCACTCAGGCTCGTACCTCTGCTCTCTTTAAAATAGCCAATTGAAATTAGCTTAGACTGTGTGGTCTAACCCTGTCCAGTAGGGGAATGACACAGCAGTAGGGGTGACCTCCATCAGGAATAAGAATCCCTTCCCCTCCCTTGTCCATGTGTGTGCTCACCATTGTTCCATCTGTGAGCCACACCCTTCTACAGAAGTAAATTGCCTTGCTGAGGAAATTTATATTCCAGTGCTACTTCTTTTGCAGCACTGAAAATTTACACACCACATTACTTCCATTTTTTGCAGGTTTACCACCCCACTGTCACCCCCAATTCAACCAAAGACACATGGTCAGTGCCTTGCCCTTAGCAGGGGCTCAACAAATATTTCTGGAACTAAATTGAACCTAGGATGCAAGTGCCTAACAGGAAAGGTACCCATAAAAGTCAGGAACACATGAAGAAAAGTTAAGACTCTTTGTGAGGCCGAGATGGGCAGATCACCTGAGGTCAGGAGTTTGAGACCAGTCTAGCCAACATGGTGAAACCCCATCTCTACTAAAAATACAAAAGATTAGCCAGGTGTGGTGGCACAAACCTGTAATCCCAGCTACTCAGGAGAATGAGGCAGGAGAAGTGCTTGAATCTGGGAGGTGGAGGTTGCAGTGAGCTGAGATCACACCACTACACTCCAGCCTGGCAACAGAGCAAGACTCCATCTCAAATAAAAGTTAAAAAGATCTCGGTTGCCAATATATCTAGTTTTGTCTACTGCCAGACTCAGGTCCAAGTTAACCTTTTAACTTTAGATCTGTTTTTGTGAAGAATCAATATCCCAACACCCACAGGTATGGCCAAGTGAACTGAAGCCCCTCAAAAGGCATGTAAGAACAAACATGTTCATAGTTTACCACAGACTGTTGTTTTGCTGGTGAGAGGTGAGAGGACATATATACTTCAGGCCAGAGGTGAGTGGCTACAAAAAATAAAGGGGCTTTTAAAAGCAGTGTGAGGGGAAAAAAGGAGAGAAAAGGGACAGGGATGGAAGAATAGAAAAACATTAATTGTCACAGGAAGAGGTCCAAAAAAAAAAATCGCAGCTTCCCTGTGATGAAATCATCCTTCCTATAGTTCTGTGAAACATCCAGTAAAATCCACATTATTCCCCATGCTTCTGGAGTTCTGTATTCTGGAGACGTAAAGAGGCAGTGAGGCTGAACTCAAAGTTGGTTCCGGGTGACAACATAGGCTATCCAAAGGGTGCAGTCCATCTGGGGTATGACTGTCCCTGCACAGTGTCACAAAGATGTCACTCCAACCTTACTGTGGTCATGCTCACCTTGAATAAGGCTTTTTGTTGTTTAATAATGCATACCCTTTTTTCAAACACAAAGCTCCAAAGACATGGGGAGTTGCAGCAATCATCAAAATGAGAGGCTGCTGTTATGGAAACATTTTGCTGTTCATGGTGGCAGTTTTTTTTTTTTTTTTTTTTTTTTTGAAACGGCGTTTTGCTCTTACTGCCCAGGCTTGAGTGCAATGGCGCAATCTCGGCTCACCGCAACCTCTGCCTCCCAGGTTCAAGCAATTCTCCTGCCTCAGCCTCCCCAGTTGCTGGGATTACAGGCATGCGCCACTACACCCGAATAATTTTGTATTTTTCATAGAGACAGGGTTTCTCCATGTTGGTCAGGCTGGTCTCAAACGCCTCACCTCGGGTGATCTGCCCATCTCAGCCTCCCCAAGTGCTGGAATTACAGGTGTGAGCCACTGTGCCCAGCTGGCAGTATTTTCTTAATAAAATCACCAAGTAAAACTTTTCCTTTTGATTATCTATTTAGATATATCAATGTTTTCAGAGGTTGGGTCAAAAGTAAAATGACATAGAGGTGGGGTGAGGGTGGGGAACACTTAAGCAATTTGCCTTGTAGTGGAAAAAGTCATTAACACACAAACATAAGAAAGAGGACTCTAGCTTCATGAATGGCATCAAACATTAATTGTCACAGGGACAAATCCAAAAAAACGATCTAAGTTTTCAAATCCTTTCATCTTGTTTTGTCTCAACTCCTCTGGCCACAATGAAATTGTCACATAATGTCTCTGAGCCTTAATTTCCTCATCTGGAAGGAAGAGATTTAAAATTAATACTCTCTGGCTGGGCCTGGTGGCTCACGCCTGTAATCCCAGCCCTTTGAGAGGCTGGTGGATCACCTGAGGTCAGGAGTTCAAGACCTGCTTACCAAGTGAAAGGAAAATAATTCTTAGGTTCCCTAAATCACTGAGCTAAAGGGAAAAGTCAAGCTGGGAACTGCTTAGGGCAAACCTGCCTCCCATTCTATTCAAAGTCACCCCTCTGCTCACTCAGATAGATGCATATCTGATTGCCTCCCTTGGAAGGATAATCAGGAACTCAAAGGAATACAAGCCTAGTCTCTCACTCATCTGTGACATGGAAGCCTCCTCCCTGCTTCCAGTTTTCCTGCCTTTGTTTCAAGTTGTCCCGCATTTCCAGACCGAACCAACATACTTCTTACATATATTGACTGATGTCTCATGTCTCCCTAAAATGTATAAAACTAAGCTGTGCCCCAACCACCTTGGGAACCTGTTATTAGGACTTCCTGAGGCTGTGTCACTGGTTCATCCTCAACCTTGGCAAAATAAACTTGCTAAATTAACTGAGACCTGTCTCAAATTTGAGGGATTCACAAAAATATGGAGAAACTTGGTCTCTACTAAAAATACAAAAATTAGCCAGGCATGGTGGCACACGCCTGTAGTCCCGGCTACTCAGGAGGCTGAGGCAGGAGAATTGCTTGAACCAGGAGGTGGAGGTTGCAGTGAGCTGAGATCACACCACTGCACTCCAGTGTGGGCAACAGAACAAGACTACGTCTCAAAAGAAAAAATTATAATTTAAAATTAAATTAATATTCTCTAAAGTTTCTTACAATTCTAAATTCCTTAATTTTAGGACATGGAACCAGCCCCTGAATAAAAGAAGAATTATCCACAGAATTTCTTCTCTGGTTTTGATTCTGAAAGGTACAACTGGTTTGTAACAAACCAAAAATACATTTTACAGCAGTCATCAGGAAAAGAACAGAATAAAGATAATCTCTGCTTCCTGTGGAAGGTAGTTACCAACACAAACCTCAATTTTACTGCCAAACCCATTTAGTCATCAGATATTTTGTACTGAAGTAAAATCCATTCAGTCCCTGATTACACTGTGAAACCTGAGGACGTTCAGAAAAGTGACAAGAAAGAGATCGTGTTTTGTTCATAAAACCATTTTTCAAATTAAGCCATCACATCCTAAAATAGTAGATTACAATCACCCAGCAGGACTTCTTCCTGAAAGCATGCAAATGCACAATCCTTGTTTAGAAGTAAGTGTCAATTACTGTGCAGATACAAAAATGACTAATCGCTGACGCCTAATAAGACACCTGTCAATTTTCCTTTTTTTAGCTTAGCTACTTTCAATTCACAAGAGTTGCCCAATACAAACAGCATTTTGCTGACAGTTTTGTGTGGGCTTCAGCAGTGATAGCATTCAAACTAAAATGGAGGATCAGATATTTCTGTCCAGTTCTTGAAAATACATTTTAAGAATTACAGTATTAACCACGAATGAATGGCTGCCCAGCCTCACAAATGAGATACAGAAATAGCATTGTTAAGTCCATCAGAGAAGGAATAGCTTTCCATCACCACTCCAGCTAAATGGGAATGAAGATTTCCTAGAAGAGTCCACAAATAGAAAATGACATTTTCCTGGAACAGAAAAATTCTAGTGAAGAACAGGAGATTATCTTCTTTTGGGATTTTAGGATCTTACAATTTATATTAATTATATTAAATTAAATTATGTCAAATAGAAGAAACATATTGACAATTAAGACAGACTTTACAGACACTTTTGTGTTTGAAATTAGAGGATGCATTATTAAACCACAAAACGCCTTACTCAGGCGGGCTATGACAATAATTAGAATCAAAGTGAGGTTACACAGGTTGCCGAATTAATCTAAACAATTCAAATTAGACGAGTGTGTTCTTCAGGGCCCTTTATGGCCTGAGTACCATGAAAATGGAAGTTATTTATATATCAGGAAATCGTTCCTGAACATGAAAAAGTCTATTGCTTTAAAAAGCCGTTTGGACTAACTATAGCTGATTCACACCCTGAATGATAAAATTATTTATGTATTCAAATTTTTAAAGAACTCTTTGAAGAGCCTCATTAGCATGCTTTTAGGATTCTTTTTCCAAATTTAGATTCTGAAATTCACAATGAACAAGAATGACATTCCCTGTTTACCAAGAAACAGCAAATGAAGGTGAATCGGAATACAGACTGAATACTATTTTGTCCTCCCTTTGGATTTTGTAAAGAAAGACTAGGAAAATTTTATCTGCCATTGACCTCAGATATTTTTAATAATTTTCTTTAAGGGCACGCTAGGAACAACAACAAAAAAAGTACTCATTTTAGCAAGATCTTTCCATTTGTGGCTACAGGGGCAGTAGGAAAGAATTGAGGCCCATGTGATTCTGTTACTAATGTTAGAGCTGGAAGATTTCTTTCGGATCATCTAAATCATCCTCTGATTTTACGCATGAGAAAACTCATCCATCATTTATATTCACATTTATATTTTTTAAACATCTGTACTTACAAGTTTTCTTCATGTGTTGATACCAAGATCCCGGATATCATTATTTACTTGACTCGTCTAAATTCATGTGACTTAATAAGGTAAGAATCTCATGGCCTGTTTAGTGACAGAGTTAGTATAGCTTAAGATTTATTCTAGCCTGCTATAGCACTGGAAATAGAAAGAAAGAAAAACAAAACTCATGAACTGCATGTTGCCACTTGTTTACTGCTGCACACAGGATATAGAAAAGCATTCAAAAATGCTGATTGAATGAAAGAGCTTCACTGAAGAAACCACTACAGTATATATAAATAAACCACCCAGAAAGCCACAGAACAGATAGAATCCAAGGCTCACTTTATCACCAGTTCATGGTGTTACTCTGAGCTAGTTACAATCTCTCTGGTTCCCAGACTACTCCTCTGTCATTTTTTAGATTTAATTAATGTTTACATAGATTGCATATGTGCCAGGCACTACATTAAGGGCTTTAAATACAATGATTAATTTCGTTCTCACAATGATCCTGTGAGCAGGGCCAGCTTCCTGGCAAGTGTCACAGGGCCCATGCTCAGATGGGGTCCCACACTTAGTTTCATGTTATGCTGCTACCAGCTGGCAAGGTGAACAAGGGGTCCAGCATTTTGATTTCATCAAAATTTGAACAAGAGGCTCTTGCAAGCCAGGCAACCAGTCCTACCTAGGAGGTAAGAACTATTATCACCCTAGTTTTTCAGATGGGGAAATGGAGGTAAAGCGAGGTCAAATAACCTGCCTAAGGTCAAAAAGCTAGTCTTTTTTTTTTTGAGACAAAGCCTCGCTCTGTCACCAGGCTGGAGTGCAGTGGGGCCATCTCAGCTGACTGCAACCTCTGCCTCCTGGGTTAAAACAATTCTCCTACCTCAGCCTCCTGAGTAGCTGGTACTACAGGCAAATGCCACCATCCCAGCTAAGTTTAGTTTTGTTTTGTTTTGAGATGGAGTCTCACTCTGTCGCCAGGCTGGAGTGCAGTGGTGCAATCTCTGCTCATTGCAACCTCAGTCTCCCAGTTCAAGCAATTCTCCTGCCTCAGCCTCCCAACTAGCTGTGACTACTGGCATGTGCCACCAGGCCCAGATAATTTATGTAATTTTTTTGGGTGGACACAGGGTTTCACCATATTGGCTAGGATGGTCTCGAACTCCTGACCTTGTGATCCACCTACCTTGGCCTCCCAAAGTGCAGGGATTACAGGGGTGAGCCACTGTGCCAGCAGAAAGCTAGTCATCTTTGAAGTCAAGTTTCACATCCAGGCCATGACTGTGACCACTATGGTCCCCTGCACTCAGGGATAACACTGGAGGCCTTTATTGCCAAGTTCCCTGATATTTCTGCAATTCCAAGGCCCTCTACTAAAAAGAATGTTGATTTCACTCTTTCCTCCTTCCATCAATGCTTTTTATAGATGCAGAATTGCAGTGAATAAAGAAAAACACAAACAAGCCAAATTTGAAAAAGAACTGCTTAGCTAAATGAAAGGTGAGCCGGTTTTAAATGGTCATGGCAGGGGCTTAGCTATTTAAATGACAAGCTAAACAGGATACCTTTTGGGCTATTTCAGACTCTGATCCTCAAATTAGAGTTTTTAGGAGTGGGATCCAGAGCCCTACATGGGAAGACCAAGTTAGCCTGGCATGGTGAGGCCACAGCAGAGGCGGGACACATCAAAGGAAGCACTCTTCACTGCCTTTTATAGACGTGAAAACAGCCCAATCCCCCTGCTGTCCAATGGGCAAACATAAATAAATGGTTTGCATCAGCTGAGGATCAAATACTAATGAAAACAGTCAAGATTTCCTCAGGGCTCTGTGTCAAAGGTCAAGTCTCCTGTGGAGAAAAGCAGCTGGCCTCCTGTGGCTCCTAAATTTCCAGTCCAAGTCTTTCCACACCCACCTTCTATTGAAGGTAACCTTGGGTGATTCACTTTAACTAGAATATTTGAGCTCAAGGGGATGGAATGCAAACATTCCCATTAATCCAGGGCCTGGTCTATACCATACAGTCTCTGGGAGTTTATTATTATTATTATTATTTGCTGTCATTTAAGTTTCCATCTACTCTCTGCTTTTGATTTTTAAAAATCATAGCCGAGTGCAGTGGCTCATGCCTGTAATCCCAGCATTTTGGGAAGCCAAGGCACATGGATCTTTATGAGCCCAGGAGTTTGAGACCAGCCTAGGCAACATAGGAAGAACTTGTCTCTACAAAAAATACAAAGCTTAGCCAGCCAGGTGTGGTGGCTCACACCTGTAGATCCAGCTACCTGAGAGGCTGAGGTGGGAGGATCAATTGAGCTTGGGAGGTTGAGGTTGCAATGAGCTGTGATTGCACCTCTGCCCTCCAGCCTGGGTGGCAGAACAAGACCATGTCTCAAAAAATAAATAAATAAATAAATAAATATAAAAACAAATAAAGCCTGGCGTGGTGGCTCACACCTGTAAACCCAGCACTATGGGAGGATGAGGTGGGCTGATCAATTTTAACCAAGAGTTTGAGACCAGCCTGGCCAACATGGCAAAACCCCATCTCTACAAAAAATACAAAATTTAAACAGGCATGATGGTGCATGCATGTAGTCCCAGCTACTTGGGAGGCTGAGATAAGAATCTCTTGAACCCAGGAGGCAGAGGTTGCAGCGAACTGAGATCATGCCACTGCACTCCAGCCTGGGCAACAGAGCACGACTCTGTCTCAAAACTAAATAAATAAATTAAATTAATTAGAATAAAACTCTCCTTTTATTTAACTCCCAAATATAGATCAATGAAAAGGCGCCCCAGATTTGGGCAGAACTGATGCCTCCAAAAAGAACCACAGAAGCTGCTGTTCTAAACCAAGCACACTCCTTCCTCATTGCCAAACACCCTTGCCCAGGGCAGACCAGAACCGAACAGACCAGCAATGGACGCTTAAGTAGGCATTATATGAAAATAAATGTCAACAAGGTGAAACGCCGTCTCTACTAAAAATACAAAAATTAGCTGGACATGATGGCAGGTGCCTGTAATCCCAGCTAATGGGGAGGCTGAAGCAGGAGAATTGCTTGAACCCAGGAGGCGGAGGTTGCGGTGAGTCGAGATCACACCACTGCACACCAGTCTGGGTGACAGAGCGAGACTCTGTCTCAAAAAAAAAAAAAAAAACAAAGTAGAAGATGCCTTATGAAGGCCATGGTCGGCCCCAGGGAGCATGGAAGGATTTGGTCTCACCTTGACTTCTGAACATTGAAACCACAAAGCTACTGTTTGTATTAGCATCATGTTACTATTCCAGGAAACTCTTGATCAGGGAGATGCCCTTGCAGGAAATTATTCCCAGATTTATCTATCCAAACACTAGACTCGTTAGTCCTCATTAGAGTAAATACTCCCTTCTCAGGACAATCGATCTCTATCTAGGCTCATTCAATGATTGTTTATGCTTCAAGACTGGTTTCACAGCTCTCACTATCCGCCAATCCTGTAACAGGCTTTGCCCAACTCCAATCAACATTGAAAGACCTTCCTTAAACCAGACGCCATAAACATGCCACCTTTGCCCTGCTGCCCTCAAGAAGCTACCAAGATTGCTTTGCTTTAACAATGTTTTTGAAATGTGGGGCGTCTTCTCAGGGAATCAGCAATCAGTACTTCCTTCACCTCTATTAACTCTAGCCCATTTTTCTCCTTTGATCACAGAAATGCAAAGCAAAAAGCAACTAGATCCAAAGAAAGCCTTGGGCTCTGTGAAAGCTGCGGAGGACTGGTGCAAGACTTTCTCCTGAGTTGAGAGAGGACCTGAGGAGCAGCACTGAAGAACTCAACTTGGCCTGCAGTGATGTATAGACCCCCAGGGAAATGGTTTCCCTGCCTGTTGGGAGAGGTGAACCAAGCCCTCCCTGACCTTGAGGCTGGGAAAGCCTAAGAGAAAAGAACAGGAACTTTTTTCCAGTTTCAGCAATGCATTGGTAGCCTGCCTGTGTCTCTTCTGCCTTCCCATGAGATTTAGATGCCACCATTTGGAGATCCCCATAATCAGAAAAACAGCCAGGCGCAGTGGCTCACGTAATCCCAGTACTTTGGGAGGTCGAGGCAGGTGGATCACTTGAAGCCAGGAGTTCGAGACCAGCCTGGTCAACATAATGAAACCCTGTCTATACTAAAAATATAAAAATTAGCCAAGTGTGGTGGCACTTGCCTATAATCCCAGCTACTCAGGTGGCTGAGGAATGAGAATTGCTTGAGCCCGGGAGGCAGAGGTTGCAGTGAGCTGAGATCATGCCACTGCACTTCAGCCTGGGTGACAGAGCAAGACTCCATCTCAAAAAAAAAAAAAAAAACTTGACCAGGCATGGGGGCTCATGCTTGTAATCCCACCACTTTGGGAGGCCAAGGCAAGCAGAACACGAGGACAGGAGTTTGAGACCAGCCTAGCCAATATAGTGAAACCCTGTCTCTACTAAAACTACAAAAATCAGTTGGGCATGGTGGTATGTACCTGTAGTCCCAGCTACTCAGGAGGCTAAGGCAGAAAAATTGTTTGAACCCGGAAGGTGGAGGTTGCAGTAAACCAAGATTGACCCACTGTACTCCAACCCGGGTGACAGAGCAAGACTCCGTCTCAAAAACAAACAAATCAAGAACTATACCATAGTGAGTGGAAAAAGAGACACACATATAAGGAGACTCAGTAGTGAGCAGAGAGCAAGTAACCAGGTAGATTGTTCAGATTTACACATGCCAAGAGAAGTAGAGATGGGGGAGAAGGCCTATGGGGAACAATGAAGGAAGTCCAAATTCAAGTTTGAAAATAGTCTAAGCTAAAAATTACAATTGCCCAACTTATATTCCATGAGTGGGAAGAAAGGAAGGCCACGTTGAGGTCCAAATAGTGGCATAAAATATTTCATAGAATAAATCTCTTAAAGCACGAAACAAAAATATACACAGATGGTAATTATGAAGGAAAAGAATTTTGAGAGAAAATGGTCACAATCCAAAAATCCTGTATCTAAACCACCTGCCAGTCTAAATCAAAATGAAATTCCCAGGCACAGAAGAAGAGGAAAAGGAAATAAGATATAAATAGATACATCGATAGATAATATATATTCACACACACAGATACATAAATATAATAGATTATAGAATAATGATATAAATTTATGAATGTCTTAAAATGTTAATAAGTTAACATTTTTTGAACTGTGAATCAAGTACTGTATTAAGTACTTTTCATGAAGTAACTAATTTAACTCTCACAAAATTCCTGTCAAGAGCCAGGTGCAGTGGCTTACACCTGTAATGCCAGCACTTTGGGAGGCCAAGGCAGGCAGATTACTTGAGCACAGGAGTTTGAGATAAGCCTGGGAAACATGGTAAATAAAACCCTGTCTCTATAAAAATTATCTGGGTGTGGGTGTGTACCTGTAGTCCCAGCTACTCCGGAGGCTGAAGTGGGACGATTACCTGAGCCTGGGAGATTGAGGCTGCAGTGACCTCTGCAGTCCAGCCTGGCTGACAGAGTGAGACCTGTACCACTGCACTCCAGCCTGCACTCCCAGCCTGGGTGACAAAGTGAGACCCTGTAACAACCACAACAAAAAATTATGAGGCTGGTACTACTGTTAACTCCATTTCACCGAGGTGGAAACTGAGGCATGACGTGATTAAAAAATGATCCATAGTCACAAAATCAGGAAATGGCTGAGCCATGATTCAAATCCAAGCAGGGTGGCTCCAGAAACAGGGTTTCTAAACACTCTATCCAAGGATTATTTTCAAATAGGAACCCTGAAAGAAGTAGCATGCCAGAAAAAGAACTTCTAATGGTAGCACAGAATCATATGTTTTCAACTATTTTTGTTGAGGTGTTGGACATGAGAGTCAAACGTAGGGGATAAGAAAGATGTAGCATACAGAGGTCTCATTTGCTGGGAGGAAAGGCAGAAAAATGAGGAAAGGTATCTGATGGTGGAAGAAGGCGTGAAGTTTAAAGGACACCTGGGTTAGGGAAATAATTGGTACCTTGTTTTCAAAAATCATAAAGAAATGTCTATGTAATTATGAGAGACAAGAAGGGAACACAGAAGGGAAAAATATAGTCATTATCAAGGGAAAGGAAACAAATTGCAACTTGATCAAACCTACCAAAGAAAGGAAAAAAGAAAATAACCTATAAAATATGTATAAAATAAGTAACAAATATAAAGTCAGATTTATGAGATAAAATCTAATACATCAATCACTAAACTACAAAGCAGAGACTGGGTTTTTGAAAAATCCTAGATTAATACTAATTACAAGGAAGACACAAAAAACAAAGTGATAAAGAAAAATTTGCTGCTATATGGATTGAAGAGTGCATCTAATTTTAATCCTTTCAAAAACTATAAAAAAAGGCTTTGTAATGAAAGAAGACAGAGCCTTAAGGACATGGAGAATTGGAGAGGAGGCGACATGAAGTCTGGGTTTGGAAAGGAGACATAAGAACGGGAGGGCTGAGCACATCAGAGGGTTTAAGTCGTCTTTGGGAAAGGTGAAGAATCAACTTGATTTACAACACAGTATTTTCCAAAGGCTCGGTAATGGGAGGCACTAGGTACTTCTGGAAGTGGGGGCAAAGTGAGAAACTGAAACGAGGATGGGTTGAAATCTGTTTAAGACACAGTCAGACTCTTCAATCCCTTTTTTACTCCACACTCCTTTCCTTACCTCAGAGTCAGGCTTTATTCTCTGCAGAATGGGGAAGAAAGGCTGCCTCCTTATACCAACCTGGACTGAAGGGGGATTAAGTCAAAGCACGAAGACTTCCAGTTTTTCTCAACATCCACAATGCTAACAGTCAAGCTCTTACCCTCCAGGCAAGAGACTGAAGATTCTTCTCAGGAGACTTGGACAAGAAGATCGATTTAAATATGTTGATGTGGTGTGGTGGGAAGGGGGACAGTGGAGGGGTAGGGAATGGAGCTCCTCACGAATCCGAACAGTGGGGCCACTTTACATTCCACAAGCTCCTCTGACATACCCAGAACTACCAGCCAGCCTCTTAGCTCCCCACTCTTAAATAAGAGTAGACAACTAAGGATGATGAGACATCCAAGGAATGTTTAATAAAATAGCATTTTTAAAAGAATCATTCAGAGAACAAAAAGAAGTTCTTCAAAATTAAGAACACGAAAGCAAAAATGAAAAATTCAATAGAAGGGGTGGGACATGAAGTTTAGGAGCTACCAGCAAATTGAACAAAAAGGCAGAGAGATGGCTGAGCCTGGTGGCTCACACCTGTAATCCCCAGCACTTTGGGAAGATGAAGAGAGCAGAGCATTTGAGGTTAGGAGTTTGAGAGCAGTCTGGCCAACATGGTGAAATCCCACCTGTACTAAAAATACAAGAATTAGCTGGACCTGGTGGCATGCACCTGTAATCCCAGCTACTTGGAAGACTGAAGCAAGAAGATGCTTGAAACAGGGAGGTGGAGGTTGCAGTGAGCCAAGATCATGCCACTGTACTACAGCCTGGGCAACAGAGAGAAACCCTGTCTCAGAAAAAAAAAAAAGAGATAAAAAAATGGAGCAACAGGATTGTAACTGAAGTAGCTGCAGCCAAATTTATTGGTTTCTACACCAGGAGTTGAACCCGGGCTGCCTGGATGAAAACCAGGAATTTTAACCATTAGGCCACCACAGAAGCAAGCAGCTGCTGCTGGAGCTTAGCCTTTCAGTCTTTTAACTCTGAGGAGTGGGGAAAGGGGCCTTGGTGTTGCGGTCAGTGTTACAGCTTAAATAGAACTTGTGGACCCAAGGAGTGTGCGATAGTGCAATTTATTAGGCAGAGCGAAAGGACAGCTTCCACGCGGCTGTGGAAGGGGACCCAGAGAGGGTGCCACCCTACGCTGGGGCAGCTAGAGCTTTTACCCCTGAGTTATTCCCTTTTATTTATGCTTTTATTTAATGTGAAGGGTTATTTTTAAACTTTTTTTGGATTAATTGATTTTTGAATTCTTTACCAGATTGGCTGTTTTACAACCCTGAGTCACAGAGCCTCCACCTTTAAGAGCCGGAGGCGGGAAATTAGAGACAAAGCCCTTACCTAGCCTACCAGAGGTGGGAAAGTGGAAACAAAGGACCCTGGAGGGCCAGAGGCAAGAAAACTGGAGAAGTTCTGAGCTTGAAACAAAGCCCCCAGCCTACCCCAGGAAGTTTCTTTAATGCAGTCTCTTAGGACGATAAGAACGTTAGGCATTAGCCCCCCCAGGCAACTGAATACAGAAATTCCAGAAAGTGAAAAAGTAGATGTACCTTAAAATTAATGACTTTAGTCAAAATTGTAATTGATGTGCTTGATGGAGGAATATAGTAGAAAAGAAATATGAATATATGTTCTGATAGTGGATGTGTTTTTTTATTTATGGAAAATAGATGAATTCTGTGTTTAAAGTAAAACGGCTGGTTCTCTAAGATGTAATAGGGTTAGGAAGAATCAATATCATGAAAATGGCCATACTGCCCAAAGTAATTTACAGACTCAACGCTATCCCCATCAAGCTACCATTGACTTTCTTCACAGAACTGGAAAAAACCACCTTGAACTTCATATGGAACCAAAAGAGAGCCCGCATACCCAAGTCAATTCTAAGCAAAAAGAACACAGCAGGAGGCATCACACTACTGGACTTCAAACTATGCTACAAGGCTACAGTAATCAAAACAACATGGTACTGATACCAAAACAGAGATATAGAACAATGGCACAAAACAGAGGCATTGGAGGCAACACAACATATCTACAACCATACAAGCTTTGATAAACCTGAAAAAAACAAGCAATGGGGAAAGGACTCCCTGTTTAACAAATGGTATTGGGAAAACTGGCTAGCCATGTGCAGAAAGCAGAAACTGGACCCCTTCCTGACACCTTACACTAAAATTAACTCCAGATGGATTAAAGACTTAAACATAAGACCTGGCACGATAAAAACCCTAGAAGAAAATCTAGGCAAAACCATTCAGCACATAGGAGTAGGCAAGGACTTCATGACTAAAACACCAAAAGCATTGGCAACAAAAGCCAAAATAGACAAATGGGACCTAATCAAACTCCACAGCTTCTGCACAGCAAAAGAAATAGTCACTAGAGTGAATCAGCAACCAACAGAATGGGAAAAAATGTTTGCTGTTTACCCATCTGACAAAGGGCTGATATCCAGAATTTACAAAGAACTCAAACAGATTTACAAGAAAAAAAACAAACAAGCCCATTCAAAAATGGGCAAAGGATATGAACAGACACTTTACAAAAGAGGACATATATGAGGCCAACAAACATATGAAAAAATGCTCATCGTCACTGGTCATCAGAGAGATGCAAATCAAAACTACATTGAGATACCATCTCATGCCAGTTAGAATGGCAATCATTAAAAAATCTGGAGACAACAGATGCTGGAGAGGATGTGGAGAAAGAGGAACACTTTTACACTGCTGGTGGGAGTGTAAATTAGTTCAACCATTGTGGAAGACAGTGTGGCGATTCCTCAAGGACCTAGAAATAGAAATTCCATTTGACCCAGCAATCCCATTACTGGGTATATATCCAAAGGACTATAAATCTTTCTACTATAAGGACACATGCACACGAATGTTCATTGCAGCACTGTTTACAATAGCAAAGACCTGGAACCAACCCAAATGCCCATCGATGATAGACTGGACTGGGAAAATGTGGCAGATATACACCATGGAATATTATGCAGCAATCAAAAATGATGAGTTCGTGTCATTTGTAGGGACATGGATGAATCTGGAGAACATCATTTTCAGCAAACTGACACAAGAACAGAAAATGAAATACTGCATATTCTCACTCATAGGCGGGTGCTGAACAATGAGAACACATGGACACAGGGAATGGAGCACTACACACTGGGGTCTATTGGGGGGATTAGGGGAAGGACAGTGGGGGGGGAGCTGGGGAGGGATAGCATGGGGAGACATGCCAAATGTGGGTGAAGGGGAGGAAAGCAGCAAAACACACTGCCACGTGTGTACCTATGCAACTATCTTGCATGTTCTGCACATGTACCCCAAAACCTAAAATGCAATTTAAAAAAATAAATAAAATTTTAAAAAAAGATGTAATGGAAGATAGTAACAGAAAAACTTGAATGGTTAAAAGCTATACAAGGCTTGGCTGGGCGCAGTGGCTCATGCTTGTAATCCCAGCACTTTGGGAGGCCGAGGCGGGTGGATCACGAGGTCAAGAGATCGAGACTATCCTGGTCAACATGGTGAAACCCCATCTCTACTAAAAATACAAAAAATTATCTGGGCATGGTGGTGCGTGCCTGTAATCCCAGCTACTTGGGAGGCTGAGGCAGGAGAATTGCCTGAACCCAGGAGGCAGAGGTTGTGGTGAGCTGAGATCGCACCATTGCACTCCAGCCTGGGTAACAAGAGCAAAACTCTGTCTAAAAAAAAAAAAAAAGCTATACAACGCTTGAAGACAAGTAAAAATATGCTCAAGTTTAGTAATAGTCAAAGAAATGCAAGTAAGTACACAGTATCATATCACTTTATACAACACTGTACTCACAACCTTCTAAGAATAGATAGCATCTCTTGTCGGAAGGTTCTTGGGAGAAACGTACTACACATTGCTAGATTAACATCTTCTTGGAGAGCAATCTGACAATAACAGAAGACAAATTGACATAACTTTTGACCTAGAAATCCCACTCCTGGGAGTCTACACTATAAAAAAAATAAAAGCAGTAGAACATAAGGTATATGTCAAAGATAATTTATTAGACCATTTTACAGTTTTGACTAGGGCCAGCTCAAGATATAACTATTTGTATAAATTACAGTATATCCCTAAATGCAGAGTGATTATCACTTATAGACATTCATCATTACTATACCAACTCTGTGATGGGGGAATAGGGTGCTATTTACATTAAATATGCAGTTTATAAATCAAGAAATGGATTTCAGTAGAGTAAAATACTTATAGAACTGCTGGTCAAAATCTATTCTTGTATCTATGTCAACAACTTTTAACAAAGAGAACAACTGAATGCTGAGATGGGGGGTTTGCCAGACGTCTCACACTGGATGAAATACTGAACACCTTCTGGCTAAGCATTTTTTAAAGCTCTCTCTGATTTCAAGGAGTTGGTCTATTTTTCTATTACTAATTAAATTACTAAAAGCAATAGTGATCATGGCACTAATTAAGTGGGCATAAAATAAGCATTACACAAATGCACTATCTGGTTGTACATATGGAATTTCTTCTCCCTTGCAGCTCACAGCACTTAATACTTACCCGCCCTTCCCTCTGTCCATACCTGCAGTCCACACTGGTGGAAAGGGTGTTAGGGAAGAGGAAGAAACAAGCATCATCACTCAAGCCCCGATGCTCTTCATCACTTGGAAATGAGATGATGAATGTGGTTTCTCTGATAGGATCCAGGAAGGTTAAGAATGTCAACCTAGTAGGAAGATACAAAGTAGCAACAAAGGAATATGATTCTGCAATAAGGAAAGGGAAATGCATAGACTCTTCGGAGCTACCTTTCTAGAATCAGAAAATTATTTGGGCCCAGCTTACACCGAATTCAGATTCAAGTTGACCTTCAAGACTGTAACCAAAGCATTCATGCATTTCTCATTTTGACTAATTTTCACACAATTGGAGTTGACTGAACACTGCAAAATTATTTCTGGCTGTTTCATGCGACCTCCTAAACGTTCTAGTTTGTTCTACTGAGGCAGTAAGATGAATAATGTCGCCAACAACACATGTTTTCCTCCTCAGTTTGCAAAACATCCTCTCATATGTCTCATTGGAACTCCCAACAGTGCTGTGAGATGGCGCCAACAAGACAGGGATGACGATGATGTTAATTTGACAAATGAGGATGCTAGGACTCAGAGAGGGGAGTGGTTTGTCCAGTCATACCCAGGTGCTGTAAGGTATACTGCAATTTAAATTCAGTTCTTCTCGGGTTACATTCCCCCTGTTATAAGTACAGGGGCATATGTGTTTTTTATATGCACTGGTGGGAGTGCCTACTGGTATAATGTTTCCAGAGGACAATTTGGCAGTAGGTGTCAAAAGCCTTTTAATCAGCTTGGGCTGTCACGAGAAAATATTATAGATTAGAGGGCTTCACAGGAACTTATTTCTCACAGTTCTAAGCAGGGAAGTCAAAGATCGAGATACTAGCCGATTCCATTCCTGGTGAGGGCTCTCTTCATAGCTTGCCGACAACCACCTTCTTGCTGTATCCTCACATGACCTCTTTTTGTGTGTGCATGGAGAGAGGGGACTATCTGGTATCTCTTCTTATAAGGACACTAATCCTATCTGATCAGGGCCCCACTCTTGTGACCTCATTTAATTAGGCCCTAAAGACCCTGTCTCCAAATACAGTCACAATGGGGGTAAGAGCTTCAACATATGAATTCTGGCGAGACACAGACATTTAATCAGTAACAATATGTGGCGGGGTGCAGTGACTCACTCTTGTAATCCTAGCAGTTTGAGAGGCCGAGGCGGGTGGATCACAAGGTCAGAAGTTCAAGACCAGCCTGGCCAAAATGGTGAAACCTTGTCTCTACTAAAAATGCAAAAATTGGCCAGGCACAGTAGCAGGCACCTGTAATCCCAGCTACTCAGGAGGCTGAGGCAGGAGAATCGCCTGAACCCCGGGGGCAGAGGCTGCAGTGAGCTGAGATCTTGCCATTGCACTGCAGCTTAGGCAACAGAGTGAAACTTTGTCTCAAAATAAATAAATAAATAAATAGCAATATGTATATTCTTTAAGCTCATAGTTTCTCTCCTAAGAAATTTACTCAAGATGAAGGGGAGAAGAAAAGCAAAGCACACTGCCATGTGTGTACCTACGCAACTGTCTTGCATGCTCTGCTCATGTACCCCAAAACCTATAATCCAATAAAAAATTAAAAAAAAAAAAAAAAAAAAAAAAAAAAGAAATTTACTCAAGAAAATAATCCCATTTCTCAAAATATATGTAAATAAGTATGTTCCTCAAAATGTTGGGAAAAATACATTTCTGAACTTCAGTTTACTCATATACAAAAAGAGAGATAACAGCAATATATATTGCATAGAGTTGTTACATATATAATGAAGTTGGAGCACAATGCCTAGCAAACAATAATTTCCATATCAGTTATTTTCACTAACCATTAATAGAATACCCAACAAAAATAGTTTAATCAATGGACATGTATCCTCTCACATAACAGGAAGTCCAGACACAGGACTGGTTAATTTAGCAGTTCAATAAAGTCAACACTCGATTTTAGTGTCCCTATTCTTTTCATAACTTTATTTGCTCATGGTCTCAAGATGGCTGCTGCAGCTCAAGATACTGCATCCCCATGTGACAAGTCCCCAAGGCAGATAGGGGTGGCAAGGGAAGAAAATCTTTTCCAGAAGCTCTCATTAGACTTTCCCAAAACTAGGGCACAGGCCTACCCTAAATCACTGCAGAAAGAAACAGGATTATCATGATTTACTTACACCACTTTTCCTAACGAAACAAAGCAGGAACACAAAAGGGAAATCACTCTTGGGTGGGCTGCCGGCAGTCTCTACACTGTTACTTTCTGCTCCTGAGATTTCATCTTCCATCTCAGACCAATTCTCTTTATAAGTCAGACTTTAATACACCCCAGACTTTGAATGCCAGCCATCTTCCTTGTCTTAGCAGTCAGTGCTGAAGCCCTACATAGGCCTGCCCTCTTTCTTCCCCAACAAGTCACAGCTTGGGCAGAATTGGATAAAGCTATTAGAAAGAGCAAGATCCTGTGCTTAAAGGACTGTCAGAATAGACTAGTTTTCATGACTGGGCTCAGGGGCCAAGAGTAAGGCAGAGGCCTGCTCAACAGCTTGGCCACGTGAGGCTCTGTGCTCAGAACCACAAGGCAAGAACTAGTCTGAGACACAGAGACAAAACCCACTGCTCAGAGCTGGGACATCAGGCCAGAGAGGGACAAATGGCAGCAGTTACTCGATTCTAAGCCTTACAATACTAAAGTCATGCCTGATCCTTAAAACTGTCTGGCCAGAGGTCATGTTCCCAGGCTGCCACACGTGGCCGTACAGATTGTGATCAGTGCAAGGGCCCCAGAATGAGAGAAGCGGGTGAGGATAAAACCCAGGTTAGCAATGCTCTCCAAGCCCTAACCCCATTATTGGATTCCATCTTCCTAAAGAAGTAGGTGCCTTTTTCTTCAGAAGTAATGCATTTTTCAGATGGATAACCTGAGGTCAGGAGTTTGAGACCAGCCCGGCCAACACGTGAAATCCCATCTCTACTAAGAATATAAAATTAGCTGGGTGTGGTGGTTGCACTCCTGTAGGCCCAGCTACTTGGGAGGCTGAGGCAGGAGAATAGCTTGAACCCAGAAGGTGGAGGTTGTGGTGAGCTGAAATCGTGCCATGGTACTCCAGCCTGGGCGACAGCACAAAAGAAAAAAATTAGTACACTCAAAGGAGCCTTATCCTTGCCACTCCCTGAACCACACAGAAGAAGATACCTTTTCCTGATTTGTGTGAAAATTTCATATGGATTATCTATACCCCAGTCTGGCTTGATCTTAGGGGACTAGTGTGAGCCTATAGATGAGAAGATAGGGAGGTTCATGGGGTCTCAGTTTGCAAAGAGAAGGCCTGGAACCATGTAAGACCTGGCCAGGGCCCAATTTTGCAGAGCTACCTTCAGCAACATTTTAAGAAAAATAATTCATAAGAAGAATTTTTTTTCTGTCTCCCTCTATGTAGCCCTCTTTCAGCAGTCAGAGTACAGAGCCATATGCGTTTTTTCTATCCAAGCAGCAACTCCAGACAAGACTCACCTTAGACACATGCAACGTGGGGAGGTGATTTTTTATTTTATTTTATTTTTTTATTTTTTTTGAGATGGAGTTTCGCTCTTGTTATCCAGGCTGGAGGGCAATGGCGCGATCTCGGCTCACTGCAACCTCCGCCTCCTGGGTTCAGGCAATTCTCCTGCCTCAGCCTCCTGAGTAGCTGGGATTACAGGCATGCACCACCATGCCCAGCTAATTTATTTTACTTTTAGTAGAGATGGGGTTTCACCATGTTGACCAGGATGGTCTCGATCTCTTGACCTCTTGATCCACCTGCCTCAGCCTCCCAAAGTGCTGGGATTACAGGCGTGAGCCACCGCGCCCGGCCCACAATGTGGGTAGGTGATTTAACACACTCTTGAATGTCACTGCCCCTATTACCCCACTGGCCCTTCCACGCAGAGCTTCTAGGATGAGATCTATGCAAAGACTATTTCTCTGAAGGAACTGCTTATAAGCTCTTCTCCATGTGGTTTCATGGCCCTGTGCCTCTATCCGGTATGTTTTTTCTCACTGCCTGGAATCTCCTGCCGCATCGCACTTCTCCAGATAAATAATTACACCTCCTTCCTCAAGGATCCCATAGCTCTTGAATGTCCTTTAGATCATAAATCACACGGTACTGGGATTATTTATTTATAGATATAACCAGATAATTAAGCAGGAAGCTCCTCCTCAAGGTCAAAGACCTCATCCTTATTATCTTGGTTTTCAGCTCAGAGCTCAAGAGGCTCAGTGGAAGGAGCAACAGGAGGAAGGCAGGGCAGAATCAGATCTGTTGAAGGTTAATCATCAGCATGGCACAGGAGAGGGGAGGAAGAGAATGAATGATCACTTGCAAGAGGACTGAGAAAGATCAGAGAGCAAGGCCTTTCTTAAATATAAAATTCCCTAGGGCAAGCTCCACTTCCAGTGATGGGGTCATTGTAGATGGAAAGCAAAAGATGAGGAATTGCCCAGAGACTGATGGGTGATAGGTCCCACCACCGACCCAGAGCTGGATTCTTGGGTGGAAATCAGATCGCTCCTGCCATTTGAACTTTATAGGGCTTCCAATGAGACCTTCTCACCTTCTTAGAAATACGTGAGGAAGTCTTACCCATGGCTTATCTCCAGTCCCTTATGCATGGCTCTTCAATAGATAGAACCCTGAGTTTGTCCAGGAGAGCTGGTGATTCATGAAAAACCATCGAATTGATCTGGTGGTGGCAAAGCTAGGCCTGTGTACCCAGAGTCTTAGGCCAAGGCATGAAAAGACTGCAGGAAGGATACCATTTCGAAAAGAGGGTACATGTAGAAAGAGAATCTTCACTTCAGCTAATGAGGATTAGCCAGAGGACATACTGTGGTTCATAGCAAGCGCACTTTTGGGGTGATGCTTCCTGGAGTGCTGTAACTGGAGACAACCACACACATTCTGCCATTCAGGCAGGTCAACAAATACCCAGCCTTTCCTGTGGGTGATTCCAAATACTCCAGCTCAGGACAGTGTCAGGTTTCTATGGAGGACTTTTTTAATCCAGACAAGCTTTCCCGGCTTCAGCAAAGGAGGTTCTCAAATTCACGGCATGTGCTCAAGGCTGGTTAGTGCAGAATAGAAAAGCTTGCCTCCACGTGGAGGATTTGCTTATTGTTCTGTCCACCATGCAACTGCGAATGAAATGAATTCTGCAGGCATCACCTATGCAGGCCATGCACAATGGGATGAGAAGTCAACTCATTTAAAGGCAGGGAAAGTGGCTTTCTTCCGCAGAGACAGCAGGAGTCCACATGTAAACCACAGCTCTTGCTAAGAGGAGAAATGGAGAATAGTTTTGAAATGAGAACAGAAAGAACCCCAAGAAAAAAAGTCTGTTTTTTATTTTTATTTTTTCTGAAATGGAGTTTCTCTCTTGTGGCCCAGGGTGAGTGCAGTGGCACAATCCCGGCTCACAGCAACCTCAGCCTCCTGGGTTCAAGTGATTCTCCTGCCTCAGCTTCCTGAGTAGCTGGGATTACAGGTGCCCACCACTACGCCTGGCTAGTTTTTTTTTTTTAATCAGTCTCTGTAGAGACTGTCAAAAATTGCCAGTGCCGACTGTATTACAAGTCGTCAGAGCCGGGTATTTTTAGTAGAGATGGGGTTTGGGCGTGTTGGTCAGACTGGTCTCGAACTCCTGACCTTGTGATATGCCTGCCTTGGCATCCCAAAATGCTAGGATTACAGGTGTGCACCACTGTGCCTGGCCATCTGGTGTTTTTTTTTTTTTTTTTTTTTTTTTTTTTTTTTTTTTTTGAGACGGAGTTTTGCTCTTGTTACCCAGGCTGGAGTGCAATGGCGCAATCTCGGCTCACCGCAACCTCCGCCTCCTGGGCTCAGGCAATTCTCCTGCCTCAGCCTCCCGGGTAGCTGGGATTACAGGCACGCGCCACCATGCCCAGCTAATTTTTTGTATTTTTAGTAGAGACGGGGTTTCACCACGTTGACCAGGATGGTCTTGATCTCTTGACCTTGTGATCCACCCGTCTCGGCCTCCCAAAGTGCTGGGATTACAGGCGTGAGCCACCGCGCCCGGCCATCTGGTGTTTTTAAAGTGTTGTCTGTGCTGGTGCTGGTGCTGTCGGGTCCAAGGACCACCCTTTGAGCATCAGGGGCTCAGAGGACACAAGGCCTGAGACTATTTGGCAAAAAAATAAACAAACAATAAACACACAAACAACAACAAAACAAATGTGTATCAAGTAGGGGAAAAATGTAAACAACATTCTGGCAAGAGTTTGTGTTGATGGGTGCTCTCAACACAAATGAAACTATTGTCAGGTTTCTCCATGAGATATCTACTGCTGTTCAAGAAAAAAAAATTACTCCAAAAGCTTAAAACAGGAATTGCCAAACTTTTGTCTTAGTTTACTTCTGAGACAGAGTCTCACTCTGTCACCCAGGCTGGAGTACAGGGGAGCAATCACAGCTCGGCTCACTGCAGCCTCAGCCAATCACTAGGCTCAAGTGATTCTCCCACCTCAGCCTCCCTGAGTAGCAGGGACTACAGGTACATACCTCCATCCCTGGCTAATTTTTAATTTTTTTTTTTTTTTTTGAGACAAAGTCTCACTCTGTTGCCCAGGCTGGAGTGCAGTGGCACGATCCAGCTCACTGCCACCTCCACTTCCCAGGTTCAAGCAACTCTCCTGCTTCAGCCTCCCAACTAGCTGGAACTACAGGCGAATGCCACCATGCCCAGCTAATTTTCTTGTACTTTTAGTAGAAATGAGGTGTTTCACTATGTTGGCCAGGCTTGTCTCAAACTCCTGACCTCAAGTGATCCACTCGCTTTGACCTCCCAGAGTGCTGGGATTACAGGGATGAGCCAATGCACCTGACCGTAATTTTTAATTTTTTTGTAGAGATGGGTCTTAACATGTTACCCAGGCTGGTCTGGAACTTCTGGGCTCCAGTGATCCACCTGCCTCAGCCTCCCAAAGTGCTGGGATTACAGACATGAGCCCCCCCATGCCTAGTCACGAACTTTCCTTCTGTAACATACGGCCAAATGGTAAACATCTTCAGCTTTGTGGGTCATGTGGCTGCTATCACAATTACTCAACTGTGCTGTTGTAATGGGAAAGGAGCCATAGACAATATATAAACCAGCAGATATGGCTTTGTTCCAATAAAATGTTATTTACAAAGACAGGGTGCAGTCTGGATTTGGTCTTGGAGCAGTATTTTGCCAACCCCTGCTTAAAATAACAAATAACTATTACCTCTCAGTTTCTGTGGGTCAAGAATCTGGGAGCAGCTTAGCTAGGTGGTTCTGGCTCAGAGTCTGTGCTGCAGTTGCAATCAGTCTGTTAGCTGGGGCAGGAGTCGTCTGAAGGCTTGATCAAGGCTGGAGGACCTGCTTCCAAAATGACTCACTTATATGGCTGTTAGCAAGAGACCTCAGTTCCTCATCACACGGACCCCTCCATAGGGCTGCTTGAGTGCCCTCACCACATGGCAGCTTCCCCAAGAGTGCATAATCCAAGAGAGAATAAGAAAGAATCCATGAGACATTTTGTAACCTATTCATACATATTCTGCCATATTCTATTCTTCAGAATTGAGTCATTTATCCAGTCCATACTTTTAAAAAGGGGACTAGGTTCCCCGCATTGGGGGGTAAAAAGATAAAAACAAGAAGGTAATAGAATCAAGTCAATTTCAGCAGGTGTGGTAGCTCATGCCTGTAATCCCAGTACTTTGAGAGGCTGAGGATAGGAGACCTCTTGAGCTAGGAGTTCCAGACCAGCCTGGGCAACATAGCGAAAACCTGTCTCTTAGAGAGAGAGAGAGAGAGAGAGAGAGAGAGAGAGAGAGAGAGAGAGAATCAAGTCAACCTTGTTGTCTTGGCCAAATGTATATTTCTATTTCTTAAAAAACCAAGATTTAGCCTTATTTTTGAGGCTCGTTTTCACCATATATTAATTTTCGATTTCTTGAGCTTCAGTTAAGTCAACTGACTTGAAATTCCAAAAACAGCCTCTTGTTAATGGGAAGTCACAGCTCTGCTATGTATTATACTTTTTGTGCCGTGTACAAGAAGAAGCACAGATGAGGAGAGAAGTGGCTGAAATTCAGCCTGCACTCAGTTCACCACACTTTGTTACCAAAAGAAGGAGATAATCTTTGTCTTTCTTCTGCCCAGAGAGGGCACCTCTGCAAGGATTTCCACAATGGCATGTGCCAGCAATGCCCCTGGGATGTTGATTGTTTACATGACTTAGCCCCAGTCTCAGTATATTCTTTAGATCCTGACTGTGACATCCATCACATTCTCCATCTCTCAGTCACCTTCTCTGTTGGTGGGTTTTGCACATCCAGAGAGTACATAATAATCCTTTAGTATTTAGATTAAAAAATAATGGAACTTCTATTTGTAACTGTTTAAATCTAAAGCATGAATGAAAGTAAGCCTTGCTATTAGCTAATACATTAACACTGGCTTGTGTGTTAACTTATAAATAAATATATATATATTTGAAGTGAACACTTAGAAGTTTTTACTGACACATAATCAAGAACGATGAGAGACTATTGTTTTATATCATCATTTAAGTCACTGATAAAAATGTTAAATGAGACCAGGCTGAGAACAGACCCTTCAGGTGAACACTGATCCAGTAATCTGTGTGGGTGACATTACCACTTGTCTCAGCATCTAATGCCAAATCAATCATTATGGAGCAGATAATCTGTGCTAGGCAGCCTGGAAAATGGTCCCCAGTGATTCTGCCTCCTGTTTTTCACACCCATGTAAATGGCATTTTGCAGGCAGCTTTGTAGTAGATCCTGAGCCTGAGGTATCCAGCTAAGCCACACCCAGATTCGTGACCCACAGAAATCGTGAGATAAAAAATGTTTGCTGTTTTAAGCGGCTAATTTTGGGGTTATCTCCATAATAGATGACTACTACACTCTTCTAGGTGATGCGTAATAGATTGCAATAACCAGCAACTCTGTGGTCTAACTATTATCATCTTCATTTTACAGATAAAACAGAAACTCAGAGTATTTAAATGACTTTCCCAAATTCAAAACAGCTAGTAAATGACAGCACTGGAAGTTAAATCCAGTGTGGCTCTGAAGTCCACACTCTGACTAGCTGTATGACCTTGGGCAAGTTACTGTAAACTTTTAGTAGTCAGTTTCTTCATCAGTAAAATTAGGGACTGAAACAAAGTATACATCTCTATTTTTCTAAAATTTCATACCCCTCCTTTGCATTATCCACAGCCCAAGAAGCAAATTGAAATGATATTTACACTAAGAAATATGGAGGGGGAAACAAGGATTTGAAGATTACTCAATTGAGCTGAAGAAATGCAGCCATGGGGAAAATCACTGAGGCTCGTGACTCTCCAGTGCATACATGGCTGATGCTGACAACTTCCTATTCATCCTGGGGCTGCCACTCAGAGCATAAAGGTGGGAGGAGGAGATCCATTTCTTTCTTTTTGTTGAATTAGTCTGTCACAGGAAGATGGAGATTTGTTTCTTAAAAGAAAAAGAAGAAGAGGCTTCTAATCTACTCTGACCAACTGTTATGTTGAAATGTCTTCACAGAGATCCTTCCAGCTGCAATAAATGTAATAAAAGTAATAAAACTTACTTTGGCTGCAACTCAGTACACGGACTCTGAAATAGTGAGGCCAGGCAGATGGAATGCTGGAGCAAAGCAGGGAAAGGGCTTAATAACAACCATGATAACTGTGGTTGTACTCATATATATTCAGATGTTTTATTTTATTATGATTTGTTGTTTTTATTGTTACTGGCTTTTTGTGTGCGAGCCATTTTGAATCTTTTAACTCCTTTAAATGCCTTCAAAAGCTAGTATTTTAGCTGAGCACAGTAGCTCATGCCTATAATCTCAGCACTTTGGGAGACAAAGGTAGGAAAATGGCTTGCACCCAGAAGTTCAGGACCAACCTGGGCAACATGGCAAGATGATGAAGTTTTGCTCTTGTTGCCCAGGCTGGAGTGCAATGGTGTGATCTCGGCTCACCACAACCTCCGCCTCTTGGGTTCGAGCGGTTCTCCTGCCTCAGCCTCCCTATTAGCTGGGATTACAGGCATGTACCACCATGCCCAGCTAATTATGTATTTTTAGTAGAGATGGGGTTTTGCCATGTTGGTCAGGCTGGTCTCAAACTCCCGACCTCAGGTGATCTGCCTGCCTCGGCTTCCCAAAGTGCTGGGATTACAGGCATGAGCCACCGCGCCAGACCAAAAAAATTTTTTGTAAATGAACTGGGTACAGTGGTGCACACATATAGTGTCCCAGCTAGTTGGGAAGCTGAGGTGGGAGGACTGCTTGAGCCCAGAAAGTTGAGGCCACAGTGAGCCATGATTACACCACTGTACTCCAGCCTGGGCAAAAGAGTGAGACCCTGTCAAGAAAGAAAGAGAGAAAAGAAAGAAAAGAAGGAAAGAAGAAAGAGAGAGAGAACAAGAGAAAAAAGAAAGAAAAAAGAGAGAGAAAGGGAGGGAGGGAAAGAGAGAGAGAGAAAGAAAGAAGAAAAGAAGCATTTTAAACTATGCCTCAGATCTAAAAATAAGTGAATCACTGCCATAAATTGCAGAATAGCAAGCCCAGCTTGGTTAGGAGGAGACCCTTTGCATGTGGGCTCAAAACTCTACCTGCCACTTTGGCATCTTTGAGAACAGAGACCTTCAACTTCACCCTGAGGGGACTGCTATACTCATAACTGAAGATGTGAAGTCCAGATAAATGAGCAGGTAAGGTAGAGAAAGATGCAAAGAATTTCTCTCTTCCTCAAAAGAAAGACACCCAATAACAAATCTCCTTCAGTGCTTAATAATGTTTGGCAAGGTAGTCTAGTTGAAAGCTTAGGACTTGGCTGTTTAATCATTCATTCATTTCTTCAAAGGGTTTGCCACTTACTAGCCAGGTGAACACAGGCAAGTTATTTGCTCTCTCTGAGTCTTAATTTCCACCTTTGTATAAAGGAATTATAATACCTCCTTTTTCCTTATCATTGTAGATTAAAGAAGATCACTTTTGAAAGAATGGTGCACAGTGGTGTAAATAATGAAAATTCAGAAAATACTGTGTCCTTCTTTCACATTCCTTTTTTTTCTCAAGAAATGTAAAACAAGTATACGTTTTTAAAAAATCATTCCAGCTGCTCCATGGAGACCATATATAAATTGAAAGAATGGAAATAGAGAGGTGAGTCAGGAGACTATTAAAGTTGTCCAGATGGGAGATAAAAATGCCTCAGGCTCAGAGAGCTCAGAGAGTAACAGTAGCAAAAAAGAGAAGTGGGTAGATTTGGGATGTATCTTAAAGATAGAGTTGACAGTGCTTGCTGTGGCGCACATGGAGAAAAAAAAATCCCTCTTAAAAATTTTATTTAGCTTATTTCATTCCAAAGAAAGGGGACTGACTCATTGGTGCTGTGTAGATTGGTCTTCTCCAACAGAACTTTTTGTGATAATACAAATGTCCTACATAGCTGTTGTCCAGTTTGGTAGACGTGAGCCTCATGTGTCTCTTGGCACTTGAAGTATGGCTAGTATGACCAAGAAACCAAATTTTTAATTTTATTTAATTGTAATTAATTCAAAGTTATATAGCTATATATATGTGAAAGAAGGACACAGTATTTTCTGAATTTCCATTATTTGCACCACTGTGCACCATTCTTTCAAAGAAGTGATCTTCTTTAATCTTTACAATGATAAGGAAAAGGGAGGTATTATAATTCCTTTATACAAAGGTGGAAATTAAGACTCAGAGAGAGCAAATAACTTGCCTGTGTTCACCTGGCTAGTAAGTGGCAAACCCTTTGAAGAAATAAATGAATGATTAAACAGCCAAATCCTAAGCTTTCAACTAGCTTATTAGACAATGCAAATCCAGGTAATATACAACCTAGATTTTTTTCCCTGTAATTCCTTCAAATTTGACAGACACAACAATTTAGAGAATATACAGTTTGCTCCCACATACATTTTTATGATGTTGTCCAACCTTAACTGTTCAACCAGTTTATGTTAATTGAGCTAAAATCTGGGGGGGAGAAATCAACATTCTTTCTACTTCTATAAATCCCAATATGATAATATTAATCAGTAAGCCATTTAACCAATGAAAACATTATATAAATTATATCTTTGCATGTTTTAATTATGTTGCTCCTCAGCCTAATTTGTGTGAAATCAATTGCTATGGTAACTACATATTGTGTTATTTGGCCATAATGTCTACAGCAGAAATAACTAATTAAAAAAAAAAGTATAAGGAAGATTATGTTGTAAATCTGACTCTCTAGCAGCCTAAGAACTGAAGTAGTCATTACACCTTAGATATTGAGAAGGCGTATCAAGGTTGACATAAGGGGAATTGCAGTGGCAATAATAAAATTGAAAATAAATTTTAATTTGTTCTACCTCCTTACGTTTTATGCACATTAGTAATACTTTTCATTTATAAAAGCCCTTTTCCCTTTTTTCCCTCTCTCTTCTTATTTTCCTTTGGACAATAAGTTCTAATATCTATCTGCTCCCATATAGTTTAGAGATACTTCAAAAATGTCTTCAACACTAAACTTCCCCTCTGTGCTGCACTTAGGAAAAAACCGTGCTTACCATAGTATGCATACTTCCTCCAAATTCCTACTAGATACTCTGAGTGAGTATTTTTTTGGTTCTGCCTGCCCACATGTCCCCTTTTTCCTCATAACTGCAATTCCTTTCCCCCTAAGGTAGTATTCCTTACCCCTAGTTGTGATTTTGGTGGGACAGCCAATCATAATACTCCTCTCATCCCCCAGCCACAATCGTTAGCCTGGGATTAAACATGGTACTCTTCCAGTTCCCAGCAGAGTTCTTATCTGAGATTTTATACACATTCGGAAAGAAAGGTGACCTCCTTTACCTTTTCAGTTGCTAAACTGAGATGCTGTAAACCTTGAGCTATCAGTAATCATACTCTGTCATCTCCTAACCACATGAAGGAAGCTCTCCTGAAATGGGGAAGAATCAGAGCAGCACATGGAGGGAAGTAGAAGAGAGGAAGAAAACAAAGGGACAGATCCAGTGATTTCATTTCTCTGCCTGAGGCCAGCTCCACCCAATGGACTGCCCAGTTCAGTAAACCAACAATTTCCCTTTTATACATAAGCTTCTGTGAGTTGGCTTCTGCCATTCGTAACCAAATGTGTCCTGTTGAATATAGGGCCTCTCCAAACTCACAGCCATGCTTTCCCTCACTCTCCATGCTCAGCCAACACTCTCTGGTCACTATGGTCTTTCATCACTGGGCCTGGAGCCATTGCCTTCAGATCTCAGCTCAAACATCACTGTCTTAAGGAGGTCCTGCCTGACTCTTAGATGTAGGTCATTCACCTGCTATAAACTCTTTGTGCACTTTGTGCTTTCCCTATCATCAACCTCTCCCTACTTATTATTAGTTGGATTGCCTCTTCGATGTTTCTCTTTACCACTAGACTCTGAGCTTTGGGAGATCAGGGAACTGCATCTGTGTTATCACTGGTGTATTATCCAGCACCTAGAATAGTGCTTAGCCCAGAGTATGCACCTAAGGAATATTTTGAATGAACAAATAAATGAGGGGTGTTTTCTGTTGTGCTTTGTCATTTGAAACTGACAACAGATCTATGTGTATTGTCAATATATTTTCAAAACTTAGTGTACCCTTCACAACTCTACTTCCTAGCAGAACTAAGCTGGTAGACACTACATTTTCTAAGATCCCACAGCTCAGAAGGCCAGTTACCAGGCCGGAAATGTGACTTTCAACTCCTAATCCAGCCTATTTCTCACTATAAACACCTACTTCTAAAAATATTTTTTCATACAAAAAATAAATAATAAACTTCTCAGTTGCAGCCAGGGCTAAGATCCACTGTTCCAAAGTCACCTTATTTTTCCTCTTAGAGAAAACTGATACTATCAAGTGGCATTGCCCTAATTGTTTTGTGTGTCTCTGTGTATTCATTCTAATTCTCTTAATGAAATTGTTAATTCCTTGAAACTTTAGTCTTGCTATTCGAAGTATGGCCCCTGGACCAGCAAAATCAATATCCCTCCAAGAGTTTTTCAGACATGCAGAATCTCAAGTCCCATCCCAGAACCCATAGAATTAGAAACATTTTAACAAGATCCCCAGATAATACCATGTACAGTTCTCAACCAGTGCTCTGGAGTAGTCGGTCACAGCAGATGTTTTTGTGCCATTACATTTGTATTCAGAGCACACAGATTGGGAGACTGCAGGTGAAGGAAAATAGTTTAAGGCTTTTAAGGAATCAGATGTTGAGGTGGTCAATTAATTCAACGTGCCAAACTGAGAGTAACACTCAGACCGTTATTCACCATTACAACAGTGCTAGCAAGAAGCAAAAGAGGGCGGCTCCAGCTCCCCCACGTTCCCCTTGTCCCCATGGAACAGCTCTAGGTGAGGATCAGATGATGTGGAGCACAGACAAGAAAAGTGAGACCCTGCCCCACACGAAAGGCTCCTGCCTTTTTATAGGCCCACAGGCTGGGAAAGGGGGAGGGGCTAGGAATAGAAAGGTGTGGAGTCAAAGTGGCAGAAAGTGCCTCAGTCAAGGCACCCAACAGACAGCCTCTGAATAGAGACATCTGGGCTAGGCATACAGCCATGCATATGTGCACGAACAGGTGCAGGGTTGTCGGGGTGGGGTGGTGAAACAGAATCCTTTTTTATTTAATGAATGAACCTAACCTTCCCATCTGTTCCCCTCCCTCCTCTTCCCCTCCCCTTCCCTTCCATTTCATTTTTGAGGCAGGATGTGGCTCTATCACCCAGGTTGGAGTGCAGTGGCATAATCTCAGCTCACTGCAACCTCCGCCTCCCAGGCTGAAACCATCCTTCCATGTCAGCCTCCCAAGTAGCTGGGACTACAGGCAAGTGCCACCATGCCCAGCTATTTTTTTTTTCTATTTTTGGTAGAGATGGGGTTTTCCCATGTTGCCCAGGCTGGTCTTGAACTCCTGGGCTCAAGCAGTGCTTCTGCCTCAGCCTCCCAAAGTGCTGAGATTACAGGAGTGAGAAGAAAGAGGTATTTTCACCTGAATCCTTGGATGCAACTCCCTTGAAGGAACTGTAAGGCACTGGCTGGTGTACCGAGTGTGGTGTGGGAAGGGCAGCTTCTTTCTTCCAGGGAGCTTGCCAGGCAAAGCCTTGTCATTATCTCAAATCACACATAGATCACACAAAAGATTTTGGCCTGGAGTCAAAATTCTCAACTAGTTGATACAAATAGGCACCATTTAAGAAGATACTACTCCGGCTGGGCGCGGTGGCTCACGCCTATAATCCCAGCACTTTGGGAGGCTGAGGCAGGTGGATCACGAAGTCAAGAGATCGAGACCATCCTGGTCAACAAAGTGAAACCCAGTCTCTACTAAAAATACAAAAATTAGCTGGGCATGGTGGTGCGCGCCTGTAGTCCCAGCTACTGCGGAAGCTGAGGCAGGAGAATTGCTTGAACCCAGAAGGCGGAGGTTGCAGTGAGCCAAGATCGTGCTATTGCACTCCAGTCTGGCTAACAGCAAAACTCCATCTCAAAAAAAAAAAAAAGAAGAAGAAGAAGATACTACTTTGCTCAGTTGGCTAAGCAAGTAGTCTATCAAAGCGACCAATGCATATTGAAGGATTTCTCTCCAGAAATGGTTCTCAAAGAGCAATGTCTGGACCAGCAGCATTAGCATCACCTGGGAACTTCCTGAAAATTCAAGTTCTTGGGCCCCACCCTAGACTTTCTGAATCAGAAAATGTGGGGATGGAATCCAGCCACCTGTGTTTCAATGTCCCCCAGGTGATTCTAACACATGCTAACATTTGAGAACCCCCTACTCTGCAGCAGGTTTCTCAAATTCAGCACTACGGACATTTGGGGCCAGATAACTGTGTCAAAGGGAGCTGTTCTATGGATTGTGGGATGTTAGACAAGCCTCTGGCCTCTAGCTACCAGATTCCAGTACCATATCCCTGGTTGTGACACCGTAAAATATCTCCAGCCATTGACAAATATTCCCTGGGGGACAAACTTGCCCCCGGTTGAGAACCACTGCCCCAAAGTAATAACTATGGCCTAGATTGGTCCAAGACTAAAGCATAACATATAAACATACAAAAATAATAACATAATGCACTTAAGTATTCACAGATACACGACAATGTGACATAAACTAACCATTAAATAGCTTACAAAGCACTTACACATACAGGTCATTTATTCCCCACAGTAATCCTAGAAGGAGGTTAATTATCATCATTCTCATCTCGGTGGGAAGGAAACTGAGATGCATACAAATTACTCAGTATGACCAAGGTCACTGCCTGCTAAATGGCAGAGATGGAACTTAAAGCTAGGTCTTTATTTTTCACGAATAAAGAGAATTATCTTATTAAATGAGTTATGGAGGGGTTATTTCTAGCCTTTAACAATATTGTGGCTGTTGGAAAAAATTCAGTATTAGCTGAGAAATAATAGTTGCAGGGATACTTTAACAGATTATTCAATACAAAAAAATGTATTGTGCATCCAAAATCAGGAAAGCCTATCTTTAGATAGTCACACAAATGATTATATGAGCTATTATTTGGAAATAGAAGTCTTATGATAGTCAGCCAGGCATAGGGGCTCACACCTGTAATCCCAGCACTTTGGGAAGACGAGATGGGCGGATCACTTGAAGTCAAGAGTTTGAGACCAGCCTGGCCAACATGGTGAAACCCTGTCTCTACTAAAAAAAAAAAATACAAAAATTAGCTGGGTGTGGTGGTGCATGCCTGTAATCCCAGCTACTCAGGAGGCTGAGGCAGGAGAATCGCTTGAACCCAGGAGGTGGAGGTTGCAGTGAGCTGAGATTGTGCCACAGCACTCCAGCCTGGGTGCCTGGGTAACAGACTGAGACTCCATCTCAAAAAAAAAAAAAAAAAAAAAAGTGAAAGTGATAGTGAGCCTGAGTCAGAGATGTTGGGGAGATTTGTAATCAAATAAGAGGAGTAAAAAACAGCACAATTAAACAAATCTAGGAATCGTCTTTCTCCTGTAAACTTCAGCCTCTGCCTGGTGAGAAAGTGAAATGAGAATCCTAGGACATTGGCTAAAGGAGATAGAGGGAAAGCACCCAGCACACTGTGGAGCCATTGTTCTGCTGTGATCCAGATCCCTGCAGAATGAGGTGCTGCCTAACCAGCCTTAGGCTTCCACGGTGCAGTGCCTGAGACTTCCTGAAAGTGGACGGAATACTCACTCAGAGGTGAGCTGGGGATTTCCAGGGCACAGTAATAGACTTTGGCTTCAGAGTGAGCATCCAATCAGCAGTAGCCAACTTGGTGACCTTTGGATGGTCCTCCAACATGGCCAAACTTGTTGCAAAGCATAAAACTGAAATGCTAAATAAAGATGAAGGCCAAATCAAAGTCATGATGAGACAAATGACCCCACACAGACCTTTTGATGTCAGTTCTTTTTTTCCCTGAGAAGAATTTGAAACCTCTTGCCTCCTCTTTAGAGAGGGTTGTTAATGGTCCTATAAACTGGAGTTTAAATCTGGAAACATTTCTCATCAAGGGAAAGAGCACTGAGCTTGGACTCAGAATCCTGGGTTCTAGTCCTGGAGGTTCAACAGAGAAACCCCTCAGCCCCCTTCTGCCTCAGGTTTTTCTTATAGAAACAAAGAGAGTTGGTTATAAGAACTCTAGGATTTCTGCCACTTCTACCCTTTAGCAATATCTTAAATTTGCATTTAATATACTCCCCACCTGGGAGACACCATACATAAAGTGACAGAAGGCAGGATTTGCAGTCATTTAGGCCCAGCTCACAATCCCAGCTCTGCAGTATTCTAGCTGGATCATGTTCAACAACTCCTCTAGCCCTCCCTTTGCTCAGTTTCTTCATCTTTAAAACAGAGGTGGTAATAACAGTATCCAACTCAAAAGGACTTTTGTGAATATTAAATGGAATTATATGTATAAACGATTAATACATAGCTCCTGGTACGTAGGAAGCATTCAGTAGATGGAAGTTACTATTAGGTATTTGAAAATGGACAGGCCAGGTGCAGTGGATCCAAGCACTTCAGGAAGCCAAGGCAGGAGGGTTGCTTGAGGCCAGGTATTCGAGATCAACCTGGGCAAAATAGCGAGACTCCATCTCTATGAAAAAAGAAAAAAAAAAACTTAGCTGGACATGGTGGTACATGTTTATGATCTCAGCCACTTAAGAGGCTGAGGTGGGACAACTGCCTGGGCCCAGGGGGTCAAGGCTGCAGTGAGCCATAATTGCACCACTGCACTCCAGTCTGGGTAACAGTACAAGGGCTGTCTTGAAAAAATTTTAAAAAGGTCCGGGCACAATGGCTCACACCTGTAATCCCAGCATTTTGGAAGGCCAAGGCGGGTGGATCATGAGTTCAGGAGATTGAGACCATCCTGGCCAACATGGTGTAACCCTGTCTCTAATAAAAATATAAAAATTAGCTCGGCGTGGTGGCGCATGCCTGTAATCCCAGCTATTTGGGAGGCTGAGGCAGGAGAATCGCTTGAACCAGGGAGTGGGAGTTTGCAGTGAGCTGAGATCATGCCACTGCACTCCAGCCTGGTGACAGAGTGAGACAAAGGAGAGGGGAGAGGGAGGAGAGGGGAGGGGAGAGGGGAGAGGGGAGAGGGGAGAGGGAGGGGGAGAGGGAGAGGGACAGGGGAGAGGGGACAGGGAGAGGGAGAGGGAGAAAAGAAAATGTACACTCAGGGAAAGAAAATTGAAGGATTTTTATTAAAATCTATACCTCATTTTGTGATAGAGGGAGCTAGAGTGACTTAAATGTCAACTGGCTAAAAACATTCTATTTTTTAAAATCTCAAAACTGGTAAACAGCCTCTTAGAAGGAACACAGGCCATTTCTTGTGTTTCCTGCATGATTCAAATTGGTGGATAATTAGTCATAACGATTTCCTGAGTACACGGCACCATTTTGTAATGTGCTTTTTTCTGCTAGTTTGGTTAGAGATGGGAAAATTGTGAATGAAAGAGGAAGGTATATAGACGTGTTGTCCAGTACAGTGGACAGTGGTGCCATGTGGCTACTCACAGCTTAAAATGTGGCCAGTTCAAGTTGAGATGTGCTATAAGTACAAAACTCACAGCAGATTTCAAAGATTTGGTACCAAAAACAGTAAAATATTCAATAATACGTTTATATTAAGTATATGTTGAAATGATAAAATTGGATTCATTGGAGTAAATAAAATATTCAAAAATAAATTTTACCTGCTTTTTCGTTTTTTAATGTGATTATTAAGCAATTTTAAATTACATATATGGCTTGCAGTATGTTTCTGTTGAACAATGCAGTATAGAGAGGAAAAATGAGAACAAACTTACACAAAGAGCAAGAAAAGAAAGGAAGTGCCAGGGATGTAGAAAGTTAAAAATAAAAAAAAGAGCCCATGAGGACGGCCACAGGCTTGATGATCCTAGCTCCATGCAAAGAAAGTCACCAAAATTGATTTTCCTATTAACAAAGAAACTAGCAGAGATTGGATTCCCTATGTCTCTTACATATTTCATTTTGTAACATTTGGTAGAAGAAAGAAAAGAGAAGTTGTGCCTTCCTCACCTCTTTCTTTGGATAATCTCTTTCAATCTTATAAAACTGTGTCCTCTTTGGTCCTAAGTGGTGGAAAGATAAAAGTAAGGAAAGTGCACCCTCTGCAGGCCACTTGGTATTATAGAAATGTTGAACAGTGAAGTTGTTAAAAAAAAAAAAAGCGGAATGAATAAGCGAATGGATGAGTTACACTCATATTACTGCATCTACTGCTGTCATCATTGATTCAGTAAGCTGAAAATAAAGGCAAGGAAACGGGTTGGATAGTAAGAAAATTATTCTTAGGTTATCTTAACTCTTTCTTTTTTCCTTCCCTTCTTTTCTTGCGTTCTTCCGCTTTCCTGCCTTTCTTCTCTTTTATTCTCCTTACTCCCTCCCTCTCTTTTCCCTTCCTCTCTCCTTCTCATTCTTTCCTCCTTCTTCCCTCCCTGCCTCCCTTCCTCCCTCCTTCCTTCCTTCTTTCCTTCCTTCCTTTCTTCCTCTTTTTTCCTGCTTTCACTCTTTGAACAGCTTAAACACTCCTATTTTGGAAATCCTATATAAAGAAGGAAGGCAAAAGGCCAAACTCAGCCTAGTTGCTCTATGAGGTTAATACTTCAGTCACATTGCTAAATCCAATCTGGCAGACAAAGTAAAAAAACAATAAAGCCACAAACATCACCAGCCACAAACTTAATGGTGTCAAATATGTGATTATAAGCAGCCCCTAACTTAGGAAAGGGTTACCGTCCCAAAGTCAGTTTATATTTTGGTTGTTTGGAATGAGAAATCTTATTCTCATTTTTCCTGGGCCAGTTCACAAGGGCACAAATACGTATTAACCTATAATGTATCTGAGACAGATAATAATAACAGCATTATTTTTACTTTATCAAACAGTAAGATGTAACAGCATTTTTATGGAAAAAGACAAAATGTAAGGCCCACTTTGGGCTCTCAGGAGATTATTCTTCTTTCTTCAGGTAATATGAGGAGTCTTCCACCAGCTTCTTGATTTAGAGATGAGGATTACCTCTGGGAGATCCATGCCAGACACCGCCCCCCGCTCCCCGCACCAGTATCTTGTTAGCATTCTTTTGTGCAAAGCAAGGAAGCTAACTCAGTGGTACAGTTACACCCCAAGATTTCCGAACTGGATAACAAAGAAAAATTCGTATCATCACAGGATCAGAGAAAGCAACACCCCAAAAGGTGAACTCTCTCTGCTTTCTTCAAAACACACACACACACACACACACACACACACACTCTTTCCTTTGTCACCAACACTCATTTCATAGATTAGTCATCTGTAGGTTAAGACTGCCTATAATGATAATCAGGCTTCAACAGCCTTAAGGAATGCAGCACGAGGGTTATGGAATATATTTCCTATTAGCATTTTTATTATTCACAGCATAATTTATTTTAAGACCAATTTAATTCCTTTTAACCTATTAAACAAGACTAGCATGGTTAAATTAAACTTTGCAGTGTGTGAAATAAGGAGAGTTTATGAAAGGGAATTTGGAACAACCCAGAAATTGTATTTATTGCTTACACATAATTCAAAACAGTACAAAAATGTAATACAATCTGTAAACTTGTGTTTTTGTCAAATAAAGATTATATATTTTAAAATAAACACTTTCACAAAAATACAACAAAAGGTGATAGCATTTATTATTCGCTTTTTCTTATGCTTACATTTAAACTTTTTAATCCAGAATATTTACAGCAGCCTAAATTGTGTGCCTATTCAAGCTTCACTTCTCAGAGTTAAAATGCTGAAAAAAATTAAAAGCATCTATCTTGATCAGAGTTATGAGAACACAAGTGAAATGTTTTTGCAGCCCTCCTCTCTCTTGAGTGCACAGACATACAATTCAGAGCTTTTGAGAAATATGGTCCCTATCTAATGCACAGTGGTTCAGTGAAGAAGCTCTTACTTACTTAGTGAGTAGATTAAAATACAATCAGAATTTCCTCTTTGGGAAGCTAAGTTTAGTTTTTAGCTATAATCTTTATGTGATTGCAGGTGTGATATACAGAAATCTCAGTGTTGTATAGCATGATCATTAAAAAAAATGAGCATTAGATTTAAACTTTACAGTTAAATCTTGCATAAACCACTCAGGAGATGTATGACCTAAGACATACTGAACCTCTGTGCTTTAGCTTCTTCATACAAAAACTGAGGTTTACTCATTTATTGAATAGTTACCATGTGCCAAGCACTGTTCTGAGAACGAGGAACATAATAACAAAGGACATACTTGGTCCAAATTCTTAGGAAGATTATATCTAAATTGGCAGAGATAGAGTTTTTTAAATTAATTAATGTGAAAATGGTTAGGGAGTATTAGCTTTTAGGATAAAAATAAAACAGGGTAATGTGAAAGGAATATTGAGGAAGTTCCTCGAACAGAGTTGTCAAGGAAAACCTCTCTGGGGAGATGAGATGTCATCAGGGACCTGAATGACAAGGAGGAATCATCTACACCAAGGTTTGGGAGAAGAGAGGTCCAGGCAGAAGGAAAAGATGTTGAAAAAGTCCAACAGAGAATTAGTGTGACATGTTACAAGAACAAAAGGAAGGTAGTGTGGCTGGGGCAGAGTGAGTGGAAAACAGCAGGACACAAAGTAGGCAGGGGCTAGATCACACACGCCTTAGAGGACATGTTACAGAGTCTGGATTTTAAGTACAATTCAAAGGCATTAGAGGACTTTCATCAGGATGGTTGTGAAGGCTGAGACGACATGCATAAGCCTTCAGGACAATGTGCAGAGTGAACACTCAGGAAAGGGGGACATCATCATAGTCATTGTTGATATATGATAAAAACCTAACACACAATATGTGAAGTTCAAAATATTTATTCTTTTAAAACTCAGGGTCAAGTTATTGCAAGATTAATGAAGAAAGAACAGGGCCTGAGCAGAGGATGGGAGTCAATTGCCAATCACCACCTGACCAAATTCTTGTTATTTAATGTGTTTCTTGTCATCATTATCATTTTCACCATGAGATTTATTATCAATGAATTTGAAGTAAAATCTTAGGCCAGTGCTGTTCATCACTGAAGTGAAATGTTGACCAGCCTATGGCAAATGAACCTGAAAGAGCAATACTCAAGGCTGGGGTCACTATGAAATAACACCAACATTCCTTAATTTCCCCCAGAGCATCATCAGGTAAGTGGACTTTCTGCTTTCCAAGCTGGGTGGGAATACTTCCACCCATTTTTCCAGAGCAGGTGGGCAGCAAACACTTGCTGGGCTGTGAACCTCAAGAAGTTCATTTCAAACTGGAACTCACATAGATGTGCCAAGGATTTTTTCCTGGCTACATTTTCTCATCTGTGCCTGCTCTTTCTCTAAGAACACCATATAAAGCAGTCCTTACTCCATGGATCATTTAGTTTACTAAATCATAATTTATTTTTTCTGCAGGATATCACATGCTATTTTAGAGTTAGTTTTCAAAAGGTCTTAAGTGACTTGGCTCAAAATTGGTTTTGTATTAAAGGAAAGAACCGATGTCCCAGAGTTTCAATCAGCACCTTAACAAATAGGCTGCTGACCTCCCACAGATTGCCCAGAGATTGCCAACAGCAATGGTTAGCTGAGATTTCCAAGGTTCATTTCTCTCTGCTTATTTTCTATATTTTTTTCATCCTGTTTTCATAGTCGACAGTCTTACAGGAAGAGGTTGCGGGAAGGTGGTTATACCATAAGATCGGCTGCCTTGTCCTACATAACTTCTAAAGGTGCAAGCAGCTGAACCATCTAGTCACTTTGCATGATAGTAATTTAACCACTTAAGTTGTCTCTCACATTGGGGTTACGATTCTGCATCAAAGCCATCACAACATTCCTTCAAACAACATACTAACCATGCCACTGACATTCAATTAATGTTAAATACAGTAACATTTCATTCACGTATCATATTGGGGAGAATGAGGTTTTCTACATAAATGAATTTTGCGGATAAGCAAAGCTCACCCCAACAAGAACCAAAAGATATTTGTAAATTTTGAATCATTTTTGATAGAATTTAAATGCATTTTTCATGTCCAGTGACCACTTAAATAAGGTGCAGGGAATCTTTATTTTGTTTATTCATAGCCAATAATCACTTTAAGCATAATACACAGCTACATGCAATGAATTTTCCTAAAAGCTTCAATTATATTTCTTAAGTTGTGGTGAACAAGTCTCCTTGAAGCATGCCACACCCCTGTTGGTCTAGCTGTCGCTTTTGCTTCTATTAGGAGGTTTGACTGCTCTTGGCTTGAGCATTCCCACCCCATTCTCATTTACTTGGTGTGAGAAACAAGATTATAAAACTTATGCACTTGAGCAGTATTACTTTACACCAATACTCAGTTCAGAAGGTCCTGGGTAAGATTCCATATCTCAAATAAGAGAAAATATGGGCTCAGAGACAGGCATCTTCTTTCCTTGTGAATTGTTGGCAAAGTTTGAGAATCATCTTGCGCTAAGTCACTCTGCATTATTACATTTTCTAAACATATTCTCTTCTACTTCTCATTTCTCATTTTCATTTCCTAAATAAACTTTCTTACTCAGAAAGTTAATTTCTAATTGCTGTTAGACTATATTTGCCTAAGTTATCAAAAATCGCTGTGAGATGATGTCAGAGAATGAAAAGATCTTTTGGAAGGGATGTTTGGTAAGCATTACCCTCCTTCTTCATTGAGATTCCTGATGTGATTTAACTTTCACCTCAGTGGTGCAATCTGGCATAGAGTCAGAAGCGTGAATATCTGGTAAGAAACAGAAAATAGCCTAATCAAATAGCAATGAGAAAATGTAATTGCTTTAGCAGACTGCTACATAAATAGACACATAGATCCTCTCTTGATTTTATTCCCCTGACACTAATGACTGACCCTAATGAAAATCCCAGAGGAAATCACTGTAATAAAAATAGCCAAAACATTAAGAACAGGGCAAGTGAGAATGATGATGGCTGATAAGCATTTGAATCAAGCATCCTTACTAATCCAACTACAAAAATAAGTACTGGCTCATGGGCTAAGTACCTAAAAGAAATCAGGGACCATCTTACATGAATCAAGTAGTGTGTAGACCTTAAGAAAAAATATTCTACAATGACCCCCTAGTTCCCATTATTATTTTCAATGGAATCTATATATAGAATGTAAGAAGGTCTCAATCTTGCTTTTTATGCTTCGGTGTTGTGCTACTTATGATTTCGTCGTGTTTCTAGTTTAAGCTACAAATTATAAATTCTTCCAAGTAAAAAACAAAATCATCCTAAAGTGAAACTGCTAATCCTTTTAATCATCCTTAAACCATCTGTGAATTCATAAACTAGTAATTTTGAAAAAATATATACATATACACATATAATATATATTACATTTAATCTTATTGCATATATTATATATCATATAAAATGTATACGTATTATACATGTATATAAACATATATATTATTATATATACATATAATAATATATTAAATGATTATATCCGAATGAATAGAACAGATATATATATATTACATATAGAGATATAATATTATATATAACATACATATATATATATACACACACATATATATACATACACACATCCCAGCTGATTCCATAAAGAACTTGATGTGGCTTATAAAAAAATAAAATCGGCCGGGCGCGGTGGCTCACGCCTGTAATCCCAGCACTTTGGGAGGCCGAGGCGGATGGATCACGAGGTCAAGAGATTGAGACCATCCTGGTCAACAAGGTAAAACCCCATCTCTACTTAAAATACAAAAATTAGCTGGGCATGGTGGCACGTGCCTGTAATCCCAGCTACTCAGGAGGCTGAGGCAGGAGAATTGCCTGAACCCAGGAGGCGGAGGTTGCGGTGAGCCAAGATCGCACCACTGCACTCCAGCCTGGGTTACAAGAGCAAAACTCCATCTCGAAAAAAATAAATTAAAAAAAAATAAATCACTAAGGATTTTTTTAAGTTGAGAAAGTCTCAGCAAAAAAGAAAGAACAATCAGGAAAATAGTAAAACCAAGTAGTAAGAGCAGTAGACAGAAATGTTGCACCAGAGCCCTATAGAGTTGGTAGAGATGGGCTATACATTTGGCCCTAAGTTTCCAGCAGTTAAAGAGAGAAACAAAAGCATGGGGAGATTCATAGAGGCCATAAAAAAAAAAAGCCATGGTTGAGTGCTGAGATAAATTTTTCCCACAGGTCATATAAAAAGGATATCATGTAATGAAATGATTGGCATTCATAAAAACAAGCACTGAGTAGTGCTAACAGTCTACGGTAGTTGGCCGTTCCTTTTAATTTGCCTTATTATAGGACAATGGCATGATACCAAAATGCAATTTGTCAAACTCAGTTCTCTGAAGGACTAAAACTTTAATGGTCTGGCTTCATCCGAGGGCAAAATTAATTATCTAAATGAGAATGTACTGCATGGCATTCAGAGGATTTTGCTCAAACATAAATTTTTGAAATTAGGCGTTTGATAAGGATTGGATAAAGAATAGTTATAAATTATCTTCTCAAACTAGAATCCAGGGTGCATATTTCTGTGTAATAGAATAAGGCAAAGAAAATTGAGGAAATGCCCAAGGCAAACACTGCAGTACCTTTAGAAAGAACCAATATCATGCCCTCCTAACATTTCTGAATTCATTTCAAACTATAATTAAATGGGAAAGTAAGCCACCCATGCTTTACAACACAAAGAATGATGACACTAATGTTTAGCTGGAGTTTTTTCAATATAGATATTAATAGTTACCTGCTATAGTGGCTCAAGAAAAAAAAACCTCAGTAAAACATCAAAACGACACCTTAATTTAGGTAATACTGCTTGCTAGTGAATCAGTTTATCCTATGGATAATGAATAATGGATCAATTTATCCTGATCCCAACATTTTCTTAAGATAACTTGTTGAATGAAGTTGTTGAACACAATGTAAATGAATGTTGGAGAACTCTTGCCAAAAACAGGGACTGGGGTTTTAGAGTGGCTGTGGTAGACTGACTGCACTATTGTCCTCAATTTCCATGTCTCCGTGTATCCACAGTCTTTGATACTACCATGCCACACTGATCCTGGGTGTGGCCATGTAACCTACTTCAGCCAATGGGCTAGTAACAAATTTGACAAGGTACTTACACATTTCTGCTTGCTCCCTTGGTGCCCTCTATTTTCATGAGAGCAAGCCCAGGTAATCTACTAGAGGATGAGACCATGTCATGCACAGCTAAATTGCTCCAGCTGACCCCTGCCAACACTGCTCCCCAACCCCAAGCCCACCTGCCAGCTGACTGCAGATACCTAAGCAATCCCTGCCTAATACAGTAAAGCTTGGTCAGATCAGCCAAACCGCCCAACCAGAACTAGGCATGTGAGAAATAATAAGTAGCTGTTGTTTTAAGCCACTGAGTTTTGGAGTGGTTTGTTACACAATTACTGACTAAGCGCCTGAACTTAAGCCATTTCTCTCTCTTTTTTTTTTTTGAGATGGAGTCTCGCACTGTTGCCAGGCTGGAATGCAATGGTGTGATCTCAGCTCACTGCAACCTTGGCCTCCTGGGTTCAAGCTATTCTCCTGACTCAGACTCCCAAGTAGCTGGAACTACAGGGGCATGCCAGCACACCCAGCTACTTTTTGTATTTTCGGTAGAGACAAGTTTTCACCACACTGGCCAGGATGCTCTCAAATTCTTGACTTCATGATCCACCTGCCTTGGCCTCCCGAAGAGCTTGGGATTACAGGCATGAGCCACTGCACCTGGCCAACTTAAGCCATTTATTTATGTAATATTAGGAAATAGAACCAAGAGCTGCTAGAGTTATCTATGGAACTTAATAATTTTAAAGTAATATTTAATATTACTTTTACTTTCAATGGAAACAGGGACAGATTCAGTTAGTGCATCCAAAAGTAATATTAAATATTATGAAACAAAAAGAAACAAGGTAGTCAAAATATCCCTGTTTTATTCATTTTGAAATAATCATTTAACTTAACAGGAGACTGTTCTTCCAAACCCAGATCTTTGCACTGGTATTAAGATGCAAATTCTAGTCTGGGTGTAGTGGCTCACACCTGTAATCCCAGCAATTTTGGAGACCAAGGCTGGTGGATCATGAGGTCAGGAGATCGAGACCATCCTAGCCAACATGGTGAAACCCCGTCTCTACTAAAAATACAAAAAATTAGCTGGGCATGGTGGCGTGTGCCTGTAATCCCAGCTATTCAGGAGGCTGAGGCAGGAGAATTGCCTGAACCCAGGAGGCAGAGGTTGCGGTGAGCCGAGATCGCGCCATTGCACTCCAGCCTGGGTAACAAGAGTGAAACTCCATCTCAAAAAAAAAAAAAAAAAAACAGCCAGATGTGGTGGCACACGCATGTAATCCCAGCTACTTGGGAGGCTGAGGCAGGAGAATCACTTGAACCCAGGAAGTGGAGGTTGCAGTGAGCAGAGATGACACCACTGTAGTCCAGCCTAGCGACAGAGTGAGACTCCATCTCAAAAAGAAGAAAAAGACGCAAATTCTATATAGGAAACAGGACTGGGTTCAATATTATACTTAGGTGGGTTTGCCTATAATTGGTTCCTGTGCACAGAATCAAATATTGAGTAAAGATCAATAAAAGATGCAATCTTATCTTGTTATGGAAAGATTTTTGCATAAAATATACAGAAAGGAAAATTAATTTGATGTGGAAGAACTTTGCCAAAAGCCTGCTGCTTGCATAGAACAATGGTGTGAGAAACTCAAACTTGCAATCTGTGGTGGGAAACCCGGCTAAAATATAAAAAAGAATAACCAGCAAACTGATGAATTCATAATATGAGAAAGAGTAAATTAACCTTTGTTTACAAAAGGGGAGATGGGAAATATACTATATTTTGCTCCATCGGAACCAAATTGGAAAGGCCAGATGCCAACAGACAATAAATAATTTTAATAGCAGAAAACCTCCTCCAAATTATGTATATAATTTGGCCTTTTCAATCAGCAAAATGATGAAATAAAATGTTCCCTGCATGTGCTAAGGAGAGGAGATTTATCTCAAAGTATAAGCCTGAGAAAAGAGGCCCTTTGTATTTCTTGATATTGTGACTACTTCAACCTTCCTCATCAGGTTTGTCTTAAAACCTTTCCTGATTCTCAATTCGAACTGCCAAGTCTGGGTGAGCCACAAGAATTAATTTTAAAAAGTAAAATATTTTTAAATCAAGAGTAACAATTGGATTTGGTAAGATGCTGAATTACTTCTGACTTTCATTTCAGATGTGAGCTCTCAAGCCTGGCCATGACTGTTTTTAGCTTTGTAACAATCATAAACACAGGAATTATGTCATACAGCATCCCATGTAGGAAACAGAAACCACTCAAGCAGAAGGGGTTTAATACAGGAATCCGATCCTTCAAAAAATCTTGATGGGCTGGAGAAGCAAGCTCTAAAATGGGCTTCCGGGAATAAATCCCAGATGTAACAAAACAACTTACCTTGGGAGCTACACTGAGAGTGATCAGCAAGGTAGGAGGAATCAAACACCACCACTGGATGGACCGAGATCAAGAACACACCACCACAGCTGTGACCCAGAAAGCAGGAAGCCAGGATTACAAAGCTGTCGCCAGCCCCACGGCTGCTCTTGTACATCTGTAAGCCTGGATAGCAAGGTGTATTTTTGGCAAAGAGGTGGCAAAAATGCACCATCTCATCACATTCCTTATACTAAGGTTCACAAAAGACCCTGGCCCCTGGTCACCCATGAGTGCACCAGGAATTCTTGTTGAATCCATGGCAGCTGTGGAGGCTTATGGTAGAAATGCCAAAGCAGCATGAAATAGATTTTGTTTTCCTATCACTTTCCAATCCTCACAGGAAGGTATCTAACTGGTGGAGGCTTATTTGTATCCAGAGCCATAACTACAACAGAATCCAAGAAACACAGTTTCTGCTTCCCAACCTTGCAGTACAAGACTTCATGTGTGCCAGTCTAGCACATCCATCGGGGAACTATGACAGTAACTTCTATCTTTGCTGAAAGAGAGACTGATAAACACAGTTTTAGTTCATCAATAGTCGATTCATGAAAGCTCAAGAGAACCTTCTCTCTCAAGTCACCTGAGATAAAGATTTCATCTCTAGATATCTAAGGTATTACCAATAGGATTTAAATGCATCTCACTCCATTTCGCCCTTCTCATTCCCACTACTCTAACCAGCTCAATCACACCTAGGCACAAAAGATACCAGGACAGCTAAACCAACATTGAAACTAATAAATAATCAATCATTTTCATCCAGTTCAAGATCTTCCCTCTTAGAATGGTAATAAACAGGGAGTGATTAGCTATAATAGATTTCATTTCTTGTGACTTTGCCCTAACCTGGCAAGACTTAAGGGAGCTATTCACTACAGTACAGCCTCAAATAGATTGACTGGACTACTCTTGAAACTCTGAATGTTGTGGGCCACATACAGAGACCACTTTGGAACAAAACAGCCACAGAGCATTCTCACCCCGAGGTTACAGATGACCCTGGGCCCCATTTGCTATTGAGTGTACCACCAATTCTTGCGTAAGCCAAAGCAGCCATGGAGACTTGAATCTTCTGAAGTTGCTTGACTTGAGAATTTAGCAGAACCTGGGGGCTTTCTGTGGCAGAGCAATAAACTGAACCAATCAGATACTTGGGATGTTTGAACGTGAAACATGTAGAGCCCTTCCTGGGGGGATGGAGAGACAGTATGGGGAAGCTGAGAAACCCACCGAGAAAAGGAAGCAAGCCAAAGCTAAGAAATAGGGAAGAAAAAAAAAGAGCTCAGCAGTCGATAGAGGTGAAGAGATGCAGAAGCCACCTTGGTAAACACCTAGGTGTTTACCACCTTGGAACAGATAAGCTAAGGTATGAGAATGGTAAGTCAGAGACAGTCACCCTATGATGATACACATGAAAAGTCATCTGGCTTCTAGAACAGTTTTGCTCTTTCTTACTTTTCTGTAATCCTTAATAAACCAAACCCTCTAGAGTCTCAGCATGTAGGTTTCCTTTCTTTCCAACCTCAAAGAGCCTATCCTACACACTAAAGCTTACAGAACAGAGAAAAATTATGTCTGAGTTTATTTCATATGTAACTCATTCAGATTGAGAAGACTATGTATGCAAATGAGGTTGGTGTGGAATTTCCCATTCAACACTTCCCTGTGATGCTCATAGAAGTGGTTCATGGGAATCCTTCTCTCAATGGTTTCAGGCAGGTATTCACTGGTTCTTTACCAAGCTGGAAATGTAAATGGTTTATCCTACTATGGAGATTAATAGAATAGTTGAGAGTCCAAAGATGACAGAATTATGGCCTAACACCTAAGCAGAGCGTGGGTGGTCTGATACAGAAATATATGAATCGAGGCAAAGCTCATCTGATTTATCAAAGAAATTAATGGAAGGAAAAAAAACTTTTCATAAGAATACAGAATGTTATAGACTGAATTTTGTCACCCAAAAATTCATATATTGGGCCAGGTGCAGCAGCTCAGGCCTATAATCCCAGCACTTTGGAAGGCCGAGGCGGGTGGACCACTTGAGGCCAGGCATTTGAGGCCAGCCTAGGAAACATGGAGAAACTTCATCACTACTAAAATTACTAAAATTAGCTGGGTGTAGTGGTATGTGGCTATAATCCCAGCTACTTGGGAGGCTGAGGCACAGAGGCAGAGATTGCAGTGAGCCAAGATCCTGCCACTGCACTCCAGCTTGGTGACAGAGAGAGACTCTGTCTCAAAAAATAAAATAAAATAAATTCATACATTGAAGCCCTAACCCCCTAACTTGACTAACTTGACTACATTTGAAGATAGGGCATACAAGGAAGTAATTAAGGTTAAACAAGTTCATAAGGGTGGGGTCCTAATACCATAAGGTTAGTGTCCTCATAAGAAGAGACATTAAAGAGCTTGCTCTGTCTCCCATCATATACACACAATGAAGTCATATGAGCACACAGTGAGATAATGTCTGCCTACAAGCTAAGAAAAGAGGCCCAGGACCAGCACCTTGATCTTAGACTTTCTAGCCTCCAGAACTAGGAGAAAATAAATGTCTGTTGTTTAAGCCACCCAGCCTATAGTATTATGTAATGGCAGCCTGAGCTGACTAAGACAAAGAGCTTGGTAGCCATCATCCCCTTCCCCCCAACAAGCTTGGAGAAAAAAAAGTGAGCACAACTAGCCTATTTTTATCTCTGTGAAAGATTTTTTCCCTCCATTACAAGGAAAAGAAGAACCTAAAATCTGGCATTTATAGATACCTGCAGTCAAAATATTCATGTATCCAAAATAGATACTGTAACTTTGCTTGGAGTTTTTAAAATAAAGTAGTTTAGGAACCTTATCTTAGTGTCCCAACTATGCCACATTCTAGTAGAGGAATCTTGTTCATTGGAAGGAAAACAACCTCTATCTTAACAACCAGAAATTATTAATACAGAATAGATATATTGGTCATAGCATAGAGGCTGATATCAGCAACTGTTGCAACTGTCTCTGTGAGCTCAGCATCCATCTAGCTCTCTTATCTGAATCAAGACAGCTCCCTCCACATGAGAATTTGGAGCAAAGGATATGTACAGACTATCTGGACCAAGACACCAGCCCTGATACTGAGCTCACAGCAGATTCAGTCATCTAGAGAAGATCCCCCTTGACTGTCACCAGAAAAAGTGTCAGAGTGACAAGTGAAACCATCTGCACCCACAAAGCTTGAGGTCCACATTGACATGACTTTACTATTCCAATGTCCTCATCAACATAACTTTCTTCCCAGAAACAATGGCCTAGAAACATAAAAACTGCAAGTAACTTTATTGTCCACTCCAGAAACTTCCTGAAAAACCCATCAGCTCTTAATAAAAAGCATCAAGTGATGATTTACACAAGACTCTTTGAATCTTTGCCTCAAAATCTTTTTCTTGCTGTGCCCATATCATGATCTTTACTCAAACCTACCCAACCCCCTGCATTGAAGGACCTGCTTCAACCAGACTTTAAAAACTCCTGAATATCCCAATTTCGTTCCCCACTGAGTTTCCAGTAAGACACTGTTAAGGTAGTATTCTTTGTGTCATCAACATATTGTCCCAGTAACATTTTGGGGAGCCAGTATTCCATAGGAATTAGGAAATAATTATAGGTAACCAGACAGTATAAGATATCTTGCAGGAGGAAGCTAGAGACATGTCCCTTCAGAAGGGTGGGCAGGAAGAGTAAGCACCCAAATGGTGCAAGGACAAGATGAGCCTCACTGAAGACAAGAATCTTCGCGGGGGTGAGCCCTCTAAGGAGAGCCATAGAAGCAGCAGTGCCAAGAGACAGGAGGAAAGTGGTTCTGCCCCTGGTGTATCCACAAAGGCAAAGGCTTCCCCCAAACATATCTGAGTCTTGGCCAAATGCCTTGTGATCCCCCTGGAACACAAAAAGGTGGAGGTCTGCAAAAACTTCTCCAAGGTCATCTTTTTCTCACCTCCCAATCTCCCCTGGGAAGCTGTCATGAAGCAGTTTCTCCTCACCTCCAGTGTTCTGATGAGATATGGGTCATCCTGCCTCACCCCGTATTAATAGAGTGGCATAATTTAAAACCACTAAGCTGCATTACACAGCTTGTATTGCAAGCTCCAAGTCCCTTTGGTTTCAGTGTCATTCTTTTTAATGAGCAGAACAATGACCAAGAGAAGCCGGCACATTTGGCTAGTCTTCCTTTCATCATCTATGTGACTAATAAACTGTCTGATTCTAAAAAAGAATACTTGTGTCTTTACCAGTCTGCCTTACAAGAGCTCCTGAAAGAAGCACTAAACATAGAAAGGAACAACCAGTACCAGCCACTCCAAAAACATCCCAAAGGGTAAAGAGCATCAACACAATGAAGAAACTGTGTCAATGTATGGGCAAAACAACCAGCTAGTGTCAAAATGGCAGAATCAAATTCACACATAACAATATTAACCTTAAATGTAAATAGGCTAAATGCCCCAATCAAAAGACACAGATTGGCAAATTGGATAAAAAGTCAAAACCCATCGGTGTGCTGTATCCAGGAAACCCAACTCACGGGCAAACACATACATAGGCTCAAAATAAAGGGATGGAGGAAGACTTATCAAGCAAATGCAGAGTTAAAAAAGCAGGAGTTGCAATCCTAATCTCTGATAAAATAGACTTTAAACCAATCAAGATCAAGAGAGACAAAAAAGGGCCTTACATAATGGTAAACAATCCTAAACATATATGCACCCAATACAGGAGGACCCACATATATAAAGCAAGTTCTTAACGACCTACAAAGAGACTTAGACTCCCACACAATAATAGTGGGAGACTTAACACTCCATTGTCTATTCGACAGATCAACAAGGCAGAAAATTAACAAGGATATTCAGGACTTGAACTCATATCTGGACTAAGCAAACCTAATAGACATCTACAGAACTCTCCACCCCAAATCCACAGAATATACATTCTTCTCAGCACCACATCATACCTACTCTGAAACTGACCACATTATTGGAAGTAAATCACTCCTCAGCAAGTGCAAAAGAACAGAAATCACAACAAACAGTCTCTCAGACTACAGTGCAATCAAATTAGAACTCATGATTAAGAAACTAACTCAGAACCACACAACTTCGTGGAAACTGAATAACTGGCTCTTGAATGGGGACTTGATAAACATTGAAATGAAGGCAGAAATAAAGATGTTCTTTGAAACCAACAAGAACGAAGACACAACATACCAGAATCTCTGGGACACATTTAAAGCAGTGCCTAGAGGGAAATTTATAGCAATAAATGCCCACATGAGAAGCAAGGAAAGATCTAAAATCGACATCCTATCATCAAAATGAAAAGACCTAGAGAAACAAGATGAAAAAAAACCTCAAAAGCTAGCAGAACACAATAAATAACTAAGAGGAGCAGAACTGAAGGAGATAGAGACATAAAAAAACCCTTCAAAAAATTAATAAATCCAGGAGCTGGTTTTTTGAAAAGATCAACAAAATGACTGCTAGCCAGATTAATAAAAAAGAAAGAGAGAAGAATCAAATAGATGCAATAAAAAACTATAAAGGGGATATCACCATCAATTCCACAGAAATACAAATGACCATCAGAGATTACTACAAACAACTCTATTCACATAAACTAGTAAACCTGGAAGAAATGAATAAATTCCTGGACACTTGCACCCTCCCAAGCCTAAACCAGGAAGAAGTCGAAACCCTGAATAGACCAATAACAAGGGCTGAAGTTGAGGCAGCAATTAATAGCCTACCAACCAAAAAAAGCCCAGGTCCAGATGGGTTCACAGCCGAATTCTACCAGACATACAAAGAGGAGCCGGTACCACTCCTTCTGAAACTATTCCAAACAATCCAAAAAGAGGGAATCTTTCCCAAATCATTTTATGAGACCAGCATCGTCCTGATACCACCCCAGCAGAGACTCAACAAAAAAATAAAACTTCAGGCCAATATCCATGATGAACATAGATGCAAAAATCTTCAACAAAATACTGGCAAACTGATTGCAACAGCACATCAAAAAGTTTATCCACCATGATCAAGTAGGCTTCATCCAGGGCTGCAAGGCTGGTTCAACAAACACAAGTCTATAAATGTAATCCACCATATAAACAGAACCAAAGACAAAAACCACATGATTATCTCAGTAGACGCAGAAAAGGCCTTCAACAAAATTCAACAGCCCTTTATCTCTCAATAAAGTAGGTTAATGGAATGCATCTCAAAATAATAAAAGCTATTTATGACAAAGCCACGGCCAATATCATACTGAATGGGCAAAAACTGAAAACATTCCCTTTCAAATCTGGCACTAGACAAGGATGCCCTCTCTTACCACTCCTATTCAATACAGTATTGGAACTTCTAGCCACAGCAATCAAGCAAAAGAAACAAAGGGTATTCAATTAGGAAAGGAGGAAGTCAAATTGTCTCTATTTGCAGATGACATGATTGTATACTTAGAAGACCCCATTGTCTTTGCACAAAATCTCCTTAAACTGATAAACAACTTCAGCAAAGTCTCAGGATACAAAATCAATGTGCAGAAATCACAAGCATTTCCTATACACCAATAAAAGACTTAAAGAGAGCCAAATCAAGAAGGAACTGCCATTCACAATTGCTACAAAGAGAATAAAATACCCAGGAATACAACTAAAAAAGGATATAAAGGAACTCTTCAAGGAGAACTACAAACCACTGCTCAAGGAAATAAGAGAGGACACAAACAGATGGAAAAACATTCCATACTCATGGTTAGGAAGAATCAATATTGTGAAAATGGCCATACAGCTAAAAGTAATTTATAGATTCAATGCTATCCCCATCAAGCCACCTATGACCCTCTTCACAGAACTGGAAAAAAACACCTTAAACTTCATATGGAACCAAAAGAGAGCCCGCATAGCCAAGACAATTCTAAGCAAAATGAACAAAGCTGGAGGCATCACGCTATCTGACTTTAAACTATATTACAAGGCTACAGCAATGAAAACTGTATGGTACTGTTTCCAAAACAGAGACATAGACCAATGGAACAGAACAGAAACCTCAGAGGCAATGCCACACATCTACAACCATCTGAACTTTGACAAACCTGACAAAAACAAGCAATGGGGAAAGGATTCCCTGTTTAATAAATGGTGTTGGGAAAACTGGCTAGTCATGTGCCGAAAGCAGAAACTGGACCCCTTCCTGACACCTTACACTTAATTTAACTCCAGATGGATTAAAGACTTAAATATAAGACCTAACACCTAAAACCCTAAAAGAAAACCTAGGCAAAACCATTCAGGACATAGGCATAGGCAAGAACTTCATGACTAAAACAGCAAAATCATTGGCAACAAAAACCAAAATAGACAAATGGGATCTAATTAAGCTCCAAAGCTTCTGTAAAGCAAAAGAAACAATCCATTAGAGTAAACTGGCAACCAACAGAATGGGAAAAAAGTTTTGCAATCTGCCCATCTGACAAAGGGCCAATATCCAGAATCTACAAAGAACTAAAACAGATTTACAAGAAAAAAACAAACAAATCCATTCAAAAGTGTGTGAAGGATATGAACAAACACTTTTCAAAAGGAGACATTTATGAGGCCCAAAATCATGAAAAAATGCTCATCATCACTGGTCATTAGAGAAATGCAAATCAAAACCACATTGAGATACCATCTCAGGCCAGTTAGAATGGCAATCATTAAAAACTCTGGAGATAACAGATGCTAGAGAGGATGTGGAGAAATAGGAACACTTTTACACTGTTGGTGGGAATGTAAATTAGCTCAACCATTGTGGAAGACAGTGTGGAGATTCCTCAAGGTATCAAATTCCATTTGACCCAGCAATCCCATTACTGAGTATATATCCAAAGAATTATAAATCTTTCTATTATAAAGACACATGCACATGTATGTTCATTGTGACACTGTTTACAATAGCAAAGACCTGGAACCAATCCAAATACCCATCGATGATAGACTGGACAAGGAAAATGTGGCACATATACACCATGGAATACAATGCAACCGTAAAAAATGATGAGTTCGTGTCCTTTGTAGGGACATGGATGAATATGGAAACCATCATTCTCAGCAAACTGACACAAGAACAGAAAAACACCACATGTTCTCACTCATAGGCAGATGTTGAACAATGAGAACACATGGGAGATCGATCCAAGATGGCCGACCACTAACAGCTCAGGATTGTAGCTCCCAGTGAAAGCTCAGAGAATGAGAGGACGCCACATCTTTAGACGAATTTTCGTCACTCACCGATTAGCTGATTCCCAGTGGAGGAGCCCCACGTGTCGCCAGCGCGACTCTTGTGGCCGCCGCAGGGGTTTTGCTGGCGTCTCGGCGCAGCAGCTCTTCATGCAGAGCCAACGGGACTGCTTCCCCTACTGACCGGAGTTTGGAGCTCCGGGAAGTCAGAGCCGCTTGTTGCGGACTCAAGAGGGAAGCCAGACCAGAGATTCCTGGGCAGAAGAGCACCATCAGTCTTATCGCTGCTATTTAGGCTGCCACAGTGGGTTGCTCGGATCCCAGCACTGGGAACCAATAAGTCGGACGTCGACTCAGAAACCTAATTAGAAAGGCGGTTCATCTACAATGAAGGGAAAAAAACAGCCTAAGAAGGCCAAGTATACTCAAAATCAGAACCCATCAGCAACGGAACAAGCCCTGATGGAAAAGGACTCATCAGCAACCGAACAAGCCCTGATGGAAAAGGACTCATCAGTAACGGAACAAGCCCTGATGGAAAAGGACTGTGTTCTATTATCTGAAGTAGGCTTTAAAAGGTGGATGATAAGAAACTTCTGGGAGTTAAAGGAACTTGTTCTAACCCAATGTAAAGAAACTAAAAACTTGGAAAAAAGGTTAGATGAAATGTTGAAAAGAATAGACAATATAGAGAGGAATACAAATGAACTTATGGAGTTGAAAAATACAACACGAGAACTTAGTGAAATATGTACAAGCTTAAACAGCCGAATGGATCAAGCAGAAGAAAGGGTATCAGAGGTCGAAGACCAACTTAATGAAACAAAACGACAAGACAAGAATAGAGAAAAAGGGATAAAAAGGAATGAGCAAAGTCTCCAAGCAATATGGGACTATGTGAAAAGAACTAATATACGCTTGATTGGTGTACCTGAATGCGACGGAGAGAATGAATTCAAGCTGGAAAATACTCTCCAGGACATTAACCAGGAAAATTTTCCTAATTTAGCAAAGCAGGACACTATTCAACCCCAGGCAATACAGAGAACACCACAAAGATATTCCTCAAGAAGAACAACCCCAAGGCACATAATCGTTAGATTCACCAAGATCGAAACGAAGGAGAAAATATTAAGGGCAGCCAGAGAGAAAGATCAAGTTACCCATAAAGGTAAGCCTATTAGGCTTACAGCAGATCTCTCAACGGAAACCCTACAAGCTAGAAGACAGTGGGGGCCAATATTCAATATACTTAATCAACAGAACTTTCAGCCCAGAATTTCATATCCTGCCAATTTAAGCTTTACATTTGAAGGAAAAATAAAATCTTTTAGGAACAAGCAAGTACTCAGAGATTTTATTACCACCAGGCCTGCTTTACAAGAACTTCTAAAAGAAGCATTATACACAGAAAGGAACAATCAGTATGACCCTTTCTAAAAATACACCAAAAAGTAAAGAGCATTAACATAAAGAAGAATTTTTATCAACGAAAGGACAAAATAGCCAGTTAATATCAAATGGCAGCAACCCTAAATTTAAATCGACCAAATCTCCCAATCAAAAGATACAGACAAAATCTAACAGTATATCCAAAGATATACATAGACTCAAAATAAAGGGTTGGAAAAAAAAAACGTACCAACCAAATGGAGAGCAAAAATAAATAAATAAAAAGCAGGAGTTGCAGTTTTCACATTTGACAAAATAGATTTCAAAGGTACAAGGATACAAGGGTAAAAGGATTAATGTAATAATAAGAGATCTTAACACCCAGATACATAAGACCCATAATGAGATTTAGATTCAACGAGACAGAAAATGGATAACGATATCCGGGACTGGAACTAAGATCCAGAACAAATAAACTCAATAGAGCTCTCCATTTTAAACACACAAAATATACATTATCCACAAAATCTAACGATATATCTAAAGATATACAAAGACTCAAAACAAGGGGATGGAAAAAAACTCACCAACCAAATGGAGAGCAAAAATAAATAAATAAAAAGCAGGAGTTGCAATTCTCACACTTAATAAAATAGATTTCAAAGCTACAAGGATGCAAGGGTAAAAGGATTAATGTAACAATAAGAGATCTTAACACCCAGATACGTAAGACACATAATGAGATTTAGATTCAACGATACAACAAATTGATAATGATATCCAGGACTTGAACTCAGAGCCAGAACAAATAAACACAATAGAGGTCTCCATTTTAAACACATAAAATATGCATTAACCACTTTAAACACTCAAAATATTGATCGGCCATTATTGAAACCCATTTTAGGAATGAAGTAATATTCCTTTTTCCCTCTTTTTCTTTTTTTCCCCTTCTTTTTCTCTTTTTCCCTCTTAAAAAGAGAACACATGGACACAGGGAGGGGAGCATCACACACTGGGGTCTGTTGTGGGGGAATAGGAGAGGGACAGTGGGGGGTAGGGAGGTTGGGGAGGGATAACATGGGGAGAAATGCCAGATATAGGTGATGGGGAATGGAGGCAGCAAACCGTATTGCCATGTAGGTGCCTATGCAACAATCCTGCATGTTCTGCACATGTACCCCAGAACCTAAAGTGCAATATATATATATATATATATATATATATATATATATATATATATATATATATATAAACTCAACCAAAACAAAACAAAACAAAAATAAATGCCGAAGGATGATGTCCACCTTAGAATGGGCACGCTACAGTGACAGAAACTCAAGAAATGCTGGGTTTCCGAACAATGAGGACATTCAACTGGAATTGATAATGAAGAATTATGTATGTCTGAAAAAAAAATTCATACATGTTCAAGTCAATTGTTCCACCAAAACAGTCTGCTTCATATTTTCTGTATTTTCTACAAGGAGAGTGGATTACTTTCACAGTGAGAAAATTATTCTTTTTTGAAATCAGCCATGTATTGATGTGAGAAGACAGAGATCGGGTTTTAAGATTCTCATCTTAAAGGAGTAAAAGGAATCTATATGTATAAATTTATATATAAATCAGATCTATTTATATAAAATGTATACATTAGATATATATAAATCAGATAAATAAATATGCATATTTATATCTGATCTTAAAGGAGTAAAAGGGATTTACATTCCCAGGAAGAAGGAGAAAAGAGGAAGACAGTGGTTAAGAACCGGCATTTTGCAATCAGTTGATCTGAGTAGGAATTCTAGCTTTAACATTTACTAGCTCTGTGATCTGGGGCAAATTATTGACAGTTTGTGAACTTGTTTCTCTTCTACAAAATGGACACGATACCATTTAATTTTTAATGGTATTACCTCCATTTTATAGAAGGAAAACTAAATGGTATTTTAATCGACAATATCATTAATTTTTAAGATTGACCATTAAGAGATACTGCATGTAAAGCAGATCACACAGAACCTAGCACACGCGAGCACTCGATGTATAGCTACCCTTAGCGACGACCTGAATTATCATGTACATCTCAACGCTTCCTATGATGCCCAACACAGAGCGGACGCCCAAAGACAGTTTTGGGGGATGGGGCAGATGATCCACCTCAGGAAGAAAAGGCACACCTGCCCTGATGTTGGTGGCTGGCTCTGGAAGATTACGTGTTAATTAAGATAAGGATGTGTGGCTTCCAGGTCAGAAACGACAACGTCCCTACTACTGAGTGCGGTTAGAGAGGACAGACTGGAGCAAGCCCCGAAGGCCTGGGCTGTTTGCGCGTGCGTGAGCTAGAAACCCCCAGGAGCTCCCTGCGCACGCCCCATCGATCGACCCGATCGGGGATCGTCAGTTTGGTTCTGGCCACAGAAGTTGCTCTTCTCGCGATTCTTCAGACCTCGCGGCGGGGAAAGGACAGGCTAACCGGAGAGCTAAAGGAGCGTGGGGTAGCAGCACGCTGCGTTCCCAGAAAGCTGTGCGCGCTCCTCACTTCCTCCGCGGTCTTCCGAGCGGACGCGTGAACGGCTTCCTGCAGCCTAGACATGGCGCTTCACGTTCCCAAGGCTCCGGGCTTTGCCCAGATGCTCAAGGAGGGAGCGAAAGTAAGAGCTGAAGGAAAGGAGTGAGGTGGGAGAATCAGCATAGGGCTGCGGCGAAGTAGGAGGGCCTACTAATGGGCCTAGCGTGCTGGCTTGGCACAGCGGCCGGGGGAAGAGAAGATTCCAGAAAGGGAGGTGATATCGGAAGGGCTCGGCCCCTAGAGCCTGCGAGCACTTGCCTCCTTCCGCGACCAGGGGGAAGACCGAGGGGGCGGCGGCGATGGGTGGGTACAAGGCCGCACGATCGACGTTATTACACTTTGAAGGTGGACGGACGTGAAGCGCTCGTGCGTTTTGCCTCCATCGGTAAATGGGGCTAAGGCCCGTCGCCCTTAAAAGGGGTTGTGAGGGTGTAGTTGAGTAACACAGATGAAATCGTCTTGGGAACTGCTACGCCAGTTTACACATAGCTCGCGAGTTTTAGGATAGGAAGGAACCAGAAGTAGGCGATCCAGGGAGTAGGCGGTGGGAACAAGGGCCGGGTCTTAGTTGCTTCCTTCCCAGTGAGAATCAGGGCTACCAGCTTAATTGACAGAAGCTATGCGTTCTAGACAAATAAGCTCCTGTCCCAACTTACTTTAGCTGGCTTAATCTAAAACGTAACTCTGTTGGGTTTTGCTTTCATCTTTAAATTGTGGAGATTGGACCAAGAGGTGGTGTCTCTGAGTTCTGACTGTGTAATCTGCCGGATAAGTGATACCCTGGTGCACATAACGTCATTTTGTGTAATGGCCTTGTCTTCAACGTTGTATCAGTATAGTTTTAAGAAATACTATACTGCACTGTTGATAAATTTGTCTTTTGTGCTTTTCGAATTGCATTCCTCTATGCGTCCTCCAGACTTTTTTAATTCAAGAAATCTGTGGTTGAATTTAAGATTTTATGTGAGGTAGAGGGAGCATTAACAGTTTAATGGGACTAGGTTCATGTTAGTAGGCTGCAGTTTTCAAATAATGTCGGTGTACTAAGTAAATGTCAGGGTTTAATGTAAATGTTGGTGGAATAATCTTTTGAAAATACATGGAGTGATTCCCTTAAATCAGGCTGAGATCATAGCTTCCAATTTGGATTTTTTTCACTAATACAATTTGGAAAACTTGTGTATCACAAAGCATTATTTCTCATTCCAGTGCTAGTGGTTTTTTTTACAGAACACTAAACTGTTTGATTCGGTAAATAGGTGCTGAAGGAACTGCAGTGAAAGACACAACTCCCAGCTCTGGTAGAGTTTATATCCTTCCAGGGCAGAAATAATGATTCCAGTAAAAGGAGAGATCCAAATAATGATGAAAGAAATTGTACTGTACTAGAGGATGACAAGAGGTAAAAATGTCTCTAAAAGAAGGATCAGGAATAGAACACTTAGATGCTTGGGGAAGAACTCTTAGCTCAGTGCTTAGTGAGAGAAGTCCCTGAGTCTGGACTGTTTTCCTCCCCGTCTTATTTTAGGGGGAAATTCCAGGCTCAGGGACTAATACAAGGACCCTCAGGATGGAGTGATTTGGATCTGTTTTTTAAAAAACAAAAAACAGGTTATAGGGCTGAAGCTTACCAAAGAAAAGAAGAATGGTAAATTTCAGAGGAGGAGCTGTACCAGGGCTAGGACAGCTCCTTGAAGTAGGGCCTTGTTTCCTTGAAGAGGGATTTGGATTTTATCCTAAGCTGGATTGGAAACCAGTGGTCTTAAGTATGGGAATGATGGGATCTGATCAGATGCTGGTTTCTCACAGAAGGGGAGTGAGGGGAAGAAGCAAGAGTGTAAGCCAGGAGTTTGGACTTAAGTGGCATTGCTGGAATACCACCTTTCTTGCTGAAGATGCTTTTAAAGAAGTAGCTATTGGCAGGAGTTGGTGGCTCACACCTGTAATCCCAGCATTTTTGGGGAGGCTGAGGTGAGTGAATCACTTAAGGGCAGGAGTTCCTGGCCAACATGGCAAAAATCCTCTCTACCAAAAAAAAAAAATTATTTTAATTGTTTTCACTAGCCCCATTTAGCTAGTGGCTATTGTGTTGGGCAGCACAGCTCTAGAGAAATGTAGATTCACGAAACATATCTGAGGACTCAAGTAAATCCCAACTCAAGTCCACTGTAGAATTTGTAAGAATTTGTAGTGCTGTGAGCAATTCACTTTTTCAGTATATACGCATTGGGATTTTATTGCAATTCAAGAAAGTATTCAACAGTTTGTATACTTTGTCCCTAAACACTTCTCGCTTTACAAAAGATTCTAACACAATAAGAAAAATATTCCACATTTCAACAGTTAGTTAGAAAATACTGATAAACTCTAGAAAGGAATTTACTACTTGAAGTACCTCATACCCATTCTCTGATTAGTCTTCGCATGCTTTCCTGTACTTTTCACTACTTTTAATAAAAAAATTATAGGTCTTATGATTTGATAGGCAAGTAGGTACCTGTGGTACCCCAAAATGTTATACTTTATTCATTCAGCTAGAGGAAAGTAATGCATCATTTATGAATATCAAATGCCTTGTTTTACGTAAATAAATCTTGTTTGTCCTCTGAGGTAGGTACTATTATAATTACCTCATTTTACTAACGAAGAAATATTAAGAAAATTGCCCCAATTTAAAAATAGCCAGAAAACAAAGATTCGTAACCATCCCTCCAGCCCTCTTGTGCCAAATACCCAAGCTGTCTTTCTTCTTTATTAGAAAGAAGCAAGATATAAGCAAAGATATCTTGTATTTGAAAATTCTTGTTTCACTGTCCTGTCTAATTGGCGGAGTTTTATTTTTTTTTTTTTTAACAGCACTTTTCAGGATTAGAAGAGGCTGTGTATAGAAACATACAAGCTTGCAAGGAGCTTGCCCAAACTACTCGTACAGCATATGGACCAAATGGTAATTTCTAAGTTAATGTTTGTAAAGATACAGTAGTAGAATTTTGTGTACTAGCTCTTTCAAACTTGTTCTGAGGATGTCATATTTATAGTATGGCTTTGGAAGTTAATTTGATAGCTCAATGAATAGTTCATTTCCAATATTTATTTCTTAATTTTTCATCAACTCACATCTCTTTAGAAAAATAGGGATCAATATATTTTTATCCTGTTGAGAGGATAGAAAAATTATAACACTTGGATGAGTGAGATAGTACCTAATATTCATTGTGACAAACACTGAATATAAAAGTGACATAGTTTAAGGAAGAAAATGCTCTTCTTCCCCTTGCCTTCTACCACCAATTAAATGTAATTGATACAGTTTCATGGAATAAACATACAACTAAATATAGTAAGTGGATTATTTTGGCCTTTTTATATGTTAATTTCTGTTGAGCACTGGCTGCATGACAATCATGTTGCAAACAGATGATAGAAATTGGCAAAAATGTGAGATTTGGCATCTTATGTAGTAGTAAATATTGCAGGATGTTAGAAAGGAAAGAAAGAAAATGGATCTGCAGTCCAGGATTGCCCATGGGGCTAGAAGATAAACTTGAAGAATAGTACATGTGTTCTTACAAAGCTGTTTTTTTTTTAATATACACATTTATACATACATATTTTTTACCAGATTCTCCTGGGTATTTGGGGAAGAATTTGATTAATAATGGCTTTCTTTTTCTTTTTTTAACTTTTACTTTTGAGGAATGAACAAAATGGTTATCAACCACTTGGAGAAGTTGTTTGTGACAAATGATGCAGCGACTATTTTAAGAGAACTAGAAGTAAGTTGTTTCTTTTTTTTTTTTTGTAAGTAGTTTCTTTAAAAAGAGTCAAGAAATGTTTTGGTGACATCAAAATTCAGTAGATTTTAACTAGAAGAAATCTCTTATTTCAGATTGGATAAGGGACTATTTTTCCAACTTGAAAATTTATTATATAGATTGTTCTAATTATAAAGAGGCCTCTTTAGGTTGAACATTTTAGCCACTGAAATCTTAAAAATCTCATTATTAATTTATGGAAGGATTGATTGTGATACATTTTCTAATTACCATTGTCTTCATGCTATAGAGTGCCTCTGAAGTGAATTACTACATAATGCAGAAATGTTTACATAAAACAGTGGTTTTTAAGAAGATCAAACCATTTGCTTTTATGAAAATAAAAACAATCAGTTTATGCCATTTTACTTTGTTCAGCTCTAGTTTCGCTATTACAGTCCATAAATTAATTACTGTTAGCAGGGTTATAAGGACGGTCTGGCACCTGAACAGGTAGAGAGAGCCATTCCTCATCCCTGCCTTGTAATTAAAGGATAACGTATTCAGCCTCAGGGAATTTTCCTGAAACTTAACTCTTGAAAGCACTAGAACTTAATATTTTGTTTAAAATGAAACTAGATAAGAATCAACATTTCTCTATCCTCTTCTTGGTTAGGCACGGTGGCTCACACCTGTAATCCCAGCACTTTGGGAGGCCGAGGTGGGTGGATCACCCAAGGTCAGGGGTTCGAGACTAGCCTGGCCAACATGGTGAAACCCTGTCTTTAATAAAAATAGAAAAAAAAATTAACTGAGCATGGTGATGCACCCCTGTAATTCCAGCTACTTAGGAGGCTGGGTCAGGAGAATTGCTTGAACCTGGGAGGCAGAGGTTGCAGTGAGCCGAGATTGTGCCACCACACTCCAGCCTGGGTGACAGAGCGAGACTTCATCTCAAAAAAAATCCAATATATTCTTAAAGAATTTAAGTTAAAAGTTAAATTTTAACTCCACAAAACATTTATACAAGGATTTGTCATTATGAATGTTAATTTTGTACACAGATCTCTCAGGAGTTATTAAAGTATCGTGCTGATAGTGTCAAAGTAATAAAATCACAGGGCTGACTTTTTATAGTTTTCCCGCTGTTAGTTGTTACTCCTTGGCTTATTTCTGTAATGGTATCTAAAATTAAATCCTAAGAATAAAATCCACATAAAATTATGTTATATTTTAAGAAAAATTGTATACTCCCCCGTTTCTTTTTTTTTTAAAGACGGTGTTTCACCATGTTGGTCAGGCTGGTCTTGAACTCCTGACCTCAGGTGATCCACCCGGCCCTACCTCCCCCTTTCTTTAAACAACAAATGATAGTTCTTACAACAAGAATGTATAGTAAAATAGGTTCTGAGACTTAAGACCAAGTTCGGTGGTATCTATTTTAGTTCTCCTGAAGGCTTTTTAAAAAATGTCTAGGTTTGGTGATTGTAATTACTTTATTTTTTAATTTAGTGAAATACATATGCTGAAGTAGCACTGTATGTACAGGTCATCAAAAGAGGATGTACTTTGAAATTCTTATTTATAGTGATACACTTGTGCTGATTGGCATAAAGGGACTTGAGTTTTTTCTTGTGACCACACCAAAAGTAGTATAATAGCAGTGTGATCAAATAGAGTTACCCAGTCTACAGGAAAATTGGAATCTATTTAAGAAACGGAACTACACAGTTTTATGTTGCTTTAAGGATCAGATGTTTAACTTGATACTATGTTTTATACTAGGTACAGCATCCTGCAGCAAAAATGATTGTAATGGCCTCTCATATGCAAGAGCAAGAAGTTGGAGACGGCACAAACTTTGTTCTGGTATTTGCTGGAGCTCTTTTGGAATTAGCTGAAGAACTTCTGAGGATTGGCCTGTCAGTTTCAGAGGCAAGTGTTCATTTTATAATGTACTCCTACTTAATTTTTGCTTATATGTACACCAGCTTAAAACATAAACTAAAATCATTATTATAGTAGTAGCTAACATTTACTGAGCAGTTTGCTCTGTTCCAGCCATCATAGTATATATGCTTCACATGCAGTATCATTTTACTCTTACAAAAAAACCCTGTTAGTAAGGCCTATAATCCCGTTTTACCTATTCCCATTTTTTTTTCCAAGTTATTTTAGATGAGAAAACAGACTAAAATAAAAAAAATCTTGCCCAAGATTTCATAGCTAGTGAGTTAGGTAGAGTTAAGATTCAAATTTGGGCTGTCATCTTAGCCTCCATTCGTGACTAGTAGAGTCTTCCATATATATTATTCCGAAGTATATTCTTTGTCATTTTATATCAAAAATAAATATCCATAAGCATTAGATTACCAAAATAAGCTACTGTAAGTCATGTCAGAATAAGAAATGTCGTTTATGTTTTAGGTCATAGAAGGTTATGAAATAGCCTGCAGAAAAGCCCATGAGATTCTTCCTAATTTGGTATGTTGTTCTGCAAAAAACCTTCGAGATGTTGATGAAGTCTCGTCTCTGCTTCGTACCTCCATCATGAGTAAACAATATGGTAATGAAGTATTTCTGGCCAAGCTTATTGCTCAGGCATGTGGTAAGTAAATATCAGTAAATGAAAAGATCCAAAATAAAAATATCTTTAACATGACTAGATATTTTCTCTGTTGTCCTAAAATAATCTTTTGATATGTCTCATTTTCTTAACAGTATCTATTTTTCCTGATTCCGGCCATTTCAATGTTGATAACATCAGAGTTTGTAAAATTCTGGTGAGTAGAAAATGCATTAATGCTAGGTCAGTTTTTGGTGTTTTTTTGGTGGTGTTGCTGTTTGTTGTACAAAAAAAAAAAAAAAAAATTGTGTTAATCTAAACCTAAATGTTACTTTATGATTTGGGCACTTAGGACTTTTTTTCGGGGCATTATTTTATAACATTTTGATATTGTTAGTTGTAATAATACTACTACCTCTTTAAATTTAAAAGAATATTGACATATTATCTCCTTATAAAGTCATTTTCTGTGATGTGGGTTTGAGAATAATGTATAAACAAAAAAATTTTTTTTGAGACAGTCTCTCTCTGTCACCCAACTGGAGTGCAGGGGCGTTCTAGGCTCACTGCAACCTCCACCTCCCAGGTTCAAGCAATTCTCCTGCCTCAGCCTCCTGATTAGCAGGGATTACAGGCACCTGTCACCACACCCAGCTAATTTTTCACCATGTTGGTCAGGCTGGTCTCGAACTTCTGACCTTGTGATCTGCCCACCTCGGCCTCTTAAAGGGCTGGGAATACAGGCATGAGCCACCGTACCTGGCCCAAAATACTAATTTTTTTGTGTTCTTCATATTATTCGGAATTATAATAAGCTTCTAAAACAATTTTGAGTGGGATGGAAGTTAACCCTATTCCTCTTCAATAATAGAATTCACATCTCAATGTTAGTATTGAAATATTAAAGTATATTTTTAATAAAATGTGCTTGATAGAGTAAAATCTATCATTGGAGTGGTTTTGGTTTTGCACATTGGCATTCTGATTGTTAATATGAATTTAGTTTATAAGTACTACATGCGCTCTCTCTGAAGATACTCATATGTGTTCCACGTTTGCTGTTTCCCTCCACGTACTCCCAGCTTTTCCCATTAAACTGTTAAGCTTGTGAGAACAGAATCTTTCCTTTGTTCTGTGTTGTATTTGGGGTACTGACGGCTGTGCCTGCTATACTGGTACCAATCACTAGGTGACTGAATGGCTAGGAGCAGTTCTGCCTTTGGTTCTTCCCAGTACCCTCAAGGACCTCCCCTCCATAACAGTAGCTCATTCCCTCAGTGATTTCTGCCTCGAGCAGAATGGTATGTTTTGTCCACTACCCCACCCCTTATCCTAGGAATCACTACCTTGGTTTATGATTTTATTTTAGAAAGGGATATTTTTGGTATGTTTAGAATCAACAGTTTAACCGTAATGTTATTTTCATGAGATTGCTGATGGTTTTGGTATTTAATTCCTTAGGGCTCTGGTATCAGTTCCTCTTCAGTATTGCATGGCATGGTTTTTAAGAAGGAAACTGAAGGTGATGTAACATCTGTCAAAGATGCAAAAATAGCAGTGTACTCTTGTCCTTTCGATGGCATGATTACAGAAACTAAGGTATGTAGACTTCAAACGTGAAAAGTAAAAATTTGGGTTACACTTTCAGATTGAGTTAGCTCTTAAATCAGTGAGTACTTGTTAATTACTGAACACTGCAGGATCTTACCTGGTTTTTATGTCACATTTATATTCTTTGAATATCTAATTCAACTACTGAACATAAAACTTGAAATATAAAGATGATGGCCATTTATTTATATTCTGACATACAGCCTTTAACTTCTAGTAGAGCTTATACATTCAACAAGTGAAAGAATATGAGAATGTGAGTACTTTGTGTGCTCTTCACGAAAATAAAAAAAAAGTTGACATTCTGTAGCATCCTGGAACGACACGCTAATTTAATTTGAAAATGATAGATATGTTTCTAAAAATATACATTAGAAAGTTTGAAGTGTGTGTTTATAGTCAGTAGTGGCTGACTTCATCTAGAATTTGTGAAATCCAAATTGTTGACAGTTTTAAAAGAGATGTGTCTGGTCATTTAGTCCACTTATTTAATTAATTAGTTTGTGTGTGTGTTTGTTTGAGAGAGTCTTGTTCTTTCACCCAGGCTGGATTGCAGTGGTGCGATCTTGACTCATTACAACTTCCACCTCCTGGGTTCAAGCGATTTCCGGCTAATTTTTGTATTTTTAGTAGAGACGGGGTTTCACCATGTTGGCCAGGCTGGTCTCGAACTTCTGACCTCAAGTGATCCACCCACCTTGGCCACCCAGAGTGTGAGGAGTATAGGCGTGAGCCACTGCACCCGGCCTAGTCCACATTTTAGAAAAGGTTTGGGAACCACAATGTTGTTTTGGTAACACTAGTTAACCTTTGTCAAAAGACGAACACCAGGACACCTGCCTGACATACTTAAAAGTATTTCTCCAGCTTTTCCACCAAAGTACTTCAAAAGTAGATGCCTCTGTTTCGAGAGGGGATTCTAGAAGTAATCTGAGTTTCTGTCAATTTCACACAGATTTTGTATACTGCTGCTTCATAATACATGCACATTTATCTTCATATTTTTGTGCCAAACCTTTAAATTATTTCTTCAGTAGACTAATTATCTTATGACTTTGAACACCAATGTAGTGAAATTTTTTTTAACATGAAATGATTTTAAAGGGAATATTTGCTTGTTTTGCCAGGGAACGGTATTGATAAAGACTGCTGAAGAACTGATGAATTTTAGTAAGGGAGAAGAAAATCTCATGGATGCACAAGTCAAAGCTATTGCTGATACTGGTGCAAATGTCGTAGTAACAGGTGGTAAAGTGGCAGACATGGCTCTTCATTATGCAAACAAATACAATATCATGTTAGTGAGGTAAGAGAAAGGGAAATTCTTTTTACCTCTATTATAAATGGTATTTTGGTGATGAAAACACTAAACAAAATAGACCATGAAGACTGTTCATAAAGGGAAAGTATAGGTATTAGGTCAAATAGCAAAAGGGCTTAGTTGGGGGAGGGGTCCAGAAACACCTCTGAGAAAACATAAATTTAAGCTGAGAGCTACAAGGACAAATTACCAGATATTTGAAAAGGAAGAGGAAAAAGCATTCCAAGCAAAAGGAACAACTTGTCCAAGAAACTAGGCACAAGCTTGGTGCACTGCCTATCAGTGTGGAGTAAGGAGGATTCCTTTTAATACATGAACACATTTAATGTGTGCACTAGACAGCTTACCCATTTCTACCTACCATCATCCCTAGTACCCAATAAAATGTGCAAAATAAATCACTGTGCTTTTCTTCACAGAACATTGATTGCACAGAGAAAAGCAAAAATTTTCTATATGCTGTTGAGTTTTGTTTTTGTTTGTTTGTTGAGACGGAGTTTTGCTCTTGTTACCCAGGCTGGAGTGCAATGGGCAATCTTGGCTCACCGCAACCTCTGCCTCCTGGGTTCAGGCAATTCTCCTGCCTCAGCATCCCCAGTATTTGGGATTACAGGCACGCGCCACCCATGCCCAGCTAATTTTTTTTGTATTTTTAGTAGAGATGGGATTTCACCATGTTGACCAGGATGGTCTTGATCTGTTGACCTCGTGATCCACCCGCCTCGGCCTCCCAAAGTGCTGGGATTACATGCGTGAGCCACTGCGCCTGGCCCCGCTGTTGAGTTTTGTAAAGATTTCCCTGATGTTTTAGAACTGAAAGCCACTGGCAACCTGAAGTGACTTCAGTTCTCCCAATTCTAACAGTGCTATACAACACAGACTTAAGATGTGGTATTACTGGCCAGCTGGACTCATTTGGAGGGTCAGGAATGAGCTGCTTGGCCTCAGTGTTCATTGCAGTCCAGATGTGTTCTGAATTTAAATCCATTGTCAAAAGAATGTGACTTGGGGGCTGGTGTATAGGTTCGTCTTTAATTCATACTTTATATGTTACCTGAAATTAAAATCAAATGGATTAAAACTTTTATTAAGGTCTTTGTGTTTTTTAAAGGCTAAACTCAAAATGGGATCTCAGAAGACTATGTAAAACAGTTGGTGCTACAGCTCTTCCTAGATTGGTACGTATTTTAGAAAGCACTAAAAGATAGTTGAAGGTGGGGCTGGGCGTGGTGGCTCACGCCTGTAATCCCAGCACTTTGGGAGGCCCAGGTGGGTGGATCATGAGGTCAAGAGATCGAGACCATCAACATGGTGAAACCCCGTCTCTACTAAAAATACAAAAAATTAGCTGGGCACGGTGGCGCGTGCCTGTAATCCCAGCTACTCAGGAGGCTGAGGCAGGAGAATTGCTTGAACCCGGGAGGCGGAGGTTGTGAGCTGAGATAGCGCCATTGCACTCCAGCCTGGGTAATGAGTAAAACTCCATCTCAAAAAAAAAAGATAGTTGAACATGATTGAATTTTTTATTACAAAAGTCATTTTCTTACAGACACCTCCTGTCCTTGAAGAAATGGGACACTGTGACAGTGTTTACCTCTCAGAAGTTGGAGATACTCAGGTGGTGGTTTTTAAGCATGGTACGTAAGAACGGTAAAACATGTTTATGTAAGTGGGGGGTGTTTAGCTTATTTAATCACTAAATATATTCAATTTTTTACTAGAAAAGGAAGATGGCGCCATTTCTACCATAGTTCTTCGAGGCTCTACAGACAATCTGATGGATGATATAGAAAGGGCAGTAGATGATGGTGTTAATACTTTCAAAGTTCTCACAAGGGTCAGTATTAGCAATAATCTTAGTACTTTGTAAGGTCTGAGTACATTGTATGGTCTTAAAAGTATGGCTGACAGACTCATGAACATCATGAGAACTTGAGAATGAGTGGTTTATATGAAACACCTGTTTATGTTTTTACCTGAGACTTAAGTGTCCACTGCTATTAAATATGATAGTTTCTAAAAAAGATTGTACAGAAGAGTTAATAGCAAAGCAGAACTTTAAAAGAAAGTTGTGTGTGGTTGTTTTCCACTGTAATGTACTTTTAGATGGTAAAGCAGTTCTTAGTGCTATATCTGGATATAGAAGAAAAGATATGGTGCTATGCCCGTTCGGTCCTTTTCACATACCAGACTGTGTACTAAGAAAATTTGCTTACCCACTCATTATATACCAAATTTATAACTTGTATTTGAATAACAATGCCTGATTAAAAACTCCTGTTCGGTGGGGTGTGGGAATATGAAAAGATTAGAAAAATGCAAACTTGCTTTTTAGTGACTTTATTATTTATTTATTTATTTATTATTTTTTGCTTTTTTTTGTGTGTGTGTGGGGGACTACATATAGGATAAGCGTCTTGTGCCCGGAGGTGGAGCAACAGAAATTGAGTTAGCCAAACAGATTACGTCATATGGAGAGGTACAACTTTTTCTGTATAAATTGACTTTCCATTGCTTGAATAAAATGCAATAACTAACACATTTTTGTTTTAGACATGTCCTGGACTTGAACAGTATGCTATTAAGAAGTTTGCTGAGGCATTTGAAGCTATTCCCCGGGCACTGGCAGAAAACTCTGGAGTTAAGGCCAATGAAATAATCTCTAAACTTTATGCAGTACATCAAGAAGGAAATAAAAATGTTGGATTAGATATTGAGGTATTTGAAAAAAAAACACTGAACTTAAATTGCTTTAATTTGGGAATGCACAACCTAAAAATAGTGTGAATTTAAAGGAAAAATCCATGAGAAACTGTTCTGATTTGGGAACAGATTATTTTCTTAGTTTTTACATAGATTGTCTCATGGAGGAAAGTTTCGTTTTCCTTCTGTTTTATTGATAGCCTTTTGTTCTATAGTGTGTAGTCAGCCCAGTTCTTTACCCATTGATTCACCCAACCACAGATTGAAAATATTTGGAAAAACTAAAGACATTTAAAAATACAATATAACAACAATTTATACTATGTTAGATACTATAATTAATCTGGAAATAAAGTGTATTAGAGGATATGCATAGATTATATCTAGACATGTCATTTTATATAAGGGACTTGAGCATCCACAGATTTTGGCATCCTTGGGGGTTCTAGAACCAATCCTTACATACTAAAGGATGACTCTGTAAGGTAGTACTATGCTTGGTTGCTTTCTAGTACTATTTAAGGTGCTATGTGGGGCTTTTTGTTGAGTATAAACATTTTCACATAAAAGGATTTTAAATGAAGGATGAAAATTGTGTTTGACAGGCTGAAGTACCTGCTGTAAAGGACATGTTGGAAGCTGGCATTCTAGATACTTACCTGGGAAAATACTGGGCTATCAAACTCGCCACTAATGCTGCAGTCACTGTACTTAGAGTGGATCAGGTGAGCAAAGTGAAATTTTGATCTTTAAAAATACTTATTTGCATATGGTTCAACAGTGTATTCTCCCAGAACTAGAACCATAGCAGTTTTTTCTTTTTGAACATAGTTCTAATTCAAAGGATTCATAGTCATCACATATTGGACATACTAAAGTGCCCCTACTCCGAGTTTTTTCTTTTTTTTTTTGAGACGGAATTTTGCTCATTACCCAGGCTGGAGTGCAATGGCGCGATCTGGGCTCACCACAACCTCCGCCTCCTGGGTTCAGGCAATTCTCTTGCATCAGCCTCCTGAGTAGCTGGGATTACAGGCACGCGCCACCATGCCCAGCTAATTTTTTGTATTTTTAGTAGAGATGGGGTTTCACCATGTTGACCAGGATGGTCTCGATCTCTTGACCTCGTGATCCACCTGCCTTGGCCTCCCAAAGTGCTGGGATTACAGGCGTGAGCCACCGTACCCAGCCCCGAGTTTTTTCTTGTATGTAAATTGTATTGAATATATTACAACTAATTTAAAATGGAGATCTTTCCACTGAAAGAATCCTTTGCCATTTTAAGTAGGAATCGGTGGAACAAATATAATTTAAATTTATAATTTTCACACCTTTTAGCCTGAGAACCCCGTGTACAAATAATTTAAGAGAGTAAATTTAATATATAATACCAAGATGAAATGTGGAAGGACCATAAAGCCCTCAAGCAGACATTGGAGACTTCCAACTTGAAAGAAAGTGAAGTCTCTAGCTGTGTAGATAAGAGGACTGGGTATTTAAAATTCTTTTCTGCTATGACTAATTATAGCTTACGGTACTAAAAGATGTTAAAGGTGTTTAAAATCATATTTTTACCTTTTTTTTTTTTTTAAGAATGTGGTAAGACTATATAGAAGTAAATCTGAATTCATAATTATTTTTCCAAAAGGCATTTTCTTGTAGGCTTGATTAAATCAATTTCTCCACAAAATTCTAGAACTAATTAATAAGCAATGACTATTTGTAAGTACTTAATAGAAAATTTTAATTTGCTAATGGTATAGTATAAATAAATCCATTAGGTAAAAGTTATGTCATATTAAAACTGGAGTAAGTCCTAGGTAGAAATCAGTGGAAAGACAATTCAACTTCTAAGCACAGTAAGGACCAGTTGGTGGTAATTATAAAAAATTAATTCTTTATATAGGGAAGAACTATGATAGCTAGAGATGACCAACAAATGGAACTGATATTTAGTTTGAAGTCATTGGAAAAAAGCAGAAACTAGATGTTTGTGTACCAGATTAATAGGGGTTTCTCTATCAGCTTATTAGGTGGTTTTCAATGGAAGAATATGGTTTTTGAGTTTTTAAATAAAGATAATAGAAATCTAAGGAACTGGCCAGGCGTGGTGGCTCAAGGCTGTAATCCCAGCACTTTGGGAGGCCGAGGCGGGTGGATCACGAGGTCAACAGATCGAGACCATCCTGTTCAATATGGTGAAACCCCGTCTCTACTGAAAATTACAAAAAAATTAGCTGGGCACAGTGGCACGTGCCTGTAATCCCAGCTACTCAGGAGGCTGAGGCAGGAGAATTGCCTGAACCCAGGAGGCGGAGGTTGCGGTGAGCCGAGATCACGCCATTGCACTCCAGCCTGGGTAACAAGAGCGAAACTCCGTCTCAAAAAAGAAAAAGAAAAAGAAATCTAAGGAACTATTTATTCTAGAAATTAAAGGGGGAACCAAAAATAGGGATGGGAGAAGCTAAGTAGACTGCAGCATAAGGTAAGCAGAAATTCCAGCAGTGTTAGGAACTTTGAATGTCATCCAACCAAGACAATAACAACCTTGAACACAAAGGCACGTTGAATTTTGGCTTTAAACTAGGAACTCTGCTTTGTCTTATGGTAGGGGAAGTTGTTGGTTGATGTGTGCCCCCAGTCTTTGCACTCTATATAAAAGTATGTAGCTAAAGAACCCATCCAAATATATTAACCCGTTTGTGTATATAGTGTGTAGTATAACGAACCTAAATTTGTATAGTATATATTCTGGAAAAGGAATCGCAAATCAGGCTTTAAGCATTGGATAGTGTAGTACAGGCTGGATTAATCTTTGTTCGAACGTCTATTTCACTAGTTCTCAGAAAGTATGGTCCAAAAATCGACAATGTCAGCATCACCTGAGGACTTGTTAGATAATGATAGATTCTCAGGCAGATATGGTGACTTCACACCTGTAGTCCCAGCTACTCAGGAGGCTGAGGTGGGAGGATCACTTGAGCCCAGGAGCCCAGGCTTCGGTGAGCTGTGATCACATCATGGCACTGCAGCCTGGTTGACATAGTGACACTCCATCTCTAAAAAACTAAAAATAAGAAATACAGATTCTTGGATGTCACTCCAGACCCACTGAAACGCTGGAAGAGGCCTAGCAGTCTGTTTTAATGAGTACTCTGATTACAGTACTCACTGAAGTTTGGGAACTACTTGTTTTACTTTTTAAAATCAACGTGCACTTAGGTTCTAAAATACACTTAATGCCTGATATTCAATCTGAAATTACCCTCAATCAGTAACATGTTATTCTAAGAATTTCAGGTTTAGGTATTTTTTTTTTTTTTTTAAGCTAAGGTCTTACTCTATCACCCAGGCTGGAATACAGTGGCACAGTCATAGCTCACCACAGCCTTAAAATCCTGAGGTCCAGTGATTCTCCTGTCTTAGCCTCCTGAATAGTTGGGACTGTAGGCAGGTAGGTACTGCCATGGCTGGCTGATACTTTCTTTTAGTTTTTGTACACTAGGTCTCATTGTGTTGCCCAGGCTGGTCTCAAACTCCTGGCCTCAGGCCTTGGCCTCCCAAAGTGCTAGGATTACAGGTGTGAGCCACTGTGCCCAGCTCAGGTTTTCCAGCCAGGCACGGTAGCTCACACCTGTAATCCCAGCACTTTGGGAGGTCAAGACGGGCAGATCATACTTGAGGTCAGGAGTTCAAGACCAGCCTGGCCAACATGGTGAAACCCTGTCTCTACTAAAAATACAAAAATTATCCAGGTGTCGTGGTGGGTGTCTGTAATCCCAGCTTCTCAGGAGGCTGAGGCAAGAGAATCAAACTTGAACCCAGGAGGCAGAGGTTGCAGTGGGCCGAGATCACGCCACTGCACTCTAGCCTGGGGAACAGAGCAAGACGCCCATCTCAAAAAAAATAAATAAATAAAGCCAGGCATGGTGGCTCACACCTATAAGCCCAGCACTTTGGGAGGCAGGCAGATCAAGAGGTCAGGAGATCACAATATTCTGGACAACCAGGTGAAACCGTCTCTACTAAAAATAAAAAAATAAAATAAAACCTGTGTGTGATGGTGTGTGCCTGTAGTCCCAGCTACTGGGGAGGGTGAGGTAGGAAAATTGCTTGAAACCTGGAGGCAGAGACTGCAGTGAGCCAAGATCGTGCCACTGCACTTCATTCAAGCCTGGCAACAGAGTAAGACTCCATCTCAAAAAAAAAGTTTTCCAATTTGTGATGCTTGAAACACAAGCTAAAACCCGTTTTAGATAAAGTAAGGTGAGGTTTGGAGGTTTTTTTTTTTTTTTTTTTTTTTTTAAACGTTACCGCGGAACTAAGTGCTTTGATTTTTGTTTATGAAAACTTCCTGCTACTTGAATGGTTCTCATTTACAGATTTTAGAAAATTTCAGTGTGCAACTTTGTATATATTTTTATATCAACTACTTTAGATTATAATGGCAAAGCTGGCAGGTGGACCTAAACCACAAGGAAATTGGGACAAAGATGGTTGGCAAGACAAATCTCATATAAATAGCAAATCAGGTGCCAAACTGACTGACTTATACCAGTGATGCATACACATATTTTCACTTTCAGCTTATTGAGTTATTGAAGTGCATCTCTCAGAGTGTTCCCTAATCTGTGTGAATTTTGTTGCTATTATCCACAAAAGCAGTAAACTTTCTCATGCTGCTGGAAGTTTACAATTTAATTTCTAACAAGGGAGCTAGCAAACTCTGCTGTAGTGTTTTATATGCAGCACATAATTATATTAAGAAGAGTGCTTAACCTTGAATCAAGCTAATAGGATTCTTTTCATTCTAAAGGTTGGGTTTATAAGCATACTCTTGTGTGATTCTTTTTTATGCAGATCATCATGGCAAAACCAGCTGGTGGGCCTAAGCCTCCAAGTGGGAAGAAAGACTGGGATGATGACCAAAATGATTGAAATTGGCTTAATTTTTACTGTAGGTGAAAGCTGTATTTGTAGTAGTACTCTAGGAGTCGCCTGATGTTTTCTTATTCTCCTTAAATTCAGAGGTGTTTTGTGTTTGTATTCTTGGCTGGATGTTATAATAAACATGTCGTTACTGTCAAAGCCTTATTGTCCTAAGGACCACTATTATTGGCTCTAAATGACTGTGTTCCTCCTCTCAACCCTGTTAATTACATTAGCTGTGGGACTTAAATCACTTGGGTAAGTAGAGGCCTGCCTCCCATGTGTATCTGGCCTACTGGCTGTTTGTGTAAATAAGTAAGTGTTATTGGAACACAGGCTCATACTATTATATATTGCCTGCAGTTGCTTTCTAACAAGGGAGTGGCAGCGTTGAAGTATTTTTGACCAAATGGGCCTACAAAGCCTAAAATATTTTACTACCTATCTGGCCCTCTACAGGAAAGATCTGCCAACACCTGAACTAATTTCCAGAGTGTTTTTGTCACAGCTCTGGAATTCCTGACTCAAGGTGACTTGTTTCAATAGCAGTAATTTGTTGACATTCTTCTTAGTAAAACTAAGTACAAAAAAGATGCTTATAACTGAAAATAGATCTGATGTACAAAATTAAGCAAGTTAGTTTTCATAAAGCAGATCCTATTTTGTTAAAATTACTAAGGAGTGTTGAAAAAGCAAAGAACATTATAGTTATACTGAATTGCATAGGACATGTGCTACCACATGTGTTGGTTATGTAAGCTCCTTAATACTGTTTGAAATCGTATGTGTATATATTTCCTTGAGACAGTGTCACTCTGTCATGGAGGCTGGAGTGCAGTGGTGAGATCTCAGTTCACTGCAACTTCCACTACTCTTGGGCTCAGGCTCCATCCACCTCAGCCCCCTGAAAAGCTGGGGACACAGGCACACACCACCACACTTGGCTAGTTTTTAAGTTTTTGTAGAGATAGAGTCTCACTGTGTTACCAAGGCTGGTCTCAAACTCCTGGGCTCAAGGTATCCTACTGCCTTGACCTCCCGGAGTGCTGGGATTACAAGCATAAGCCACTTTTGCTAGCCTGTTTTTAGTTCTTTCCGAGAGATTTTAGAAGCTATATGGCTGACTGGGTCTTAAATAAACTCAACAGATGTTAGGAATGATAAAACTCTCACTACTGCCACAGTAAGTTATAAATGTTCATTGTATATCAAAGTCATCCTAATAACCTTGGAAGAAGTTCAGAGAGGCTTGGTGTCCTTAAGCTCTTTGGGTTGCATGTAACTCAAACACTGGCTGACTGACTTGGGACAGTTCACAGGCTTTCTCTGGTGTGCTGGTTTTAAAGGGGAATGGTAACCAGTTATACTCCTAGGAGTGCGATTGGTTTGTCTTGTATCTGTCCTAGGTCAGTTGACCACTGGCACAGAGGAAATACAAAGTAAGGCCTTACATACCCCAGCTTTTGCACACTATGGCTTAAGGATTATAAACAAACATTTCTCCCATTCTTCTGCCAACCTCTATGCTTGTAAAATTAACACACTTGTAATGAAGCTTCATTTGCCAGTCTGATGAAACATTTTTTAAAGTGTTACCTAGCAGGATAAGTCAATAGAAGCTGAAATCTCAGCAATAAAACAAAGTTTGGAGTAAGTCAGTTTATTGATGTGGTCTATTGCCCAGACATTAAACACAGAAGACTTAAGTAATTCAGGATTTGTTTCCTTTCCAGAAACAAAGTAGGAATAAAAACCACCATAACAATACAAAACCATTCTAAGTTTTTAGGTATTTTTCCCTTCAATATTTAAATAAACATGATTTCTTCTGGCATGTATTTAATGTTAGGTCGACATGATTTTAGTCTTTATACTTTGTTATTTCAGCCATTATAAAAGCCATAACGTGTTTCCAGAGAAAGCACTTTGATATTAGAATATTCTCTCATAAAATAGGAGGTATGCTTGTGAATTTAGTACTTTACTTGTAGGCACAGCTTGCACGTGTGTGTCACTGATGTGAAACCACTGCCCTTTTGATTCCATTTCAAAATCTGTCAAAAGGAAATCAAACATAAATGGAAAGATTCAAGTTGATTACTTTTTGGTTATACCATAATCTGCTGAGTGCCTGATTTTTCCAAGACATCTTACTTACCTTGTGGAATATCACCGTGAAGAACAAGATTAGAGAGATGACTATTTGCAGTTCTTGCCTTGGCATACGCAGTGTAATGCCCCGACCTCATAGTACCACTGTGTTCCACAACTCCATATAAGGAATATAGTACCCTTGTATTTTCTTCTGCAACATTCTTTAAAAATGAGTAGAATCCAAAAGTTAGTTCTAGTTCCATTTACACAGATGTCATTGGCAAGACAAGTTTATACTATGCAAAGGGTCTTTAACCATTACTTTTGAGAGGAAATCATTCATGAGCAGAAATCATTCATGAGTCTACTATTTTCTCCCTACTTCTTCTCAGCTTGAGACACTTCTATTTTTATTATAAAGTTACCATTGTTCCCCTGCTAGAAAAGCCATAGGCCACTTGATGCAATCAGTTACCTGGCTCAGGTACCAAATAACTGAATTCTACTTACCAGTTTCTTTAGGAGCCTGAGGATAATTCCAGAATATCTTAACAACCTTAGCTATTAACAACCCTGAATCCCCTGTTGAAAATTTAACCCCTAAACAGACGGTATTCTAGGTTGTGCCAAAAATTACCCCTTATATTTTTAAATGTTCCCAAGGAAGTTGGTGAGAGGCACACTATACCTCTCAAGTGTTCCCTTTCCCCACCAGAAAGTGGAAGCTGCTTATTCTTTTAGGACTCCAGGACTGCCAACAGAAACAGGCATTCTCTGGGCCAGGAGCCATTTTGCAGACAACTATTTGTGCTCACATGTAAAAAGTTCTTAACAGGCATCCCTGCTCTTCAGTAGTACTTTCTCCAGTCTCAGCTTCCCAAATCTGTGCCTCAATATTCACTGAATAACTTAGTACTTCTCTGTCCATCTATGATCCTCACAGGATTTTAAATGCCATTCCATTTTAGCCAGCCACAATCAGGACTAGATTCTGCAGTTGTCATCACTCAGAACTGTTCATACAATTTTTTTTTTTTTGAGGCAGGGTCTCACTCTTGTCTCCCACTGCTGGAGTGCAGTGGCGTGATCTCGGCTCACTGCAACCTCTGCCTCAGCCTCTGGAATAGCTGGGACTACAGGCACACAGCAACACCACTAATTTTAATTTTTTGTAGAGACAGGGTTTCACTATGTTGCCCAGGCTGGTCTCAAACTCCTGAGCTCAAGGGATGTAAATCTTACTTTTCATCTTAGTCCAAAAGTCTTCTATTTATTCAACTTTCATCTCACCTGTTCTGTACTCTAACCTAGAAAGGATATCCGACACTCATTCTCCTGGCCTATGAAGACTTTTCACTTCATTCCGGATACAGTTTGGCTGTGTCCCAACCCAAATCTCATCTTGAATTGAAGCTCCCACAACTCCCAGGTGTTGTGGGAAGACCCATTGGGAGGTAACTGAATCATGGAGGCGGGTGTTTCCCATGCTGCTCTCATGATAGTGAATAAGCCTCACAAGATCTGACAGTTTGATAAAGAGGAGTGTCCCTGCACATGCTCTTGCTTTGCCTGCTACCATCCATATAAGATGTGACTTGCTCCTCCTTGCCTTCTGCCCTGATTGTAAGGCCTCTCCAGCCATGCAGAACTGTAAGTCCAATAAACCTCTTTCTTTTGTAAATTGCCCAGTCCTGAGTATATCTTTATTAGCAGCATGAAAACGGACTAATACAATTACCATATGCAGCCTAGACCATCGCTATTCAAAATGTGGTCAATGAACAGCCAGCATCAGCATCACCTGAGAGTTTACATTAAAGATGCGGAATTTTCGATCCCATGCCAGATCTACAGCATCAAAATTTGTAGGTCTGATTCACATATACACATTAAAGTTTGAGAACTTCAACGACATGTATCACTTACAAATAATTCTTCTCAGTACTCACCACCAACTTTGCCACTATATCCAATTCATCACAAAACCTCACCCTGAATCCTATAATGTACCCACTGTGCCCCAAACCCAGACAGCTGCTACTGCCAAGAAACAAAAGTATAATATATGATCATGCACCTTGTCACAGTCCTCAATGTAAACTATAATCTTATACATTGTCCTTAGCTGCCTCTTCCATTATGCCCTTCACAGCAACTAGCCCAGACTTTTTTTTTTTTTTGAGGCAGTTTCTTGCTGTTGCTCAGGTTGCAGTACAGTGGTGTGATCTCAGCTCACTGCAACCTCCACCTCCCAGGTTCAAGCAATTCTCCTGCCTCAGCCTCCTCAGTAGCTAGGACTACAGGCATGTGATGCCACACCCAGGTAATTTTTGTATTTTCAGTAGAGACAGAGTTTCACCATGTTAGCCAGACTGGTCTTAAACTCCTGACCTCAAGTGATCCACCCACCTTGGCCTCCCAAAGTGCTAGCATTACATGAGTGTGCCACCACGCCTGGCCCCAAAATCTTCTTTAACATGGAGATTCTTTGAGATCCTTTGTGGTATCCTCACTTTCTACCCCTGCCTCTTCCACTCAGATACTTTGGAGGGTCCTGTCATTGGCCATCTCTTCTCTCTCTCTTCAGACTCTACATAAAAGGGATCCCATCTTCTCATAGTTTAAACCACCACATATGTACTGATTCTAAACCTTTGCCCTGGGCCAATCCTAACCTCTCTGTTGTAGGTCTCAGGTATGTATATACACAAATGTTTTCTAGACTAAGCACATTTTCTAAAATATATTGGACACGCATATGTATCTAAGACTGTCTCAAAGATATCTGACACTCAAATGTATCTAAAACTGAAGTCATTATCCTTGCTCTACCTGCTTTCTCCCTATGTTTCCTACCTCAATTTATAGTACTCCCATCTGTAAGCCAGGCCTCAGGAGTCATCTTCAAGCCCTTCTCTGCCACCCTCAGCATCCACTTATAAAGTCCTCTGCCTCACCTTCCAGTGCCAATCAACCATTAAGTCTGGTTAATTCTACCTCTTGAAATACTCCTTCTATCTCCCCATCTTCTGCCCAACTTTAAGCCCTCATCGACTACTGGCTGAATTAATGGAACAGCCTCTTAACTAATTTCCCTACCTCTAGTCTTTCCCTCCTAAAACCCAGCATCCATACTTCAACAAGTAGCTTATGTCATATGCAGATCTGACCATGCCACCCCAATGCTTTAAACTCTTCAGGGCTCCCCATTGTATACCTAATGAAGTCCAAATTCCTCACCATGAGAATCCTCCAAAACTTCATTCCTATCTCACTTCTCTGGCTTCATTTCTCAACTCTTCTACACTTTGTACTGTAAGTTCTAGAACTACATACATTACCAGTCTCTGGCACTCAACATCCTATTTTCCACTGCTCCCTTTACTCCTGCTGTTCTTTCTGCCTGCAAAACTCATTTCATCTTGATTCATCATACTTTTACTCCTTCTTTAAATATACCTGAAGCATGGTTTACTTTACAGAGCCATTCCTAAACCACCAATATGCTGGATTAAGTGTATACCACCCCGATCTATGTTCACAAGCCTTAACATTCAACCATATTAAACTAAGATTATTCATTCATAGATCTGCTACTTTTAGTTTTATGCCCTCAGGTCACAAGACAATGTGTGCCATAATAAAGGGGATTCTAAACATTGAAATGAAATAACAACCCAATCTTTAAAATGATTCATCACTGATCTTTAAATTTTAAAGCTACAATGGTCAAAGACCCACTCTACCCAGTGATTGTTATCAACTTCATACTTAAATGTGATGCTTCTGAAGCATTAAGGTAAGTAAGCTATGATTTGACTGTAAAGGACTTTCCCGAAAAAGACCACTTTCACTTACCTTACATTTAAGGGTGCAAAAAGGAGCCAAATCTAAAATTTCAGGAAACTTTATGTGTTTGTTAACTTTGCGTAGGTTAAAACCAGCCTAAAAAAGAAGCATAACAGATTGAGTTCTTTTCCTGGAAAAGCAATACAGGTTAAGTAAACTGAAGTCCCCTCCGACGTCCAAAAGAGTATCAATATCAAGCCCTAGTTCAATTTTCTTTGGAGGCTCAATTCTTCCTAATTACCAACTGATTCCAAGTTGGTCTATATTTGCTAAGTACACATGTATCACCACAAAGAACATACACCAACACATTAAGAAAGCTATTCCCAGCTGGGCATGATGGCACATGCCTATATTCCCCGCCCTTCGGCACGCTGACACAGGGGGATCACTCGAGCCCAAGCATTCGAGACCAGCCTGAGCAACACAGTGAGACTCTGTCCCTACAAAAAAGTTAAAAAATTAGCTGGGCATGGTGGTAGCCACCTACAGTCCCAGCTGCTACTGAAGCTGAGGTGGGAGGATCGCTTGAGAGAGGAGGTCAAAGCTTCAGTGAGGCATGATCATGTCATTGCATACCAGCCTGGGTGGCAGAACAAGACTGTCTCAAAAAGAAGAAGCAAAAAGCTGTTCTCATGAGAAAATTCTCAAAGTTTCTGCTTCAGCCAGCCAGAAATGCCAGATTAGACCAGAAGTTCCAAGTGCTTAAAACTCAACAATAGCATAATACTTTTCTGTGAAACACACACACTCAGCCTCATGCTGGAACCAAGCTTAGTGAATTGTTATTAAGGCCAACCCAATCAGTCAAGCCCATATCAACCACAATAGGAAAAATGTTCTGAAGATGCTGAAGGTACTTTTGGAATTTGGAACACAGTTAGGAAGTTATACTGCTTATAGCAAAAGTTTTCCAGAAAAGATGGAAAACTTTCCATCATTTTCCACTAAAATGATGACAATCCAATGCAGCAATGTCTTCTTAACAAGGGTCAGTAAAAACAAGACAACAGACACAAAACAGAAGAAAAAATCACTCATATTCAAAAGCATGAGATATATGTAATACATCAATCTTTTTCTTTTTTTAACGTCAAATAAAAGATGCCTTACTTTATTTCACGTTAAAAAAAAGGAACATGAACATGAGTTCTAGGAAATCTGAGGAGACTGTGCCTCCACTTTCACATGCATCTCTGCCTAGCACGTATTTTTTTTCTTTCCTACTTCATTGACATTAGACCTAAGAAACAAACAAACAAAAAAAAAAAACAAAGAAACATAGTAATATGTTGAGACAGTAAATAATAAAGTAGGTAATAATGAAGTAGGTGTTACATATTTAAAACAAATTTTGGGTAACAAGGATTACCTGCTGAAATCTCTTTAAATGAAGAGTAAGAACAGGAGGAGCAAGAGAAATTAGCATCTGCTTTTTGGCATTGGTGTAAACATGCTTCCTTTCACCTAAAGAAAGGAAGAAATTTTTAGCAGTGTGAAAATCATTTCAGATCCCTGCAACATTCTATTTCCTATAAAATCACTTCAAACATCTAAAGCAAGGATCAGTAAACTTTTTCTATGAAAGACCAGATAACGAATATTGTAGAATCTGTGGACTAGGAGGCAAAATCAAAGATATTTTATAGGTACTTACATATGAGATAAAAATTTCCATAAATTCTTAGTGATGAAATCAAAATACTGTAATAACTCAAAGTGCTTATAATCTTTTAAAGAGAAAAATGGAATCACTGTGGAGAGACATTATTTTGGTTAATGAGGTTCAAAGGTTAGTATACTCCATCATCAAATCATTTGCAAATGTTCATCTATAAAAAATATTTTTTAGGTTGGGCATGATGGCTCATGCCTGTAATCCCAACACTCTGGGAGGCCTAGGCAGGTGAATCACTTGAGGTTAGGAGTTCAAGATCAGGCCGGCCAACATGGCAAAACCCCAACTCTACTAAAAATACAAAAATTAGCCAGGCATGGTGGCGGGCGCCTGTCATCCTAGCTACTTGGGTAGCTTAAGTAGGAGAATCGCTTGAACCCAAGAGATTTCAGTGAGCTGAGATTGGTCAATGCACCTTAGCCTGGGAGACAGGGCACAACTCTGTCTCAAAAATATATATGTATGTATTTGTGTGTGTGTGTGTGTATGTGTGTGGTCTCTGCGCTGATATATATATATGTGTGTGTGTATATATATATATACACACACATCCAAAAGTAAGTCTGTTTTTGTATGGTCTCTGAGCAGATACATATATATCATATATAAGTAACATATATTTATGCATAAGATATAGTACATATATATATATACACATATAGACAAAAAGTAAGCCTGTTTTTGTATGGTCTCTGAGCTGATACACACACAAACACACACACACACACACACACACACACAAAAACAGGCTTACTTTTTGTCTCTACAGGTACATAAATAAAAGTTTACTTAGAATTTTAAAACATTTCAACAATTTTAGTAAAAATCCTTAGGAATCCCTGGCCCTCCACATCCCATTTACTCAAACTAAAAAAAAAAAAAAAGGGCAGTAGGGAGATGGGAGAAATTTTCAGCATCTTCCTGTTTCCCATTTGAGGAAGACTGTAAGAAAGCACTGTCATCCCCATGCCTTGCACTGGGCGTGTCACATTAGTACACTGATAAAGTAGTCTGGCATCCTGGGTACAAAGGAGATAAGGGTGGGAAAAAACAGCCACTATGTGTCAGGATGCTGTGGTGATTCCATTCTAATGGGATAATTTACCCACAGGGAGAGGTGTGAAGGAGAAAACTGTACCATTTAACTGCTGCTGGGATGTCACAGAGTACTAGCCACTTCAATAAAGTCCTACTTCTTCCATCCTTCTATTAAAATATTTACACAGAAGAGGTCAGTTATTCATGCCGTCCAAATCCAGATACAATCACAACAGGAGTACTGTGCCTATGCAATGCAAAATGTGCCCCTGAACATTAATTTTACTTACAATGAGAGTATTAAAATACCTTTTATATTTGCCTTTGGTCCATTACACTGTCTCCGTGTACATACTTCACAAAGCAGTTTATTCGCATCTCGGAGTTTCTCATTACGAGTGAACTGATACAAACAATGCTGAATTGAACACTCGTCAGTACTGAAAACTTCCCTGTTTGCAAGAGTACAGAAAGCAGTTTCTGGATCTTCATTCACAACCTCATACACCTTTGTTCCAGAAGTATGACTATCATTCAGAATCTCTATATTTATTTCATCAGGATGAAGAGCAGCATTCAAATTCAGGTTTTTGAAACCACTGGAAATGTCCATTTCTCCATTGGTCCCTTCCTTCAGGTAGGCACCATTTAAATTTCTATTACATTCAGTGGGAGAAGATGACAAAACCTCCAGATCATTATCCATGTTGATATTTTTCATATCAACTTCCTCCGTGGATTTTTGATTGTCAGTTACACTTTCTATCATTTTTTCTTGGCCATTCAAATCTTTCTGGTTGACACAGTTTTCTTTATGCATAACATCCTCTTGTGAAATATGGCTGGATTTAATATCTACTTCTCCTTGAAGTGACATTTCAGCTTCATATTCACTATCTTCAGGATGGTCAATAGTACAAATATCACTTAAATGAAGAACTTTTCCTTGAATTTTTTGTTGTCTTCGTTGGTTCTGGGTAAAAAGTATAAGATATTACGAAAGAAAAAAAAAGCGGGAGGGAGAAGAGGAGGAAGAGAGACAGGAAGAAAGAGAAAACATACACATGTACTATACCCAGTTTCGTTGCTTGTTAATCAAAAATAATTTCATAAAAAAGAGTTCACTCTCCCAATCTGATCCTAAAAGTTCCTTTACTGTCAAGGATCAAATAAATTATGAAGAAACTGGTTGGGCATGGTGGCTTCCCAGAACTATGGAAGGCCAAAGCACGATCACTTGAGGAATCTGAGACAAGCCTAGGCAACATACCAAGACCCATCTCTAAAAAAAATAAAAACTAGCTGGGCACGCTGGTGTGCACCTGTAGTGCCAGCTACTCAGGAAGCTGAGGCAAGAGGATCACTTAAGCCCAGGAGTTCAAGGTTACCATGAGCTATGATCATGCACACTATACTCCAGCCTGGGTAGCAGGGCAAGACTCTGTCTCAAAAAATAAATATATAAATAATGAAGAGAAGTTATTTAGGTCAGGTGTGGTGTCTCACACCTATAATCCCAGCTCTTCGGGAGGGTGAGGCAGGTGTCTCACTTGAGTCAGGAGTTTCAGACCAGCCTGGCCAACATGGTAAAACCCCCCATCTCTACTAAAAATACAAAAAAATTAGCCAGGCATGCCTGTAAGGCACACGTGGGTGGTGCACACCTGTAGTCCCAGCTACTTGGGTGGCTGAGGCAGGAGAATCTCTTGAACATGAGAGGTGGGAATTGCAGTAGGCCGAGTCCACACCACTGCCCTCCAGCCTGGGCAACAGAGTGACTCTGTTCCAAAAAAAGAAAGAAAGAAAAAGTTATTTAAATGAAATCAGGAACAAACCATCACCAATCATCAAAAAATCATCCTATTGCAGAAATGAAAATATCCAAGACATGGTCTCTGTGCTAAGAGAAGTAATCCAGGCAGAGTACTAAGATTGTTAAACCCAGGCAGCCATGTTAAATTATATGGTGGCTCTGACTACACACAAAACAGAAAGAAATGTATCCACAGGAGTTATAATTATTGGGTCAAGGTTTCACTCAGATAAAAAAAACAAACTGAAAGAAAACTCAAGGATGCAATAGTATAGGACTGCTTTCATCAGAGGAATAGACAAAAGTATTCTGGGAAAATAATGGCCCGAAGTTAGCAAAGAAGCAAGGTAGCCAGCTGCATATACAGGAGAAAGTAAAGAACTTTTACCCTTTTATTTTTAAAGCACTCTTATCACTTGCAACCTACTTGTAAATAGAGAGGAAAGGAAGGCATTTAATCAAGATTCCTGTTACTAAAATGCCTAGAAACCCAAAGGGGTTAGCATTTCTGGTGGTTGTAAATGAAAGAAGAGCCCCTGTGAGGCTACACTTTAATACCAGAAGAATGAAGGGCAGCATAGAGGATGGGACCCAAATATTTTCTGATGTGTTTCCATAGAAAACAGAGAAACACGTGAATAAAAAATGAGAAAATATAAGCAAAAACTTCAAAGAAAATGAAACACAAATGGCTATGAAACATAAAAATATGCTTTATCTCATTTATATTAAAATAAATACAAAATAAAACTGCACTGAAATAATATTTTCCATCTAACACACCAACCCAAATCTGGAAGTTTGATTAACACACAGCTGTCAAGGATCAGGAAAAACCTTTGTGAAGGGCAATTAGGTAGTATCAACCGAAACTACAAATGCAATCCTTCTTCTCAAAATTTACCCTGCAGATAACATATGTATAGGGTTATTCACTAGAGCATTGACCATTATAGCAAAAGACTAGAAACAACCTAAACCAATAGAGAAATGGTTAAATGAACTATGGTACATCCATAAAACAGGGAAGGAGGGAAGGAAGGAAGGAGGGAAGGAGGGAAGGAAGGAAGGAAGGAAGGAAGGAAGGAAGGAAGGAAGGAAGGAAGGAAGGAAGGAAGGAAGGAAGGAAGGGAGGAAGGAAGGAGGGAAAGAAGGAAGGAAGGGAGGGAGGGAGGGAGGGAGGGAGGGAAAGCGGGGGCAGGAAGGTGGGCCAGGTACAGTGGCTCACATCTGTAATCCCAGCACTCTGGGAGGATGAGGTGGGCAGATTACTGGAGGTCAGGAATTCAAGACCAGCCTGACCAACATGGCAAAACCTGTCTTTACTAAAAATACAAAAATTAGCCAGGTGTGGTGGCTCATGCCTGTAATCCCAGCTACTCAGGAGGCTGAGGCAGGAGAATCACTTGAACCTGGGAAGCAGAGGTTGTGCTGAGATCTCACCATTTGCACTCCAACCTGGGTGACAGAGCAAGACTCTTGTCTCAAATAAAGAAGAAAAAAAAGAATGAAGAAGTTTTATATACTAAAATGGAAAGGACTCCAAATATTTAAGTACAAACAAACAACACACTCCAGAATAGTGTTTATGGTAAGAAAGGGGGGAAAAATCCATGAATACATACTTGTATTTGCTCATACTTTCCAAAAGAAACTCCAGAAGGATATGTTAAGAAAAAACAAAAATGTTTACCTTTGTCATAAAGTGGTGGTCAACTGGGCATGATGGTTCACACCTGTAATCCCAGCACTTTGGGAGGCCAAGGCGGGTGGGTCAGTTGAGGTCAGGAGTTTGAGACCAGCCTGGCCAACATGGTGAAACCCTGTCTCTACTAAAAATATAAAAATTAGCTAGGCTTGTTGGCATGCTACAGTAACAGTTGTTACTGCTCAGGAGGCAAAGGCATGAGAATCGCTTGAACCTGGGAGATGGAGACTGCAGTGAGCAGAGATTGTGCCAGTATACTCCAGCCTGGGTGACAGAGTGAGACTCTCAGATTAAAAAAAAAAGGGGGATGGGTGGGGACTTATTGTTACCTTTATATATTTTTAAATTTGTGAGTACCAATATATTAACTCAAAAAATTAAGTTAATTAACTAAATTTACTACAAATACTTCTTACAAGCAATGTAGGACTTAAAAAAAAAAGAAGCACAATCTTTTCTTTACATATATTCAAAGCAATTTCTCTGCAGAGAATACAAAATCAGCTAAAGCTTCTAATTGCCAAATGAAAGTGCTGTATATAAAATAACAGACATGTCTAACCAATGTCATTCAGACTACAAACTCAATAGTTCAAAATATCAAATTAGAAATGTATGATTTTCCTCTTAAATACCCACCTTGGCTTGCTTTTTGGCTTGTTTCTTTGCTTTTTTCTGTAAGTGCTTACTTGTTCCAGAAGGAATATCATTTCTCTCTTTTATGTAACTGTCGTTATCTTTTTCTTCCTCGCTATCTTTATCTTCATCCTCCATTGTCTTTTTTAGATTTTTATCATTTACACTTTTCTTACCACTCTTAAAATATAGACAACACGGGTCAAACACAAACTTTTACAGCTACCATTAAAAAAAAAAATCAGTACTATCTTAAGTATTTTTCTACTTCTATTACATACTAGCTTTATTTTCCATAATATTTGAAAATAGATGAGACAAAATCCATTTATCTCATATACTAGAAAGCAATCTTCACATAGTGAGAAAACAAGCAAACCAACAAAACATCAAAAAGGCAACCTCACATGCAAGCATAATAGAAATACAATGAAGTTTACTAGATACATGCTGTGTCACACTGTAAATGTCCATTTCCAAATGTATTTTCTAAGTGATTTATACATGTCACCACAGTGTGTTCTTTTTATTCTTTTCGTTCTTTGCATGCACATGACAGTTTCAGAGAAAGAGAAAATAAAGTTTGGTGAGACTTCAATTACCAGGTAATAAGCCAAGGGACTCATCATTCATATGAAGTTGAATAATGATTTATCTAGTACTCATAACATCTCTTCTTTTCCTACTACTACTTAAAAGTAACTAAATTAACGTGGCTCTAAAATGAAACAATAGTCTCTATTTAACATTTATGAACTTAGGTGTGCAAAGGATTCATGGTTAGTCTTAAATAACAAAAACAAGTAGTGATTTTAATATAAGGAAAATACTTCCCTGCATGCAAACCAATCAAACTAATTACTTGTACAGAATTCTGAATACATCATCTTTTTCTTCATCCTCGTTTTTAAAAGTAGTTACCTTGTTCTTTATTCAAATCCTAAAAATTATTCTAACTCAAATTAAGAAAAATTTCTGCATGGGCTAGTAATACACAAACTTAAAAAAAGTTACAAGGCTTCCCCATAAAATCTTACAGGGAAAAAAATCTACTTGAATAAAATAAACTCAATAGTCTTACCTGATCATCTAAAACTGGGAGGGACAAATCAAGGAAAGATTCATGAACCAAGGAGACCTTAAACAATCAAAAAAGAAAATGTAAAAATGCAAATACTCTAAATATTACATAGTAAGATCCTCTCTGCCCTGTGGAGTGGGTGGTAGGGGTAGGTTTTAAAATAAACAAAGGCTTAAAAAATTTTTAAATAAAAAATTGCACAACACTGAGGACTTTGGGTTGGGGAAAATAAAATGTTAAACTAACTTCTTCAAGATTTAAGGAATGCTGACATTTCCCACAGAGAACCGTGTGCATTTGAATACTTTAAAAAGATAGCCTGTGACAGTAGATGTTTCTGTTTTTGAAATAAACAACTGATAAACTACTCTATGAATATTAGTGAATAAAACCAGTACACATGGCATCTACTTACAGTTCTGCACTGATCACACATGATTGTACTAGTTAGTTCACCACCAAAGATGCGGTCAACAAAACTGGGTATTGATTTTTTCTTCTCATAATCTACAGAGAAAAAAAGTGTATCAATTACCAACTACCCTTACTTAATTAATTAAACAAGAAAACCTAACACTACTTACCCAACTCTAAAATTTTATTTTAAATTTCCTGTCCCACAGACTTCTTCCTCTATTCATAATCACCATTATTTGATTTTTATGCAATAGAAGTCAGTACTACATATTCCACCTATGAGCATAACACACTTGAACATAATCGCCTTTTATGAATAAGACAAAGAAGTCCTTATCCAAAATCTAGTCAGTGGGAAGTAAACTGTGCAAGTCAGCGAGACTTCTATGTCTCTCTCTCTCCACTGGTGTAAAATGAAAAGCTCTGACTAGGCTGAATGACAGTCTAGCTCCTTAGTTCCAGTTCTAACATTCTAATATTCAAAACTGATAAAAGATACCACAGTAGCAAACTGGGAGAGAAAATGCACGTAACTTGTTTTGTGAACTCTAACACTGAACTCCTTTCATATTTTAGAAACAAAAGAAAAACCTCAGGAAAATGTTTCAAACAAAATCTTCCTTTTATTTCCCTATGTTCCCAGAAATAATCTTTTTACTACTCGGTCAGCCAATTTTCCAAATATGTGAAACCTATAAGCATTATTCAAATGACAATTTATGCAGAAACACACTTTTATGACAGAAAATGCCAGCAGGCGTAATTCTCTCCATTACTGGCCAGGCTCTAAAGGGCACCAAGGAAGCAAAGAGTTGCTGTGAGTTGATTTAAATCTGTGCTTTATAATACAATAGCCCTTAGTCACTTGTGGCTATTTAAATTTAATTACAATTAAATAAAAATTGAAATGCAGTTCCTCAGTTTCACCAGTCACATTTCAGGGTCCACACGTGCCTGGTTGCTTCTATGTGGAAGAGCAAAGATACAGAAGAGTTCCATCAACAAACTAAGTTCTATTGGGCAGATCGGTCCTAATCTTTACATGCCACACAGTAAGAACTAAGTTGGCTCCGTGATTAATAAACCAACTACCGAGAACTCACACTAACAAACATAATTAATGTATTACTGTTAATTATAATTTTAAGCTTTTGAAAAGTAAAATTGTAATTCATCTTAGCTTTATCTTTAATATATAAAAAGAATACAACATAGGTTAAAACTGTTCACCTTTGAAGTACTGAATAATTTTTACTAATCAATGTTGTAAAGAGAAATTATACACTAATAATTGTGGACTTGGAAATACATGTACCAGCAGTCTTGTCCTAAGGTACAGAGGAATTCAACTATATTGTTTTAGTTCAAAAAGTGAGACATTACCTTTAACTTTATTTTTTAGTTCTTCATCCAATTTTTCAGTAGAATTACCAAATGCTTTAAGTATTCCTTTACTCACTCTCTAAAAGTAATAAAATGAATATATATATACTATTAAATTTTAAATTTTATTTTCCTTAGAAAATATGTAATCAAGTCAAGAAAGTGATCAAGCTATAGCTCCCCATATTTACTAAATAATTCCAAAATCACATTTGCAAAATTAATTCAAGGAGCTAAAAATGAATTATGCCTGCAAAGTAATCACTAACTACTGAATGAAGATATTACCTTATCATTTCAAGATCTTAAGCCTTTTCAAATCAAAGCTTTTCAGAACATGCCCACCTCCTTTGAAAAGAAACTGAAATAGCTTGTCCTACAAGCAGAATGTTTATGTGAGCCACAGGGACTGACTCTAGTACTTACAACAGCCCAGCTCCATTATTTCTGGGGGACCTTACACTAGGTACTGAACTTTTCTCTACAGCCTAGATTCTCAATCTATGGAGTAAGAAAAATCACAGTATTCACCTCACAGAAACTTAGTGAAAACGAAGGAAGATAATTAATATAAAACACTGAAAACAGCGACTGGCATAAAATAAATGCAAAATAAATATTAGTTATTAGTTATTATCACTATTATTAGTACTCACTAATTCATATCCCCAAATACCTCATTTTATATCCTGGCAATTAACAAAAATTTTAAAATGCAACAAATGTTCCCTGACTCTTACAAAGAGAAAATACTTCCTAGTTTCAAAAAGCAGTGTTAAATCAGACTTGGAATAAGAGTAAGGGTCTGCTGCACCTGGGAACTATTTTGGGAGAAACATTTTCCAGTATTTGGCAGCTGTCCTCGCAGAGGTTAGTAAACAGAATCTTTCAAGAACATTAATGCTGTAAACATCAACTGAACTTAAGCCATGAAGAGAAAGAGAATCATTGCTAATTCTCTGGACGCACTATAATGGTGAAAACATACTAGTTGAAAAAGCTGGTGTAAGAAAAAGCTTAAAAGTATGATGGCCTTAATAACTAGCTTTCACTGTTTTAATAACTCATAAGATATCAAATGAGACAGAAAGCGTATGAAGATAGGATTATAAAATACAATGGTCATAACATGCTAACTTGGTGTTCTTCTGCTCGCATCCCATCCAATAAATAGCGAAGCAGCTCCTGGCTGTCTTGCTGCTGATAGCCTTTAAACCGCACTGCTCTAGAGAAAAACAAAAAGACAGAAAAGCAATGATCACTCTACTAAGATATGAAGCTATTTTTACAAAAAATCGTAGGATCCTTTCCCAAATCTCAGAGAGTTCTAGTTTCTCCAAATTTCCATTTAGTCTATTAACATGCTTGGGAGATTTAACTATCATAAAATGTATTTTAAAATCCAAATGAAAAAAACTATGCCTTATTGCATATATAGGGTTGACTTTAATGCTATTAATATTATTTCTCAGCATCTCACTGAGGCACTGAAAGCACGATCAAAGTGGATACTCACTTTTTACAGACCTGAGAAAAGAGTTCTTTAGGTGTCACAATCCCCTTTTTGGTCTCTTGCATCTCATTAAGAAACTGGCTCATGGCTAAAGTAAGAGGGCCTGGGGGCTCAAGGTTTATTTCTAACGGTTCCTGAATATGGGAAAAGAAATTACTTTCTTCAGTCAAATTTTGAAATCACTGACTTTACTAAAATGTAATTAGTTAACATATACTGCCAATGTTCCTGACAGAATTGCCCCATTTAAAAGTTTAAAATGTGTATCAAAAAATATAGAAAGTGTTGGTTATAGACTGTCTAATGCAGAATTCAGCTCTACTATTTTAGTTTTAGATTATCTGGAACACTTACTCCTAAGAACTGAAAGAGTCAAACCAAAATGTAAATAATCAATATGGGTAAGGTAGTAGTACTTATTTGGTTACACAGCTCTTAAGTCACCTTAAGATGTTAAAAATAATAACGTAAGCCTAAGGCTTCACAAACACATACACGTCCCCAGGAAGGAGCCTTAACATCTGAGCACAGAAAAACAAAGCATACACAGAGCAAACAAACATAAAGTGTCCTTGTAACTTCTATTTGCCTGAAACTGTTTAACTTAGTAGCCTAAAATAAAACAAAACAAACAAAAATGGTGGAAATGAGTGTTAATTATTTAAAATAATTTAGAAAGCAGACATTCAGAGAGGAAAGTTACAGATAAGAAAAAGTTTAAAGAACATACTGTTAATGCCAAATCAGGCGGTTCAATTTTTACAATTGTTCCAGACATTTTCACTTCTTTTAGTAGTTCTCTCAGTACTGGTGTTTGTGACAAGTTCTAGAATGTAGAATGAAAAAAAAAAAAATTATTTAAAGGCAAATCAACTCAAATACTTCGTGTCTATTTTATCAAAACAAAATCATGAGCAACACTGAAATCACTATTGTATCTATACTAGGGAAATGAAAAATTACAGATGCTTCTCTCCCTACTCTACTTGGGTCATAACTTCTTCAGTTCTAGGCTTATTCATTGCCTCCGGAGGGCATTCTCCTGCCACCCAATCACAAGTAGCTGTCCCCAGTCCTCCACCATGATTTTCTTACCACCACTTGTAGCTACATATATGCTTCTGTGTGAGGTTAACCTGTGTTTCCGCCACCCAACTGCAAGCTCCATGAGGGAAGCAGCAATATTTATTTCAAACCCACTGCACCCCAGTGCCTACTAACTGTGTTACTATCATGCAATAAAACTTTCCTTAAGTTTTCTTTGGCCATGTGTGGTGGCTCACGCCTGTAATCCATCCAAACACTTTGGGTGGCCAATGTGGGTGGATTGCTTGAGACCAGGAGTTCAAGACTAGTTGAAGCAACATGGTTAAACCCTGTTTCTACAAAAAATACAAAAACTAGCCAGGAGTGGTGGTGCATGCCTGTAGTCCCAGCTACTCTGGAGGCGAAGGTAGGAGGATTACTTGAGCCCAAGAGGCAGAGGCTGCTGTGAGCCCAGATGGTGCCAATGTACTCCAACCTAAGTGAAAGAGTGAGACCCTGTCTCAAAAAAAAAGTTTTCATCGAATACATAGAAATAAATTACTTAGGGGGAAACAAAAACTCAAGTAGCAGATTCTATGAGGAAAATGACAGCTTTTTTAAAAGGGAAAGAAATGACAATGTACCTGCATAACTGCATTGAAGAAACATGTGTTTCCCAAATTACTGAGTCCTTTCACGGTTAACTGGGAAGGAGAATTCAGAGAAGGATTTTCTTTAGCCATGTTTTCCTTCTTTTCTCTCTCTTGTTCATTTTTACTCTCTTTTTCTAATTTTTTATTTTCAAGCTCAATATTTCCATTATCTTTCTCTGCTTTAAAAAAAGAAGAAGAAAAGATATAGCAAAATGTGAAATACAGTCATATTGAATGCAAAAGTATACTTAGGAAACAGTACTAGAGTTTCTGAGTTTTACCTAAAGTTATTATTTTCCACCTATTTGATTTTAAATAAATACAAGTAAACTGCCATCCAAAAAAAAAAGAACCAATACAAAGTACTCAGACCTCAAGTAAGCATTAGTTTGACAAATAAAACCAAACAGTATATGCTTTGTATAAGTCTCCCTTTTTTACTGCACAAAAATTCACATATCTTGTGAAATTAAGAATATAAAACAGGCCGGGCGCGGTGGCTCAAGCCTGTAATCCCAGCACTTTGGGAGGTGGGTGGATCACGAGGTCAAGAGATCGAGACCATCCTGGTCAACATGGTGAAACCCCGTCTCTACTAAAAATACAAAAAATTAGCTGGGCATGGTGGCGCGTGCCTGTAATCCCAGCTACTCGGGAGGCTGAGGCAGGAGAATTGCTTGAACCCAGGAGGCGGAGGTTGCGGTGAGCCGAGATCGCGCCATTACACTCCAGCCTGTGTAACAACAGCAAAACTCTGCCTCAAAAAAAAAAAAAAGAATATAAAACAATGAAGTAAAGAACGTGAACATGAAATAAAGTTTTTAATAAATTCTGTGGGCCAAAAATCAATCCTACAGTAAAAGCAAATAATTCTGGCCCTGACAGACTTTTGTGACGATAAAAACTTAAAGAATATCCTTAAAGCAAATGCTGTATGTCAACCAATTAATTTAGTTATTCATGGAAAGAACCTAAGAAATATCTGACCAGAAGGAATCACAAATGCTTTACTTTTATATTATCCCAGCAGACAAACTGAAATTCTGTTATTGCAAAATGTACTACAGTAAGAAGAGTGTAAGGCAGGTCTATAGTAAGCCTTGCCACGGTTATGAGAACAGGCCTATTGCCTATTACCTTAGTCTATGGCCTTCATCGCATCTACTAGATCATTTTTCACATCCCTTCTAATACCTTATAGTTAAACCAGAAATAGTTTCATAGTTGGAAATCAGCCCTAATTAACGTTACTAAGCTGCATATAATGCTAAGTAGTATAACAAACCTGAGTATCAGCAGATACACAAATCAACATTTAGTGTATATTAAAGAAACAAATTATTTTACCTGGCTTTGGAGTTGTAATACCGGCTTGTTTTCTAACATAATCAACCACTTGACCCAACTGGTTTGAACTACAATACTGGACCTCATTATCACATATGTAACACCTGTGTCCCAAAAAATCACAGAGAAGAAAAATGATGAACTGACAATTAAAAAAGGGAGATAAATAATAATTCCTGGAATCCAGAGTGTGTAACCACCAACTTATTCTATTACAGAAACTGAAACTAAAAATTCTGTTTTCCTGAAGAAGACTATGCATATTAACTCTGGTTTATTATTACTAAGATTAGCCAGAATTATGGATACATGTAAGTGGTGCGATGAAATACTCCAAACATTTTACTGTACTAATTATAACACTGAAGTCAAAAGATTTTTCTACATGTATTTCAAAATACAGAACTACACCAACAAAAGTAACAACCTTTACAATTGAAAGATGTCATTCAGGGAAGACCACTGTGAAAATAATTTTTAAGACATAAAAATCTGTTTTAATGATATTACAATGCAACATCTATAACATACCAGCCAGCCATTTATTTTCATACAAATTCATAGTCAAAATTTTGTCACATTCTTATTTATCTGAAATTTGTCCTTAGTGTCCTTATCTCCACTATATGCCTTATAATATCACAAGCAAGAAAAACAAAGGCGTAAAGATTCTTAAGTCTTCTACATTAAAATTTTTGTGTTTGTGCAAATGTCCAAGTAAAAGCTTCTCATGACATCATATTCTTTGGCTTTCTGAAAGTGATGGTATTTTTTAAAATACTATAAAAATTTTAAATTGCTTTCTTCTTAAACATACACAAACACTTCCATTCTGCAATGTTTCAAATAATTTCCACCCAACAGGTAGAGGAACTGAAACTCACCATACACTCCAGTTGTCCAAGCTAAGAACCAGACAGTGAGGTTCAGATCGTGGCGTCATATAGTGCTTCAAGGCATGCTGCTCCTGAGAATTTCTGCCACAGCCCTAAAAAAAAAACCATAATCATAAACCTCACAGCCATAAAAATTCACCGAGAGGGGAGAATTCATAATCTATCATAAACAAGGAAGGGGTTCGTGAAATTCTGCCATTCTTACCAATGTTGAACAAAAAAATTAGAATCTGTATTTTGTTAAAACGTCTAAATGCACAGGCAACTGTACTTTCAGGTAATACCTTCTCAAATAAGTTCAAAGAGTTTTCTAAAATCCCAAATTGATCTTAAAATGTAAGCATACCTGATGGCCACATTTAAGACATAGCCAAACTGAAGGCTTTTCTTCTGTTTCTTCTTCAGATTTATCTTTTACTTTATTGTCTGTCTTACAGTCTTGGCAAATATTCCATTCCACATTCACCAAAGCTTTTTTCAAGTTACCTTGTTCCAATCCTTTTCTAATGTGTCTGCACAAAGGTTCTATTAAAACAAATAGAAAGGGAACATACAACGTCAAAAATGACTTTCTTCAGTTACTCTTAAAACGTACCCTTGACTCACATTTCAAAAATGAATTCACTCTATAAAGAAACTGATATTCTGAACTTACAATTGTTTGATATTTGAAGAATATGGGATAAATATGTAATAAACAGATAAGACACAAATTTGTGAAATTTTGCTTTCTCGAAGTCCTAAATATAAACACCACTGCCCCTACTACAAATTCATTTCCATTTATTTGGCTATTTCCTTTAAATTAAGGCTCGTTTTCATATTTATGATTCCTTTTATCTCTAAAGATTTGTAGAAAACGTCCTTCATTCAGTCAGTAATACACCTACTATAGGGAAAGCACTGTGCTAAATGCTCAGGAGCCCAAAATAGAGTAAGTCACAGCTCTTCTCTTTGAGCAGCTCACATTCTGGAAGGAAAGGCAGCTAAATAAATTAATTTATAAGTATCTCCAAAACATGGTGTAGCAGCACAAGAAGAGAAGGCTGAAGTCACCAAAAGTTTCACAGGGGAGGTAACATCTGTGCAATCCTAGAAGATAATAATAGTAATAAAAATTGCTGATATTAATACTTTCTATAAACTTTGTTAAATATTTTGCATACATTATCTCATTCAATCCTTATAATCACCCTAAAAAACACTATTAGTCCCAATGACAAATGAGAAAACTAAGATTTAGTGCCCACATAACTACTGAGTATCTATGCCAGAATTTAGACTCAAGTCTTTATGACTTCATAGCTCACACTTTAAACCGTAACCTCAGAGAGCGAAGGGCAATCTGAAAATGCCACGGCCATGAAGAAAGACATATAAAAGTACATGTTGTCTCCCCAGATGATGGAGTTACACAGTGGGTAAAAATGAGCAGTTGAACCTGAGGCTAAAAACGCTGTTGCAGTCAAGATAAGTAAAGAGTTTTGCAAACCACTGTACAGTGCCTGAGTTGTTTCAGGAACACTGGAGGTTTAGAAACTACTCAAGTGGCATAATTAGTTTTATGTCCAATGATTTTGCACCAAGTAAAGAAATATAAATGCAAATGGGATCACATGGAAAAACTACTAAATCTCAGTAGTCAAAGAAATACAAACTAGAAAAAGAAGGTATCCTTTCCAACTATCAAATCAGCACAGATTTTTACAGATGATACTAACCAGTGCTGATGAAGGTTCAGGGAAATGGACACTTTATTATGCTGAAAGGGGGCCTGTAAATTAGTAAAACATTTCTGAATGGCAATTTATCAATGAAATCAAGAGTCTTTATACCCTCTGATTCAAAAATTATATTTCTAGGATGTGTATTAGGAAAATACTTGGATGTACACAGAGATTTAGCTATAAAGTTATTACTGATCCATTCATAATACTAAAAAGTTAAAGATTACCTAAATCTGTAACAGTAGAAAATTATCTATATAAATTATGAAATATGCATTCGTGATCTTTGGTCAGTGCAATAATATGCCATTAAAAATGTTGAAGGCCGGGCATGGTGGCTTATGCCTGTAATCCCAGCACTTTGGGAGGCCAAGGCGGGTGGATCACTTGAGGTCAGGAATTCAAGACCAGCCTGGCCAACATGGTGAAACCCCATCTCTACTAAAAATTCAAAAATTAGCTGGGTATGGTGGCGCACACCTGTAATCCCAGCTACTCAGGAGGCTGAGGCAGGAGAATCACTTGAACCCACTAGGTGGAGGTTGCAGTGAGCTGAGATCACGCTATTGCACTCCAGCCTGGGTGACAGAGCCAGACTCCATCTCAGAATTTAAAAAAAAAAAAAAGTTGGAGAAGGTCAAGTGCAGTGGCTCTCACATGTAATTTCAGCATTTTGGGAGGCTGAGGCAGGAGGATCACTTGAAGCCAGGAGCAAGACCAGCCTGGCCAACATAGGGAAACCCCATCTCTATTTAAAAAAAAAAAATAGCTGGCTGTGGTGGGATATGATTGCAATCCCAGGTACTCAGAGGCTAAGGCAGGAGAAAATCATTTGAACATGGGAGGCAGAGGTTGCAGTGAGCTGAGATTGCACCACTGCACTCCAATCTGGGTGTCAGAGAGTCTCAAAAAAAACAGAAAGTAGAAGACTATTAAATGACATATAGATATAAACTTTACATTAAAATGCAGATAATATAACAATATGCACTTTTATACTATTTTCATATTTTAAAACATATATCCATGTAGAGATATGAACAGTAAAGATTCAATCAATCAAATATACCTAAAGCTTCAGGGGAATCATCGATTGGAACAGTTTTTCCCTTTGTCCGTTTCTTTCCCATGTTGGCACTTTATGGATTAGTTACTGACACAAAATAACAATCTAGAAAACAAGATAAAGTGAGCTTGACCAAAGAAAAAAGTATTTCTCTAGGAGTAATATAACTAAAAGCCACATATATTATGCATGTCTATCACACTTCATAATTTACAAAGACCAGTCAGATATAATCAACTAATTTTCAATAAGAATTCAAGTATATAGAACAGTTATCTCCCCTGTTTTCACAGCATAGAAAACTGATTCTCAGCAAGCTTAAGAGGTTTTCAATACATGCAAAGGTCAGGAGAGAACCCTGGTCTTCTTACACAGATCTTGAGCAGTCTCAGAACTTGACACTTGTAGGAAGATGACTCCTCACTACATACATGTGAAATAATGGTGGCACTCTTAAACAGAAAACTGATTGTCTTTCCTTCTAAGCTACATTTCTTAGCTCTGCAGTCTATGCAAATTAAATTGATAATTTCTCTAATAAAAATTAAAAATAATTCTAGTAACAAACTCCTGAGGGAGTTAGAAAATTTGCAAAATAACTTCAAAGCCAAATACAAAAAGTGATACAATGTTGTGCATTTTCCAAGCCAGGATTTCCTAAGGGCATTAGCTAAATGGAAATTGATTATAACTGCAGTGTCAACTACTTACATTATTATATTATTGCCAAAACCAGTTTGGAAGGCTATGACAAATCTAGCTGCACATAAAATCTTCACCTTTTTAGTCAACAATTCAAATTTAGAAAACATGAAAAGTGCTCAAAGTATATACAGGTCTACCTAACAATCTAGAAGTACAGATTTTAGAAACAAATACAAAAAATAGCACCCAAGTTCTTGCCTCCAATCCAACTAGTTCTAATCGGTGTGGTACCAGATTCATCTTCCAGTTATGCCATGTTTATCCCATCACTCTCTTGACTGAAAGCATTTAACAGCTTCCCAAACCATACTCCCTAAACTCTGCACTCATAGGCCTTTATAAATTTCGCCCTAATGCTCTGCTAATCCTGACTCTCTATTATCCCTCGACAACAACAAAAACTGACTAAAGTTATAATTATATCGTGCTTTTGCTCTTCAAAGCCCTTTCACAAACATTTTTACACTGGACTTTCATAGCAACACTTTAAATAGAGACATTTCACTAAAAATTCAGGAAAAAAAAATGGTGAAAGATCACACAGGGTAACAGGGATGAATTAAAAGGGAGATGCTGTCTGGACTGTAATCCCAACACTTTGGGAGGTCGAGATGGGAGGGCTGTTTGAGGCAGGAAGTTCAAGATTAGCCTGGGCAACAAAGCAACACTCTTATCTCTACAACAAAAAGTTTAGAGAATTTTACAACAAAAATGCAGATGTTTGCATTTCAAGACCACCACTTTTTACCTGCCAATCAAGTCTCTCTCTCTTTTTTTTTGAGACTGTCTTGCTCTGCTGGCCAGGCTTGAGTGCAGTGGCTCACTGCAACCTCTGCCGCCCAGGTTCAAGTGATTCTCCTGCCTCAGCCTCCCGAGTAGCTGGGATTACAGGCTCCTGCCACAATGCCTGGCTAATTTTTGTATTTTTAGTGGAGATGGGGTTTCACCATCTTGGCCAGGCTGGTGTGAACTCCTGACCTTAGGTGAACCACCTGCCGCTAGCTCCCAAAGTGCTGGGATTACAGGCATGAGCCACCGCACCTGGCCAAGTCTGTCTCTTATACTCCACACCAAAACACTTTGCATACCACCTCCCCCGGCCTCGGTGCCTTTGATTTCTAGCTATACTATTCTATCTATCCAAATCTTACCAATCTTCCAAGTTCTCCATTTCAAGGAAGCCTTAATCATTTTACTCTAAATTAACCTCTCCACTGAACTTCCTCAGTATTTATGGCGTGCTCTAATTATCTTGTCCCCTTATCATATATTCCAGTGTATTTCTTAAATCTTTAATCTCGGTTTATGTTATTTCTCTAAGCAGAATCTAAAGTTCTTAGAAAAATAAATAGATTCAGGCAGAGCTTTGGAACTGCCTATAATATCTAGCATAATGTTAGTACATAGCAGGTCCTGAAGAAATACTTCTTGCATTGAAACAGAAAAACAGAATAGTACCTGAGGCATAAAGGATGGTTACAAGGTGCAAAGGTAGGTACATAAGAATGAAGCAACCAAGTTCTGGTGAAAAAGAAAAGGGCGAAAAATAAGTCAGAAATCTGCAGTAGTGAAGACACACAGCACTAGTAAATCTGTTTTGAGGATTGCAGCAGCTCAGACTCCGTAAGAAAACTTGAAAGACGAATTGTTAATTGCTGCTGGCAGAGGACATAGAGGGGTCACTCCAGTGCTGTAGGAAGAGCCCCAGTAAATTCCTGGCAACTCTAAAGGCAACTCATGTGTCATGAGGAGGGACTATTGTGACTGCCATCAGCTATAAAACATCAATAAACTTACTACCCTTTTCAAGTAGTGTCAGCAGATGAACATTAGCGTCTTATTGAAATGACTCTTCGCAGGACTCCACACAAAATTTAAATCAAAGCTAGTCTTGCCAGCTCTCACATTATTCCAAGTCTCCTCTCTCTCTGCCTTCCCAGTCCTCCCCCGCCTACTCGTTTCATTAAAAATGTAAGCGTGTGGAAAACTTTGTCAGCAAGTCTTAACGTGGCTTTCAAGTTTTGCGTAGATCAGTCCTCTCTTAGGTGTATTCAATTGGATAGGTGACAGATGCTGCTTTTCCTACTAACCGTGTGAATGCGGCTGCAAACCCAGACCCAACCCATAGGGCAGTCCCTGCCACCCACCCACTTGCTCGACGCCTGCCACATCTCCCCTCTCCTCCCCTTCTAACAGCTCCGATCCCACGGGGGAAGCTCGGGGTCCACGGGGTCGAGAAGCGCCAGCAGCGGCATCTCATTTGCCAGCTCCTGGAACTGACAGGACGTGCAGCCAATGAGATCGCAGTACCGAAAAGTAGCCGGGTTACACGCTTAAGGAGAGGGGCCTTCAAGAAGAGAAAGAGATTGGGAGGGAAAATAGGGGCTCTCCGAGGGCAGGAAGTCAGGCGAGCGACGACTGCGAGGCAGTGGGCCCAGAACTCACCCACGGCGACAGAGCCCATAACTGCATCCCCTCATGGGCCTTTGGGCTGGGCAGCCAGCTCTGTCTTCCTTCTGGTGGCGAATTGAGAGCGACGGAGCTGAAGCCAGAGTGACCCCTGGAAAGCAAAAACTTCCGGAACGCGGCATTATGGGAAGCGGCTAGGCGCTCCCCTTCCTTCCTTCCAGCCCCTGACCGTCGGCTCTGGCGCTGGTAAATCTGCGCCTGCGTGCGACTGAACAATGGGTTTTTTTCGTCTCTTCGGACAGAGGGTTTGGTTGTCAGTGGGATTTTTGGCCTCTGTTGTGACTATGGAGTTATATAAATGCTTCTGAAGTGTAGGCATCTGGTGGTGGTCTGAGCCTTGGAGTCTCCGAGGTGGTGACCTTTCTGGAACACATTACATTTGGAGGCTAAGGGGGGAACACTTGAATTTTCGTTTCCCTAATTCTTTCAGCTTCTAAAATTGAGTACGTAAGTTGTCTTAAATTTACCTTCCTGCGCCAAGTCAGAATAAAAAACGCAGCGAGAGTGAATTTTAAAGCAGAACTGAAAGACGGTGTTAAAGAGAAATTGCGAGAGAGGAGGGTAGTTTTCAAATATTTACTGTTGATTCGTGGAAACTATGTAAGTGCGAGGCCAGGAGCGGTGGCTCACGCCTCTAATCCCAGCACTTTGGGAGGCTGAGGTGGGTGGATCACCTGAGGTCAGGAGTTCGAGACCAGCCTGGCCAAGATGGGGAAATCCCATCTCTACTAAAAATACAAAAAAAAAAAAAAAAAAAAAATTGGCCGGGCACGGTGGCTCACGCTTGTAATCCCAGCACTGTAGAAGGCCGAGGCGGGCAGATCACGAGGACAGGAGTTCGAGATCAGCCTGTCCAATTTGGTGAAACCTCGTTTCTACTAAAAAATACAAAAATTAGCCGGGCGTGGTGGTGGACGCCTGTAGTCCCAGCTTCTCCGGAGGCTGAGGTAAGAGAATCGCTTGAACCCGGGAGGTAGAGGTTGCAGATCGTGCCACCGACAGAGTGAGACAACGTCTGAAAAGAAAAGTACAAAAAATTAGTCGGGTGTGGTGGCGGGCATCTGTAATCCCAGATACTTGGGAGGCTGAGGCAGGAGAATCGCTTGAACCCTGGAGGCGGAGGTGGCAGTGAACAGAGATCACGCCATTGCAGGCCTGTCTGGACAAGAGCGAAACTCCATCTCAAAAAGAAAAGAAAATATGTAAGTGCACACTTTGTGCCAAGCCTTCCCTCAAATGAATTAAACAGGCCTCTCTGTCCTGGAGTCTTAGTTTAGTAGAGAAGATAGTAATCACTATCAAGGGGGCAGAGGTGGGGGGATGCAGATGTCTATAGAAAAATAGTCAAAGAATGTAATTAGGTAATTCACCACAAAAGAACAATCGGTCACAAAATGAATGCCCATCCTTACTAGTCAGATAAAAGGAGTTTAAGATGGTGGCATACTAATAATCAGAGTAACATTTGGTCAAATTTGGGGAAAAATTAGTTCTCTTGCATTTTACTGCTGAGATAATTTAAAAACAAATTTTTTTTGAGACATGGTCTCACTCTGTTGCCTAGGCTGGAGTGCAATGGCACGATCTCAGCTCACCGAAACCTCCACCTCCCGGATTCAAGCAATTCTCCTGCCTGAGCCTCCTGAGTGGCTGGGATTATAGGCACACGCCACCACACCTGGCTAACTTTTGTAATTTTTGATAGAGATGAGGTTTCAGCATGTTGTCCAGGCTGGTTTCAAACTCCTGGCCTCACATAATCCACCTGTCTCGGCCTCCCAAAGTGCAGGGATCACAGGAGTATAAGCCACCACGCCTGGCCTAGTTTCATCTTTCTCTTTATTCTGACAACATTATGACATTAAAGTCCAAGAGATATTGGGCTGGTCCTTGTTTGGTCTCTGGTGATTTAGATGAGGCAGGACTGAGCCCAGGAAGGTATATCTCAAAAAGTCAGTAGTAGCTACTGTGCAAAGTTTGAAAGCCCAAATCAAATCCTGGCCATATCCAGGGATGTGTGGTAGGGCAAAGGCTCCAGCTCTCAAGCAAGAAACAACAGGAGTGGGATGAGGTTATTTATTTATTTAGACGGGGTTTCACCATGTTAGTCAGGCTGGTCTTGAACTCCCGACCTCAGGTGATCCGCCCGCCTTGGCCTCCAAAATGCTTGGATTACAGGCGTGAGCCACCACACCCAGCCAAGGGATCAGGTAATGTTTAAAAGGTTTTCTTCTCCAAGCTCCATAAGTGCAGGCTTTTTGCCCCCACCCATTTTAAAACAGAGCTTTGGGGTCATTGTACCACCTGCTTCCTGTCTGAAAGGCTCTTCCCTTTGATCTTCCGGAGTTGGTATCTTGCTGTTATTCTGTTCACACCTTATTTTTATTTACTTATTTTAGAGACAGGGTCTGGCTTTGTAGCCCAGGCTGAAGAGCAATCATAGTTAACCTTGAATTCCTGTGCTCAAGTGATCCTCACGCCTCAGGCTCCCATAGCTGGTACTGCAAGTGGGTACCACACCATTGGCTTTTTTATTTTTTGAAGTGACCGTGTTTCTACAAAAGCTGGTCTCAAACTCCTGAAATCAAGCGATACTCCAGCCCCAGCCTCCCAAAGCACTAGGATTCCAGGTGTGAGTCACCACATCCAGCCTCTAACATGCCTTAAAAGTCACTTCCTCGCAGTTACAGGGCAACCTAGGTAACGGAGTCATCTTTTACTCACATCACATTACTTTACTTCTCTGCCCATCAATTATCCACCACTATCTGGTAATTTTTTTTTGAGACAGAGACTCTGTCACCCAGGCTGGAGTGTAGTGGTGCAGTTACAGCTCACTACAGCCTTAACCTCCCAAGTTCAAGCCATCCTCCCACCTCACCCTCCTGAGTAGCTAGGAGTATAGGCCTACAGGCACACGCCCCCTCACCTGGCTAACTTTTGTATTTTTTGTAGCGGTCTCTCTGTGTTGCCCAAGCTGGTCTCAAACACTGGGCTCAAGCAGTCCTCCTTGGCCTCCCAGAGTGCTGGGATTACAGGCATGAGCTACCACACCCAGCCATAATTTTTTTATTTTTACCTTTATGTTTATCCCTCTTCATACAGACACAGAAATTTGCAAATGTAAGCTCTTTGAGAGATGGGACATCTTTGTCTTGTTCTTGGCTATAATTAGTACCTGGAAGTATCTGGAATATAGTAAGTGATCAGTAAATATTTATTAAAAAGATACAATCATGAGAAATAAAATGCTGTATAAGAATGTTCATAGCAGCTTTATTTATAATAGCCAAAAAACTGAAAACAACCCAGGTTTCTATCAAAACAAGAATGGAATTGGTATATTCATGATAGAATACTACCAAGAAATCAGAAGAAACTGATACACGTAACAGACAAATCTTTAAAATATTACCTTGAGTGAAAGAAGCCTTACACAAAAATACCTATTGCATGACTACAACCAAATGAAGTTCTAGAAGGGGAAAAATAAGTATGGTGGATAAAAAAATCAAGACAGTGGTTCCCTTTTGGGAGAACTGGGTGTGGACTGAGTAAGGGCATGAAAGACCTTTCTGGGGTGATGGTAATGTTCTATAGTTAATATGGTTTGAGTTCCATAGGTATATGCATTTGTTAAAAACTCACGTGTATTTAAGGTATGCATTTCATTAAATACCGAATTTGAAAAAAATAATAAATAAATTCCTAATTCGAACTCCAGCGCTGTGCATTAGAGGTACTTAGAAGTGTATTGTCTGCAATTTACTTTGAAATGTATGAAAACAGATAGATTGAACAGGCGCAGTGGCTCACGCCTGTAATCCTAGCACTTCGGGAGGCTGAAGCGGGTGGATCATGAGGTCAAAAGATCAAGACCATCCTGGCCAACATGGTGAAACCCCTTCTGTACTAAAAATGTAAAAATTATCTGGGCGTGGTGGCATGCGCCTGTAATCCCAGCTACTCGGGAGGCTGAGGCAGGCGAATCGCTTGAACCTGGGAGGAGGAGTTTGCAGTGAGCCAAGATTGCGCCATTGCGCTGCAGCCTGGCGAAAGAGTGAGACTCCCTCTCAAAAAAAAAAAAAAAAAAAAAAAAAAAAGAAGAAAAGAAAACAGATAGATTGATGAGATATGTGACAAAGCTGGTAGATTAAATTCTATACCTCCAGGTCAGTGTTTTTCAACCTCAACACTATCAACATTTTGGACCAGCAAATTCGTAGTTGTTGGGGGATGTCCTGTTCATTGTAGGAAGTTGAGCAGCATCCCTGGGCTCTACCTACCTCATACCAATAGCATCCTTCCAGTTGTGACTACCCAAAATGTCTTCAGACACTGCTAAATCCTTCCTTCCCCTTCTCTTGAGATCTGCTCCACGGTAAAATTCTCTCGACTTTGCTTAACACTTGAATTTTTTCCATAATGTTGGAGGAAAAAATAAATGGTGACATTGAAAAACGCTTATGAAACACCGTGCAGATGTAGTTTATGAAGACCTACATACTAGCATCTATTTGTTTTTAAAAAGGGGTGGGGAAGAGCTAGCAGTGATATCTAGTATTGCTGAATAAGATTTGCAAATCTTATCTATGACATTTCTCAAATGAATATTAGAAGCATATTGCATATAGTTGGATTGGGAAGAAAAACATTTCCAATTACTCTCCTGTCAGCATCTTCCTACAAACTATCCTTTTATTAACAGGGATAAATAAATAAGCATTCACACAGATCCTCCCAGCTTGGTTACTGGGCAAGAACACATAAGATAGACAAGGCTACCTGCATCTGGGCTCCCATCTCCCTAACTGCCCTTCTCCTCCATGGTTCAGGGACAAGGAGGATCACCATGGTGTGGGAAGATATTAGACATGCAGAATTTAGAACCCTACCCCTACCTACGGAACCCTGATCTGCATTTCAACAGAATCCCCAAACTATTCCTAGGCACCTTGGAGTTTGAGGAGCATTAACGGACCAATACCTTATCCCTGAAAAGTGCCCGCTATACGACAGTGACAGCCACTGTGAAATGAAAACGGGGCTGGCATGTAGCGGTATTAGCCGGGCGTGATGGCTCAGGCCCGTAATCCTAGCACTTTGGGGGGCCGAGGCAGACGGATCACCGGAGGTTAGGGGTTCGAGACCAGCCTGACCAACATGGTGAAACCTCGTCTCTACTAAAAAATACAAAAATTATCTGGGCATGGTGGTGCGCGCCTGTAATCCCAGCTACTCAGGAGGCTGAGGCAGGAGAATCGTTTGAACCGGGAGGCGGAGGCTACGGTGAGCCGAGATCGCGCCACTGCACACCAGCCTGCGCTACAGAGCGAGACTCCGTCTCAAAAAAAAAAAAAAAAAAAGAAGAAGAAGAAGGAGAAAACTGCAACTGAGCAGGGACAAAGCATTCCCTCCGTCCTTCCAACTCCAGAGACAAACACTGGCGGACACCGCGCCAGACAGGCCAGCACCAGCTTCCGGCCCGCGGTCTTGCGCGCGCATGCGCCAGCCGAGGGCGCGCCCTCTTTTCCAGCGGGTCGTCGACTGAGGCGGTTTGTAAGTTTGGGGTCGCAGTATGCTAGAATTTTGAGGTTCCCTCCTGATAAAAATTGAGCTGTCCGTCCAGCCAAGGAACCCGGAGTACAGCAGTGAAGGGGCCACGGCTCAAGGTAAGTCTCGCTTCAGCTAGCGCCAGTGGTGAGTGCCACAGGGCTTTCCCACGCTGCAACTCTTTCCGAAATTGTTTGACAGGGTGCGCATGCGCCCATCGGTGGGCTCGGCTTTTGGCCTTGGCTCCCCGCTGCAGCAGGGGACCTCGCCCAAGGCACAGTCTGAGTGCGGGGGCGGCTGCATGCTGGGCATTCTTCCTGAGAGCATCGCGGCTTGAGTTGCGGAGTACTGTATTCTGTTCTTCAAAACAAATCTGCAAGGAAAATAAATTATTCCACGCAGAAATCTCAAGTTTCAGTCTACGTTCTCTTAAATATATTTTATTTTATTTATTTATTATCTTTTTTTGAGACAGAGTCTCACTCCGTCACCAGGTGCCAGACTGGAGTGCAGTGGCACAATCTTGGCTCACTGCAACCTCCGCCTCCCGGGTTCAAGCAATTCTCCTGCCTCAGCCTCCCGAGTAATTGGGACTACAGGAGCGCGCTACCACGCCCAGCTAATTTTTTTGTTATTTTTAGTAGAGGCCGGGTTTCACCATGTTGGCCAGGATGGTCTCGATCTCTTGACCTCGTGATCCGCCCGCCTCGGCCTCCCAAAGTGCTGGGATTACAGGCGTAAGCCACTGCACCTGGCCTTGAATATATTTTATTTTAAAAAAATAGTTAGGCGCGAGGTCTCCCTATGTTACCCAGGCTGGTCTTGAACTCATGGGCTCAAACGATCCCTCTTCCTCTGCCTCCCAAAATGCTAGGATTACAGGCGTGAGCCACCGCATCCGGCCACAGTCTATTTTCTTAAAACATTCGTTGAAATCTTGAGTCATAAAATTATCTTGAGGGTTTTCTGGAAGTACTTAAATCTCTTCAGCGAAAATAATTTGGCAGATAAATGACTTGTGACGTCACTCCCCTACTTGTCCATTCAAGTGTCCCTGCATCGCGTACTACTTTGCTAATTCCAACTTCGATATCCCAAATTCAGTAGGACCTTCTCCCAACTTTACTTACTCGGGAGACTTTTAAACAAATACGTAGGTCTAAATAAGTGTTGACTCCCAAAATTATATCTCCAGCTGAGTCTCATACACTCCAAAATTGTATGTCTAACTGCCTGCTAGACATCTCTATTTAACAGGTGTCTTAGTAGGCACTTCATTACTTGCGTCTAAAACCAAGCTTCATATCCCCGTGAGCATCACAGTCTAAATAAATTGCAGATCCATGCTTCCGGTAGCTTAAAGCCTTGGAGTCATTGTTACACGTCTCATATAATTCATCGGTAAATACTGTTGCCTCTGCTCTTTCCATATATCCAGAAGCTGAAGCTTACTGTCTTGACCACTATAATCCTATCCAAGCCACCATCCTCTCTCCCTAGTTATTGCAGTGTCTCTCTTGTCACCCCACTTTTCCCTTCACTATTCTCCATAGCAGCAAGTGTGTTTAAGTCAGACCTCTCAGGGTGGCTCTTAGGTGTCAGGATAAAATTCAGAATTCTGGCCATGCTGTAGTAGTCCCAACATAAACTGCTCCACATTTCCTTACTAAACTCTTCTGTCCCCTGTTTCCAGCTCACTCTGCCCTGGCCAGCTGCTCTAGCACCCGCCTGCCTCAAGGCCTTTGAACATGCCCTTTCCCTCGAACACTCTTGGCCAAGAAAAACACAGGGCCTTTTTTTTCAGTTCCTTGAAGTCTTCACTACAGTCCCCTTAGGAGAAAGGTCTTTCCTGACAACCCCATGTGCAGTCTCACCTTTTGCTGCCCCATTGTTTCCCTTTAACTTGTTTTCTTCCTCAGACTTTTTCATAATGGTTATTCACTGGGCATATAAATACTTTTTTTTTTTTTTTTGAGACAATCTCAGTCTGTTGCTCAGGCTGGAGTGCAGTTGGTGTGATCTTAGCTCACTGCAGCCTCCACCTCCCCAGTTCAAGTGAGTCTCCTGCCTCAGCCTCCTGAGTAGCTGGGACTACAGACGTGCTTCACTGCACTTGGCTAATTTTTGTATTTTCAGCAGAGACAGTGTTTCACAATGTTGGCCAGGCTGGTCTCAAACTCCTGACCGCAGGTGATCTGCCCACCTCATCCTCCCAAAGTGCCAGGATTACAGGCATAAGCCACAGCACCTTGACTGGGCATATAAATTATGTTTTTTTGATGTCACGGTATCCTTCCACAGGTAGAGCTGTTTTGTTACTTTCATTCATTGTTATCTTAGTGCCAATGCTTGAACATAAGAAGTGCTTGAGAAACATTTGTTGAAATGATGATTGATAATAATAATGGTAACAAGCAGCCCAACACAGTGGCTCATGCCTGTAATCCCAGCACTTTGGGAGGCTGAGGCAGGTAGATCACCTGAGGTCAGGAGTTCGAGACTAGCCTGGCCAATATGGTGAAACCCTGTCTCTACTAAAAATACAATAATAAGCTTGGCGTGGTGGTGCACACCTGTAATCCCAGCTACTCAGGAGGCTGAGGTGGGAGAATCAGGTGAACCCAGGAAGCGGAGGTTGTAGTGAGCCGAGATCGTGCCACTGCACTCTGGCTAGACCCGGTCTCAAAAAAAAAAAATTTTTTTTTTAATTAATAATTATAATAGTAGCAAGCACTTATTTAAAATTTACTCTAGTAAATAGTAGCAAGCACACATATAAAAAGTACTTTATTGCCAGGCACTTTCCACAGATTATCTTCTAATCCTCACAGCAACCTGTCATCCCAGTTATGGAACTGGGGAGACTACAGCACAGATGAATTAAGCCACTTGCCTAAGGTCACGCAGTTCATAAGTGGCAGAGCCAGGAGTTACACCTTGGCAATCTGGTAATAGAATCCAAACACTGGTAACAGAGCCACTCCAATAAAAAACAAAGTAAATGCACTTTCTCTAATAACCACCTAAGGAGTTGTTTCCTATGTTTCTCAGCTCCAAAACAGAAAAGCAAATATGTACATGGAATTCCAGTAAGCCCAGGGATTTAAATTATGAGAATTTTGTTTAAAAAAAAAAAAAACAATGGCTGGGTGCAGTGGCTCACGCCTATAATCCTAGCACTTTGGGAGGCCGAGGCGGGTGGATCACAAGGTCAAGAGATCGAGACCATCCTGGTTAACAAGGTGAAACCCGGTCTCTACTAAAAATACAAAAATTAGCTGGGCACGGTGGCGCGTGCCTGTAATCCCAGCTACTCAGGAGGCTGAGGCAGGAGAATTGCTTGAACCCAGAAGGCGGAGGTTGCAGTGAGACAAGATCGTGACATTGCACTCCAGTCTGGGTAACAAGAGTGAAACTCCATCTCAAAAAAAAAAAAAAAAAAACCTACCAAATGTTTCTTATGATACCAAGTTACAAAAGTGGGATATAAAATTATATAAAGTCAATTGTGATTAGGCTGGGGACAGTGGCTCATGCCTGTAATCCCAGCATTCTGGGAGGCTGAGGTGGGTGGATCACCTGAGGCAGGAGTTCGAGACCAGCCTGACTAACATGGTGAAACCCCATCTGTACTAAATACAAAAAATTAGCTGGGTGTGGTGGTGTGTGCCTGTAACCCTAGCTACTTGGGAGGCTGAGGCAGGAGAATCGCTTAAACCTGGGAGGCAGAGGTTGCAGTGAGCCGAGATTACACCATTTCACTGCAGCCTGGGCAACAAGAGCAAAACTCTGTCTCAAAAAGAAAAAAAAGCCGGGCGCGGTGGCTCACGCCTGTAATCCCAGCACTTTGGGAGGCCGAGGAGGGTGGATCACGAGGTCAAGAGATCGAGACCATCCTGGTCAATATGGTGAAACCCCGTCTCTATCAAAAATACAAAAAAATTAGCTGGGCATGGTGGCGCGTGCCTGTAGTCCCAGCTACTCAGGAGGCTGAGGGAGGAGAATTGCCTGAACCCAGGAGGTGGAGGTTGCGGTGAGCCGAGACTCCAGCCTGGGTAACAAGAGCGAAACTCCGTCTCAAAGAAAAAACATTGTGATTAAAGAAAGGAGGAATGTTGCAGTTCCAATGTTGCAGTTATTATAAAAGGAAAACTTCAAATGAAACATTAGTAGAAATATTAGTCAATATATGTTAATATTTGTATGAATATTACCAAAACTACCCCCCATTTTCTATGAAGATGCTTATATTTAAACTACTTAAAATCAGGTGACTACATGGCAAAGCAAGGGATTCTGCTCTGTTCTGTGGAGTAAAGGGCTAATGTCATTTGGCCTGGAAAATCATGTTCAGCACTTTGGGAAGCCAAGGCAGGTGGATCATGAGGTCAGGAGTTCAAGACCAGCTTGGCCAAGTACCCTGTCTATAATCTCAGGTACTTGGATGGCTGAGGCAGAGAATCGCTTGAACCCAGGAGGTGGAGATTGCAGTGAGCCGAGATCACACCACTGCACTCCAGTCTGGATGACAGAATCAGACTCCATCTCAAAAAAAAAAAAAAAAACAAAAGAATTGTGCCCATATAATCTATCACCCAATTAGGATTGCTTTTGTCTAGGATAAATACTAAACCAGTTGTGGCCCGACACAGTGGCTCACACCTGTAATCCTAGCACTTTGGGAGGCCAAGACGGGTAGATCACCTGTCAGGAGTTTAAGACCAGCCTGGCTAACATGATATCCTGCCTCCACCCTCTACTAAAAATACAAAAAATTATCTGGGCATGGTGGCCTGTGCCTGTAATCCCAGATACTTGGGAGGCTCGGGCAGGAGAATTGTTTGAGTCTGGAAGGCACAGGTTGCAGTGAGCTGAGATCGCACCACTGCACTCCAGCCTGGGTGACAAGGCAAGACTCTGTCTCAAAAAAAAAAAGACATACAGCTTGAAATCTGTAAAAGAAGAGATTGATAAAAGGAGCTATGGTTTAGGGTCTTTTGTGTTTGTTTGTTTTTTGAGACAGAGTCTTGCTCTGCCACCCAGGCTGGAGTGCGGTGATGTGATTTCAGCTCACTGCAACTTCCACCTCCCAGGCTCAAGCAATGCTCTCATGTCAGCCTCTCAAGTAGCTGGAACTACCGGCATGTACCACCACACCCAGGTAATTTTTTTTGTATTTTTTAGTAGAGACAGGGTTTCGCTATGTTGCCCAGGCTGGTTTTGAACTGGACTCAAGCTATCCACCTTCCTCAGTCTCCCAAAGTGCTGAGATTATAGGTGTGAACCACTGTGCTAGGCCAAAAGGAACTATGTATTAAGAATTTTTAAAGAAAAGCAGGGGACTGGGTACAGTTTTAAACTTATGTATGGCAACTTTCTGGAAAGCAACTTGGCAGTATCTGTCAAAATTTAAAATGTACCTGTCGCTCCAACAGTCCATCTCTATAAGTTTATTCTTGAATACACAGTATTCAGTTTATCATACTGTATATATAAAAAGAACTTGCGTTATGGAATTGTTCATATTAGTAAAAATATGGAAACAACCCAAATGCCCATCAATAGGTAAAGAAATAAGTTATGGCATATCTACATGATTCAGTATAACAGGCAACAATTACAAAGAATGATATGTTGACAGTGAATAGATCTACAAAATATATTTGGTGGAGAGGGAGATAGGAAATAGGAAGAAAAAGTGCATCATATACCCTTCGGATACATTTTAAATATATATATATACTGTAATATTATCTCACATTGTATATATTTATACATTATACCAGCATTTCCCATATACATATATGTATAATGCCCAAAATGTTTTCATGTTAACAAGTGTTACTTAAGCTACAGGACAATTCGCCTTTATTTTCTCTTTATGTTCTTCTGCTTCTTAAAAACGAATAAATGTCAGGCACAGTGGCTGACGCCTGTAATGCTAGCACTTTGGGAGGCTAAGGTGGAAGAATTGCTTGAGTCGAGGAGGTTGAGACCAGCCTGGTCAACATAGCAAGACCTTGTTTCTACAAATAAAAAATGTAGCTGGCAGTGCCTACCTGTGGTCCTAGCTACTCAGAAGTCTGAGGTGGAAGGATTGCTTGAGTGTGGGAAGTTAAGGCTGCAGTGAGCTGTGATCATGCCACTGGACTACAACTGGGGTGACAGAGGTAGACCCTGTCTCAAAAAAAAAAAAAAAAAACTAATAAACATTAATATATACTTAAAAAGAAATTGACCATCCACATAACCACTCTCTGACTTATTCTGTTCATTCTAGTTTTCCAGCGTAACCAGTCATATCCCCTCTTCTGGCTACATTATCTATACAGCTTTTTGACTACATAATTGGTTTATTTTGATGACATTGACCATTATGGTGGCTCAAAATGTCCTCTCAACTAGACACAGAGGAATGTGGTGTCTACTTAGTATTAAGAGGTTTTTTGTTTTTGTTTTTTTATAGAGATGGTCTCAATATGTTGCCCAGGCTGATCTTAGCATAGGACTTAGCATATTATATCTGAAAGTAGAGTAAAGGGGAAAGAGACTAATTAAGTTGTACAATTTATGAAGAAATCAAATATAATTTTAGTACGTATATTGATCTATTGAATTCTTCCAAGATTGCTTATGTAAATTGTCTCTGATATCTTTACCTCCTTAGAAACTTACAGATGTCCAAAAATGATTGAGATAGAGCAGGCGGAGGCCCAGCTTGCTGAGTTAGAGCTGCTAGCCAGTATGTTCCCTGGTGAGAATGAGCTCATAGTGAATGACCAGCTGGCTGTAGCAGAACTGAAAGATTGTATTGAAAAGAAGACAATGGAGGGGCGATCTTCAAAAGTTTACTTTACTGTCAATATGAACCTGGATGTATCTGAGGAAACAATGGTAATTCAATTTTGCCAATTTTGCTATTGAAAGGATTGAAACGTGTTGAGACTTCAAACATTGGTTAGTGCACTATTTCTTCTTCTCTTTAATCAGGCGATGTTTTCTCTGGCCTGTCTTCTTCCCTTTAAATACCCGACAGTTCTGCCTGACGTTACTGTCAGGTACGTTACAGAAGTTCTGGCCAACTTTAGAGGTCAAAATTAATCTGAGAATAAAATCAATTCTTGACTTTGTTTTCTGTTCCAAAATAATTTTTTTTCTTATACCTTTTCTGTTAGATCAGCATTATTGAGTCGATCCCAGCAGACTCAGCTGAACACAGATCTGACTGCATTCTTGCAAAAACATTGTCATGGAGACGTTTGTATACTGAATGCCACAGAGTGGGTTAGAGAACACGCTGCTGGCTATGTCAGCAGAGATTCTTCATCTTCACCCACCACAGGAAGTCCAGTCCAGTCCATCGACCTCACCTTCACGAGACTCTGGATCTACAGCCATCATATCTACAACAAATGCAAAAGAAAGAATATTCTAGAGTGGGCAAAGGAGCTTTCCCTGTCTGGGTTTAGCATGCCGGGAAAACCTGGTGTTGTTTGTGTGGAAGGCCCACAAAGTGCCTGTGAAGAATTCTGGTCAAGGTTTGCTTTCACATACATGTGTAAAGTCATGTTAATAATTTTAATACTAAAGATACAGTCATGTGCTGCCTAGTGACATTTTGGTCACAACGGACCACACATAAAACAGTGGTACCATAAGATTATAATGGAGCACTATAGAAACCTGATATATGGCACTTGATCTTCCCACTGTTGAATATCAGAGTGATATTCAGTAATGGTGCTGGGACATTTGGTTTTCCACATGAAAAAATATAAATTAAAAAAAAGTACCATCTAGGTTTGTGTGAGTTCACTCTATCGTGGTGGTACAACAACAAAATAGCCTGAAGATGCATGTCTCAGAATGTCTCCCTGTTGTTAAGCAACACATGACTGTATTAAAGATGTGGATATAAGTATGGGATTCATTCTCAAGTTGGTGGATACAGCAGAAATCACATGTAGTCAGCATTTTGCCCCTCACCTGACAAGTGCCTGTAGGAGACATTCTGTAATTATATACTGAATGAATTGAGCCCCTGCCCAAGACACTGTGACCCCATCCACTTCCATGGATCTGGTTCTCCCTTCATCTTAGTGATGCTTCAAACTGGATACCCTATGAAGTAAGGTGCTTTCTAGAAGCATTAGAATTGCCACTAGTCTTCTCATTTCTTTACTGATATTCTAAATGAATTTCTGAAAAGGTCCATTAGTAGTTTGGGATTTGGTAATTCCCACATTTCTAAAATACTGATACAAGGCCATAGTAATGGCAACAAATAAGTTTGGGGATGGGATTATGACCAGAATCATATATGATTAAAATAAATCCCTCTGAGATAAAAGTAGACTTCTTGGCAGGGCGCGATGACTCACACCTGTTATCCCAGCATTTTTTAGAGGCTGAGGCAGGAGTATCACTTGCAGCCAGGAGTTTGAAACCAGTGTAGGCAATATAGCAAGACCTGTCTCTTTTAAATAAATAAATAAAGTTATTTTAGAAAAAAGTAAAAAGTAGACTACTTCCAAGAAAAGGCATAGATAAGTCTGTTTTGTAACTTCTGTTTTAAGTGCCTTAGAATATACATTTTGAAATGTTTACTTTGGAAATTTCTTTTCAGACTCAGAAAATTAAACTGGAAGAGAATTTTAGTTCGCCATCGAGAAGACATTCCTTTTGATGGTACAAATGATGAAATGGAAAGACAAAGGAAATTTTCCATTTTTGAAGAAAAAGTGTTCAGTGTTAATGGAGCCAGGGGAAACCACATGGACTTCGGTCAGCTGTATCAGTTCTTAAATGCCAAAGCATGTGGGGATGTTTTCCAGATGTTCTTTGGTGTAGAAGGACAATGACAGCAAAAGAGTAGTTGAAACGATCTTGTCATTGTTGACCTTTAGCTTCCCCCGCTCCTGGCTTTTCTTGAAAGATTAAGTAATTTTATTTTAGATCCATTCTAGAATGTTGGGGAGTGACGGACAAGGAAAAAGCAGTATAGCTGAAATGCATCTGTTAAAAATGTCATGATTGAAAGCAAAACTGAGTTTCAAATTCTAACCTTAAAATTGTTGTTAGGTATTTCTTCACATATCAGTTGCCCATTTTGAAAATAAATTTATTATCCACAAAGGTAATGTTGGTGCTCCAATTTGCCAGCCATTCCCAACCCACTCTTCCCTTACCTGCCTCCACTGAAGAACCCAGAAAAGCTAACTGCCCCCTTTCAGCCTCTGTTGCAACTAGCAACTATCAGTGGCCTCAGAAAACAGCTTTGGCCTTGGGATTTCTGGGAAAACTTCTGCTTCCTGATTAGAGATATATATGCAGCTAGGCCTCCTCTTCCCCTTCTTGATGCCATAAACCAAAGTGACGGCTGGAGCTGGAGGAGTTCTTTGAAACACAGCAGAAGGAAGGGCGAAGAGAACCAAGAACATGCTGGTTGCCACATTGTTGAGCTGCTGACCCAATATCAGCGGCTGCCTATCTCTAGATGTCTTATGAAATAAAACCAGTTTTAATTTCTAGGCTTTTTTTACTAGCAGTTGAAAGCTAGTTTGTCAAACAGTTTTTCAGAGATTTAGTTTTGCATTTACCCCAGCCTTTTGATACACAAATAGGTGAAGTTTTTCTGAAGTGGAGTTTGCATTTCATCTCTATTTTTGTATACTCATGCTGTGCCCCGCTCCTGGGCTTCCCTTACACAAGGCTGAGGCATAAGTAGGGCCCGAACTTTTTTTTTTTTTTTTTGAGATGGAGTTTCGCTCTTGTTACCCAGGCTGGAGTGCAATGGCATGATCTCGGCTCACCGCAACCTCCGCCTCCTGGGTTCAAGCAATTCTCCTGCCTCAGCCTCCCGAGTAGCTGGGACTACAAGCGTGCGCCACCATGCCCAGCTAATTCTTGTATTTTTAGTAGAGGCGGGGTTTCACCATGTTGACCAGGATGGTCTTGATCTCTTGACCTTGTGATCCACCCGCCTCGGCCTCCCAAAGTGCTGGGATTATAGGCGTGAGCTACCGCGCCCGGCAGGCCCGAACTTTTTTTAACAAGTCTCAACAATTCATCAAATTAGTAATTTAGAAAATTTAGCAAATTGTATTCTGACATTCTTTTGTTTTGGAAATGGCTTTCTGTGCATTTATTTTTGCTAAATTGACCTAGATTTAAATAAACACACTACCTGGTTTTTGAGGCCCTCTATAAATCAGCTCCAAAAGCATTTATTATTTACTGACAAATAGCACTTAGCATAATAAATAGCATTCATTATTTACGAATAATACTAGCACTCAGGTTGGCACCAGGTGTTGGATAATTTTTTTTTTTTTTGAGATGGAGTCTCACTCTTTTGCCCAGGCTGGAGTGCAGTGGTGCTATCTTGGCTCATTGCAACCTCCTCTGCCTCCCAGGTTCAAGCAATTCTCTGCCTTAGCCTCCTGAGTAGCCGGGCTTACAGGTGCCCACCACCACGCCCAGCTAACTTTTTTTGCATTTTTAGTAGAAACAGGGTTTCTCTCTCTTGGCCAGGCTGGTCTTGAACTCCTGATCTTGTGATCCACCCGCCTTGGCCTCCTAAAGTGCTAGGATTACAGGCGTGAGCCACCACGCCTGGCCTGGATTATTCTTGACCAGTCAGACTTAGTTGGGGTGAGAGACGATGCATTAAGTTAGTAAAAACACTGGACTATGCTCATCATAAAATGAACCAGTAAGTAACAGATAGCATATGTTATGTAATACAATGTAGAAATCTAGAGGAATAAAATGGAAGAAGGCAATATGGATAGATATTAAATATAAAGGTGATTAAACACAAATGAGAATGAGAATGGTATTTAAAGCACAGTGTTTGTATTGGAGCTACATATTACGTACCTCCCTAGATTTCCTCCCTGCTGCCCAGTCCTATCACCCTGTCAGTTGCCCTGGAAATCCAGTTCTTCCTCTGCTGCCATCAGACAGCTAGATGGACTAGCCATGTGTCCAGTTTCCGATTCCTCCAGCAACTAGCATATTTGTATGAAATATCTACGGAGAATGGAATCTGACACCTGTACCACCAAAGGGGCAGAGGATGCATATATTACTTTAAGCAGCTAAAGTAGCAGCTACTGCTAAAACGTTTTCAGTCTTTGTATATATTACTAAAAACTAGATTACTGCAGGGTACGGTGGCTCACACCTAGCACTGTGGGAGGCCGAGGTGGGTGGATCACCTGAGGTCAAGAGTTCAAGACCAGCCTGGCCATCATGGTGAAACCCCATCTTTTAAAAAAAAAAAAAAAAAAAAAAAAAACTAGATTACTATATATAACATGCAGATCTCAAATGTCACATAAACAAAATGCAACAGAATAGTTTTGTTAAGTTTTCTCTCCTGGAACACCTGTCAAATTTAGACATTTATGATTAAGTCATAGTAAGCCAGGGAAGGACAGATTTTTCCAGTCTTGTGATTAGCAAGTTCTTTTGAGAACGGATAAATGTAGTTAAATGTTAGAGTTTAAGCAATATAGCTTTCTTAGGTTTCGTTTTGTTTTTTGTTTGTTTGTTTGGAGACAGTCTGGCTCTGTCATCCAGGCTCCAGTGCTGTGGCATGATCTACCACACCCAGCCTAAATCTTGGTTTTACATTTTATTTTCTAGTATCTTATTTTTGCATGTGTGTCTATGTGGGGTTTTCTTTAAAAAAAAAAAAAAAATACTGTAGGCCGGGCGCGGTGGCTCACACCTATAATCCCAGCACTTTGGGAGGCCGAGGCGGGTGGATCGCAAGGTCAAGAGATCGAGACCATCCTGGTCAACATGGTGAAACCCTCGTCTCTACTAAAAATACAAAAAATTAGCTGGGCATGGTGGTGCGTGCCTGTAATCCCAGCTACTCAGGAGGCTGAGGCGGGAGAATTGCTTGAACCCAGGAGGCGGAGGTTGCGGTGAGCCGAGATCGCGCCATTGCACTCCAGCCTGGGTAACAAGAGTGAAACTCCATCTCAAAAAAAAAGACTTCCAGTTGCTTCATGCCCCTTACAGCACTTGGTATTGAATGACAATCCACATACTGTTTATTCCTAACCAACACTACAGATCTCTATGGCAATACCTCACATTTTAAAGCCTGGCGGGATGAGGCTGGTATAGTGGTTCACACCTATAATCCCAGCATTTGGGAAGCTGAGGCTAGGCGATAACCTGAGCCTGAGTAGTTGAGACCAGGCTGGGCAAGATGGCGAGACCTCATCTCTACAAAAAAAGAAAAAAATTGGCCGGGCATGGTGGTGCATGCCTTTGATCCCAGACACTTGAGAGGCTAAGGTGGGAGAATCACTTGAGCCCGAGTCAAGACTGCAGTGAGCTGTAATGGCACCACTGCACTCCAACCTGGGCAACAGAGTGAGACTCTGTCTCCATAAACAGAAAAACAAGCAAACCAAATAACCAAAAAGACTGTGAGGCTCACTCCAGAGCAGTATATAGACATATTTCTCATTTCCTTTAATAGCTATATAATATTACATTATGTAGTTGCACCATATTTTTTCAACTGGCATCCAGTTGATGGATATTTGTGTTGTTCTGTTCCTTCATTTTGACTTTGAAGTGGTGCAGCAATGACTAGCCTTGTGCATTTATTTTTTTTCCCCATCTTTGACACTTCTTTTTAAACAGAATTATGGAAGGACTATAGTTGAAGATGGAAGGAAGGTTTGTGGGAAGGGATGATATTCAACGTACTCAACAACCAATATGACGCGGTCACCATCCATTGGAATAGTCACACGTCTGGGGCTGGAATGGGATTTTAGAAGCCTCCTCATAAATCTGCAATTAACACTTTAGTCAGGAATCAAGGGGAGGTCAGAGAAGTCCTAGGGAAATGGCAAGGGCAATGAAAGAATATTTCAGAGGGTATAGGAGAATTTTACTATTTTAGCAACCATTCAGTTAAACAGTGTAAAATAATCATCAGCCAGCTGGGTGCAGTGGTTCATACCTGTAATCCCAGCACTTTCGGAGGCCGAGGCGGGTAGATCACGAGGTCGGAAGATTGAGACCATCCTGGCCAACATGGTGAAACCCTGTTTCTACTAAAAATACAAAAAAATTAGTTGGGTGTGGTCGTCCACACCTGTAGTCCCAGCTACTTGGGATGCTGAGGCAGGAGAATTGCTTGAACTCAGGAGGCAGAGGTTGTAGTGAGCCAAGATTGCGCCACTGCACTACTGCCTGGGCGACAGTGTGAGACTCCGTCTCAGAAAAAAAAATAATTATCATCATCAGCCCAATTTACATGTTTGCTGTCGGAAAGATATGGTATATAATCTGATCCTATTCTTGTCCTGTGAAATGGGAGGAAAAGTCATCTGTTGAAGTCAGGGAGGAAGGTAGAATGGTGAGAGTTTTGAAGAACTGTTCAAATAATTATTTGTAGGGAGTCCTAGAAAATTACAGAAGTATGGTACATTTTTTGGGCTGTAATGAAGACAAAACTAAGGCTTGGAATCATTAATGCTTAGTGGTCTCAAGCTTCTGTTGACTAAATTGTTTTCCTGGTAGTGTTCAACATTTCTCTGGTAAGAAAAAAAAACAGCTGAAAACAAATAACTGGCTTTGTGTAGTGTTTGGTTTCTCAGGATGAATAGGCTGAAAGAGTAGATGAACAAGAGACTTATTGTTATTGGCAAGAGAGTAATTGATACAAAAGATCATGAAATCTAAAGTCAACAATGAAGGGAGTAAAGAGAGAAGAGTCCTTGGAGTTCGGGGCACAATGCAAGGTCAAGATTTCCTTGAAGAATGTCTAGGTGGAAACAGTTAAATGAGGAATCTGGCAAGAGGGGATTGTGACCCAAGAGTGGGGTGAAATTGGGAAAATTACAGAAGTATGGTACATTTTTAGGGCTGTAATGAAGACAAAACTAAGGCTTGGAATCATTAATGCTTAGTGGTCTCAAGGTTCTGTTGACTAAATTGTTTGTTTTCCTGGTAGTGTTCAACATTTCCCAACAAATTGGGAAAATGTAAGTAGTAATGAGATAGGGGCTAAAACAGAAAGCGTAAGCACTGCCATCTTATAGAAAACCACCTGGGCCCTGAGCAGAGTTATAGTTCTCAGAACTGATATTGTGTTGCAATGCTCAGAAGTGTTACTTTCTAAGGTTAAAAATTTCCACTGCTACCCCCCTTCCCTTGCAACAAACCGCTGACTTTAGCTTCTGTACAAACAGCTTGCCTTGTGCAACCCGGAGCCCCCCGAAACAAGGATATGGTTTAGCAACTTAAATACCTTGCTCCCCCTGAGCTCAGGGCCACGGGTTGGAGAGACGTGAGTTCTCTGTGGCCACCGGCAATAAAGACCCTGCAATTTGGCATACTTTGGTCTTGATGTTGGTTTTCTTTAGTCACTCTGGTACAAGAGTAATATCAGGATATGACTGTGGTATGGTAGATGAAGTGGAATGGGGGAAAATGATATGAGATATGAAGATCAAATCTCACGTTGAATTGTGATAAGTTATAGCTGATATATACTGACATTATCCTTATGTAGGTTTATTTTGTGATGTTATCGAACTATTACATTTTATTTGTTCAGTTGACTTTCTAAGGATCCCAGTTGACAAACAAATGTTCTGAGAGGGCAAGCAGTGGACAGATATTCCGCATGCACCTAATTCGGACTTTAAAAAGCCATCCAGGATGATGTTTGGAATGAGGTTGGAGAGCCAAGTGCTAAAGTCTTTAGAGACTAAAAGGGAGTGACCAGGAGGCTGGTAAGAGGACGGATGTCAGAATGTATATTCTGTTGACAGCATCCTGAAAATAATAATTTATTTTTTTAAGGAAAGTGGAAGCAAAGAGGATCCTGTTCTTATCTGCAGACCCCTGAGATAGGTGGGATTTTAGACAATAAACATCACTTACCAGAGGCTTCTGGGGAAGCACTGTCGTTAGCCAAACTGGGAACAAGTGTTGAGGGTGAATATTGGTTAGTCATGGAGCTGCAATTCCAAAAAGTATGTGGGAAGGAAGGGCTTTTAGGGCAGATGGGAGTAGGGGTTAGACCAGCATGAAAGGACATAGTTTTATGTGGTAGGGAAATATGTATACATGTATCTGTATCTCCTTCCTGCCTTATTGACTTCATGAGTCCAGACTCAATATTACAGTTTCCTTCTAGATTCTGGAAATGTGTTTTTCATCAGTTTTAGTTTTAGTTATGCTATTTTTGTCTTCCTCAATGTTTTCATCAATTTTTTTTGTGTGTGTCCGAATTTGGGAGAGGCTGCTAACAGATGCTATTTTGAACTGGAAATTCACCTATATATTCCTGTATTACTATTATGGTTATTTTCTTTTCTTTTAAATCCCTCTGATATAGTTTGGATGCTTGTCTCTGCTCAAATCTCATGCTGAATTGTGATAAGTTATAGTTGATATATACTGAAATTATTCTTATTGTACATTTATTTTGTAATGTTATCAAACTATTAGATCTTATTTGTTCAGTTGACTCTCTAGGGATCCCAGCTGACAAACAAATGTTCTCCTGGCATATACTACTTATGTAGTGTTGCTGCTATTTATTTATTTATTATTATTATTTTTTTGAGATGGAGTTTTGCTGTTGTTACCCAGGCTGGAGTGCAATGGAATGATCTTGGCTCACCGCAACCTCCGCCTTCTGGGTTCAAGCAATTCTCCTGCCTCAGCCTCCCGAGTAGCTGGGACTACAGGCGCGCACCACCATGCCCAGCTAATTTTTGTATTTTTAGTAGAGACGGGGTTTCACCTTGTTGACCAGGATGGTCTCGATCTCTTGACCTTGTGATCCACCCACCTTGGCCTCCCAAAGTGCTGGGATTATAGGCGTGAGCCACCGCACCTGGCCGTGTTGCTGCTATTTAAATAAGAAGTTTGCTGAAAAAAATAAAAACATACTTTTTTCCTTCTTTCTGGAGTTCAAGATGTGGAAGTGAGGATGTGGTGGGTCCTCTGGTGTGGAAGTTCAGATTTCCTTGCATCTTCCAGTAGGAGCTGTGATCAATTGTGCTGACAACACAGGAGCCAAAAACCTGTATATCATCTCCATGAAGGGGATCAACGGACAGCTGCTGGTGTGGATCCCAAACTGCTGGGATTACAGGCATGAACCACCGTGCCCAGCCTGTGGAAATATATTTTTAAGTACTTGAGATCTGATTTTCCTCCTCACAAAGTTGTCTGGATGGGTAAGATTATTTTAACATCAGACTTCTGTAAGACATGCTCAATATTTACTTAGGGCAAAAGGCTATAATTCTGATGTAAAACTCAATCTGTGAAAACAAGAATTTCTAATCTTAATAATCATGAATGAAGAAGAGTTTCAAATCTTGTTTTTTTTTTTAACTCCCAATCTGATTTTTGCAGTCTTAAAAGTATTGAAACATTTCTTTCTTTTTTTTTTTTTTGAGACAGAGTCTTGCTTGCTCTGTCACCCAGGCTGGAGTACAGTGGTGTGATTTCAGCTCAAGACAACCTCTGCCTTATGGATTCAAGTGATTCTCCTGTCTCAGCCTCCCAAGTAGCTGGGATTACAGGCATGTGCCAAAGTGCCTAGTTAACTTTTATATTTTTAGTAGAGATGGGGTTTCACCATGTTGGCCAGGCTGGTCTCAAACTCCTGACCTCAGGTGATCTTCCCACCTTGACTTCCCAAAGTGCTGGGATTACAGGCATGAACTATTGCACTCGGCTGACATTTCTTGACATAAATATTTACATTTTGAAAAAATTAAACATTATTATTACTTTTGAGACGGAGATGAAGATGTATACCTTAGTTCAGGCCTTTGAAGAATGAAGAGAGGGTGATGGCTGGCTGTTGCTGGACCTCTGGAGCTAAAAGAAGAGATCCCACGGTGTTGGGGCTCAAACATTGGCTATTATCTCAGGAGCTCAGGGGAAAGGCCCCATGAAACTGGAATTCAGATCTCTGAGGAGAGCACTGATTGCTGCTGTTATCTTTGAGGGGTGCAATAAGGCTGATTCTGTGATTGTTGGAAAAAGGATGGAGATTAAAACCACCTGCTGGCTAAAGCAATTGCTCCTGCCACAGTAAAAGGCAGCTGCTGCTGAGAGGATGCTCACAGAATGGAGCAAGTCCCTTCTTCCTCTTGCCTTTGTTGCCCTGTTGGTGGAATCCAGCAGGGGCGCCCCAGTAACATGGAGTTGAGTATAAAAGGGTGACTGCGTGAACGAGAAACAATAACCACCACACATTTACTTGTTTCTCTAGTGTGATTCCGAGTCGCAAAATCACTAAGTTACAGGATTTGTACATTTCAAATTTTAATAGAGACTCTCACGTTAAATTCCTTCTCTTTTTCTTTCTTTCTTTTCTTTTTTTAATAAAGACGGGGTTTCACCATGTTCTTCAGGCTGGTCTTGAATTCCCGTCCTCAGGTGATCCGCCCACCTTGGTCTCCAAAGTGCTTGGATTACAGGAGTGAGCCACCACGCTCGGCCGTTAAACTCCTTTTCTAAACTGCATATAACACTTTCAATATGGATAAAAGGGGACGGGGGGGCAGAGATTTAGAAAGAATATTGTCTACAGCAGTAATCACATTTTAAGAAGATTTGGGAATACTGTCAAAATGCAAGATCTGATTCAGGAGTTCGGAGGGGCCCGAATTGGCCATTCAAACAAACGCCCAGGTGATACTGATGATTGCATCCCTTTGGAAGTCTAACCCATTCCCATCTTCCCACAGCCTCTACCATAACATCCTATTGCTACCCTCATGTGAAACTGCCCCTCTTGTGATTCACGCCAGTTCCCTACCCGCTAAGCGAGGGACAAATGTTGCTTCTGAAAGCGCCGAAGACAGGATTTGGCGCCACGAATCCAATGCTTGGTTTCCTATTGGCCATGAATGACGTCACTAATACAGGCGTGGCTTTAACTGTGACGTCTAAGGCGGCGAATGGTCAGTGACACAGCGGGAGGCGGGAGGCGGGAGCGGAAGTGGGGCAGCAGAAGAACTGGGCAGGTGGCGGAAAGCGCGGTTCGGGGGAAGTTATTACAGGGAGTCCTCTTCCGGCGCCAGAGGCCGGAAGTTGTCGCCAGGACGTGTCAACCTGGGTCTGAGGGCTCAGAGTACAGCTGCAACCGCGACCATGGGCGGGAAGAACAAGCAGCGAACTAAAGGGAACCTGAGGGTGAGTGGGGGGTGGGGGGGTGGCTCGGCCGACCGGGGAGCCTCGCTTCGAGGCAGCTGGTAGTGGTACCAGTGTGTGGCAGGAGGGTGTGTGGAGCGCGGTTGTAGGGAGGCGTGTGTTTGAGTGTCGAGTGTGACCTCTCCGTTGTGTGCGTCCCTGAGGGCGGTTTGGGTTATCTCTGAGCAGACTGGGGAATTGTGAGAGAAGAGATGTTCCCTGCCAGACCTGTCCCCATCCAAGCACACACCCACAATATTCATGGAGAAATGATTGTGTGTCAGCTTCAGTGGAAGGCTATCTGGCGGAGGTAGCGATTTAGTTGGGGGAGGGCGGCGCTAGGAAGGAGGAGAGTTGGGAGGATGTTAAAGTGAACCCATTGTGGAGGTTACCGCTGATCGTGCCTCTCCTTTGCTACCTACAGTGACTGCTGCTAAACCAGAGCTCTTTGGATGGTATATTTGGTTTCTGGTCTGCCTGTTACCCCTTTCCATCTGCAACCCCATCTTCAACTCCCTCCTCTTGGCTTACTTCATCCAGCCATACTCATCTCTTCACTGTGCCTTGACCTTAACCTGGCCCGCTCCCAACGCTTTTCAGTTAGGTGCCTCCAAACTTTCCCATGATCACCCTCTTGTAGCCCTTCCCCACTCCCTGTTCTTCCTGCTTTATTTTACTCCGCCGTATTTATAACTTTTTAACATAATATGGCATTTAGTGTCTTGCTTCACTAGGATGTAAGTATTTTGAAAGCAAATGTTTTTATCCTCGAATAAAACAGAGACTAGCACCTAATAGGCGCTCACTAAGTACTTGTTTAAAGAAGACCTTAAAGTGGATTCGTGTAAAACTATGCAATGAGCGGTGTTATAATGGTATTTTTTTATGTCGTTAAATTTGTTATATTACAGTCCAATTTTATAAGAATACTTTTTCCCTGTTTCTAATATAGTTAATTCTAGTGATTTCAATGTCACATTTTCTCAAATCAGTCACTTAATCTGTTTTGGAAGATAGTAACAGTATTAGCAATTCTAGCAACCTACTATGTTACTCTGCTAAGCACTTGCATCCTCATTTAATGTTTTTTTTTTTAACAAATTTTCTCAATATATTTGAAAAGTTCTTAGGAGGAAAAGTTGCAAGAATATTAGAGTGACATCCCATATACTCTTTACCTAGATTCACCAGTTGTTAATACTTGGTTGCATTTACTTTCTTTCTCTTACTTTATGTATTTTGCTGAACTGTATGAGAGTTAGTTGCAGAAGTCGGGACTCTTAACTTCTAAATACGTCAGCATGAATCTTCTAAAGACAATGCCATTCTTCTAGCCTGTAGCAATTACAGTAATGAGTATAGCATGCAGAAACTCTGACTTTTGTGTAATACTGTACCAGTATACAGCCTTGTATTTAGACTTATGTAGTTATCCCAATAATGTTCTCTACAGACTTTTTTTTTTTTTGGTTAGGCAGGTTCACTCTGTCTCCCAGCCTGGAGTACAGTGCTATGATAATGCCCATAGCAGTGTTGATTTCTTGGGCTCAAGAAGTGGTCCTTCCACTTCAGCCTCCCCAGTAGCTAGGACTCCTGGCTAATATATGTATTTTTTTCGGGACAGGATCTCTCTCTGTTATGCAGGCTGGAATGCTGAGGCATGATCTCGGCTCACTGCAAACTTCTGCCTCTCGGGTTCAAGTGATCCTCTCACCTCAGCCTTTCCAGTAGCTGGGACTACAGGCATAGGCCATCACAGCCAGCTAATTTTTGTATTTTTTTTTTATACAGACAGAATTTTGCCATGTCACCAGTCTGGGGCTTTTCTTTTCTTTTTAAAAGATAAATGATTTTAACATTTGAGATCCAGTCAAGGATCACTCATTCCATTTAGTTACCATTTGGGTTTCTTTGATCCAGAATTTCTCAGTGCTGTTTAAGCAGGGAGAGGAGTGTATTTTAAACAAAATTTGGAAGAGTCTGGGCCATTTGTTTAATTAATTCAGATTGATCTCATTGTTTCCTTATGATTAGATTCAGGCTAAACAATTTTTAGAAGGAATCTTTCATAGATGATAAAGCTTTCTCTGTGCATCACACCAGGGGCACTTTGCACCTGCTTGTCCCCTTATTGGTGGTATTTGTTTAACCACTTGGTTAAGGTGTTGTCCATTATAAAGTTATCTTTTTCCATTTGTCAGTGACAAATAATATGTTAGTTTGAAACTGTGAATGTCCTATCCTTCCACAAACTTTCACCTAATGTTTTGAGTACCCTGGAATCATTTATTACTATAGTGATTTGAAAACTTATGTTTAATCATGAAAACAACCCAAGTAATGAATTAATTACTCATATATCATTTTAAATGTGATGAAACTGAGGTTTAGAGAAATTAGCTTGCATGAGCTCATGTAGCCAGGAAGTTGTGGAGTTGGGATTTTAACTTTAATGTGGCAAAGTCTTCAATAGAAGACTTTGATACTGGATGTCAGATATTCAGAGATAATAGACAGATGTCTGCTGTTCTTGAACTGCTAGTTTGATGAAACAGGCACATATGTAAGCAAATATTATATTAAAGCATGATGCAGGTATTAGAAGAAAGAATGTGGGAGAATAAAAAAGAATGAGGGAAGGCAAGTGTTGCAAATACGAGTTTGAAGGATGAATAGGAGTTTGTCAGGGAGTGAAAAGAAAGGAAACATTTTCAGGTAGAGAGAAAAGAGTATATAAAGATCAAATTGTGAAAGGGCATCACATAGATAACCTTTTTTTTTTTTATTTGAGACAGTGTCTTGGTTCACTGCAACCTCCACCTCCCTGGTTCAAGCAATTCTCTTGCCTCAGCCTCTTGAGTAGCTGAGATTACAGGCATGCTCCACCATACCTGGCTAATTTTTTGTATTTTTAGTAGAGATGGGATTTTGCCATGTTGGCCAGGCTGGTCTCAAATTCCTGGCCTGAAGTGATCTGCCCATCTCAGCCTTCCAAAATGCTAGGATTACAGACATGAGCCGCCATGCCCTGCCTCAGAGAACGTTGAATTCAGTTTGGTACTAGAGCAGGAATGATGGCAGCATAATTAGAGAAGGAGGTGGGACAAGGGAAGGAAATAGTGGCAGGAGGTAAGACAGTGAAAAGTTGAGTTTAGATGGTAAAAGATCTTGTAAGTCTTCCTTGGTTTGGTCTGTAAACTGTAGACTCAGAATTGCCACCTCAAATACCTCTAGAAGCTAGGCCCAAAAGAACGTAGACAGAAGTAGTCATAGTATAAGAAAAAATAAAAGTCATAAATAGAATTGTTTCTTAATTTTTATTAAACTATGGGTATAGCACTTAATGTACAAAGGTCATAAGAATAACTTTTAAATTCAAAGTAGACATTGAAAGAAAGATAATTAGTGCATTTAAAAGTAACTTGGGTTGTTTACATGATACCCTAAAGTCATCATATTTAGTTTTTAGAATTATGATTCACTAACTACTTCCTTTGTAGCTCTTTATTCATGTACCAGTATTGAGAAAGGTGAATTGAATTACCAATATTAATTCATTTTAGTAAACTTAAAAAATAGAGAACCACTGCTTTGCCTGTGGAGTAGCCATTCTTTTATTCTTTTCTCTTTTTGTTTTTGAAATGGAGTTTTACTCTTTTTGCCCAGGCTGGAGTGCAAATGCTGCAATCTTGACATACTGCAACCTCCGCCTCCTGGGTTCAAGCAGTTCTCCTGCCTCAGTCTCCCAGGTAGCTGGGATTAAAGGCATGCTCCACCAAGCCCGGCTGATTTTCTTATTTTTAGTAGAGATGGGATTTTACCATGTTAGCCAAGGTGGTCTCGAACTCCTGACTTTGGGTGATCTACTCTCCTTGGCCTTCCAGAGTGCTGGGATTACAGGAATGAACCACTGTGCCTGACCTATTTTCTTAATAGACTTGCTTTCACTTAGTTTTAAATGCTACAGATTGAAGAAAAAAATGTAATGCGGGCCATCATTTTCTTTTCTGGTCACTTAATTCAGTGTAGAAAGTAGGCCAGATTATTCCTTGCCAAATGAATTTTCCAAACGCACTTTTGCTAGGTATTAGCAAGTTTTTTTTTTTTTTGAGACAGAGTCTTACTCTGTTGCCTGGGGGGAGTGCAGTGGCACGATCTTGGCTCACTGCAACCTCAGCCTCCCAGGTTCAAGTGATCCTTGTACCTCAGTCTTCTGAGTAGCTGGGATTATAGGCATCCACCACCATACCTGGCTAATTTTTGTGTTTTTTTTGTAGAGACGGGGTTTTGCCATGTTGCCCAGGCTGGTCTTGAACTTTAGGGCTCAAGTGATCTACCCGCCTTGGCCTCTCAAAAGTGTTGGGATTACAGGCATGAGCCACCCTGCTCCGCTGGTATGAGCAATTTGAATCACACATTCGGATAACTGTTGGCAAACATCTTTATAGAGAAATAAGAAATAGATGAGTTTACATGGATTGTGGATGTCTGAAACATTTTCTCTTTAGATGACAATAAGTTAATTTCTTTCAGCAATTCAAATATTTCTTTGTATCAACCTCCTATCTTTTAATTGAAGACTACTATATTGTGTATCAGTCAGACAAATCACTGAGTATGATTCAAAACAAAGGAGTCTGTCTTACAGATTGACCACTGTATTGATTTTTATTGGCCATAATAATGTAATTTTAGCCGAAGGAGGTTAGGGTAAGCTTTGAGTATGTGGAAATGAGTGTATCCACCCTCAAGGAACTCCCAGTCTAGCAGCAGCTATCAAGAGACCTGGGCCATTGTGATTGCTTCATAAATACTTGTTCAGTTTATGAATGAATGAAAAGATGGGTTCTATTTATGAGTTAATTTTACAGCATTACACAGTATATGAGAGTGTATACATACTATTTATATGAAAGTTGGAAATAAAATTCGTAAAACAGCATTTGTGAAAATTTTACCACATGATACATTGTGATTTTAAAAATTATCAATTTCTTTAAAATTCTGTCATGGTCCATTATATTGATATTATGAGCCAATAACGGATTGTATCCATGGTTTACAAAACATTCTAATATTTAGGAAATGGAATAATTCCTAGGATCAGTATCGATGGATTCTTGGCGGCAACAAAACCATTAGTCTTTGGGGAACTTTGCAATGGATGAAATTTTAGGCTAGGAAAAAAGAAAATATATTAGAGTAAAAGCTCATTCTGACCATGGGAGTAGCCAAGGAATTATAAAGTCTAGTTTTGAGCCCTTTCCGGACTCTCACTTCTTTTCTCCATAATTTTCTTATCAGCCTTCAAACAGTGGCCGAGCTGCAGAACTACTTGCCAAAGAACAGGGAACAGTGCCTGGATTTATTGGTTTTGGAACATCTCACAATGACCTGGGTTACGTTCCTGCTATTCAAGGAGCTGAAGAAATTGACAGTCTTGTAGATTCTGATTTCCGAATGGTGCTGCGGAAACTTTCAAAGAAAGATGTCACCACAAAATTAAAAGCAAGTTTCCTTGTTTTCATAAAAGTTATCAGGAAAATCCCTTTGTTAAAATGAAATGTCATTAGCGTATCTTATGTAAAGAAACATGAACAATAATTTATTGCTAAGCTCTTTTACAATTGTACTTTCTTCTTTCTTTCTTTTTTTGAGACAGAGTCTTGCTTTGTTGCCATGCGCCAGGCTGGAGTGCAGTGGCGCAATCTCAGCTCACTGCAACCTCCGCCTCCTGGGTTCAAGCAATTGTCCTGCCTCAGCCTCCTAAGTAGCTGGGACTACAGGCGCGTGCCAGCACGCCCAGCTAATTTTTGTATTTTTTTTTTTTTTGAGACGGAGTTACGCTGTTGTTACCCAGACTGGAGTGCAAGGCGCGATCTCGGCTCACCGCAACCTCCGCCTTGTGGGTTCAAGCAATTCTCCTGCTTCAGCCTCCTGAGTAGCTGGGACTACAGGCGTGCACCACCATGCCCAGCTAATTTTTGTATTTTTAGTAGAGACGGAGTTTCACCTTGTTGACCAGGATAGTCTTGATCTCTTGACCTTGTGATCCACCCGCCTCGGCCTCCCAAAGTGCTGGGATTATAGGCGTGACCCACCGCGACTGGCCTTTTTTTTCAAGACGGGGTTTCACCTTGTTGACCAGGATGGCCTCGATCTCTTGACCTCGTGATCTGCCTGCCTCCCAAAGTGCTGGGATTATAGGTGTGAGCCACTGTGCCCAGCCTACAATTGTACTTTTTTCTGATACACAGTCTTAAACTTGATATTTATTTTCTAAATTGTAAGTTAGTTTGCTACACAAAACTTTTTTGAACTGCTTTGGAATTTTGGCTGTACAGTTTTTCCCATTAGGAAATGTTAACTTTGACCGTGTAACTTTAAATTGAGGTTTTTTTCTTTGTAGATGTTTTATTTTTTAAAAAACAACTGTGGAGTTTCTCCCATAGTAGCCTGTGAAGGAGCTCTTCAGACTAGTCCCCTATGGCGTAAACAGAAATGGTGTATTCTCCTGCTACATACAATAGACAAAGCTTCCAGAACAGAGTAATAATAGCCAGTAGTATAGTTGTTAATCCTTAATTATGTTAATAACTTAATTTTAGGCTATGCAGGAATTTGGAACCATGTGTACAGAGAGAGACACAGAAACTGTGAAAGGAGTTCTTCCATATTGGCCAAGAATTTTTTGCAAAATTTCACTTGTAAGTATTCAAACTTTGCTAGTTTATTTCTGTTGTATGTTTTTGGTTGGAGTCATGGAGACTCTCAAATTTGTAAGGTTGATTTTTGGTGAGGGTTATTAAATGTTAGATTAGTCTTGTTATACAGATTGAATTTTTAACACTGGAGAAGAGTGTAGAAATAAAAAAGATTGGGGCCAGGTACGATGGCTCATACCTATAATCCCAGCACTTTGGAAGGCTGAGTTGGGCAGATCACTTTAGGTCAGGAGTTTGAGACCAGCCTGACTAATATGGTGAAACCCTGTCTCTACTAAAAATACCAAAATTAGCCAGGCATGGTGGCGGATGTCTGTAATCCCAGCTACTTGGGAGCCTGAGGCAGGAGAATCCCTTGAACCCAGGAGGCGGATGTTGCAGTGAGTCAAGATCTCATCAGTGCACTCTAGCCTGGACAACAGAGAGAGACAACGTCTTTAAAAAAAAAAAAAAAAGAAAATTACTGGATTGTGTTGGGTTATGAAGAACATTGAGGAAATCTGTTTTCAGAAATAAGGTTGTTACTAGAGAATTACCCAGGTGCTTTCCAGTTTTAATACATTTTGACAATTATTTTATTCCCTGTAAATTTGCTGCAGAAGAATGAGAGTGAGTTGCTTAATTATTCAAGGCCCAACTTTTTTTTTTTTAAATTGAGACGGAGTCTTGCTCTGTCACCCAGGCTGGAGTGCAGTGGCACAATCTCTGCTCACTGTAACCTCTGTTTCCAGGGTTCAAGTGATTCTCCTGCCTCAGCCTCCTGAGTAGCTGGGATTACAGGTGTGTGCCACCATGCCTTGCTAATTTTTTGTATTTTTTATTAGAGATGGGGGTTTTACCATGTTGGCCAGGCTGGTCTCAAACTCCTGTCTGTAAATGATCAGCCCACTTTGGCCTCCCAAAGTGCTGGGATTATAGGTGTGAGCCACCGTGCTCAGCCTCAAGGCTCAACTTTGAATCTGTTTTGAATATAATCCTATCATTGGGAAAAGGGGAGAAAGAAAAATTAATTATTTTACATAATTTCTGATTTAAAAAACCTCTAAATTATTGATTTAAAAAATTGATTTCAGTTTGGCTCAATACATAGGTGAATTCTTGGTAATGGGTCATTATAGCATATTTGGAAATGTCTGTGACTGTTTTTCTGGACTAGAGCTATTTTAAATCACATTTATATTTTTAATAGGATCATGATCGTCGGGTCCGAGAAGCCACACAGCAAGCTTTTGAAAAACTTATCCTTAAAGTAAAGAAACAGTTGGCTCCCTACTTAAAAAGTTTAATGGGATATTGGCTAATGGCTCAGTGTGATACTTACACACCAGCTGCTTTTGCGGCAAAAGATGCATTTGAAGCGGCTTTTCCTCCAAGCAAGCAACCTGAAGCCATAGCATTTTGTAAAGATGAAATTACAAGTGTAAGTTCTGGAATCATTCTGAATTTTTTTTTTTTTTTTTAAGTGTTTCAGGTTATAAGCATACCATAATGACAGCTCTTTTACTTAGGATTGCAGGGGAATGAGTAAGTATAATATTTCCAACTGAAGATTGCCATTTTAAGATTCTGTTTAGTAAAGTTGACTAATTTGGATCTGTAACAATTTAACATTTGGATTGGATCTTTCTGCAGTATTTCTATTTTTCATTTTAGTTTTGAAGTCTTTATTTTTTAAAAAAGTAGATATGTTTTATAATGTGTAATCTAAACAAAGAATGTATCTAAGAATAAATCTAAATTATTTTCTCTGATATTTCCATTTCAGTACATATATACAGATCTACCTTAGTCTCTTTTTGTTGGCTTTCTGGTGTAACTTTACTTGAATGTACTATAGTTTAACTCTTTTTATATTAATATACATTTGAATTTTTTTCTAATTTTTTATCATAACAAATGCTACTTCAGTAAACATTCTTGAGTAGAACTCTTCATACGCTTGTGGGAGTGATACATACTAGAACTTGTAGTAAGCATTTGTTGGGCCAAAGGATAAGAACATTAAAAATTTTTATAAAAAATGATAACTGGCCCTTCAGAAGGCCAAACAAATTTATACTCCCATTATCAGATAAAGTTTCTTCACACTGGGCCAACACTTTTGCCATAACTTTTTCATAAAAAGTTACCAGCCATACCTGTTTGTGGCTTTCAGTGTGTCTGTTTCTAGTAGTATCTTATTTCTTCCCCCTTTATTTGCTGTTCCCAATATATGGCCTTGAAAAACGAGACAACAGAGTTGTTAGAATTATATGGAGAAATAAAGTAGATGAAGTAGGAGTGAGGAGGGACTTGATAATTAAAAAAAAAAAGTCCATGCTTGCATTTATTCCCTTATTTAGTACTCCTATGTTTCCACAACACCCTGCGTATAACCCTACTTAAACATTTCTGTCTGACCCTCTCTCTCTATTTTCCTTTCTCCTTTCAATTAGCCATCCTGCTGTGGCTCTCCATTACACTATCAATTCAAATGTCTTGTCTTCACATACACTTGTCTTATGGTGTAATATAAGGCAAATTTCTGCACGATCTGGTCCCTGCTTACCTGTCTAATCTCTTCACCGAACACTTCCCACCACATTACTTGATTCTAGTTCCCCATTTAGGTTCTTCCATTTTTCATTTCTCAGGTGTACCAAGCTTGTTTTTCTAGGGAGAAGGCTTGTAGCTTTAATCATATGCTCAAATGGAGTTCTCTAGCCCATCTGTAACTTGAGAATTTTTGGTTGATTTAAAATGCCAAGCGATAAATGTTATGAGAGTGAAGTGTCGTGAGTTTGGACATTAAGAGTTTTAGGAAATGGATTTTGAGACAACTAATTTGGCTCTTCATAGGCTTTAAAAAAATAAATTTGTTCTTGGCTTTGTCATGGATGGTAACAGAATGAACATATGGGTTCTGTTATCCATATGTTCATTCTTCTATTTTATTTTCCCTTTAGTTGGCTATGCCACAGTTCAGCTATTGGCATTGAACTGTCTCAAATTCCAAACCCATGTATTAGGAGATAGACAAATGAAAATCAAAATGTCAACATTATAGATAGAATATCATACTGTCTATAAAACATTACGATAAATGTCTCTAGGTCACACCATTAGTTCTAGTCCCACTCTGCCATCAGGTATCAACTAGGTGTGTGACCCTGGGCAAGTTTCTGTGCCTTCATTTTGTAATCTGTAAAGCAGGAATTAACTTGTACTTCATGGAGTTTTTGTGAGGATTAATTTAGTTAACGCCTAATATGTGTTCAAAGCAATACCTGGCACATATAAAAGCTCAATAAATGTTATTTTCATTGCTGATAAAGTAGTTACTGGAACAATGGATGGACTCCCTTGCACCACACCCCAGAAGGAAACAGACTTCCCCATGTGTGAAAACCTCATACCTTCCTCTGTTGGAGCAGAGCACAACGTGGTGTTCTTTGTAGGCAAGCAGGCTTACAAAAAGAAGGGAAAGCAGAGCCCAATTTCTCTCCCAGATTCACAAGTTCATTTCATTGCTGTGTGCAAGAGAAATGGAGGAACAAGTGGTCAGGAGTATTTATAGGCGCAGAGGGAAGAAGTATCTATCCTTCTTATTCTTTTTTTTTTTTAATTGAGTCGGAGTTTCGCTCTTGTTACCCAGGCTGGAGTGCAATGGCGTGATCTCGGCTCGCTGCAACCTCCGCCTTCTGGGTTCAGGCAGTTCTCCTGCCTCAGCCTCCCGGGTAGCTGGGATTACAGACACACGCCACCATGCCCAGCTAATTTTTTGTATTTTTAGTAGAGACGGGGTTTCACCATGTTGACCAGGATGGTCTCAATCTCTTGACCTTGTGATCCACCGGCCTCGGCCTCCCAAAGTGCTGGGATTACAGGCGTGAGCCACCACGCCTGGCCTATCCTTATTCTAACAGTAGCTAATGTTGGGGATTGATAGAAAAAGAAAAATTGATAAAATTCAAACCTTTTAGTTTTGCTATTTGATTCTGCTCTTAGGTAAGATGAGGTTTATGGGGATTTTTAAAAATGGATTTTATTAAACTAGGCTTTGTCTGTTCACCATTGACAGTTCAGTAAAACCAAAGGCTTTGATATTTTCCCCTCTTTGTAGGTGCTGCAGGATCATCTTTTAAAAGAAACACCTGATACACTCAGTGACCCGCAGTAAGTTGTATTGGTTCTTTGTAACTCATGTTAAGGATTTGTTTCACTCATAAGTAATCGGATGATGTCAATGTGACTTTTTTTTTTTTAAGATGAACTCTTTTTGCCCAGGCCGGAGTACAGTGGCACGATCTCAGCTTGTTGCAACCTCCACCTCCTTCAAGCAACTCTGCCTCAGCCTCCTGAGTAGCTGAGATTACAGGCACCTGCCACCACACCTGGCTAATTTTTTTTTGTATTTTCAGTAGAGATAGGGTTTCACCATGTTGGTCAAGCTGGTCTCAAACTCCTGACCTCAGATAACCTGCCTATCTCGGCATCCCAAAATGCTGGAATTACAGGTGTGAGCCACCGTGCCCAGCCTTGTTTACTTTTAAATTCTAATTAAAGTTTTAAGAGTCCTTGAGGGAAAATAGTCTTAGATGGCTTGATATCCATTCCCTGGGATCACCCTTGTACATGCTACTGACAGCATTATACTTGCTCACTTATTTCAAGCCTTGGCCTTTCATCTTCTTTCACCTAGTATTAGGAGTAAAGTGTGATTAAATTTCTTTGTATGTTTATACTTTGAGGGTCATTGACATAGGGGAAATAGATAGAAATAAAGCAACTTTGGTAGATATTTAATGATAAAAACTTAAAATAGAAGTACCAGTTATGTAGTTTGGCTTATTCCAAATTTTTTAATATATTATTTTGTTTTATATTAAGAACTGTTCCAGAGGAAGAAAGAGAAGCTAAATTCTATCGGGTTGTAACTTGTTCCTTATTGGCGTTAAAGAAATTGCTTTGCCTCTTACCTGATAATGAGCTTCATTCTCTGGAGGAGAAAATTAAGTCTCTTTTATCACAGAATAAGTTTTGGAAATATGGAAAACACAGTGTACCTCAGGTATGTTAATCTTTTTTACCTTAAGACATTTCTCTGATTCCTTAACTGCATCATCTTAGTGTATGTTTTAGGTTTATTGTTTATATTTAGAACTCTGCAAGCACATCTCTGTGGTAGGCCATTCATTTACTGAATTACCTCTCTTACTATAATGTTACTGTGTTTTTACCTTTTTATTTAGTTTTGGCCTCAGATTCAGAATTATCAGTATGAATTACCATACTCCTTTGTTGATAGCACCTTAAAATTGGTGTGTGCAAGCCTCTTCTCATTTAATGTATTTATTTTTTCCCTTTTTTCCATGTCTCCATTCTCCACTTTCACTGGCTCACTGGTCTGCTATGTTTAATATATGTCCTTTTGTTTGTGCGGTTGATTCTCATCATTCATAGTAATTACGTTCTATAAGCTCATCTTGAATACTGACTTAGTGAATACTGAGGGATTGTTCTTACCGGAAATACAGGGTTAGGTTCTTGTGAGCCTCTAGTCACAGCATTTTTGTCAGCTCATAACTGACATAGCCATCACATAACCTTTATGTTTCTGCTTAAAGAGCTTATTTCGTAGCTATCGTTGATTCATTAGCATTGAATTCATGGCCAACAGCACTAAAACTCATGCCTGGATAAAATGTATCTACCACGTATTTTCTTTGTAATGCACATCACAGCATTCTTGTGCTTAGACACAATAGACAGCACTTCAGTGCTGCTGCTTGGAGGCCATTTAAAACATGAAATCACCAATCAAAAGCACAAAAATTTGAAAAAATACTGTGAAAAGGACACTTGTTTACAGTATGAGAGTTGAAATAAAGGAGTGTCTGTCGCCTTGTTCAGTCTCAGCTGAGAATGTGCATGGGGGTGACTTAGATTTTTCGCCATTCTATGCATGTCCATAAATGGCTGCAAGACACTGCAAGTTTTTTTTTTTTTTTTTAATCCAGATGGAGTTTTGCGCTTGTCACCCAGGCTGGAGTGCAATGGTGCAATCTAGGTCATTGCAGCCTCCACCTCCTGGGCTGAAGTGATTCTCTGCCTCAGCCTCCCAAATAGCTTGGATTACAGGTGCCTGCCACCATACCTGGCTAATTTTTTTTGTATTTTTAATAGAGATGGGGTTTCACCATGTTGACTGGGCTGGTCTCAAACTCCTGACCTCAGGTGATCCACCCACCTCAGCCTACCAAAGTGCTGGGATTACAGGCGTGAGCCGCCCTGCCTAGCCTAAGATGCTGCAAGTTTTGATTTTGGGGTTACAAATAAATTTTAGCAAGTAGGTGAATTAGCAAATACGGGATTTGTGAGGATTGACTGTATTTTTGTAAAATGTGCTTTAGTTTGTGCTTGCGTTTTTAATTCACATAAATGGTACTGTGTTATATTTTATTGCATTTATTACTTTTTATTTATTGCTTTAAAAAAAGATCTCTCATTTTTCTATATGTACATCTGATCTATGACTTCTGCCTGCCTTGTAGTATTCAGAAGTTTGCACATACCTATCCATTTAACCTGCCCATTCCTCCAGTGATAGATCCTGATTGCTTCCAACTCCTTGCCTTCACAAGTAATGCAGCAATGAACATCTTCATTCATGTGAAATTATCTGAATTTCAGAGTCAGTAGAGGGTGTGCATACCTAATTTCCTGAAATAGCGCCAGATTGCTCTCCTGAATGGCTGCATCACTCTAGACTCAACCATTAATACACGGTGACTCTTACACTGCATTACCTTATGTTCTAGCCATCACTATGCAGCATTTGCTGCTTCATTTTTGATCAGCCTAATAGGAATTCAGGTGATATCTCTCTTTAACTTGAATTACCTTCTTTATTGGTGATTTTTTAGCAACTCTTCATAGCGTCTCTTCAAGCATTTTTAGCATCTATTCATTTTTGTGTTTCTTCTTGTTAATTTTTCCTTTTTTTTTTCTATTGGAGTTCTTTTATGTAAGACTTTCTTCTGTAATCTAAATATTAGTCTTTTTGTCTTTTTAAAAAATTCTAGTCTCGTGACAGAGTATCTTTTGTCATTTTAGGCAATGCAAAAAAGCTCCCATTCTGTCATCTCTCCCATGTGTCTTATGTCAGAAAGAAATATTAATTTTGATGTGATCAGAGTCACTGTTTTCTGCCTTATGAAGGCCATTCTTATATTTGAATCATACAGATATTCTTATATTTTTAAATTTTTTAGCTTTATAGTTGTAGGTTTTATATGCAATTTTAACTTTCATATAAAATCTTTAATCAATAATCTACCTTTTCATTTGGTGTTAAGTATGGATCTTGTTACATTTTTCTACATATATGGTGAGTCAATTTTCCTAACATTACCTAGTAAACTGATCTGTCATCTTGTCATTACAAGACATTAAATTCTTTTTTTTTTTTGAGACGGAGTTTTGCTCTTGTTACCCAGACTGGAGTGCAATGGCACGATCTCTGCTCACTGCAACCTCCGCCTCCTGGGTTCAAGCTATTCTCCTGCCTAAACCTCCCGAATAGCTAGGACTATAGGCGCGCACCACCATGCCCAGCTAATTTTTGTATTTTTAGTAGAGACGGGGTTTCACCTTGTTGACCAGGATGGTCTCGATCTCTTGACCTCGTGATCCACCCACCTTGGCCTCCCAAAGTGCTGGGATTATAGGTATGAGCCACCGCGCCCAGCCTAAATTCTTATATATTGTGGGACACAGTGGCTCATGCCAGTAATTCCAGAACTTTGGGAGACCAAGGCAGGTGGGTCACTTGAGCCCAGGAGTTCCAAATCAGCCTGGATAACATGGCAAGACCCTGTCTCTACAAAAAATAAAAATAAAAAAATTAGCCGGGTGTAGCGGCACACCCCTATTGTCCCAGCTACTTGGAGGCTGTGGCGGAAGGATTGCTTAATCCCAGGAAGTTGAGGCTCCAGCAAGCCGTGGTTGTGCCACTGCACTCCAGCCTGGGGGTGGGACCCTTTCACAAAAAAAAAAAAAAAAAAAAAAAATCATACAATCATAAATTTGCCTCTAACCTATGTTCTGATGCATTGGTCTCTGTTTCTTCTTGTACCAGTGCCATTGTCAGTAAGACATTATGATATGTTTTTTTATTTTTATTTTTTTAAGGCAGTCTCACTCTGTCTACCAGGCTGGAGTGCCATGGCATGATCTCAGCTCACTGCACCCTCTGCCTCCTGCATTCAAGTGATTCACCTGCCTCAGCCTCCTGAGTAGCTGGGATTGCAGGTGCCCGCCACCACACCCGGCTAATTTTTGTATTTTTAGTAGAGATGAAATCATCTTGGCTAGGCTGTTTTTTTTGAGACAGAGATTTGCTCTGTCACTCAGGCTGGAGTGTAGTGGCACAGTCTGGACTCACTGCAACATCTGTGTCCTGGGTTCAAGCCATTCTCCTGCTTCAGCCTCCCAAATAGCTGGGATTACAGGCACCTGCCTCCATGCCAAGATAATTTATGTATTTTTAGTAGAAACAGAGCTTAATCATGTTGGCCAGGCTGGTCTCAAACTCCTGACCATAGGTGATCCACCTGCCTTGGCCTCTCAAAGTGCTGGGATTACAGGCGTAAGCCACTAAATTACAAGACATTAAATTCTTTTTTTTTTTTTTTTTCCCCCTGGCCAGCACTTTATTCTTTCATAAAAATTTCGGTAAATTTGGGCTGGGTGTGGTGGCTCACACCTGTAATTCCAGACCTTTGGGAGGCCAAGGCAGGAGGATTATTTGAGGCCAGGAGTTTGAGACCAGCCTTCACAACATAGTTAGACCCCATCTGAAAAATATTAAAAAATTAGCTGGACACAGTGGGGAGTGCTAGTGGGGAGTGCTAGTAGTCGTAGGTACTTGGGAAGTTGTGCTCAGAGGATCATCTGAGCCTGGGAGATTGAGGCTGCAGTGAACTATGATTGCACTGCCACTGTACTTCAGCCTAGGCAATAGAGTGAGACCCTGCCTCAAAAAAACAAATTCCAGTACATTTATTGAATTTCTCAAACTCTAAGTAGAATTTTAATTGGGGTTGTGCTCAATTTATAGACCAATATGGAGAGACTTGCTTTCTTTATGTTATTGAATCTTCTATCCATGGAGTTCTCATCTCTCAATTTTTTTTTTTTTGAGATGGAATCTCACTCTGTCACCCATGGTGGAGTGTTGTGGTGTGATCTTGGCTCACTGCAACCTCTGCCTCCTGGGTTCAAGTGATTCTCCTGCTTCATCCTCTTGAGTAGCTGGAATTACATATGCTACCATGCCCAGCTAATTTATATATTTTTAGTAGAGACAATTTCTCACCATGTTGGCCAAGCTGGTTTCAAACTCCTGACCTCAAATGGTCCATCTGCCTTGGCCTCTCAAAGTGCTAGGAATACAGGTGTGAGCCACCATGCCCGCCCTCTCTCAATTAATTTGGGTACTTTAAAATATTCTACAATAGGGCGGGGCGTGGTGGCTCACGCCTATAAATCCCAGCACTTTGGGAGGCTGAGGTGGGCGGATCACGAGGTCAAGAGATTGAGATCATCCTGGTCAACGAGGTGAAACCCTGTCTCTACTAAAAATACAAAAATTAGCAGGGCATGGTGGCACGCGCCTGTAATCCCAGCTACTCAGGAGGCTAAAGTACCAGAATTGCTTGAACCCAGGAAGCAGAGGCTGCGGTGAGCCATGATCACGCCATTGCACTCCAGCCTGGGTAACAACAGCGAAACTCCATCTCAAAAAAAAAAAAAAAATCTACAATAATTCTAAAAAATTAACTTATTGAAGTATAATTTGCACACAGTCCTGTAAAATGCGGCCATTTTTACAGTTTAATTTTTGACAGATATATATACCCATATAACCACTACAATAAAGAAATAGAACATTTTTTTTTTTTTTACCCAGAATGTTTTCCTTTTGTCCTTCCAAGTCATCGTCCACCTTTACCCCAGGCAGTCATTGATTTGCCTTTCATCACTACAGATTAGATTTGTCTTTTCTGTGCTTTCATATAAATGGAGCTAGACATTACTTTGTATCTAGCTTCTTTTGCTTAGTGTAATGTTTTAAGATTTATTTGTGTTGTTGCATGTAACCGTAGTTCATTTTATTGTTTAATATAGTTTTTGTGTGAACATATGTTTTTGTCTTTCTTAAGGAGAGGAATTGATGTGTCATATGGTAAGTAAATCTCTTTAGGAAGCTACCAAGATGTTTTCTAAAGTTGTAGTACTCTTACCAGGAATGTGTGACATTTTTTAATTGCTCCATATCCTCATGTTTCATATTGTCAGCAGTTTTAATTTAGGTCATTCTCCTGGGTATGAGATCAGGGATTGCAATAGCTCACGTGTCAAATCTGGCACATCTGGGTTTTTGTTTTTTTTTTCCCATCCCCATGGACACGAGGGAAACATCTATTTTTGTAAATAGTTTTATGTATTATCTGTAGTTACTTTACTGCCTTTACTGCTACAAATCAGAGCTAAGTGGTTGCAACAAAGACTACTTCTCCCGCAAACCTTAATATATTTACTCTCCGTCCCTTTATAGAAGATGTTTACTGACCTCTGGAATGGAGGTTTCTCATTGAGATGTTAATTTACATTTCCCTGATGACTAATTACGTTGAACATCTTTTAATGTGTTTGTGGGCCGTTTCTATATCTTCTTTTTGGAGGCGTCTGTTCTAATTTTTTGCTTATTTTTTAATTCATATATTTTTTATTCCTAGAACTTTTACACTTGGTCTTAGCCAAAAGGCCGAGAAACGATTACTCCTAGAACTTCTGCTTGGTTTTTTATATTTTCTATTTCTTTGATGAAATTGTCTGTTTTTTTTTCATCCTCATCATATTTTCCTTTACCTTACTGAGTATAGTTTTAATAGCTTTTTAAAATCCATGTCTGATAATATCCGGGTCATCTTGGAGTTGCTATCAGTTAACTGTCTTATCTCTTAAGATGAGACCACATTTTTCTGGCTATTGGTATGTTGAATAATTTAAGATTATATAGTTGACATTCTGAATGTTATGTTTTGGAGACTGGATTATTCTATTTTTATCCAAAAGGTATTATTTTTGTTAGCTGGCAGTTAACTTGATTAGACCCATACTAAACCATTATGCCTGTGGTGGGAAATGCCTTAGTTCTCAGTTCATTTCTTGTTTTAGCTTTAAGCTGCTTCTACTTTACTTGAGGCCAGGAGTTCAAGACCAGCCTGCACAACATAGTTAGACTCATATCTCTAAGAAATTTAAATTTTTTAAAAAGATTGGGTTTCATCATATTTGTCAGGCTGCTCTTGAACTCCAGACCTCAGGTGATCCACTTGCCTCAGCCTCCCAAAGTGCTGGGATTACAGGCATGAGCCATCATGCCCAGCATCTCTAAAAAATTTTTAAAAATTAGCTGGGCATGGCGGAGTGCACATGCATGATTCAGAGATGGGTTGTAGATTAGGCTGTTCAAATACAGAATATAGGGGTTTCTTTCTGTGGCCCTCTCCTTCCTAGAGTCCCCTCTCACTCTCCTGCATCATCCCATGTGATCCTGGCCTTCTTTCCTGGTTCTTCTATTTCCTTTGGCCAGAAAGAAGTCAGTCTTCCTACTGAAGTTGTAGCTGGTCCTTTGCCTTTGTGATGGTGACCACAGCCATGTTTGGGAAGAGCTGCAAAAATTGGGATCCAATCTACATGGATCACTTACTCCCAGTTTGATTCTCCTCTAAAATGCATATGTATTTCAGTCTCCAGAGCTTTCAGGTAGTTGTTTTTTTGTGTTTTATCCACAGAGCCTATACCTGATCTTTTAGGAGGATTGGTATATTCGGCTCTCACTCATCCATGTTTTATGGTTTTAAAAATTGCAGTTTGGTTATTTTTGTGTTGCAAGTATGCTGTATTTATCCTGAGTAGAAGTATTTTGTCAGATAAAAGTATGTGAATGGTTTCTTCCAATATGTGGCATGCCTTTTCATTTCATTAGTGTTTTTGAAGAGTAGATACTTTAATTTTGATAAAGGCTAATTGATCATTTTCTTTTATGGTTGTGCTTTTGATGCACTATTTTTTATTTTTATTACTTCAGTGGCCAGTTACTAGATTGATGTCTTATCTAAGAAATCTTTGCCTAAGTTTGCAAAGATTTTCTATATTTTATTTTAGAAGTTTATACTTTAGCTCCATGTAGTGCATTTAGAGTTTATTTTTGCATATAAATTGAAGGTGAGAGTCAAAATTGATTTTTTGGTTATGTTATATTTAGTTTCTGAAAGAATATCCCATCCTTATTCTGACAACTTTGTCAGAAGTCACTTGACTGTATGTGTACAACTTTAATTTTAGACTCTGTTCAGCTCCATTGATCTGTATGTCTATCCTTACAACCAATACCATACTCTTGATTATTAATGTTTTATACTGTGTTGAGAACTTCCAACTTTGTTCTTTTTCGAAATTCTTTTGGTTATCTTAGGTCTTTTCCATCATAAAATAATGTTTTATAATCTCCTCAGTCTTTATGGTTTTTGTTTCCATCATGAATGAATGCTTGATGTCAAAGCAAATCAAAATTTTCTCGATTTTTCTGATGTATATATGATCAGAGTTTTTCAGCATAGCTAGAACTTGCTGTCTTTATAAATGTCATCTCTTAAAACTACTCACTTAAATAAAATATATGTATTTTGTGGTGTTAAATATGTGTGTATTTTTAAATCTCACAAAATATTATACTCTCAATCTTTGTTTAGATTTGCCTATGTATTTGTTGCTTGTGTCACAGGTGTTTTTATTTTGTTCTCATAATTTTTTTTGCCACCCTCATTCTTGAAAGACATTTGCTGAGTACGGGATTGTATGTTGGTATTTATTTTTGTGTTGGAAATACTGTTCCATGTCTTCTCATTTAAATTATTGCTGTCCACTACACACTGGGGTCTGTTGGGGGAACTGAGGAGGGACAGCGGGGTGTGGGGAGTTGGGGAGAGATAGCATGGGGAGAAATGCCAGATATAGGTGATGGAGAGGTAGGCAGCAAATCACACTGCCACGTGTGTACCTATGCAACAATCTTGCATATTCTTCACATGTACCCCAAAACCTAAAATGCAATTAAAAAAATAATTTAAAAATAAACAAATAAATTATTGCTGTCAAAGTCAACTATCAGTCTGATTATCCTTCTTTTAAAGGTAGTTTATCTTTCTCCTTGGGCTACTTTTAAGATTTTTTCCATGTGTTTTTCCAGTTGCACCATAATGTGTTTTGGTGTGGATTTCCCTTATGTATCCTGCTTGGGATTTGTTGGGCTTTTAAATCTTTGACTTGATGTATTTCATTGGCTCTGCAAAATTCTCAGCTATTATTTATAGGTGTTTCCTTTGCCTCATTCTTGTTTTGGGATTCTTATGAAATAGATATTGAAATAGATACTGTATCCTCTACGTCAGTTTTGCTTTCCTTTGTTGTTTTTGTGTTTTTGTCTCTCTGTGCTGCTTTGTGGATAATTTCTTTGCTCAGTCTTCTAATTCACTGATTCTCTTATTTCTATCTAATCTGCTGTCTTAGGCCATTGAGGCTACTTTAACAAAATACAGTCAGCTCTCCATATCTGCAGGTTCTACATATGTGGATTCAATCAACTGTAGATGAACCTGTGGCTATGAAGGGCCGACTGTATTATGCCATTTTATGTAATTCATGGGCATTTAGTACATGTGTGGAGGTAGGAAGGTGGAGTGTCCTGGAACTAATTCCCTGCAGGTACCAAGGGCTGAACTGTACCTTAGACTGAGTAATTTGTAAACAATAGAAACTTATTTCTCATGGTTCTATAGGCTGGAAATTCCAAGATCAAGGTGCCATCAGATTAAGTGTCTGGTGAGGGTTGCTTTCTCTGTTTCAAAGGTGTCTCCTTTTTGTTGTGTCCCCATGTGGCAGAAGGAGTAAATGTGGTCTTTCACACCCTTTTATAAGGGCACTCTAATCCCATTCTTGAGGGTAGTGCCCTCAAGACCTAATCATCTCCTAAAGTTCTCACTTCTTAATACTATCACACTGGTGATTAAGTTTCAACAAATTAATTTTGGAGGGAGACATTCAGACCCTTGCACTGTTCTTAAACTATGAGTTGAGCTTTAAATTTTAATTATTCTTAGTTTAGTAATTGTGCTTGATCTTTTCAGATCTACTCTGAAAAGAGGATCCTACTCCAGGATCCTTTTTTCCTACAAGTTTTAAAAAACTTTTGTTCCTTTAAATATAATAAACATTGTATTATAGAATTAGTGACTGATCATTCTAAGATTTAAAGTCTCAGATCTTTTATTTCTGCTGATTGTGGCTCATGGTGTCTTGTTTTCTGTTTGTTTGGCTATATTGGAGGCCCCAAATGAAGGCTTCTGCTACTAAAGAGGATTTGTGTTTGCTTCAGTCAAAGAAAAAGAAAGTTGAATTAATTCTTTCAGCCTTCACTTTTGCCTTGGTAATTCCTTATGCCTTTTCAGCCATTTCATACTCTTTTAAGATTTTAAAAAGTATTTTTTTTTAGCTATTTTAGTTTTCTTAGTGGGAGGGTTAGTGTGAATAATCTATTACCATAAATTACAAATCTTATTGTTTTACTAGGTTTTAATTTAATTCAGCTTTGCATTCTTTTAGATCCGCTCGGCTTATTTTGAGTTAGTTTCTGCATTGTGCCAGCGCATTCCACAGTTGATGAAAGAAGAAGCATCCAAAGTGAGCCCATCAGTTCTACTTAGCATTGATGACAGTGACCCAATTGTCTGCCCTGCTCTCTGGGAAGCTGTACTCTATACACTTACAACTATTCAGGTAGGTAAGAAAGGCACATTTAGTACACTGAGGAATAGTTGTCTTTTAATTGTATTTTAGAACCCTTAGGTATCGTTTGACAGCCTGTGAGATAAGAATATCTAAAATTTATTGGAAAAATGCTTTCTTGAAAATAAAATAAACTTGGCATAAATCTTCAACTGACTAAAATGGCATAGAGTTTTTATTTTATTTTGTTTAGCCAGTATTATTCTTTAAACCTTATGTGGCCTAGTGCAGTCACCATATCTGAATTTTATATTTAAGATGAAATATAATTAAGATTGAAATATAATTGTCCCTTTTAGAAAGCAGCTTTTTTAGAAATAGAAGTTAAATAATTATTTCTAATCAATAATGTCCTGTAAGTATGTCGAATATATGATCATTATATGTAACTACGTTTATAATTTCAGTCTTAGTTTTTAATGGTGGTGAGAGATTTTAGCTTTTTTTTTTTAAATCTTCACCTTAAGATTTTAGCTTTTTTTTTTTAGGTAAAATACTGTTTTTCTTTTTGAGAGCCTATATGTTTTCTCTTTTAATTGGGAAAAGTGTGTTTATGATCTCTAATTACTACTATGATCTTTTCTTTGGTTAGGACTGTTGGCTTCATGTAAATGCAAAAAAGAGTGTGTTTCCCAAGCTGTCAACTGTTATTCGTGAAGGTGGTCGGGGTCTAGCTACTGTCATATATCCTTACCTTCTGCCATTCATCAGCAAACTCCCTCAGTCCATCACAGATCCAAAGTTGGATTTCTTCAAAAATTTCCTCACATCTGTAGTTGCTGGGTAAGAAATTTAAATTTTTGATTTTTAAAGCAAAACAGGTTTTCTTGTTTTTATACTCATTATTTTATTTCTTAAATTTCTCCAGCTTGTTTTACTATTCATTAAGTACTTTTAATTACTTAATGAATTACATTTGGTATTTTTTTCAAAAGAGAATTACAATTGGTATTTTTTTCTTGAGTATATTCAAGGCTTCAGTGGTAGAACACAGCGGAAAGTTAGATAAATAAGGTAAAGCTCCTAGTTGGAAATAGGTCACCTAGGCTATATTTTAAATTAGCCATTTTTTAACAGCAGAATGTGCTAACCAGTTGTGCTACAGAGACATGTAACTGTTTTATTTTTCATGTTGATAAATACAAATGCCTAAATGCAGTAACTTTGCCAGTGAAATTTTTATAACGTCCACAAATTTAACTACTATAGGTGTTTAAATTCACACTTTAAAAAACGATTTCAGTACATTTGATGAACTTAGAATATACACCGTTTTGTTAATGATTGCAGATTTTTTTTTTACTACACCATTATCTTTATTTGGTTAATGTTATCTTGAAATTGCAGTGGATTGGTCCATGAATAGAAAAGTAATATCTCGGCTGGGCATGGTGGCTCACAGCTGTAATCCTAGCACAGGCCAAAGCTAAGGTGGGAGGATTGTTTGAGGTCAGGAATTCAAGACCAGCCTGGTCAAGATAGCAGACCCTATCTCTAAAAAAGAAGAAGCTAAAGGAAATATTCTTTTACTTTTTGCTGATATGTTTTTTGAAATATTTTTTCAAAGTTTTTTAAGTTCATATTCTCATTGGGCTATACGTATTTTTATTGGTATTTAATTTGTAGTTTAAGAAACTGCTTTAAAAATTTTTCTTCTGATTGATACCCATTTGAGATCTTTATTTTGATAATTCTGAGTTCTTATTTTCTTCTTCATGAAAGAGTAATCCAGTTATTAATTATTTCTTAGGCTATCCACAGAGAAAACTAAAACCAGCTCTTCAGAGTCCTCGGCAGTAATATCTGCTTTTTTTGAATGCTTACGCTTTATAATGCAGCAAAACTTAGGTGAGGAAGAGATTGAACAGATGCTCGTCAATGATCAGGTATCTGTAATGTAAAAGTCGTCAGTGTCTTTGCATACTGATTATATAGGATCAAGCTCATGTGTCTTGTTGCCATTTTCAGTAATAAGCCTTCCTTGTAAAAATTTTATTTTTATAATTTGCCAATTGAGTAATGTGTATTTCTGCTGTCAGTTGGTAGCATGGTGTGATACCTAAGAAACTGATCAGTGTCTGGATGTATAAACCCTGTTTCTTTTTTGTTTGTTTTTTGAGACAGAGTTTCACTTCTTGTTGCCCAGGCTGGAGTGCAATGGTGCAACCTTTGCCTCCTGGGTTCAAGTGATTCTCCTGCCTCAGCCTCCCAAGTAGCTGGGATTACAGGTGCCCACACCATGCCCAGCTAATTTTTGTATTTTTAGTAGAGACAGGGTTTCACCATGTTGATCAGGCTAGTTGTGAACTCCTGACCTCAGGTGATTCACCTGCTTCGACTCCCAAAGTGCTGGGATTACAGGCATGAGCCACTGCACCTGGCCTGTAAAACCCCTGTTTTAGAAAGATGTAATGCAAAACAGAATTTTGAAGATGCTATTTGTGATCTTTTATAGTAAGTTTAAATCATGAAATAATCATCTGTTAATTCTAAAATACTCAAATTATGCTTTGTGAAAGTTTGGGTTCGCTTTTAGAACCAGAGATAAGAGAAGGTTATGGAATATGGTTCTTTACGGTAGGAACTTAGTGAGATTACAGAAGCCCACATTCTAGGATGTCTCAGTTAACTTCCCTTAGTTTTGTAATTTAGGAAATAGGACTCTGCACTCTTGTGGGTCCTAGGTATCTTTAATATTGGCTTGTAGTCTCATATCTTAGATTTGCCTATAATTAAGGCAGAAAAGCAAAACACTCAAGTCCAGAAGATGCAAAGAAAACTGGATTGTTAATGACCAAGAATCCCAGTCAGTTATATCATGAAAAAGGAATAATTCAGGTGAAATAATTAAGCTCGTATATGATATGAAAGTGATCAAGGTAGCTTTTTTCATAATTCTAGGGGAAAATTTATGTTTTTCAGTTGTTAAATATGAAATTTTATAGTGTTTTACAAATACTTTGTTTAAATTTTATTTTTGTTGAAAGAAAATTGAACTTTTATATTTTTTACCTTCTGTGAATGGAAAAAGCAGTTTTTCCTTTACTTTGACACTATAGTAATCAACACAGAAGAGTTCTGTGACCAAGTATGTGGGGATTTTTGCCCACCAAGCAAGCAGTCAGTTCTGTAGCAGACACCAGCTATGTGTTCTCTAATTGAGTTCTGACGATCTACCTGGAGATGGTGTCAGATCTCACTGGTTTAGGACTTAGTCCCGCAAGACTGGTCGTCACTTCTGATGCCAATCTTAAGCCCCAGGCTATTTTACCTGGGCTTCTGACCAACCAGCTATGAATCAGGGATCCCATGGCCCCTCCTGGGGTTTGCTTAATTTGCTAGAGTGGCTCACAGAACTCAGAAAAACAATTTACCAGTTTATTATAAATGATATTACAAAGGATACAGATGAAGAAATGCATAGGGTGAGATATGGGAGGGGTCGAAGAACTTCCATGCCCTCCCTGGGTGTGCTACCCTCCAGGAACCTCCCCATGTTCAGTTATCTGGAAGCTCCCTGAATGCTGTCTTTTTTGCATTTTTATGGAGGTTTCACTACTAGGCATAAATGATTAAGTAATTGCCACTGGTGATCAGCTTAACCTTCAGCTGCCTCTGTATCCCTGGAGGTTGGGGTGATATGGAAAGTTCTAGCCCTTTAATCCTGCCTTGATCTTTCTGATGACAGGTTCCCATCCTGCTATATAGGTGCTTCCAGCCACCAATCAACCCATTAGCTTACAAAATGTTATCACTTTGGAGATTCCAGGGATTTTAGAGTTGTGTGCCAGGGGATGGGGGTTGAAGACCAAATGTGTATTTTATATTATACCTTTTCTTTCAGTTGATCCCTTTTATTGATGCAGTTCTCAAAGACCCAAGGTTGCAACATGGGCAGCTATTTAACCATTTAGCAGAAACTTTAAGTTCCTGGGAAGCCAAAGCAGACACGGAAAAAGATGAAAAAACAGCTCACAACTTGGAGAATGTACTGATACATTTCTGGGAAAGACTGTCAGAGATCTGTATCGCAAAAATCAATGAGCCAGAAGCTAATGCTGAGTCCGTTTTGGGTGTATCTAACCTATTACAGGTGCTTCAGAAGCCAGAGAGCTCATTGAAGTCAAATAAGAAAAAAAATGGTAAGGTTAGATTTGCTGATGAGACACCTGAAAGTAATAAAGGGAGTGAAAAATGTGTATCTTCAGAAGGAGAGAACATTGAAGGCTGGGAATTATCAACTGAACCTTCTCTCACTCATAATTCTGAAGACTCAAAGTCTGAAGACTTTTTATCTCCTCTAAGGAAAAAACCTTTGGAAGTCTTAGTCTGTAAACTGGCAGAGATGAGCATTAATTATGTCAATGAACAAAAGTCAGAGCAACATCTGAGGTTTCTTTCTACTCTGCTTGACTCCTTTTCTTCAAGCCAAGTATTTAAAATGCTACTTGGTGATGAAAAACAGAGTATTGGCCAAGCCAAACCTCCTGAAATAGCCAAGCTTGCACAAAAAAATCCTGCGGTGCAGTTTTTATACCAGAAACTGATAGGTTGGCTAAATGAAGATCAAAGGAAGGATTCTGGTTTCCTGGTGGACATTTTGTACAGTGCTCTCAGGTGCTGTGACAATGATATGGAAAGAAAAAAAGTCTTGGATGATCTAACCAAGGTATTCCTCTTGTATATCTTTTTAAGCTATTTCAATAATAGATGAGTAGAATGAGCCTGCGTATTGTTTTCTGGTTGTTTCTTCACTGTGATTGTCAATTTGGTGATAAGCAATATATTCTTGATCATGATTTGGGAAGTATCTAAGGCTGCTGAGTAGATGTTCAGCAGTACCGGGGTGATAGATACTTGGTAATTAAAAGGTGAATTCTTCTAATCCATACATTTAAAAAGTTGGATAAGAATGTTTTAGTTTTGTATTGGTTACATGGGCACTTCATTTACTTTTTTTTTTTTTTGATACGGAGTCTTCCTCTGTCACCCAGGCTAGAGTGCAGTGGCTTGATCTCAGCTCATTGCAACCTCTACCTCCTGAGTTCAAGCAATTCTCCTGCTTCAGCCTCCCAAGTAGCTGTGACTATAGAAGTGGAATACTATGCCTGCTAGTTTTCTGTATTTTAGTAGAGACAGGGTTTCACCATGTTGGCAGATGATCTCTATCTCCTGAACTCATGATTCGCCTGCCTTGACTTCCCAAAGTGCTGGCATTATAGGCGTGAGCCACTGCGCCCAGCCTTCATTTACTTTTTAAAAGTTTTAGGTGGACATGTTGGTGCATGCATGTAGTCATCCTACCTACTCGGGAAGTTGAGGTGAGAGGATGGCTTGAGCCCAGGAGTTCTAGACTAGCCTGGGCAACATAGCAAAACCACGTCTCAAACAAAAAGTTTTTCTAGCAGATTGTTTCTAACTCTTTTTCTTTTTTCAGGTGGACCTGAAGTGGAATTCTCTTCTTAAGATTATTGAAAAGGTATCTTAGGGATTTTTCTTTTTTTAAATATTTATGGGAATAGAAATATTAAAATCATAGTCTTATTCATACAATAAATATGGTCAGGCAGTCAGGTTCTGTGTTAGAGAACCTCCTTGTTATTGTGACTTTCTTCCTCTAATGTGGGAAGATATTTGTTCTTTTCCTTTTCTGTAGTAGTATTTTTCTGATTAGTAATATTAGGGAAAAAGGAACAGGCTATGGAAAATCATTTCTTTCTTTCCTAGAGGGTAAAAAAGGCAGATTAAAACATTTTATTATCTTTTAATTAAGGCTACACCTTTCTGCTCTTAGTTGCTTTTTCTGCTGTGGAAATGGATTGGTGTGGTTCTAGCTTTGGCTAGAACACATCAGGAAATTAAGTTTTCTCTACTTGGGAACACTAGGTGAATAAAAATCTTCCAGTCTTTTTGTGATTGTCACTGACTAAGAAAATTATTGGGAAGAATAATGAAAAGAAATCAAATAATGAAAACAATTTACAAGTTTTCACAAAACAACTTGTGTTCTTTCCTAATGAGGATGTAAATGTTTTAACTAACACTTTTTCAACTATATAAGTGTTGTTATGACTAGTTACCTAAAATTCTTACTCCTTTTTAAGGCATTTTCAAATTATTTTTCTGTTTTCATAGCTAACTCTTGAATTTGCAAGTTTTTTCTATTATTTAGTAAGAAAATTGTAGTAAACAAATAGCATGACATTTACCATCTTAACCATTTCTAAATGTACAGTTCGGTAGTATCAAGTATATTTACATTGTGGTGCAGTTTCCATAACTTAATTCATCTTGCCAAACTGAAACCCTGTGTCCATTAAACAGTAACCCCTCATTTTCCCCATAGTTTAATTTTTACAAAATAAATACAGAATATTTATTTTTCAGTGAGGAATATGACACAGGTACACTGTTCACATTATTTTATCCAGTGCCTTCTCTCCCTGTAGCCAAGTTACAGAATTATCAGAAAGCTCCTTGATAAATCTTGAATCAGAGCAGGGGATGTAAATACTTTGATAAGAGTGGACTAATGTATCCATTTCCAACTTAGGAATATACCTGTCATGAAATGCAAATACTCACACCGGTGTAGAAGAATATCCTTTTCCTGAGCTGTGATTGAAACTTCCTAGCCAGTGTTTGCTGCCTGTGCTTCCATGACTCACTAGCCTCCTCATCTCCTTAAAGCTAGGCAGCTTCTTTCATTAGAAATGTTCATACAGGGCCGGGCGCGGTGGCTCAAGCTTGTAATCCCAGCACTTTGGGAGGCCGAGGCGGGTGAATCATGAGGTCAAGAGATCGAGACCATCCTGGTCAACATGGTGAAACCCCGTCTCTACTAAAAATACAAAAAATTAGCTGGGCATGGTGGCGCGTGCCTGTAATCCCAGCTACTCAGGAGGCTGAGGCAGGAGAATTGCCTGAACCCAGGAGGCGGAGGTTGCGGTGAGCCGAGATCGCGCCATTGCACACTCCAGCCTGGGTAACAAGAGTGAAACTCCATCTCAAAAAAAAAAAAAAAAAAGAAATGTTCATACAGGCATACCTCAGAGATATCATAAGTTCAGTTCCAAACCATGGTAATAAAGCAAGTCACACAATTTTTTTGGATTGCCAGTGCATATAAAAGTTCTGTTTACACTATATTAAGTGTGCAATAACATTGTATGTAAAAACCAATGTACATATTTTAAAATTATTTTATTGCTAAACAGTGCTAATGATCATCTGAGCCTTCAGCGAGTTGTAATCATTTTGCTGATGGAGAATCTTGCCTCGATCCTGGCTGCTGACTGATCAGGGTGGTGGTTACTGAAGGCTGGAGTGGCTGTGGCAGTTTCTTGTGCAGTTTGCTGCACTGATTAACTCTTCCTTTCATGATAGATTTCTCTTTAGCATGCAGTGCTGTTTGATAGCATTTTACCCACAGAACAACCTCTTTCAGAATTGGAGTCAATTCTTTCAAACCCTGCCACTGCTGTTTCATCTAAGTTTATGTAATATTCTTTAAATCCTTTGTGATCATGTCAGCGTGTTCACAGCATTTCACCAGAAGTAGATTCCATCTCAAGAAACCACTTTCTTAAGAAGTAACTCCTCATCCATCCACATTTTATTATGGGATTGCAGCATTTCAGTCACATTTTCAGGCTTCATGCATCATTTTAGTTCTTTGCCTCTTTCCTCCATATCTGCAGTTACTTCCTACACTAAAGTCTTGAACCTCTCAACGTCATCCATGAGGGTTGGAATCAACTTCTTCCCAACTCCTATTAATGTGACTTCGCCTTTTCCCATGGTTCTTGAATGTCTTAATGGCGGTGAGTTTTTTCCAGGAGGGTTTTTTGTTTGTCTTTTGTAGAGATGGAGTTTCACCATGTTGGCCAGGGTGGTCTTTATCTCCTGACCTTGTGAACCACCCACCTTGGTCTCCCAAAGTGCTGGGATTACAGACGTGAGCCACCATGCGTGGCCTTTCCAGAAGGTTTTCAGTGGACTTTGCCCAGATCCATTAGAGGAATCACTGTCTATGGCTGCTATAGCTTAATGAAATATATTTCTTTAAATAATAAGACTTTAAAGTAGAAATTACTCTTTGATTCATGGACTGCAGAATGGATGTTGGGTTAGCAGGCATGAGAACAACATTAATTTCCTTATACATCTCCATCTAGATCTCCATCGGAGGTCTTGGGTTACCCAGGTTCATTGTCAATGAGCAGTACTATTTTGAAAGGAATGTTTTTTCCTTCATTTTTCCAACAGTGGGCTTAAGATATTCAATAAACCATGCTATAAACATGTGCTGTAATTTCGTCTTTGTTATTCCACTTAGAGCACAGGCAAAATAGATTTAGCTAAGCTTAAGAGCCCTAGGATTTTTTTTAATGAGAAATGAGCATTGGCTTCAACTTAAAGTGATTAGCCCCTAACCAGAATCAGGTTGTCCTTTGAAACTTGGAAGCCAGACATTGACTTCTTGCTAACTATGAGAGTCTTAGATGGCATCTTTTTCTAACATATGACTGTTTAATCTCCTGTGAAAATCTGTTTAGTGTAGCCACGTTCATTATTGATCTGAGCTAGATCTTCTGTATAACATGCTGCAGCTTCTGTTTCAGTGGTTGCTGCTTCACCTTGTACTTTTGAATTGTGGAGATGGTATCTTAAACCTTATACACCACCCTTTGCTAGCATCAGACTTTTCTTGTTTAGCTTCCTCAACTCTCAGCCTTCATAGAATTGAAGAGAATTAGGGTCTTGCTCTGAATTAAGTTTTGGCTTAAGGGAACGTTGTGGCTGTTTGATCTTCTGTCTAGGCCACTAAAACTTTGTGTATATCAGCAGTAAGTCTGTGCTACTGTTACTCCTGGCCTCACAGGAGTAGCACATTTATTTTATTTTATTTTTGAGACCGAGTTTCGCTGTTGTTACCCAGGCTGGAGTGCAATGGTGCGATCTTGGCTCACCTCAACCTCTGCCTCCTGGGTTCAAGCAATTCTCCTGCCTCAGCCTCCTGAGTAGCTGGCATTACAGGCACTTGCCACCATGCCCAGTATTTTTAGTAGAGACGGGGTTTCACCATGTTGACCAGGATGGTCTCAATCTCTTGACCTCGTGATCCACCCGCCTCAGCTTCCCAAAGTGCTGGGATTACAGGCGTGAGCCATGGCGCCCGGCCCAGGAGTAGCACATTTAATTTCCTTCATGAACTTTTCCTTTGTATTCACAACTTGGCTGTTTGGCTCAAGAGGGCTTAGCTTTCTACCTCTCTTGGCTTTCAACATGCCTTCCTTGCTAAGCTTCATCATTTCTAGCTTTTGATTTAAAGTGAGAGATGTGTGACTTTTCTTCCACTTGAACATTTAGAGGCCATTGTAGTGTTATTAATTGGCCCAATTTCAGCATTGTTGTGTCTAAAGGAATAAGGAAGCCCAAAGCCAGAGAAGAAATATTAGGGAATGGTTGGTCAGTGGGGCAGTCAGAACACACACCCAGACACACACAGTATTTCTTGTTTGCACTCTTACATGGCAATGGTTTGTAGCGCCCTCAGACATTAAAATCGTAACATCAAAGATCACTGATTGCAGATCACCCTAACAGATATATTAATGAAAAAGTTTGAAATATTGTGAGAATTACCAAAATGTGACACAGAGACACAAAATGAGCATGTATTGTTGTAAAATCGTGCCAATCAACTTTCTCAATGCAGGGTTGCCACAAATACTCAATTTTTAAAATTGAAACATTTGCAAAGCACAATAAAAGGAAGCCCAATAAAATGAGGTATGCCTGTACATTAAGTTGAACTTCTAACCTTGCTAATTGGAGAGGTATTTTATTCAGAAGTTTGTTTACCGGGATTCTGCAGAATAGATTGGTTTTACTTGGCAAACTACACTGGGAAAGCCGGCATCATTGCCATCTAAACTCTAAAGTAGTTTTTCTTGTTTTACAGAACCTTAATACTTGTTGAACAGAGTCTTAAAATCATCTTTTTTGATTTTGAGAGGGAGTCTCACTCTGTTGTCCAGGCTGAAGTGCAGTCACACAATCTCGGCTCACTGCAAACTCTGCCTCCTGGGTTCAAGTGATTCTGCCGCCTCAGCCTCCAGTGTATATGGGATTACAGGCACCTGCCACCATGCCTGGCTGACTTGTATTTTTAGTAGAGATAGGGTTTCATCATGTTGCTTGGTCAGGCTGGTCTTAAAACAATCTTTTAAAAAAAAATTAAAAAACAGATCTGAGTTTTGGAACCAGGAAAGGACCTTAGAAATTTTCTAAGTTAATCTTCTCAATTTTCAAATTAGGAGATAGGCCTATGTTGATTAAAAGATTTGTCCAAGGTCATAGGCTAGTTTAGTGCTAAAGCTTGGAATAAAATATAAGCTCTGGTTACCTACAATTTTTAAATAAAAGGATAAAGTTTTCCATGCACTACCCAATGTGCACTTGGATTTTTTTTTTTTCTTCCAGATTGCTTTGAAATGAACCAAGTTGCAAATTCCTTTCTTCTCAGCCCTTAAAGCAAAAGAAGCTCTGGGAACATGGATCAGCATGCTTTGGGGGTGGATGAACAGTTTTTTTTTCTTCCCCACCTCATGAAAATAAACAAGTTGCTGTCAGATACCTGGCCTTAGTGACTCTATATCAGAGAATTTGGGGAGATAAATCCCATTGTTCATAATTGAATTAATTTACCATTATTATACATTAATTCTTTAATTTTAGCAAAATTAATGAACAAAAGTTTACTATTTATAGAGCATTTATAAATCTATTTTCAAAGTTTATCCATTATTCATTGAACATATCTACAGTGTTGATAGCAGGTATCAAAGAAGTTTAAGACACTCTCTACTCTCAAGGAACTTACAATCTCATTGCAAAGACAAGATATACACAGATGAAACATTTAAATAATTATATAATCCAGTAAGTGCTTTAGAAATTCAGAGAAAAGCAGTGATCATTGTGGGCTGGAGTGGATGGGGAGACTCCATAAAGTAGGTGGGATTTGTATTGATTTTCAAAGAATGGATGGGATTTTAAGTAAAACAAAAAATAATGTTCATGGCTGGGAAGGTAGCATGAGCAAAGCATGGAAGTGAACATCATCCAGCCTTAGTGGGAAACAGGGAGGATACCAGTCTTCCTAGAACTTCCTAGAACTTCAGGAGGAGGAGGAGGAGTGGGGGATAAAATTGGAGCCATGATAATGAAGGGTACAAGTAATATTTTGGATAGATAAGAGTATTTGATCTTGCTGTTAACCTTTGCTTTAATTTTGTGGTTTTAGGCTTGTTCTAGTTCAGATAAACATGCTTTAGTAACTCCTTGGCTAGAAGGTGATATCCTTGGTGAGAAATTGGTCGACTTAGCAGATCGTCTTTGTAATAATAAGGACTTGAAATCTCGAGTATCTTCAGAATCTCACTTCTCAGAAAGATGGACTCTTCTAAGTTTGGTCTTATCCCAGCATGTTAAAAATGGTAGGAAAAATATGACTTTTTTTTCTGTAAGGGAATAATTCATTTCACCTTGTGGGGAATTACATAGGACTCAGCTTACATATTATTGGTTGAAAATAACAAGACTTATTCAAATATCTTTTTTTTTTTTTGAGACTGAGTCTCGCTCGTCATCCAGGCTGGAGTGTAGTGGTGTGATCTTGGCTCGTTGCATCTGGGTTCAAGTGATTCTTGTGCCTCAGCTTTTCAGGTAGTTGGGACTACGGTTGCATGCCACCATGCCTGGCTAATTTTTGTATTTTTCGTAGAGTCGGGGTTTCACTGTGTTGGCCAGGCTGGTCCTGACCTCAGGTGATCTGCCCGCCTTAGCCTCCCAAAGTGCTTTGATTACAAGCTCACTGAGCTGCTGCACCTGGTCCATTTACCTGTCTTAATATTCTAAGTACCCCAAATGTTTATTAATCTTCATGCCATGACTTGGAAGATATTTAATATTTTTAGTTTTATGTCCTAAAGGTTTTTTTTTAACTCATATAAAGTTGACTCATGACTTAAAGAGTTTGAGTGTAGCAAAGTTGCTCACCCTAATCGTGTAGGCCGTTTCTGTTTTCTACTTAATTTAAAACTACCTTTTTACCTGAGAGCCTTTATATGTGAGAGACTGTGTTGATTTGTTAAAATTTTGTCTAATACATAAACACCATTTAAAAATCCATGGAAGCACCCATAAGATTATTAACCCAAAGTAAGATATTTAAAAGTGCACGTTAATATTTTTATTTTTTTGTCTGTTTGAACCTTTTTTCTCTAGATTACTTGATTGGAGACGTATATGTTGAAAGAATTATTGTTAAACTTCATGAAACTTTATTCAAAACAAAGAAATTATCAGAAGCTGAAAATAGTGACTCATCAGTGTCTTTTATCTGTGATGTGGCCTATAACTATTTCAGCTCAGCAAAAGGATGCTTGCTAATGCCATCATCTGAAGATTTATTATTAACTCTCTTTCAGTTATGTGCTCAGAGCAAAGAAAAAACACATATGCCAGGTAATAGCCTACTGCTCAAATGTTTTGTTGGGAATCTCCGGCTCTGACCTTCATAGTGAGTGTAAGTGCCCAGGCTTTATTAATTGAATCATAATGTATTTGAAAGTTTAAAGCATTTTGAGTAAAGGACTACAGTCATATACACTTTCAGCTTTAGAAACCAAGTTAAAGACGTTATTTCTAAAGTTCTCACTTGATATTCAAAGAAATTTGGAATAAGCCATAATTGATTAGTTAGAATCTTAGTCTACTCAGCAGTCTGGCATGCTGCTTAATTTCTTGGTGCTTCAGTTTCCTCATTTGTAACAGGGGGATAATATCCCTTTATTATAGTAAAAGCATTCAATCTTTAGTGTATATCAAAATAGAATTGAGATTATCATTTTAAGGACTATATTCCTGCTTTATGAGATTATCTTTTTAAGGACTATATTCTTGTCTTATATGCTAATTCAGACTTATTTGTGAAAGGAATTTAAAAAAATACTACCTATAGAGAGCTATTCTCTAACTCTGTGTTCTCTCTTTTTTTCTTTCCTTTTCCTCTCCCTCTTTTTTTCTGCCAATCATTGGCTACCAACCCTTTCTGTAATACTAACTTCTGTATTAGAAAAAGCTGTAACAATTTTTTTAATAAATCCAAAAGGAAAAGTCTTGTAAATAAGTTCAAGCAGAAAAAATGTAACTTTAAAAATATTTATCATTTTACATTTTTATGATACAAGCTAGCTTGTATTATTGCATGTTAATGACACAGTTGCTTTGTTTGGCAATTGAATTTTGAATGGCAATTGAATTTAAAATTTTTCTTTTAAAATTTTAAAAATTTTTAAAAATTAAAAATCTCAGCTCTGCAGAATTGTTTCAGACATTTCAGTGAGATGATAAATTCCTGTTGACATCTTGATTTCAGATTTTCTTATCTGTAAACTGAAAAATACTTGGCTTTCTGGTGTAAATTTATTGGTTCATCAAACTGACAGTACATATAAAGAGAGTACCTTCCTACATTTGTCTGCTCTGTGGCTGAAGAACCAAGTTCAGGCTTCATCTTTGGATATCAACAGGTGACCTCATTTGAGCTTGGTTTCATTGTCTCTGTTATACTTGATCAGTGTCCTTAAATAAGATTCCATCATCAATGTGAGTGCCTATGAAAAATGACTTGTAGGGCTCATGCCTATAATTCCAGCTGCTCAGTAGGCTGAGGTGGGAGGATCAGTTGAGGCCTTCAGGAGTTCAAGACCAGGCTGAGCAACATAGTGAAATGCCGTCTCTTTAAAAAAGGAAAAATGAAAAACGACTTGCTGGTAATAAATCTATAGGACTCTAAGAAAAGATCCAAACAGATTTTTCCAAAACCATTTTGTTTCAATGACCATCCGTTTAAGCTGCCAATTAATTGAAGGATAATTTGCTATACCATACCTGCTGGACTTATAACTTACAGACAGTAAAGTGATAGTGATACTATCCTTTGTCATAGGCTGGTGTGCGTTGTAGCCTGTCATGGTCACCACATGTACTGATAGTTCTGGTTTATTTTTGGGGGACAGGTAGGCACTGTTTTAAGGTACGGAATTATAAGTATATTTTACATCTCATAGTTAAATCCATAGAATAAAGGAGAGAGTGCATTTAGAGGCTATTGGGGTTAGGTAAAATGATGTTGAATTTCATAAGATAGCTATATTTCGAAAAACACCTGGTCTGAAATAGGTCAGGTCTCATTGGTTCTGAGATAGGTAGGAAGCGACACTAGATTTCAAATGATAAATATTGTATTACCTGCCCAGTTTGACTGTGTTATGTTGATGTGTTGTTGGTTGAGGAGCATCACTTACCTCTTTTTATTTTCATCATTTCTTTTTGTTCAGGTAAGCTATTATAGGGTACTTAACACATACTCGGGTATTCAAACTAGTCATGGCATAACTGCAACAGTTAAATTCTTTGCATTATTTTTAGTCTCCAAGTCCTCTTGTCTGCTGTTGATGATTTGCTAAATACGCTTCTAGAGAGTGAAGATTCTTATCTTATGGGTGTGTATATTGGAAGTGTAATGCCAAGCAACAATGAATGGGAAAAGATGAGGCAGTCTCTTCCTATGCAGGTATTTTTGAAATTGGAGAGTGCATATTTCATTTTGAAGTTTGGATTTCGTGCAAGCTTGAATATTTTTATTTCATTTTGGGGGAGAAAAAATAAATAAAATGAGTATTTTGCTTTGCTTTTATGTTTTTGTATGCTCGTGTACCGGATGTTTGCTTTTTGTAAGACACAATTTGACTGTGGCAGTGGCCGTGGTACAAAGACTTAAGATCTAGTTCTGTACTTAAAAAGTCTTAAAGAAATACACATGTTAATTTCCTGTAATAGAAACCAAACTTTTAGGTTCCTGTGGTTTTGCTAATAAATTAAATATTCTCACAGCTTCATTTTTTGTTCAGTCTGAATTGCTTAGGTAATAAATAATTTTATATATAATGTGTTTTTTTTTTCACAGTGGTTACATAGACCTCTTTTAGAGGGAAGATTGAGTTTGAATTATGAATGTTTCAAAACAGATTTTAAGGAGCAGGACATAAAGACACTTCCCAGCCATTTGTGTACTTCAGCATTATTGAGCAAAATGGTCTTAATTGCACTGAGAAAGAAAATAGTCTTAGAAAATAATGAGCTTGAGAAAATAAGTAAGTATATATGAGCATTTACATATAACATGATGCATGAATAAATACAGTTTTGAAATAATTTTGATTACACTGCAATTTAGATCTTGAATTCAAGAATCTTCAGCTTTCTTTTTCCTATTTTAATGTTGAGAACCTTGAGTGGTGCATGTTAAATTGCGAATTAGATGGAAGCATGTTGGCATCTTGCTATAATCTTAACTGTGGATCATAGTTGGTGTTAGCTACTCAGGCTGTCATGACATCAATATAAACAGATCCTGTGGCACATACCCTAAAGAAAATGGGTGAGGCTTTGGTGTTTTATCAAGGATTCAGAATTTTCTGTCGATTAAAGAAAAAATTGATACCTGATAATTGTTTATCAAGGATTCAGAATTTTCTGTCGATTAAAGAAAAAATTGATACCTGATAATTGTACATATTTATGGGGTACATGTGATATTTTGAAACATATATACAGTGTATAGTGATCAAATCAGGTTAAGTAGGATAGCCATCACCTGAAACATTTATCATTTCTTTGTGTTGAGAACAGTTCAAATCTTGTTTTCTAGTTATTTTGAAATATATAATAAATGACTTTTAACTATGGTCATCCTACTGTGTTATTGAATACTAGATCTCATCTCTTCTCTTTGACTGTATTTTGATACCCATTCACCCACCTCTCTTCATCCTCCACTCTCCCTTACCCTTCTCAGGGTAACCACCAGTCAACTTTATCTTCGTGAGATCCACTGTTTTAGCTCCCATATACAAATAAGAACATGTAATGTTTGTCTTTCTATGTATGTTTTTTTTCCCACTTAGCATGATGTCCAGTTTCATTCATGTTGCTGCAAGTGATAGGATTTCATTCTTTTTTTAATGGCTGAATAGTATTCCATTGTGTATATGTACCATATTTTACATATCCATTCATTTGTTGATGGACACTTAGGTTGATTTCATACCTCTTGGCTATTGTGAATAGTGCTGCAGTAAATATGGGCGTGCAGATATACCTTTGATATTCTGTTTTTCTGGATACCTGCTGTATTGTATGATAGTTCTATTTTTAGTCTTTTGAGACACTTTCGCATCCTTTTCCAAAATGGCTGTACTAATTTGCATTCCTACCAATAGTGTGTAAAAGTCCCTGTTTCTCTGCATTCTTGCCAGCCAGCATTTGTTATTTTCTGTCTTTTTTTTTTTTCTTTTGAGACGGAGTTTCACTGTTGTTACCCAGGCTGGAGTGCAATGGCATGATCTCGGCTCACTGCAACCTCTGCCTCCTGGGTTCAAGCAATGGGACTACAGGCCCAGCTAATTTTTGTATTTTTAGTAGAGACGGGGTTTCACTTTGTTGACCAGGATGGTCTCGATCTCTTGACCTTGTGATCCACCCGCCGCAGCCTCCCAAAGTGCTGGGATTGTAGGCGTGAGCCACCGTGCCCAGCCTTTCTGTCATTTTTTAAGAGATGGGATGTCACTGTGTTGCCCAGACTGGTCTTTAATTCCTGGGCTCAAGCAATCCTCCTGCCTCAGCCTCCCAAAGTGCTGTGATTACAGGCAGTGCCACCATGCCCAGCTTATTTCTTACCTTTTTGACAATAGCCATTTTAACTGGGGTGAGATGATATCTCATTTTGATTTGCATTTCCCTGATGATTACTAATATCGAACATGGGATTTTTTTTTTCCCTTTCTTGCCTTTGAGTTGAGTTTCTTATATATTCTCTGTTAGTCCCTTGTTGGATGAGTAGTTTGCAAATATTTTCTCCCATTCTGCAGATTGTCTCTTCACTTTGTTGATTGTTTCTTTTGCTGTGCTGAAGGCTTTTAGTTTAATATAGTCCTATTTGCCTATTTTTGCTGTCTTTGCTTTTAAGTCTTAGCCATAACAATGTTTGCCTATAACCATAAAAATGATTGCCTAGACCAATGTCCTTAGTGTTCCTTGATGCTTTCTAGTTGTTTTATATGGTTTTAGTTTTTATGTTTAAGTCTTTAATCCATTTTGGGTTGATTTTTTTAGATGGTGAGAGAGGTCTATTTTCACTTTTCCATATATAAATAATTCAGCTTTCCTGGTGCCATTTATTGAAGAGGATGTCCTTTCCCCAATATATGTTCTTGGCATTTTTGTTGAAGACTTGGTCAGTTGGCTACAAATATGGATTTATTTCTGGGTTCTTTAGTTCTGTTCCATTGGTCTGTGCGTCTTTTTTTTATATAAATACCATGCTGTTTTGATTCTAGTATAGTGAAATACTTTTGTGGTTCATCAGTATTTTTCATCAGATCTAATTTTTTTTCTGGCAACTGGACATTCAAATGTTGAATCCTAAGAGGACTTAGGGCCTCGGCAAATTTCCTTATTTGAACAAATGGTTTAGAATTACAGGTAGTGGTGTTACTTTACAAGATGGTATTAAAGGTACAAGATTTGCAGAAACCCAGTATCAGTCTTGTTTGTAAGCCCTCAGCTGTAACACAGTTACTAGAATGGCGGGAATATATGCTCTGTGGAAGAAAGTTGAAACACCTCTTTTGGTCAGCCAGCTTCACATTGAGTAAGGGCAGGGAAATAAGCCTGTTGTTTATATTGATCACAGAGTGAATCTGTGCAAACACAAAACTAGTAAGAGGAGTAATGATTTTTTCTTTTACTAATTACAAACTGGTAATATTATTTCTTTAATCTTAGCAACCTCATCAGTCAGATATTATTATTGTTTTTGTTGCCATAACTTGATTAGAATTGCTTAACTGGTAAGGTAGGATTATGTTTTGAACCAGGCCACAACACTTCTGACTCCAAAATCTAAACATGGCTTTATAAAAGGGAGTTGTGACAGTGTATTAGAAACCTAAGACATGCCAGACTTCATAATAGATACTTGGTCATTTAATTCTCTCAACAGTCCTGTCAGTCCTAATTGATAACTATTTATATAGTTTGAGAGAGATGTAGATTTGAATCTATCCCAATCTGTAACTGAGGCCCATGCCCTTTTCCTGTATCATACTGTCTCCCCTTTCTCCTGTTTTGCATGAACTTCTCACCTTAGGTCTTGGGTCCCTTAGTTGTTTTTCCTGTATACAACTTTTTATCAATTGTGCCAAAATGGTAGGAAGATTCTTTCAGTATCTCTAGTAACTTAGGTTCTTGTCACATTCTTAACTAATTAGAAAATGGACTAAGTAAAATTTGGGAAAGGGGTGGCATTTTATATCAGACAAATGTTCTCAGTTTTCGTTATCTTTGAACATCTCAAAGTAGATTTGAAAATCAGTTCATAGGTGTTTTGAGATGAGTGGGTACAACAGTGTTATAAAACAAGGCAGAGAAGTGAAAATAATTGAAGTGTTTGTTCACAAAGTACTTTTGATAATTTGGTCTCTTCTTTTAGTTGGAGAACTGCTTTATTCACTGCAGTGGTGTGAAGAATTAGATAACCCACCTGTTTTTCTAACTGGATTTTGTGAAATGCTTCAAAAAATGAATATTACGTATGATAATTTACGTGTACTTGGTAATACTTCTGGCCTTTTGCAGCTGTTATTTAACAGGTAAGAATCTCTTCCAATTTCTGTTTTTTAAATGACTATGCTATTACTTTTTTTTTTTTTTTGAGATGGAGTTTCGCTCTTGTTACCCAGGCTGGAGTGCCATGGCGCGATCTCGGCTCATTGCAACCTCCACCTTCTGGGTTCAAGCAATTCTCCTGCCTCAGCCTCCCGAGTAGCTGCGACTACAGGCTCACACCACCACACCCAGCTAATTTTTGTATTTTTGGTAGAGACGGGGGTTTCACCATGTTGACCAGGATGGTCTTGATCTTTTGACCTCCTGATCCATCTGCCTCGGCCTCCCAAAGTGCTGGGATTACCGGCGAGAGCCACCGCGCCCAGCTATGACTATGCTATTTCTTTATGGCTTTGCCTTCTATAAGATGTAACCCTACTTCATGCTAATGTTTCAGTCAGAGGATTGATCTAATAATTGCTATTCTTAATGATAAATAGTTTATGAATTCTAAATACTTGATTTAACCTTTTCAGGGGAAGATATTTGTACTCTGCCTGTCTTATTAAATCCATAAATACATTTAGGGGTCAGATGACAAAAAAGAAGTAAAAGCTTGTGGAAGTTGTTTTTTCTGTTACCCAATCTCCCAGTACTTTCAGATTCATTCTTTATCTTACATGTTATAGGTGTGTCTTAATGTTATGACCACAAAGCTCTCTCCCCTAGATGAGGAAGGTAGGTGTGAAAACAGAGTCCCTGTAGAGGTTATAGGAGTAAGATGTTTAGCTTTTTGAAATTGCTGTGTTGAACTGCCTTCTCTTTAAGAGTTTATTACTTGCTGATAGTACTTTGAGCATTGCTGTATCAGAGGACCCAGGCTCCCTTCCAATCCCATTCTAGTTAGTTGACATTCACAGCTTTCCTCAGAACCAAAAAACCTCTTTGATTGTTCAACTTAAGCCAGCTTAGTGTCCTCTGGGAGATGTCTTTTTTTCCAGCTGCAGCCTCTGGTCTTCAAGCCTAATCTCTAAGATCATCTCCCCTATTGGGACTGAAGAGACTTTGGAGTTGCCTAGGGATGAGAGCTTCGTACCAGCTGTGAAGGAGTGTTGAAAGCCTAAACTCCCAACTCTTTGGATAGTTACTGGCAGTTGCTTGGGTGCAAAGACTTAGGTGAATTGATGCTATCACAAGGTGCTTTATTTCATTCTGTAAAAGGAATTCAGCTAGCCAGTGTTTAAAAATTTTATTAAGTACAGTTTTGAAATGGAATATAATTTTTTTTTCCTTTTTTAGGTCCAGAGAACATGGCACATTGTGGTCTCTTATTATTGCTAAGTTGATCCTTTCCCGAAGCATTTCATCTGATGAAGTAAAACCACATTATAAGAGAAAAGAAGGGTATTCTTATTTAAAATGTTTCTACTTTGTAATTTACTGTAATTGGTCACATTGGCAATCCCTAATTAATGAATAATCTCTAACAAATTATGAAAACAGGTTTAGAAAATGAAGTTAAAGACTTCAAGGCAAATTAAATTGTTTTAGGTGAGGGATGTACTTTGTTGTTTTTTTGAGACAAGGTCTCCCTCTGTTGTCCAGGCTGGAGTGCAGTGGCACAAACATGGCTCACTGTAGCCTCAACCTCCTGTGGTCAAGTGATCCTCCTACCTCACCATCCTGAGTAACTGGGACCACAGGTGTGCACTGCCACACCTTGCTCATTTTTAAATTTTGTAGGAATGGGGTATCGCCATGATGCTCAGGCTGGTCTTGAACTGTTGGGCTCAAGGAGTCCTGCTGCCTCAGCCTCTGAAAGGCCTGGAATTACAGGTGTCAGCCACCGTGCGTGGCCCACACCTTTTTTTTAAGTAAGTAGTTTTAACTCTATAACCTTTTGTTGTAGAAGTTTATACTGTACTTTTTTTTTTAAGCTAATAACATTTCATAAATTTGTTTTCTTTACCCCAGAAATCTGATAGAAATCTTTACTTTTGCTGTTTCCTCTTTTTCCATCACTTTATTTGCTATATGGAAGTGATAGGGAAATTCTCTTAAATAACATCATCCTATTGAAGAATGTTCTAGAAATGTAACGTGTTCTGTTCTTAAGACAAAGAAGTAGATTACGGGTTTGGGCATACTGGTGAAGTTCCGTATTCCAATTCATACTTAGCTGAGATTTACTAAGAGGCATTTTGAATTCACTGATTTACCAAGAATTCTGAAATGATAGATATGTGTTCAGGCATACTAGAATTCTAAATTAAATTTTGCCAGTTTTTTATCTCACTTGAAAGTTTTAAAAAACTTTTTTTTTTGAGGTATTGCAGATTCACCTGAATGTGTAAGAAGTAATATAAAGAATAAAAGTCATACATCTACCCAGTGGTACTGTTTTGCATAACTTTAGCATAATATTACAACCAAGGAAAAGGCAGATACGGTCCATTGACTTAGTTTACATGCACATGTTTGTGTGTGTGAGAGACAGATAGAAAGAGTGTGTGTGTATTCTGTGTAGCTCACATCTGTGACCACCACCACAGTTAAGTACAGAACAGTTTCATTTTCAGGATCCCTTGGGTTATTCATCTGTAGCTTCAGCCACCTCCCTTCCCATTGTCCTAATCCCTAGCAACCACTAATCTGTTCTCTATCTTTGTAATTATGTCATTTAAGAATATTTAATTATGTCATTAAGAATATATAATATCTCTACAAAAAAAAATACAAAAATTAGCCCAGTGTGGTGATGTGTACCTGTAGTTCCAGCTACTCAGGAGGCTGAGGTGGGGGGGATTGCTTGAGCCTAGGAAGCAGAGGTGGCAGTAAACAGAGATTACACCACTGCCCTCCAGCCTGGGTGATAGAGTGAGACCCAGTTTCAAAAAACAACAACAAGAAACACAAAAAACAATATTATATAAATCGAATCATACAGTATGTAACTTTTTGACATTAGCTTTTTTAGTTTGCACAATTAAAATTTTTTTCTGATTATAAAAGGAATATGTAATTAGCTAAAGAATTATTAGAACTAATTACTAAGAGATGGATGTATATTTGACACACAAAAATCAGTAGCTTTCTTATTCACCCATAGTAATTTTAAAAATAGTATGGGGAAAAAAATGAGATTCTATTCATAATGACAACAAAAACTAAATACTTAGAAATAAATTTAACAAAACAATTACATTTATAAAACTTGGATAAAGATCACAAAAGAAGGTGGGAAGATAAATTGTGCAAGTGGTTGTGTCAATCTGTAATTTCAGTGCAATCTCAATCAAAATTTCAGCAGTTTTTGAAAAACTTAGTAAACTGTTCTGAACATAGTATACATTTGAAGGCAAAAGTGCTCAAAAATAAGAAATTTTGAAAAAAGTGAAAGAGACTGCATACCAAATATGAACTATATTATTGAATTATAGTAATTAAGCAGTGTGAAATTGAAGAGTAGACAAATCAGTGGATAGAGTCCAGAAAGCTATCCACACATGTATGTGAATTTGGTTTTTAAGATTTGGCATTTCAAATCAGTGTGGTGAGTAAATAATAATGATAGAAAATTGGACATGTGTTTTGAAAAAAGTACTGAGAACTTCTCCTTTACATTATATGTAGATATATACATATATTTGATTTTGTAAAAATGAAAACTTCTTGCAACCTAAGCACTCACCAGTGGGTGCATGGATAAATAAAAGTGTGGTATATCCATATAATGAAATATTATTCAGCCTTAAGAAGAAAAGAAATTCTGACATGCTACAGTCTGTATGAACCTTGAGGACATTACGCTGAGCAAAATAACCCAGTTACAAAAAGACAGATACTCTATGATTCCTTTAATAGAGTAGTCAGATTCATAGGGATAGAAAGTAGAAAGAAAGTGGTTATCTGGGGCTGAGGGTGAGAGAGGAATGGAGCATTCTTGTTTAGTAGGTAGAGTTTCAGTTTTGCAGAACGAAGAGCTCTGGAGATTAGTTGCACAACTGTGTGAAGGTACTTAACACTGCAGAACTCTACACTTAAAAATGGTTAATACATAAATTTCATGTGTATTTTATGACAGAATTTTTTATATAGTATTTTTGAAAGATGAAGACTTTGCGACAAAATACGAAATATAAAGATTACAGGGACAAATGAGAAAATGGGAGAAGACATTTGCAAATCAACAAAAAAGATCTGTAAAATGTGATAGTTTGTATAAATCAGTAAAACCTTCCAAATTGAAAAATTTAACAAAGACTTGAAGGGTCAATTCATACATAAAATGGTCAAAGGTAGTTCAATACTGAAATGTGAAATATGAAAGGATTTGCCTTACTAATAATGACAGAAGTACAAATTAAAAGCAGTAGTTTTATCCACTGTATGGCCAAGAATCAAAAAGATTCACTGTGTGCAGCTAAAGAGTCACATCTGTACATTTTTGGTGAAAGTGTAAATTGATTACACGTTTTCATAAAGCAATTTGAAATTACTAACATATAATACATTCACTTCCTTTGAGCTTACAATTTCACTTCTAGGAATTTAGTCTAAAGTATTTATACATATGCAGAATAATATTGTCTTTAGGATATTTATTGCAGCATTATGTATGAGAGCAAAAATTGGTGGGGGGAACCTAAATGTTCACTGACAGGGAAATAGTTAAATAATGATACATCCATAGTATGGAGTGTTAGGTAGACTTTGTTCATTTTTGTTATGTAGCTTTAAAACAGAATATACGTTCTGACAGAAAATATATATAAGTGGTAAATAATAGAACAATATATTTAATGTCATCCCTTTTATGTGACTAAAACCTGACTATATATATGCACAAATACAAATATCAGTTCAAGGAAAGGACAAGACAAGCTGGGCAAGGTGACTTATACCTGTAATCCCAGCACTCTGGGAAGCTGAGGTGGGTAAATCACCTGAGGTCAGGAGTTTGTGACCAGTCTGACTAATATAGTGAAACCCTGTCTCTACTAAATACAAAAAAAATTAGCCAGATGTGGTGGTACATGCCTGTAATCTGAGCCACTTGAGAGGCCGAGGCAGGAGAATCACTTGTATCTAGGAGGTGGAGGTTGCGGTGAGCTGAGATTGTGCCACTGCACTCCAGCCTGGGCAACAGAGCGAAACTCTTGTCTCAACAACAACAACAAAAAGGACACACAACTATTTTAATTGAATCAATTGACTCTTTTTTTAAAAAGAGAACATAATGTCATGTGGCTAGTGTAATTTTTAAAAATCATATATGGGGAAAAGTTATATATGTTCATTTTAAAAATCAGAAATATGCAGAAAAGAGAAAAGGGCAAAAAAAAAAAAAAATTTCAGCCAGCCAGCACTTGTTAAATCTATCATAGGTTTCTTTTTTCCATGTAGTTATTTTATATGATAGAATTATTCATCTTTTTGAATAGTCTAAATAAAAGGAATATAATGAAATAACCGTATATTTGGAAGAAATCTAATTGTTTTTTTTCTTTAAACAGTTTTTTTCCACTAACTGAAGGCAATTTGCATACCATTCAAAGTCTTTGTCCATTTTTGTCAAAAGAAGAAAAGAAAGAATTTAGTGCTCAATGTATACCTGCTCTTTTTGCCTGGACTAAGAAAGATCTTTGCAGTACTAATGGTTAGTTGCTTGATAATAAATATTTTATTAACTTAATTATTGCTTGAGAGTACGAACTGTTTCTAATATATAAGACCATATTTAACAGAAGTAAATTGAATTATACCAGATTTGTTCTGAGATTATATGGATGAGTGTCGTTAGACAGTGGCTGTTACCATTTTGCAGTACAAAAATGCTCTGGCCTTAGGGGAAGACTCACACCCAGAAATACTGCCTAACCATTTTTTATCTCTCGATAGCTTTTTAAAGCTGTGCCTCATTTCTCCCTAGTCAACCAGAGATTGAACATATAAAGGCAGAAATACCTTTATAAAAGGTCAAGAGATCAAGACCATCCTGGTCAACGTGGTGAAACCCCGTCTCTACTAAAAATACAAAAAATTAGCTGGGCATGGTGGCACGTGCCTGTAATCCCAGCTACTCAGGAGGCTGAGGCAGGAGAATTGCCTGAACCCAGGAGGCGGAGGTTGCGGTGAGCTGAGATTGCGCCATTGCACTCCAGCCTGGGTAACAAGAGCGAAACTCCATCTCAAAAAAAAAAAGGCAGAAATAGCTTCTGTTGTATTTAAAACACTGCACTGTCATTTGTTAATTAATAACATTTATGAGCACCAGCTACATGATAGTTACTGTTGTAGAGAAGACAAACATAAATAAAGTTTTATCATGTGATAACTGATGTAGCAAGAAGATGTACTGTGTATAGAAGTGGCAGAAAGGAAGGAGTTTCCACTCTGCTTTGCGGGTGTCAGTGGCGTTTTCACAAAGAGAAATATTTTTACTGAATGCTGAAGGATAAGTTGTTTTCTATATGGACACAGTTGGGGAAGGGCATTCCAGGTACACAAAAACATACAAGGGTACCGATTGTTCATTTTCGCTGGTATTTAAGATAGAAGGTTGGGGGCAGAGGGTGTTAAGGTACACCAGTGGATGGAGTTTGAGGAATGGTAGAGATTATGAAGAGTGGGTCTTCATCAGAGTTTACCACATACACTAGCTGCTTACTGAGGAATGAATGTATAAATTATGAAACAGTAAGTTCTATTTTCCATTTTCTATTTCCAGCTACTCTATAGCTGTAGTCTTTTTTTTATTTGAACAATGAGTTTACTGAATATGTCCTACACTTAAGAAACCAAAACAAAAAACAGCATAAGTCAGTTTAAATTACAGTATCATTTACTTAATTTCCCCTCCCCAAATTCTCTATTGTGTGCTAGGTGCTAGGTATGGAGACAGGGTCTCTGGCCTTTGGAGCTTATAAGTTCATTTTTTGACTCTTACATAAGAGCCATTTTTAGAATTCTTAACCTGAGTAAAATTTTTAAAAGAAAGTTTTTTTACTTCTTAAAGTGGGCTTTATTAGTAGATGTTGTTATTAAAGTTTTTTAATTTTCATTTTGAATTTTATTTTAGGAGGTTTTGGACATCTTGCCATTTTCAATTCTTGTCTACAGACCAAAAGTATAGATGATGGAGAGCTATTACATGGAATATTAAAAATCATAATGTCCTGGAAGAAAGAGCATGAAGATATTTTTCTTTTCAGTTGGTAGGTAATACTTTATGTTTTTCCTTCAGTATACAAGTCACACAGAGGTTATATATCTGTATCACAATTTGGTAGAGCAATTATGGTAGACATTTGAGTCAGTTATTTATAAGTATATAAGATTTAAAGTAGAATATTTTCTAATTGCATGCCAATATAATTATTCTTTTGTTATCATTTGTTTTTATCTTTAACACAGTAATCTATCAGAAGCAAGTCCAGAGGTACTGGGTGTAAATATAGAAATAATCCGGTTTCTTTCCCTGTTTCTGAAATATTGCACATCCCCTTTGGCAGAGAGTGAATGGGACTTCATCATGTGCTCCATGTTGGCTTGGTTGGAGGTAAATTAACCTGATGTGTCATCACCTCTTGTGGGTCTTTGTGCATACTTTTGCATCAGAACGATTTACTGATCTCATTCTTTAAGTGATGATTGTAATTAGCTCCTTCGCATAATTTAAAACACTTTATAGATGTTATCCTCACCAGCTACTATTTCACAGACTAGTAAAATGATAGATTTTTAATGACTACTAGCATCATTCAGTGACCAAATCTCCTGTTATTAAAATGCCTTCTCCTTTAGCTTCTCATAATATTTGCAGCACAGCCCTTTCCGGTTTTATCTTTTAATGACAATTGTTTTGGTCTTTTTTGGTTATAATTAGATTATTTCTAAAATGTACTATGTGAGTATTACGAGAATAATGCATTAAATATTAGCAAATTCAGAGGTAATTAGTGTAATTTTATGACACAGAGCAGCCAGAGGTATACTACTTGTGGGCTCCAAGGTAGCAAGTCAGTCAGGGTTGAATTGTCTGAATCTCTGCTTTGCTTGCTATTAGCTATGTGACTTAGAGTTTTAAACTTGAACTATTGAGCCTCAGTTTTCTTTCTTTCCTTTTCTTTTCTTTTCAATTTGAGACAGAGTCTCACTCTGTCACTTAGGCTGAAGTGCAGTGGTGTGATTTTGGCTCACTGCAACCTCCGCCTCCTGGGTTCAAGCAATTCTTGTGCCTCAGTTTCCCGAGTAGTAGGATTACAGGTGCCCACCAGCATGCCTGACTAATTTTTATTTTTTTAGTAGAGATGGGGTTTCACCATGTTGGCCAGGCTACTCTCAAGCTCCTGGCCTCATGTGATCCACCCACCTCAGCCTCCCAAAGTGCTGGGATTCCAGGCATAAGCCACTGCATGTGGCCAATTTTCTTATTTTAAAATAATAACTCACAACTTGTAGGGCTTCTGAGAAGATTAGAAATGTGTATTTAATGTATCTGACTTAGCATTTTCTTCCATAGTTTAGAAGTTAAAAAGGGCATTTCAGAATAAATTGTTTATTAATGGTTCTAATTCATGGTATTTAATTTTGAAGAAAAAAAGTTTGATGTAAAATATTTATATTTCTCCTGAGACTACACACTTCAACTGCTTTTCATTTTAAAATTCAAAGAAACGAAAGAGGGGCTTTTCTTTATTGGCTTATTTGTAGTGTTCTGGTAGAAGTCTGTTTCCCTGTTTCATTTTGATTGCTTTTCAGACAACCAGTGAGAATCAGGCATTGTATTCTGTTCCACTTGTGCAACTGTTTGCCTGTGTCAGCTGTGATTTGGCCTGTGACCTCAGTGCTTTTTTTGATTCCACAACTCTGGATACCAGTGGCAGCCTTCCTATAAATCTGATCAGTGAATGGAAAGAATTTTTTTCCCAAGGCATCCACAGTTTGCTTTTACCTATTTTGGTGACTGTTACAGGCAAGTGAAAAGGGGAATAATAATGAGATTGATTCATTGGAAATGACTCACTGAAAAATTCAAAACCAAAAATCAAATAATACTAAATAGTAAAAGAAAAAGCCAGAAGAGAAAGCTTGGCATCTCAGAAGCGTCATATATGCTTCTACTTTACAGACAAGAGTTGAAAAAAATGGCAAGGTATCCAATGACTGTTGCAAATTAAAATAATAATAATTCAGATAACATGAATAGATTATGTGAATAGAACCTCACTATTGACCATTTGCTTTCTTTTTAGAAAAGGATCAGATGAAAGTCATTAAAATAGTTGAGATGAACTGAAATACATATTCAGTTCATGTTTCTAGTTAAGACTGCTTTATTGTTTATGTCTAGTTTTTATTTCATTTTCTAAAATGACATTTGATTGTGAATCAGTTATGTTATACTAACTTTTTTCTGGGACATGCATGTCTTTCCTTTTTGTCATTAGGAGAAAACAAAGATATGTCTGAAACATCCTTTCAGAATGCAATGCTGAAACCCATGTGTGAAACATTAACATATATCTCAAAGGAGCAGCTACTGAGTCACAAACTTCCTGCGAGATTAGTTGCGGACCAAAAAACAAACTTACCAGAATATCTCCAGACTTTGTTAAATACGTTGGCCCCATTACTCCTCTTCAGAGCTAGGCCTGTGCAAATTGCTGTTTATCGTATGCTATACAAGTAAGAATTCATCCAATTGAATCAATGTTACAGTGGTCTAAAAAAATAGAATATATGCTTAGGTTTTACTTTTAATTAAGAAGTAAAATTTTTAAAAGAAGGAGATCTGACTGTTTCACTTGTAGTGACACCTAAGTTGCTTGATCTTTTAGGTTATCATTCTCTATACACAATTTATATTTAAATAGTCCTGGCTATAGTAGTTATTTTAGAGAAAACGTATTTAAACATTTACTCATTATAAAATAAGAATTGACTTTTCTGTTCTTGAACATGACTTAGTAAACAATTTAATATCACATATTTAAAAATAATGTTCTTATTTCTAGATTGATGCCTGAATTACCACAGTATGATCAGGATAATCTAAAGTCATATGGAGATGAAGAAGAAGAACCAGCCCTGTAAGGTTTTTCTTTTTTAAAAATTCTTATAATCCTTCTCACTTATAATGTCTTTAGAAGACTAAAGCAGCACAAAAGCTGTAAATTAGAGTTATATTCATTCTACAGACAGATCTTTTTTGTTATTTGTAAGATATAAATGAAATCTAGATTTCACCCAAAGATTGTTTCTCTCTCTTAATTATTCTTAAATCACATGTTCCATTTGCTACTGTTTAGTAAAACTTTCTTTGGCCATATAATGGCTCTGGAAAGAGTGTATCAGTTCAAATATCTGTTGAGCATCCACTTTGTGGATAGTATTAATACAGTGTTTAGTGAGCACTTTCTTTTTCTTAGGGGATTAATCCTATACAGATGATACCATTTTATAGAAAATATAGTATATGATAAGTGCTAAAAAAAAAAAAAGATAACTTTTTTTTTTTCATGTCAGTTAGGCCTATGTAAGATAGCATGTTGTGAGGGCACAATTAATGTACATCAGGAAAGGAAGACTTTCTTTTGAGGAAGAGGCATTTAAACTGGACCTTTAAGGTTAGGTAGCACTTCTCCAGGACAGGAAAGATAATATAAGTTGAGAGAACATTATGTACAAAGTCACTGAATCGTGAATGTGAGGATGTACTTGGGGAATATTGAGTAGTTACCGCTTAATGTATACTTTTATTGACACTGTCTTTCTTTACTGGAATATAAATTCTGTGAGGGCAAGAATTTCTGTCTCTTATTTCTGAGAGAGAAATCGGCCAGAATGCTTTAGGACAGAATGCTTCCTGGCCCATAGCAGATATCATGAGTAGTATGTTGAATGAAAGAATAAATGAATCAGTGAGTATAAAGTAGGCAGGGTATAATGGAAGATAAAGCTGGAAGGGTAGTTAAAGAGGCCCAATAATGAATGACCTTAAAAATGACTTTTCCGGGAAGATTTGGGCATTATTTGTTAGGAAATAGGACACCACCAGCTGATTCTGACATCAATGTGAAAGATGAATTGTAAAAAGAAGCAAGCAGAGGTGGAGGTGATTCCAGAAGTTAAATAACAATGCACGGAGGGCAGTGTGAAAAGTGGAGAGGTTTCAAAGCTGGTATTTTAGAAGATGTAGTGAGTATCAGTATGGAATATAGAGGCTTGATACGTGAGATGGAGGTATTGAAGGAAAAGACCCAAGGGCAGAAGCTTGGAGAAGGCCTGTACTTCTGGGCTGGGAGAAGGAACCCACAAGGGAAGAACGATCATGGAAGTAAAAGGAGAGAACCAGGCTAGAGTTTCATAGAGAAGGGAGTTACGTATTTTACTTTTTGAAAATCTCATAAGTTCACCTGAAAGTATAAATGAGTAGAGTAGTTCAGTAAAGAAGAAAATTAACTTACATTATTGTGAATTAATCTGAATGATACATTTATTTTCCTAAAAAGAGATGTAATCATGAGTTTTTAAATAGGCACATAATTATTTTCTGTGTTTATCATTCTGATTAATTATGTGATTGTGACATCTCTTAATAGTGCTAAATAAGTAGATAATATGCAATAAAATGGAAACTAGGATGAAGTGATAAAGTTTGAAGTCTTAATCTTCACTTTATCTTTTATAAAGGATGATAAAAGGCTTGGTAGGATTTTTGAATCCGTAACAGTTTCCCCGACTAACGGAGGGACTTTGGACTAATCATTTGGCTTCCTTGAGTGTGTGGTTTTTTTTTTTCTTTTTTCACTTATAAAACAGAAAATTGAAATAGATGTTTTCTAAAAATGTCTTTCCTTCAAGTGCTGTAATATGTCTTTTTGATTTTACTGTTATATGAGATTGGAAGTTAAAATTGGATCAATAGAGGAAAATTTGTAGAAGGTTTTTGGAAAATAGAGAAATTTTTCTAAAATACTTGAAGTCTACAAATACTGTCAATTTGTTAAGGAATGAGTTATAAAGAAAACTTCGGGTGTTTAATCATTGATTCTTAGGTCACCACCAGCAGCACTGATGTCTCTTCTTAGCACTCAAGAGGATTTATTAGAAAATGTTTTGGGGTGTATTCCCGTTGGACAGATAGTTACTATTAAACCACTGAGTGAAGACTTCTGTTATGTTCTGGGATACCTTCTCACTTGGAAATTAATACTAACTTTCTTCAAAGCTGCTTCATCACAGGTAAATAAATATGTGACAACTTTCAATAGTTCTGTCCTAATATGCTTCTCTGACACTGTTCTAAATACCTTCCTTCCCTTCAACTTAATAAAAGGGAAGTGCCTTATGTTTTAATCTTATCTTTTTTTTTTTTAATTGAGGCAGGGTCTCACTCTGTTGTCCATGCTGGAGTGCAGTGGCATGATCTTGGCTCACTGCAACCTCTGCCTCCTGGGCTCAAGTGATCTTCTCACTAAGTAGCTGGGATTACATGTGTGACCCACCATGCCTGGCTAATTTTTATATTTTTTATAGAGATGGGGTTTTACCATGTTGCCCAGACTGGTCTCAAACTCCTGAGCTCAAGCGATCTAACCACCTTGACCTACAGGCAGGAGCCACTGCGCCCAACCTAATCTCATTTTATCCAGCTACCTTCAGATAATCTGCTTAGTAAGTTTACTCCTGTCCCTTATGCCTCACCCCTCCCAGCAAAAGTATTTACTTTGTCTGATATGTGGCCAGATCAGTTTTTTTCTAACTGAATAGTCACCGGGTTCTTTTATTTCAGGAAATAAGATTTTTTTTTTTTTTTTTGAGACAGGGTCTTACTGTGTTGCCAGGTGCCAGGCTGGAGTGCAGTGGTGTGATTTTGGCTCACTGCAACCTCCATCTCCTGGGTTCAAGCAATTCTCCTGCCTCAGTCTCCTGAGTAGCTGGGACTACAGGCATGCACCACCATGCCCAGCTAATTTTTGTATTTTTAGTAGAGACGGGGTTTCACCATGTTGGCCAGGATGGTCTTGATCTCTTGACCTCATGATCTGCCCGCCTTGGCCTCCCAAAGTGCTGGGATTACAGGCATGAGCCACCGCGCCCGGCCAGGAAATAAGATTTATATAATTTAATTCTGTACTATCATAGTAATGATTTTAAAAGGATTGGGTCTTGTGTTTTTTCTGTTTTTTTTTTGGGGGTGTCAGTTTTTCACTCGGTTGTAGAGATTTCACTTAATACGTCATTGGAAATTTACATTACTTGAAAAATCACTGTTTGGAGAAAGATCTGTGAAACATAACCCATGTAATAATTCAGACTGTTATCTAAATGGGGAAAATACCTAAAATATTTTGCCCAAATTATTCTAGTAGCCACTAGATGTCTCTGTTGTCTCAAGTTTAGAAAGTAAGACCTTGTCCAAGAAGAAACTGGAAAGCTCTCTCTCTAGTTTTTATTTCTTTTAGAAAGATCCCACTTGAGGATAGCTTGAGTCCAGGAAGCAGAGGTTGCAGTGAGCTGAGATTATGCCACTGCACTCAAACCTGGCGACAGAGGCAGACCCTGTCTCAAAAAGAACAAGAAAGATCCAAATTTCCATCAATCTTTCATTGAATCAACCTAGTAAAATATGTGCCTTCTTTGGTAGGTCAATACAAAGAGATGTGGTTTATCACTTAGTGTGATGAAGTATTTATGGCATTCATTTCCAATGAAACTTTTTCAGAATTTTAAAATCATAAATTATGTTGTTGTTTGTCACCTATACCTTGGTACAAAGATACCAATTTTTGCATCTTTGTATTTGTATATCTAAGGGGAAAAATCAAATCACAGAGGCAGCATTGATCTAGTTGTTAAACTGATTAGTTTTCTCTTCAGGACTGTCACTTATTTTTATGACTTAAGCTAGTTTTATTTGCTGATGATATATTTCAAGAGCTCCTTATTGGGCTTTTACATTAATTTCTTAAAATATTGTTAATCTCTAAAAAATTGCAGCAGATTCGGGCTTTTGTGTTTAAGAGTTTTGTTCTTATTTTAGATTCAGAAGTTAGGAAAATGGCCTTGCTTTGCCTTTTCTGTTAAGCTGGGATTGGGTTAGGGTGCAGAATTATACAGCAGCATTTATGATTACTGCGTCTGAAACTTGAACTGAGCTGTGGGCAGATAAACCAGAATATCCTGCTAAATAATACTAATTAGAAGAGTCCTGAAATAAACAGAATTTTTCTTCAGAAAACTTTAAATGTTCCTAAATCATGGGTTAACTTTTTTTCTAAAAAAAAAAAAAAAAGCTCCTAGCAAATCAGCTTGAACTGAAAAAATGTTGTACATATACATGTGTATGTTTTTGTGACTGTTTTATAAAGCTTTACTGAGATACTGCACATACCATAAAATGTACCCACCTAGCACATAGAATTTGGTGTTTTTAGTATACAGTCATTCCTTGATACCTGCAGGGGATTATTTCCAGGCTCCCTCCCATGTCCACCACCCCAGTGAATACCCTAGTTCTTTATATAAAATAGCATCTAACCTATGCACATCCTCCTGTATACTACTTAAAATCATCTCCAGATTAGTTATCACTGATACAATGTAAATGCTATTGAAATAGTTGTTATACTGCATTTTTGAAATTTGTGGTGTTTTTATTGTTGTACTAGATTTTTAAAAATCACTTTTTTGACCCTCGAATATTTTCAATCTGCGGTTGGTTGAATTTTCAGATGTGAAACCCATGAATATGGAGGGCTGACTGTATTCACAAAGTTGTGCAGCTATTACCACTACATTATTTAAGAGCATTTTCAAAATTTCATTGTACTTGATAGCAATCGCTTCCCATTTCCCTTCAAACCCCACAGCTCCTGAAAACCATTAAACTGTGTTCTGTTTCTATGCATCTGCCTGTTCTGGATATTTCACATATCTGGTCTTTAGTGTCTGGCTTTTATTTCACTTAGTATATTGTTTTCAATTTTTGTCAAACTGTAGCATGTATCATAAGTATTGCGTTTCCTTTCGTGGCTGAATAATACTCTGTTTTATAGATATACCATATTTTGTTTATCTGTTTATTAATGGACATTTAGGTTTGTTTCCATTTTTTGGCTATTGTGAATAAAGCTGCATTCATGTATAAGCTTTTGTGTTGAAATATGTTTTCATTTCACTTGGGCTGTATATCTTGGAGTGGAATTGTTGGGTCATATATGTGTGTTTCTTAAAGTCCATTGATATTGCTGATTAATTTTTTAAAAATCTCCAACTTTTATTTTGAAAAAAATTAAACTTACAATGAAATTGGAAGAATAATTCAATGAAAAGTCACATAGACTTTTAGATCAGCACATTTTTAACGTATTGGTACATTTGCACATACTTTACTGTATTTACTTTTTTTCTGCTGACCTACTTGAAAGTAAGTTGCAGACATTATGATGCTTTACCAAAAGTATTTAAGCATATACATCCTAAGATCAAGGATATGTTTCTATATAAGCATAATATAATTTTTATACTCAAAAAATTTATTTTGATGCAATAATACCTAAGTTTTATTTAGATACTTTCAGTTGTCCCAGTAATATCTTTATAGTTTTATTTTCTTCTCTGTTCATGTTTGTTGTTTGCCATATTTTTTAAATTTCTTTAACCTATAATTCCTATACCTTTCTTTTCTTTCTTGTCATTGTTTTGGCCAGCTGCTTTTAGCCTGTCATACAATTTGAATTTGTCTGATTGTCTCCTCATTAGATTCTGGTTAATTTTCAGCAAGAGTACTCACTTCACAAGTTGTTATGTCTTCTCAGTGTCTTATCTCAGGAGCCATATAATGTTATTGTATTATTTTACAGGTTGAGTATCCCTTATCCAAAATGCTTGGGACAGTAGTGTTTCTGATTTCAGATTTTGGAATATTTTTGTTACATGTACTGATATAGTATCTCAGATCCGAAAATCTGAAATGCTCTGGGAGCATTTCCTTTAAACATCATGTTGGTGCTCAACAAGTTTTAGATTATGGAGCATTTTGGATTTTGGATTTTCAGATTTGGGATGTTCATCCTTCAGTGGTGACATTCAGTTTGATGGTAAGGGTACTTTGGTCAACATATTTTAAAAATCAATTTGAAATCCTATGACTTGATCCTCGTATTTAAGTATTCATAGTGTTCAGAAAATGGTGTATTTTACGCAAAGAAAGGATAAATACTTGAGGTGATGAACACCCCACTTAACTATTACATATTATATGCCTATAAAATACCTCATATGCCCCATAAATATCTACTGTGTACCCACAAAAATGAAAAATACAAAATTTTAAAAAAGAAAATAGTGTCTTTGTACCATGAGGAGATATGTGATAAAGTAGAAGAAATCATTTTAAAACCAATACAGATACCAAAGAACTGCAAAGTGAATGTGAAAAATGCAAGCTGTGCTATTGGGGGAAAGCAGGAGTTGTAAAGCACAGGCCTCACATAGCTACCTGTCATGCTTCCAGGAGCGGCTCGTTTTCCTGTTTTTAAAAGAGAAACCAGAAATCCATATTTTTATGTGCAATTTCCTGATTGAAAAAACAACTCTGAGAAGACCCCCAAGACCTTTTGGACTACTAGTTTGTGCTCTCTGTCCTAAAGGGTCATCGGAGTTTTTGATACAGGGTGAGGTCAGCCACAAAAATGGGATTAGTTTTAAATAGAAATTTGAAATGTTAAGGACAATGGTGTGGAAGGAATGTGTGGAAGACTTGGGAGGAGAGTGAGCGAGCCATCTGTGGGAATGCTGAATAGATTTCTTTGTCTAAGATACTTTAAACCAAGGTGAGTGTATTGTGATACAGGGAGACACTTTGAGAGAGGTATTAGAAACATATGTTATAATAATGTGGGAATAGGGAGAATGTCTGCTAGTTTATAAGGAAGGGAAATTTGTTATACTTTGATTTGTTCTTTATACCAATTATCTTGGTGTATTTGGTTTACTAACAGATTCATTGCTCTCCACTAGCTTCGGGCTCTGTATTCAATGTATCTTCGGAAAACAAAGAGTTTGAATAAATTGCTCTATCACCTGTTCAGGCTTATGCCAGAAAATCCAACCTATGCAGAGACAGCAATTGAGGTCCCAAATAAAGACCCTAAAACATTCTTTACTGAGGAGCTGCAGCTGAGCATTAGAGGTCAGTAAGATATGTGTTTATGTTTTTTGTTGGACACTAGATTCAGACTAGGTTGAATTAAACTTTTCCCTGGGAATGTGGAGAATAACCCCAGAAGTGAGTCCTGGCTATGAGAGTGTTGAAATTCGTCATTTTCCATATTGTTCTAAATAGGACAAATAATTAGATTTTACCTGTAAGACTATGAGGCCATTAATACATTTTTGAAGCTTAGTGTGGTGAGACTATTAACTTTTTACTCTGTAAACAAATATTTGTTATGTAATAAAATTTTATAGGCATATAAAAAGGGAAATTAAGATGAATAAAATTTATTTCATTCTGGGAGCTCACATTTTAGCTGAGAGGATAGATATGCATGTATCTGGTTGTACTACACTATTGAAAACAATTTACTAAGAATATGAATTTTTTAAATGCCTTGGAGATCCTAGGATGGACTGTATCTTGTGAGTATTGAGTTGGGTATTCCAAGACTTCTGTACAGCAGCTCAGCAAACTCTGGGGAAAATAAAGGAGGCCAAACTCCTTTTCATAATTTATAACACCAGGCGTCTTTAATTTTTCCTTCTTTTTAAAATATGTGTATTCTGTTTGATTTGTGGTCTTTCATGGTAAATATAGAATTCTGTTTCTAGGTAGATTTTTCAGGGTTAATTGGGATTTTCACTTTCTAAAAAAATTAATTTGGCATTCTTATGGTTAATTTTGAATGTGTGAAAGGATGCTCATACTCTAGAGTTCTGGTTTCTCTGGTTTTGTTTTATGAGCTATAGCACTATTATTGAGGAAGTAAGGATCACTTTCTAAGGAAAATACTAATATTAGTTTGTTTATAAGAAATATATGTTACTAACCAAGAATTTGCTTTCTTCCTCAGAAACTGCAACTCTCCCATACCACATTCCACACTTGGCTTGTTCAGTCTATCATATGACATTAAAAGACTTGCCTGCTATGGTTAGGTTGTGGTGGAATAGCAGTGAGAAGCGTGTTTTCAATATTGTGGATAGATTTACAAGCAAGTATGTCAGCAATGTACTTTCTTTTCAAGAAATATCTTCTGTACAGACAAGTACACAACTATTTAATGGCATGACGGTTAGTATTGTCTTGACTTTCTCTAGAAAAGTTATTTTAATATTGGGTATGTCTATCATGAATATCATAACAGACTGTAGTTCTTGACTCAATTTATAGAAATTGGTGGCCAGGAGTGGTGGCTCATTCCTGTGATCCCAACACTTGGGAGGCCAAGGTGGGAAGATCACTTGAGCCCAGGAGTTCAAGACCAGCCTATTTTATTTTCTCATTTGTGTATCAAATCTCAACATTACTTCATGCGTGGATTGAGACTGTGATATAATTTTATTACATACTAGTCTATTCTCACATTGCTATAAAGGAATGCCTGAGATTGGGTAATGTATAAAGAAAAGAGGTTTAGGCCGGGTGCAATGACTCATGCTTATAATCCCAGCACTTTGGGAGGCTGAGGTGGGTGGATCACTTGAGGTCAGGAGTTTGAAACCAGCCTGGGCAACATGGTGAAACCGTGCCTCTACTAAAAAAATACAAAAGTTAGCCAGGTGTGGTGGTGGGTGCCTGTAATCCCAGTTACTCAGAAATTTACAATCATGGCAGAAGGCAAACAGGAGTCAGCACATCACATGGCCAGAGCAGGAGAGAGAGGTGGGAGGTGTCACACACTTTTAAACAACCATATTTCATGACAACTCACTATTACCAGACTAGCACCCACGGGAAATCCACCCCCATGATCCAGTCACTTCCTACTAGGTCCCACCTCCAACATTTGGGATTACAATTCAACATGAGATTCAGGCGGGGATGCAGCTCCAAACCATTTCAGCCACCAAATAGTTTTTAAGCATTCATTAGTTCATTCAAAATCTGTATTGGAATACTTATAGATGCCAAGCACTGTGTACCGCTCACTAGGGAAATGAAGTTTAGTAGGACCAGATTCTGTTTAATAAAGGGAAAAGAGCAATACTGATAATGATTTTTGCATTGGAAAGTAGCATATTAAGAGAGAATGCTTCATGATCTGAGTGGGACAGATTCATCTGGCTGAGGGGGATTGGGTGAGATTTTATGGAAGAAAATCACATTGAGGTGGGCAGGATTTTGTTATAGGGAAAATGAAGGGAAAGGCAATATAGAGGAAATGCTATTGCAAAAGCAAAGAGCACAGAAATGAGAATGTCATTTCAGTGATTGTCCAAGAAATAATGCAGTATTCCAACCCAGATAATGAGTAGGAGTCCCAAAAGGTGAATAGACTATTCAACAGTGAATTAGAGGTGTGTTGGGAAGGGCCTCAAAAAACAGTCAAAAGTGGTACAGTTCAGCCACTGAACATTTTTCATTCAGGCAGTAGCATGGTCAGAGTTATAATCTGTGAAATTGCTCCGACCACTGTCTATAGCATGAGCTGTTGGCAGACAGTTTGGATTCAAATGAATGGTTAGAGGAGACTTGGGGTGGACATTAGGAGCCAAGGACTAGGACCTGACTGAGGCAGTATCAGTGGGAATGTAAAAGAGAGGGATGTGAGAGATTTTGTGCTAGTGATTTAGCCAAACTTACCATTAGTTAATATCTAGGCTAAGGTAGAAGCAGAAATTTAAAATGATGCTATGATGATTTTTAGCCTGGGAGTAGGAAATTCAGAAGACAAAGTTTGTAAAGGATGATAATGTGTTTGTTTTATGTTGAGTTTGCAATATTTGAAAACCAAACAAATAACTATAAATGTTCTGGCAGTTGATGGTTGGCTTCAATGCTCAGGAGAATAATATGGTAGAGAAAGACTTGTTAGAGAAGTGACATTTGATACTGTGGGTGTGGAAGAGAAGGGATAATAACCCATTCTGTCATTTATCTATTCAAAGATTATTGAGCTATTATGTGACAAACCTAATATAATAAAACCTTTTTAAAATGAGCAATTAATTGCTTTTAAAACAAACTTTGAATATCATGAAATCGCTGTGAAAACATACCAGGCAGATATTTAAACCTATTTCTTAATTATCTCATGTCAGATAAGTGGATGTGTTTACTCGCATTGTCCTTGAAAGAAGGCTCAGCTTTTAATAGTCAACCTCTCAAAATGTTTTCTGGGGCCGGGCGTGGTGGTTCACGCCTGTAATCCCAGCACTTTGGGCGGCCGAGGCGGGTGGATCACGAGGTCAAGAGATCGAGACCATCCTGGTCAACGTGGTGAAACCCCGTCTCTACTAAAAATACAAAAAATTAGCTGGGCATGGTGGCGCATGCCTGTAATCCCAGCTACTCAGGAGGCTGAGGCAGGAGAATTGCCTGAACCCAGGAGGTGGAGGTTGCGGTGAGCTGAGATTGCGCCATTGCACTCCAGCCTGGGTAACAGGAGTGAAACTCCATCTCGAAAACAAAAAATGTTTTCTGGATGAAAGAAAGGAATTTAGCAAACAAAATATCCTTTGTTGTGTTGTAGGTTAAAGCTCGAGCTACTACTCGAGAGGTAATGGCTACTTACACTATTGAAGACATAGTTATTGAACTTATAATACAACTGCCCTCAAATTATCCACTGGGTTCAATAACTGTAGAAAGTGGGAAAAGAGTGGGAGTGGCCGTTCAGCAGTGGCGGAACTGGATGCTGCAGTTAAGCACTTACCTAACCCATCAGGTAAGTTCCTGTTCACACATTTGGCTTTACAAACTCGAAAAAGATGATCAACTTAAAAGGGCATTTAAACATAAAGTATATCTTTTCTGCTTACGATAAAAACCGATACTAAATTTCCTTAAACATAGACATATCCCTAAATGGATTAAACCTGCCCTTCTGTTTTACTTTTTACGGTTCTGTAATTTATTTTCTGGTGTTTGAGAGGGATTGACTTTATTTCATTAACATTGTAGAAGATGTAGAACAATATGTGATATTAAGGAAATTGAGAGAGGATCTTCTGAAAAATACTGGAGATGAATGCCTTCTGAGCTACTTTAACTTTAATTCTTACATTTCAACTCTTCTTTGGTTAGAGAAGTCCCAGTACTCTGAAAACCTTTTGACCTCTAAACACATTTTAAATCTTCAGTTCTGTTTGCATACTGTATCTCAGGCATTCTACAGTAATAAAAACTGGGTTTTTTTGAGACGGGAGTTTCGCTTTGGTTGCCCAAGCTGAAGTGCAATGGCACAATCTTGGCTCACTGCAACCTCTGCTCCTGGTTCAAGCGATTCTCCTGCCTCAGCTTCCCGAGTAACTGGGATTACAGGCACCCACCACCACACCTGGCTTATTTTTTGTATTTTTAGTCGAGATGGCATTTCACCATGTTAGTCATGGTAGTCAACCAACTCCTGACCTCAGGTGATCCACTTGCCTTGGCCTCCCAAAGTGCTGGGATTACAGGTGTGAGCTACCACACCCAGCCAGGAAAAACTATTTTAAAACAAATGTGCTCATCAATATTGTAGAACTGGAACAAATCGTTTGAAATCAGATAATTTCATCATTTTCAGTTCAACATTAGAAGAACTAACCTAAATTATTTAATTATTGAGAGAGTTTTATCAAGCAATGAGCTGAGACTATAACACTGTAAATATTGGTCTGGAAGCCTTTAAAGTATGTCTTTAATGGAGAAAAATTACATCTGCTTCCTAAAACTTGGGAGGTTATTTTAAAAACCAACATTCATGAAAGGAAATATGAACATAGCCAAGCAGATTCTCTTCTTTCAGAATTATAATTCAACCTTAAAATTTGCAAAATTGAATAAAAATAAAATTGGTGGTCATCAATGTATACTGACTTATTTTTCTTCTTGTTAACAGAATGGAAGTATTATGGAAGGCTTAGCTTTATGGAAAAATAATGTAGACAAACGTTTTGAGGGTGTTGAAGATTGCATGATCTGTTTCTCGGTCATTCACGGTTTCAACTATTCCCTTCCTAAAAAAGCCTGTAGAACATGCAAGAAAAAATTCCATTCAGCCTGCTTGGTAAGTCTAAAGATAAATTAATGCACTTATATTTGATGTGTTTTATACACACACACGCACACACAATGTCTAACTTTGGTAGAGAAAATATATGTTAAACTTAATTGTAGCTAATAAGAGATATACTAAAAAGTGATTTTTAAAAACCTATAAAAGATAATTTGCAATTTGCTGAGACTGGTAGAATCAAGGACCTCTAATAAATGGGTGTTTCCAGTGACCTCTTACCACTCAAGAAGTAGAAGGTCTTATGAGATCTATACCATGAAGGAGACTACAGGAATTGGTACTAGAAGCCATCTGGCATCAGAGCCCTGTGCTCTTTTTAAACTTACTGAAAAAAAAGTTGCCATTTGTTCATTTGTTTCACAGGAGATCTTCCTTATATCTTAGTGGTTGTGTACATAAGCCTAAGTAGAAAGAACTTAGTATAGCCTTCAGAAGTAATACTCATTTGTGTTGATTTTGGAGATTAACAGAAAGAGCAAAAATGTTAGTATTCTTCCCTTTTTACTTTATCATTCAAAGGTTACTTTAAATGTATATGTACTTTTTGATATATATAAGAGGAGAACTTTAAAAAGTTCTTCTAATACTTAAAACCTTTTCTTTTTCAGTACAAATGGTTTACATCCAGCAACAAATCTACTTGTCCACTCTGTCGTGAGACGTTTTTCTAAGATGTTTTTTCATTGGAGGTGATCCCTGAAGTATGTCGAGCAAAGGCATTGGATTTGGATCCGTCTTAAAGTGTGGATGTGGGGAAGCCAGTGAGCATTACTTTTAAATAGGACCTTCTCTGAAAAAGTATTTTGGTTAGCATAATAATCTTAAAATCAGGTTTACTTAACTTTAGATTGCTTTGTAAATGTTTGGGAACTTTCTTTTACAAAAGAATATTACATATTTGAGAGAAAATATTTATATTAATGGATTAATCTCTTTGTATATTTAAAAATAAATAAGAAAACCCCCTAAATTACAGAATTGGAATTTGTGAAAGATTGTACAACTATATTATTGATAAACCCATTCTGTTTGTTGATCTGTGTTTTCAGATAGTCCAAGTGAAGCAAAATGAACTGAGAGAGCTGATTTACATCTATAGGTATTTTAAGAGTTATTTATTAGTCATGACAATAAATTAGTAGTATTCTGATATTTGTAGATTATTTTAATGATAAAGTGACACTAAACTATTAATATAGCTTGTCTTAAGCTATTTGGAAGCATGCTCTGAAATCCTGTATAAAAGAGTGTAAACTGAACTTTAAGGTGCCTCCATTCATCAAGGGTTGTGAAATTCAGAAAATTAAATTCTTGATGCTGACCTTTTGCTTGTGGAAGAATTATTTCTATATAGGAATTTGAATTGTAAACTTGTCAGTAATTTATTGCTCAGTTTGAGTGAGTCTCTAGAGGGTGAGAATTTGAGAGAAATGGCAGTTTATTATTTCATTCATGAAGCAGCATGGCAGTTATGCTTCTATTGAGGGGGAGAAATAAATGAGTATTGCTGAAACTTAAAAATCAGTGGAAAATTGCTTATAGCCGTTACTGGATAGGGAATTAAGGAAAAAAATCAGTGGAAAAAACAAAACATTTAAAATATTGCAGGAGGCTTTTAATTTTGTAAGCAAAGTTACACTAAATAAGAGATTTGGGGAGCAAATGTTTTCAGCCTTCAAAAATGAAAGAAAAGGATTTTAGCACTAAGTAAAATTCAGTATAATAGGCTGAAGTGGAATAAGTGAAAAGCTGTCTTTTGACACTCTTAAAAATTGTGCCCAAAATATAAAAGTGTGGAAGCTCAGAACTTGGAATAATTTGATTGCAGTCTTCCATTACATGGAAATAGCATATTGCATATCTAGGTTACTTGAGAGCTCAGCTAATCTTCTCTATTGCATATGTTTAATTGGCAAAAACAATTCATGAAAAATAAAATTAACTGCTTTCCATCTACTGGGTAAAATGACTGTTGAAATAGTATGAATGTGATCAGAGGATTATAGTTGAGAGTGAAGTACTATGTGTGAGTTATAGATCTCTTGAGTTGTATTTATAGATGCAGTGTCCTGCCCAGTTTTGTTTGCCTCCTACATTTTTCTGTAAAATATTTATTACTTCTAGCCCTGAGGCTCTGAGAGTTAGTAAGTGAAGTACAGATAGCAAAATTTTACTACCTCGTTAACCCCTTTCTTTAATATTCTCTGTCTTTCTATGTCTCTCTCTGACATAGCAGTCCCAAACAATTGTTTTACTTCCCTGTGAAAGTTATATACTTTTCCTTTAAAAATGGTTTTATAATAAGACTGTTTAAAACCTTTCCAGTATTGGTACATCTTGGCTTTTGACTCAAACTCCAAGCAGAAAAGAAAATGGAATAATGGAGCATTGTTTTTCCATGTCAGTATTAGAGCATCAGATTCTTGGTGAAATACTATAATTAAGTAGTTATAATTAAATAACTGCTCTTCATACTTAGGACTCTTAATACATTTCTTTAAGACTTGTAAGTATAGTTGTCAAGCTTGTTAACTGTTTATATGCTAAAGGAAAAGCTTTCCAAAATGAGACTGAAATTCAGGATACCACATTAAAGTTGTATCTGTATAGCTTTGACAACTCTAACAAAAGGATAGCAGCCCTTAAACTTTTAGTGTATAAGGACATTTTAAAATTGCATGAGATTAGCAACATTAGCAAAATTGTTAATTTAAAACCCAAAGTAAATTGCAAATTTTAAAATTTATTTTTTACTCTTATCACATGCTCTAATGTATGTACCTAAGTTTCTGTAGCTTAAATAATATGTTTTTATTTGATCCATTTTTGTGGTGCAAGTAATTAATGTTATTATTTGATTGTTATACCATATGTGCCCATTAAAATTCTTTTTAATTAAGAAAATTTCAAATATACAGAAAAATAATATAAATGCCCTTGTACTCTTCACATACTATTTTGCCATATTTGCTTCTGATTTTTAAAGAAATAAAATGTTACTCTTTTGTACTTCTCCCTGGTGCCATCCTCCTCCTTTTCTCTGTAGAGCAAACCTACTATTCTGAAGTTGGTGCGACTCCTTCCTATTTAAGATTTTATTCTTTACCATGTGTTTTTATTTAGAAGCAATATATAATAATTAACAAAAGTTATATTAATGGTGTTTTACTGTATGTAATCTTTTGTAACCTTTTTCACTTAATATGTTGTTTAGTATTATATCAGTTTACTTACAATAAATGATATGACACTAAACAACATATTAAGTGAAAAATTAATGGTTGTCTAAATTGTTATTTTTTTGCCATTTTGAACAGTGCTGCAAGTCTACATTCTTGATCATGTCACCTCATGCAGATGTGCTAGATACTCGTTTACAAATGGAATTTCAGCCCGGCATGGTGGCTCATAGCTGTAATTCCAGCACTTTGGGAGGTTGAGGCAGTAGGATCACCTGAGGTCAGGAATTCGAGACCAGCCTGGCCAACATGATGAAATCCCATCTCTACTAAAAATACAAAAAAAATCAGCTAGGCTTGGTGGTTCACGCCTGTAATCCCAGATATTAGGGAGGCTGAGGCAGGAGAATTACCTGAACCCGGGAGGCAGAGGTTGCAGTGAGCCCAGACCTTGTCACTGCACTGTAGCTTAGACGACAGAGCAAGACTCTGTCTGAAAATATATACGTATATATACACATACATACATACATTTAAAAAAATGGAATTTCGGGTAGTAGGATGTGTATGCGCTGTCACTTTAGATGTTATCAAGTTGCCCTCTGAAGTGTTATGCAAGTTTGCTCTCTCAAACTCAGTTTAAGAGCATTCTGGTTTTCCTGTCTTGTCACCAATACTTCGTCTTATTGGAATTTTTAAATTCTGCAGTCTGAAAGCTATGAGATGGTAGCTCTTTGTTTTAACTTATATTTCATTAAGAAGCCTACTTACATTTCATATATTTGTTGGTCATTGTTTGACAGGTTTTTGTCCATTATCCATGCCTATTTTTCTGCTGGATTACTTATATTCTTACTGATTATAATGCCTTATCTCATAGGACATCTAATATGTGGCTTAACATTTTCTGTGACTGTCTCTAATCTCACAGAATTTTTCAGTTACATCTAATCAGATAATTTTTTCTTTTATGATTGAGCCTTTTTTATGTTAGGTTTTAAAAATTTGTTACTTAACTGAGGTTTAAAAAATTCCATTATATTTTGTTAAACCTTTTAAATTTCAAAATATGCTTAATGTTCCTGGAATTAATTTTTTTTACATTTTACTTTAAGTTCTGAGATACATGTGTAGAACATGCAGGTATACATGTGCCATGGTGGTTTGCTACACCTATCAACCCGTCATCTAGGTTTTAAGCCCCACATGCATTAGGTATTTGTCCCAATGCGCTCCCTCCCCTTGTCCCCCACCCCCAAACAGGTCCCAGTGTGTGATGTTTCCCCTCCCTGTATCCATGTGTTCTCATTGTTTGGTTCCCACTTATGAATGAGAAAATGTGGTGTCTGGTTTTCTGTTCCTGTGTTAGTGTGCTGAGAATGATGGCTTCCAGTTTCATCCATGTCCCTGCAAAGAACATGAACTCATTCTTTTTTCTGGCTGTGTCATATTCCATGGCACATGGAAATATGTGCCACATTTTCCTTATGTAGTCTATCATTGATGGGCATTTGGGTTGGTTCCAAGTCTTTGCTATTGTAAATATTACTGCAATAAACATAGCATGTGTCTTTATAGTGGAATGGTTTATAATCCTTTGGGTATATACCTAGTAGTGGGATTTCTGGGTCAAACGGTATTTCTGGTTTTAGATCCTTGAGGAATCGCCACATTGTCTTCTACAGTGGTTGAGCTAATTTATGTTCCCACCAACAATGTAAAAGCTTTCCTATTTCTCCACAGCTTTGCTAGCACCTATTGTTTCTTGACTTTTTAATCACCCTTCTGACTGGCATGAGATGGTATCTTATTGTGGTTTTGATTTGCGTTTCTCTGATGATCAGTGATGTTGAGCTTTTTTAAATATGTGTGTTGGCCACATAAATTTCTTCTTTTGAGAAGTGTTTGTTCATATCCTTTGCCCACTTTCTGATGGGATTGTTTTTTCTTGTAAATTTAAGTTTCTTGTAGATTCTGCATATTAGACCTTTGTCAGATGAGTAGCTTGCAAAACGATTCTCACATTCATAGGTTACCTGTTCACTCTGATGAAAGTTTCTTTCGTTGTGCAGAAGCTCTTTGGTTAAACTAGATCCCATTTGTCAATTTTAACTTTTGTGCCATTGCTTTTGGCGTTTTCGTCTTGAAGTCTTTGCCCATGCTTATGTCCTGAATGGTATTGCCTAGGTTTTCTTCTAGGGTTTTGATGCCTTTGGGTTTTACATTTAAATCTTTAATCTATTTTGAGGTAATTTTTGTATAAGCTGTAAGGAAGGGGTCCAGTTTCAGTTTTCTGCATATGGCTAGCTATCTCCCAGCACCATTTATTAAATAGGGAATCCTTTCTCCATTGCTTTTGTTCTGTTTGTCGAAGATCAGATGGTTATAGATGTGTGGTGTTATTTATGAGGTTTCTGTTCTGTTCCACTGAGGACCACAATTTTCTAAAGCATGCCTTTAAAATGTATAATCTGTTCTATCCAGTGTGACAATTTTTCTTCTTAATTGTACCATTTACTTAATTTATATAATGTAATTACTAAGATAGTTTATAATTAATTTTCTAATTTTCCCATCTATTTTGTAACCTTGTAGTATAGTTTGAAGTCAGGTAGCATGATGCCTCTAGCTTTATTCTTTTTGCTTAGAATTGACTTGGCTATGCGGGCTCTCTTTTGGTTCCATATGAAGTTTAAGGTGCTTTTTTCCAGTTCTGTGAAGAGGGTCATAGGTAGCTTGATGGGGATAGCATTGAATCTGTATATTACTTTGGGCAGTATGGCCATTTTCACAATATTAATTCTTCCTAACCATGAGCATGGAATGTTTTTCCATCTGCTTGTGTCTTCTTTTTTTTATTTATTTTTTGTTTTTTAGGAAGAGAGGAAGGCAGGAAGGGAGGAAAGGAGGAAGGGAGGGAGGAAGGAAGGGAGGGAGGGAGGGAGGGAGGGAGGGAGGGAGGGAGAGAAGGGAAGGAAGGAAATCGAGCAATGAGAGAGACATTGCTGACCTGGATCTAGAGGTCTACAAGTTGATTTCTTTTTTTTTCTTTTTTTGAGAGAAGGAAAGAAAAAAAAGGAGTGAAGGAGAGGAAGAAAAAGAGAGAGAGAGAAGGGAAATGTTGCTTTATTCTAAAAAAAAAAAGGGTATTAATAATGGCCAATCAATGTTTCATTTAAACCTATGAGTAGGTATTGACAAGAATGTATATTTTGTGTATTTAAAGTGGAGAGCTCTATAAATATTTATTAAGTTTACTTGTTCTGGATCCAAGTTCGAGTCCTTGATATCCTTATTAATTTTCTGTCTCATTGAGTGAGTCTAAGTCTCTATGTATCTGGGTATTAGGATCGTTAGCTCTTGTTGTTGCATTGATCCTTTTACCACTATATCTTTGTTGCTTTAAAATCTATTTTATCAGATATGAGAATTGCAACTCCTGCTTTTTATTTATTTATTTATTTTTGCTTTCCATTTGGTTGATAAATCTTTTTCCATCCCTTTGTTTGAGTCTTTGTGTATCCTTGCATGTGAAAATGGGTCTGGATGTAACATGCCATTGGGTTTTGGCTGCATCTTTTGATTGGGGGATTTAGTCAATTTAAATTTAGGATTACTGCCATTTGATGTTAACTGGCTGTTTTATCCAATCGTTGATGTAAATTCTTCTTTATGTTGATGCTCTTTACTTTTTGGTATATTTTTAGAAAGGCTAATACTGGTTGTTTCTTTCTATGTGTAATGCTTCTTTCAGAGCTCTTGTAAAGTAGGCCTGGTGGTAATAAAATCTCTGAGTACTTGCTTGTTCATAAAAGATTTTATTTTTCCTTCAGTTGTGAAGCTTAGTTTGGCTGGATATGAAATTCTGGGCTGAAAGTTCTGTTCTTTAAGGATGTTGAATATTGGCCCCCACTCTCTTCTGGCATGTAGAGTTTCTGCTGAGAGATCTGCTGTAAGTCTGATAGGCTTCCCTTTGTAATTAACCTGACCTTTCTCTCTGGCTGCCCTTAGTAATTTCTCCTTCGTTTCAACCCTGGTGAATCTAACGATTATCTGCCTTGGGATTGCTCTTCTTGAGGAATATCTTTGTGGTGTTCTCTGTATTACCTGGGGTTGAATATTGTCCTGCTTTGCTAGTTTAGGAAAATTTTCCTGAATAATATCCTGAAGAATATTTTCCAGCTTGGATTCATTCTCTCCATCGCATTCAGGTACACCTATCAAACGTAAATTTGGTCTTTTCACATAGTCCCACATTTCTTGGAGACTTTGTTCATTTCTTTTTATCCTTTTTTCTCTAATCTTGTCTTCTTGTTTTATTTCATTAAGTTAGACTTCTACCTCTGATATCCTTTCTTCTGCTTCAACAATTTGAAGTGTTTAAACCTGTGCATACTTCTCGGAGTTCCTGCATTGTATTCTTCAGTTCCATTAATTCACTTATATTCGTCTCTAAGTTGTCTATTCTCATTAGGATTTCATCAAAACCTTTTTTCAAAGTTCTTAGTTTCTTTATATTGGGCTACAACATGTTCTTTTAACTCACAGAAGTTTCTTATTATCCATCTTTGGAAGCCTGATTCTGTTAATAGGATGCGCTTGTTCTCAATGAAGTCTTGTTCCCTTGTTGATGAGGAACTGTGATCCTCTTTAGAGGGAGAGGTGTTCTGATTTTGAGTATTCTCAGCCTTTTTATGCTGGTTTCTTCCCATCATTCTAAATTTATCCACCTGTCGTCTTTGTAATTACCAACTTTCAAATTAGGTCTCTGAGTGGACGTCCAAGTTGTTAATTCCCAGGGCCGAAATATGAGCAACCCACTGCGGCGGCCAAAACAGCGACGTTAAGACTGATAGTGCTTTTCTGCCTGGGAATCTCCAGTCTGGCTTCCTTCTTGAGTCCGTAATAGGCGACTCTGCCTTCCCGGAGCTCCAAACCTCGGTCAGAAGGGGAACCCGTCCCATTTACTCTGCACCAAGAGCTGCCATGCCGAGGTGCCAGCACAAACACTGCGCCAGCCACAAGAGTCACGCTGGCGACCTGTGTGGCTCCTCCAAACCTCGGTCAGAAGGGAAACCAGTCCTGTTTACTCTGCACCGAGTGTTGCCGCACTGAGGTGCTGGCACAACTGCTGCGCCGGCCACAAGAGTCGCGCTGGCGACCCATGTGGCTCCTCCAAACCTCGGTCAGAAGGGGAACCAGTCCCGTTTACTCTGCACTGAGAGCTGCCGCGCTGAGGTGCCAATGAAACTGCCGCGCCAGCCACAAGAGTTGCGCTGGTGACCCGTGGAGCTCCTCCACTGGGAATCTTCTGCTTTGTGAGCGACCAAAATTTGTCTGAAAGTGTGGCGTCCTCTAGTTGTCTGAGCTTTCGCTGGGAGCTCAATCCTGAGATGTTAGTGATTGGCCATCTTCCTGCTTGTGTCTTCTTATTTCCTTGAGCAGTGGTTTGTAGTTCTCCTTGAGGAGGTCTTTTACATCCTTTGTTAGTTGTATTCCTAGGTATTTTATTCTGTTTGTAGCAGTTGTGAATGGCAGTTCATTTTTGGTTTGGCTCTCTTTAAGTCTGTTATTGGTGTATAGGAATGCTTGACATTTCTGTACATTGATTTTGTATGCTGAGACTTTGCTGAAGTTGCTTATCAGTTCAGGAGATTTTGGGCTGAGACAATGGGGTCTTCTAAATATACAATCATGTCATCTGCAAATAGAAACAATTTGACTTCCTCCTTTCCTATTTGAATACCCTTTATTTCTTTTTCTTGCCTGATTGCTGTGGCTAGAAGTTCCAATACTGTATTGATTAGAGGTTGTGAGAGAAGGCATCCTTGTCTAGTGCCAGATTTCAAAGGAATGCTTCCAGTTTTTGCCCATTCAGTATGATATTGGCTGTGGGTTTGTCATAAATAGCCTTTATTATTTTGAGATATGTTCTATCAATACCTTGTTTATTGAGAGTTTTTTAGCATAAAAATCTGTTGTTGAATTTTGTTGAAGGCCCTCTCTATCTATTGAGATAATCATATGATTTTTGTCTTTGCTTCTGTTTATGTGGTGAATTACATTTATAGACTTGCATATGTTGAACCAGCCTTACATCCCTGGGATCAAGCCTACTTGATTGTGATGGATAAGCTTTTTGATGTGCTATTGCAGTCAAAATACTGGTTTGCCAGTATTTTATTGAAGATTTTTGCATCTATGTTCATCATGGATATTGGCCTGAAGTTTTATTTTTTTGTTCAGTCTCTGCCGGGTTTTGGTATCAGGATGATGTTGGTCTCATAAAATGATATGGGAAGGATTCACTCTTTTTGGATTGTTTGGAATAGTTTCAGAAGGATTGGCACCAGCTCCTCTTTGTATGTCTGGTAGAAGTTGGCTGTGAACCCATCTGGACCTGGGCTTTTTTTGGTTGTAGGCTATTAATTGCTGCCTCAACTTCAGCCCTTGTTATTGGTTAATTCAGGGTTTTAACTTCTTTCTGGTTTAGGCTTGGGAGGGTACAAGTGTCCAGAAACTTACCCATTTCTTCCAGGTTTACTGGTTTACGTGCATATAGTTGTTTGTAGTAATCTCTGATGGTCGTTTGTATTTCTGTGGAAATGGTGGTGGTATCTCCTTTATTGTTTTTTATTGCATCTATTTGATTCTTCTCTCCTTTTTTATTAGTCTGGCTAACAGTCTATTTTGTTGATCTTTGAAAAAAGCTCCTGGATTTATTGATTTTTTGGAAAGGTGTTTTTATGTCTCTATCTCCTTCAGTTCTGCTCTGATCTTACTGCTAGCTTTTGAATTTTTTTGATCTTGCTCCTCTAGGTCTTTCAATTTTGATGATAGGGTGTCGATTTTAGATCTTTCCTTGCTTCTCACGTGGGCATTTATTGCTATAAATTTTCCTCTAGACACTGCTGTAAATGTGTCCCAGAGATTCTGGTACATTGTGTCTTCATTATTGTTGGTTTCAAAGAACATCTTTATTTCTGCCTTCATTTCATTGTTTATCCAGTCAACATTCAAGAGCCAGTTGTTCAGTCTCCATGAAGTTGTGCAGTTCTGAGTTAGGTTCTGAATTTTTAGTTCTAATTTGATCGCACTGTGGTCTGAGAGACTGTTCTTTTGCATTTGCTGAGGAGTGATTTACTTCCAATTATGTGGTCAGTTTTAGAGTGGGTGTGATGTTCTGAGAAGAATGTACATTCTGTGGATTTGGGGTGGAGAGTTCTGTAAATATCTATTAGGTTTTCTTGGTCCAGATCTGAGGTCAGGTCCTGGATATCCTTATTAATTTTCTGTCTTGTTGATCTGTCTAATATTGACAGTGGAGTGTTAAAGTCTCCCACTATTACTGTGTGGGAGTCTGAGTCTCTTTGTAGGTGGTTAAGAACTTGCTTTATGTATCTGTGTCCTCCTGTATTGGGTTCATATATATATATAGGATCGTTAGCTCTTCTTGTTGCATTTATCCTTTTACCATTATGTAATGTGCTTTGTCTCTTTTGATCTTTGTTGTTTTAAAGTCTATTTTATCAGAGACTAGGATTACAACTCCTGCTTTTTCTTTTTTTGCTCTCCATTTGCTTGATAAATCTTCCATCCCTTTATTTTGAGCCTATGTGTGTCCTTGCATGTGAGATGGGTTTCCTGGATACAACACACTGATGTGTTTTGGCTTTTTATCCAGTTTGCCTGTCTGTGTCTTTTGATTGGGACGTTTAGCCCATTTACATTTAAGGTTAATATTGCTGTGTGTGAATTAGATCCTGCCAATTTGATGCTAGCTGGTTGTTTTGCCCATTCGTTGACACAGTTTCTTCACCATTTGGGATGTTTTTTGGAGTGGCTGGTACTGGTTGTTCCTTTCTATGTTTAGCGCTTTTTTCAGTAGCTCTTGTAAGGCATACCTGGTGGTGACAAAATCTCTGAGCAATTGCTTGTTTGTAAAGGATTTTATTTCTCCTTCACTTATGAAGCTTAGTTTGGCTGGATATTAAATTCTAGTTTGAAAGTTCTTTTCCTTAAGGATGTTGAATATTGGCCCTCACTCTCTTCTGTCTTGTAGAGTTTCTGCTGAGAGATCCACTGTGAGTCTGATGGGCTTCCCTTTATGGGTAACCTGACCTTTCTCTCTGGCTGCCCTTAGCATTTTTTCCTTCATTTCAACCCTGGAGATTCTGATGATTATGTGCCTTGGGGTTGCTCTTCTTGCAGAATATCTTTGTTGTGGTCTCTGTATTTCCTAGACTTGAATATTGGCCTACCTTGCTGCGTTAGGGAAGTTCTCCTGGATAATATCCTGAAGAGTGTTTTCCAGCTTGGATTCATTGTCTCTGTCACATTCAGGTACACCTATTAGATTAGGTTTTTTCACATAATCCCATATTTCTTGGAAGCTTTGTTCATTTCTTTTTACACTTTTTTCTCTAATCTTGTTTTATTTCGTTGAGCTGATCTTCAATCTCTGATATCCTTTCTTCTGCTTGGTCAATTCGGCTATTGAAACTTGTGTAAGCTTTGTTCACTTATTTTTACACTTTTTTCTCTAATCTTGCCTTCTCATTTTCTTTCTTTCTTTTTTTTTTTTGAGATGGAGTTTCGCTCTTGTTACCCAGGCTGGAGTGCAATGGCGCAATCTCGGCTCACCGCAACCTCCGCCTCCTGGGTTCAGGCTGTTCTCCTGCCTCAGCCTCCTGAATAGCTGGGATTACAGGCACGCGCCACCGTGCCCAGCTAATTTTTTGTATTTTTAGTAGAGACGGGGTTTCACCATGTTAACCAGGATGGTCTCAATCTCTTGACCTCGTGATCCACCCGCCTCGGCCTCCCAAAGTGCTGGGATTACAGGCGTGAGCCACCGCGCCCGGTCCTCATTTTACTTCATTGAGTTGATCTTCAACCTCTGATATCCTTTCTTCTGTTCTGTTGAGTCAGCTATTGAAACTTGTGTAAGCTTTGTGAAGTTCTTGTGTTTTTCACCTCCATCAATTCATTTATATTCTTCTTTAAGCTGTTTATTCTCGTTAGCATTTTGTCAAACCTTTTTTTCAAGGTTCTTAGTTTCTTTGCATTGGATTAGAACATGCTCTTTTAGCTCAAAGAAGTTTCTTATTACCTACTTTATGAAGCCTCTTTCTGTCAGTTCATCAGACCCATTCTTGATCCACCTTTGTTCTCTTGCTGGTGAGGAGTTGTGATCCCTTAGAGGAGGAGAGGTGTTATAGTGATCTGGCTCAGCGGGTCAGATCACCTGACTCCCTATTTCAGCCCCCTTTTTTTCAGTTCTTTCTTTCTGTTTTTTAGTTTTCTTTCTAACAGTCAGGCACCTCTGCTGTAGGACTGCTGGAGGTCCACTCCAGAAACCGCTTGCTTGGGGATCACCTGTGGTGGCTGCATAACAGTAAGGGTTGTTGCCAGTTTCTTCTTCTGTTATCTTTGTCCCAGAAGGATATCCACCAGATGTCAGCCTGAGCTCTCCTTTATGAGGTGTCTCTTTGGATATATGGGGGTTGGTGAGCTGTTTGAGGAGACAGTCTGTCCCTTATAGGATCTCAAGTGCTGTGCTGTGAGATCTATTGTTCTGTTCAGAGCTGCTGGGCAGGTGCGCTTAAGGCTGCTGCAGCAGAACTCATAACTCCCTTTTTTTCCCAGATGCTCTTTCCTGGGAAGGTGGGGCTTTATTTATAAGTTCCTAATGTGCCGCTGCCTTTTTCCAGAGATGCCCTGTCCAGTGAGGAGGTAGCCTAGTCACAGTCTGCCAGCAGAGGCGTTGCTGAGCTGCTGTGCGAACTTCCTTGCAGTTTTATTTATAGAAGTATAATTAGAACTGCCTCGGTAATGGCAGTCTGCCTCATTAATGGCTTCAGTAATGGTGGATTGCCTCGGTAATAGTGGACTGCCTCGGTAGTGGTGGACTGCCTCGGTAATGGCAGATGACCTTCCCTCCGCCAGAGCTGGGCCGTCCTGGGTCCAGCTATGCTTGCTGTTGAACTCTCAGTCCAGAGCATTTCAGATTGCTGGTTTTCTTTTTGTATTCCCAGACATGTAAGACAGCCTAAAATTCTGCTTACCTTTTAAACTTCTGGGCCTCATTCTTTTGCTCATTTTGTCCCACTTTTTAGCTTCTTAACCTTAGGCTACTGTTTATGAATTGCCTCAATTTTTTTTTTTTGAGTTGCCTCAGGGGAAAATAGGTGCTAAATGTCATTCTCACCTTTGCACTTCCCTTTTGGACATGGTCTTGACCCTTCAATTTCTTACTGCCTTGGTGGCTCTCTTGTTTAAGCAGATATCCTCATCTATGTGTCTATATCTGTAAGTGTATCTAATTTTTAAGTAAAGTAGCTGGCCTGACAAAAGTATATTCTAAATCAGAGAAGTCCCCACAATTTGTTTAATGACAAACGCTCCCACTAGAGAGAAGCAGTTACCTAGTTAGTCTTAGAATGTCAATTCCGTTCTTTGTCTTTGCTTTTATAACATTTATACATAAGTATAACCTTTATAGCAATCATATATGCACATACAATATTTTTGTGTCCCTGCTTGAGCACTTTTGGGAAACCTCTACCTTCTATGCCTTAAATCCATGTAGAGCTTGTGAACACAAAATATCTGAGACAAGCCTCAGTCAATTTAGGAAGTTTATTTTGCCAAAGTTAAGAATGTGCCCATGGTACAGCCTCAGGAAGTCCTGAGACGTGTGCCCAAGGTGGTCAGGGGTACATTTTGCTTTTATACATTTTAGGGAGACATGAGGCATCAATCAGTATGTGTAAGATGTGCATTAGTTCGGTCTGGTAAGTCAGGACAACTTAAAGTCGGGGCTTCCACGTTAGAAGTAGGTAAGAGGCAAAAGATTGCATTCTTGAGTCTTTGATCAGCCTTCCACTGAATATACAATTTAGTCTGGTTCGGTGAATCTGCATTTTCACATAAACAGTAGGAGAGAGGAAGCAATCAGATATGGATTTATCTTAGGTGAGCCTCAGAGGGATGACTTTGAATAGAATGAGAGGCAGGTTTGCCCTAAGCACTTCCCAGCTTGACTTTTCCCTTTAGCTTAGTGATTTTGGGGTCCCAAGATTTATTTTCCTTTCATGAGCTGTTATATGCATTCGCCCGCCCTCTCATGCTTAGTTGGACAGAGGCTGGAATGTGAAAGCACTGGTGAAGTCAGCTGTGGATCGCACATTCCCTTTTTATCTGATCTCTTCAAACCAGGATACCATCTGGCTTGGTTCAGAAACTCACTGTGCACTTTAGTTTGAATTTAACTTTTTTTTTTTTTAACTTGTATACATTGATAGATTTATGACAATTTTAATTAACAAAAGAGACTCACCTTAAGAGACATTATAATATTCAATTTATTGCAAGGTAAGAAAACATACAAACAAGTCAATCCATGGGCTAAAGTTTTTCCTTGGCCAAATCCTCACCAGTGTCTTTATCGTTAAGACTAGGACACCCTTTAAAAGGGCTTCTTGACTAAGTAATGATTGCCTTTCACTTCACTGTACACCCCTCCATTCTCCAGATAAGTTCATCAGTTTAACTTCAGCCAGTGTGCACAAGTGAGTGCACCTTAATTCATTAACAGAAATACTAATTGATATATATTCATTCTGAAATCCCAGATATAGTGTGTACCCTTATATCTAAAACAGGGGTTAGCCCAATAGTGCACACGCAGACTTTTCAAGAGGCTCTTGTGCAAGGAGAATTTTAATCCATTCTCATTTCCTCTGTACTCTTCCCAAAATTTGATCTTCCCATTTATATACCTGTCTCAGACTGGTTCTCTCTTCCCACCTTCCCCTTTCACATATGTCCTTTCTTTTTTCTTTTTTTTTTAAAGAAAGGCATAATTTTCACCCATCTGTCTCAGTTTCATAATTGTCAAGATGGGAAAAGCAAAACAAACTCCTTGGAGTCTATACAGGTCATTTGAAATGTGTTACGAAAGAGACTCCAATAATGGCTAACACCCTTTTTTGCCACTCACTGGTTTTTTCAGTTATTTGCTTTCAATAAAATTAAAGAAAAGCCTAGTCAGGCTGTCAGCCATAAATCATTAAAGTTTATTTCATTTTGGACATAGAACTAAAAAATTGATGGATGCAGTGGCACTGAGTGACAAAGGACTGAGTTATTACAAATCCTCATTCTCTGTATAAAGAAAATGTGGTACTTATACACAGTGGAGTACTACTCAGCCATTAAAAAGAATGAGATTCTGTCCTTTGCAACAATATGGATGGAACTGGATGTTATTATGCTAAGTGAAATAAGCCAGCACAGAAAGACAAACTGCATGTTCTCACTTATTTGTGGGATCTAAAAATTAAAACAATTGAACTCATGGAGATAGAGAGTAGAAGGATGGTTACCAGAGACTCAGGGTAATGGGACAGGAGACGAGGTAGGGGGTGGACGTGGGGATGACTAATGGGTACAAAAAGTAGAATGAATAAAACTGAGCATTTGAGAGCAAAATAAAGTGACTGTGTCAATAATTTAATTGCACAAGTTAAAGGAACTTGAGGAGGCCGGGCACGGTGGTTCAAGCCTGTAATCCCAGCACTTTGGGAGGCCGAGGCGGGTAGATCACGAGGTCAAGAGATCGAGACCATCCTGGTCAACATGGTGAAACCCTGTTTCTACTAAAAATACAAAAAGTTAGCTGGGCATGGTGGCACATGCCTGTAATCCCAGCTACTCAGGAGGCTGAGGCAGAATTGCTTGAACACAGGAGGTGGACGTTGCGGTGAGCTGAGATCGCGACATTGCACTCCAGCCTGGGTAACGGGAGCGAAACTCCACCTCAAAAAGAGGAAATAACTAGAGGAATATAATTGGATTGTTTGTAACACAAATGATAAATGCATGTGGGGATGGATACTCCATTTTACATGATGTGATGATTATACATGCTTACCTGTATCAAAACATCTCATGTACCTCATAAATATATATACCTATGTACCCATGAAAATTAAAAGTTAGAACAAAACTTCCTTCTCATCTATTTGTTTTACATTAAAAGTGATTTCATCTATAGATAGGAAAAATGGGAATATAATTTATGTTGGCTGATACCATATTCTAGTTATAATTAATATATACTCGTGGAAAGATGGTCTTGAAAAACACTACAAATTGGTCTTGATTCTCAGATGAATTTTCATTAAGATTATTATGTTTAATATTTATGTATAAAATTTTTCCTATTTGTGATATTATCTACTGTGTTCTAATAGTTATTGTAATAATTTAGATAAAAGTTTTTAATACAGCCTTTTAGTCATAGGAAATTAAATTGTTTTAATTTCTATTCATATTTGTTGCAGAGAAGTACCTTACGAGATAAATATTTGAAGCACTAAAATATACTATAATTCTGCGAGGAAAGCAAAATGTAAACAAAGATCCAATGAATGATGTTTAATGTCTGACTATTAAAGAGCTTGTTTATTACGTTGATAATGGTGGGAATCAAATTGCTATGGTACTTAGATTCTATTACACTTAAAAGAAAGACATAAAAGTTTTTATTTTTGAAAATGGAAGTATTTACAGTATACCACTGGAAAGTATCTTATTTGCACTTAATTAAATTGATGATGATGAATGTTAGTTATCAACTTAAAAATACATGAAAGTGTACATACTTTCCTAAATTTTATTTATCCATATGTAGGTGATAAAGTTTGAAGATACTCTTCTGGCAAATTCGGTAAGTGAAAGGTTAGCTAGCAGGGTCCCAGACCAGAGTTAAACATACCAGCCAATCTTTATTGACAGGTTTATAGAAATTAAAAACTATCTCTCGGCCAGGGGCAGTGGCTCACGCCTGTAATCCCAGCACTTTGGGAGGCCGAGGCAGACGGATCACAAGGTCAAGAGATCGACACCATCCTGGCCAACATGGTGAAAACCCAGTCTCTACTAAAAATACAAAAAGTAGCCGGGGGGGTGGCGTGCGCCTGTAGTCCCAGCTACTCGGGAGGCTGAGGCAGGAGAATTGCTTGAACCCAGGAGGCGGAGGTTGCAGTGAGCTGAGATCGCACCATTGCACTCCAGCATGGCACCTGGTGACAGAGCGAGACTCTGTCTCAGCAAAAAACAACACAACTCTCTCTCAACTTTAGATTTGGTGTTAAGAAATCTGAACAGCATGTGACACTGTCTTGCAGGTGAGCCAACCAAGTCATAATGCTAGAAATGTTGGAAAAAACTGCCTTCCTCCTTGGGTAAGATCTTCCAGAGACTCTGTTGCTGGGAATCTAGCCGTTGCTGGAAAAAAGGAAGAAATGAAATAGAAATTCTATGTAATCAAAGCCTAATTCTTCCCTAGTAATTGAACTGACAGCTTTTACAAAGTGAAAAGGTTACATTTTCTGTCATGGAAAGAATGCATTATTAAAAATAGTTTGTAGTTGTTTGTCACAAGATTATAATTAAGTAGTTACATTTATTGGAAATTACTTCCCTTCATTTAACCTTCCTTTATCCCAATACATACTCCCTCTCATGCCTGCAAAAAATGAACTGTCATAGTCTGCCTAAGTTTTGAAAACAGTGCCTATGAATTTCACATCTTACTTTGTTTTCTTAGCTGGCAAGACTTCTTAGCAGTTACCTTTGTCTTTTGATTGACTTTAAAATGGAATATTTTAAGTCATTAAATGTGATATCCCCAGCTTTTAGCTACTTCCACTATATTAGGTTAGGAAGTTTCTATTTGCTAATATTTTTAAGTCCTGAGTGGATGATGAGTTTTACAAAATACTTTTCCTACATATATTAAGATGGCAAGTAGTTCCCCACTCCCACTTCTCTATTATGGTGGATTACATAATTTTGAGCCATCCTTGCATCCTGGCATAAAACCAAATTGGTCATGATCAGTAGTATTACTAATAATATACTTGTGGATTTAAAATATTTTATTTTCACATTTTGAATCTTCATTTACAAATAAATTATGATAATCTTGTTCTGTGTATTCATAAGTGAGATTAATTTTCAATTTTATAATTTTCTTTTGGTTTTTGTCATTTTTTGAAATAAATGTACATGTACTTCATGTGGTTATTGTTTTCGCCCTTTCCTCTTCTGTTCCTTGGAAATGAACCACTTAGTCCAGCTCACACTCAAGTGCTAGAGAAGCAGACTTCGCTTTTTGGACAGAGAAATGTCAAAGAATGAGTGGACATGCTTAAAACCCCCACAATGCAGGTAATCCATGTACAGATTATATGCTAAATAGAGTGTTCTTTCTAACTTAAGAAAGCTATGATGCCAAAATGAATCTGAAATTGATTTTGATGCCCATATAATTTATGATTTTACCCAAAGTCTGATATTCAGTCAATCAAAATGGCTTTGTAGTTATCAACTTACACACACATTTCATACTAATAGAACTACAGAACAATTAAAACAGGCTATTAAAACAAAAAATATGCTTCAGCAAAGTAACATTATTTTTCGCTTTGCTGCTTGTCATAAATTAGGTTTTAAATATACTTGAGCCTTCTTGAGCCTATGTTGTAATTGACTGTAAGTGTCCTGTCACAACATCAAACCTTTTCTAACAACTCCTAAGTTTTGGTTTTATTTTGTCTAAACTCAATGGAAAATTGTGAAAGAAAGAAAACACTTACCATATATCAGGGGAAGGAGTCAGGGAGATACCAGTACTTAGCAAATTTTACAAAATGAACAGTCTCATCTACTTCAAAAATTCATAATTATTCAAAGGTGACTGTGCTCAAAGAGTGATTTATCACATGCTACTGCAAAAGGTACACTTACGTATGGTGAAGCATGATTCTTCACTAAGATAATTATTCTAAAATTATTTTCTAACAATTTTATATCACATATGAAAAGCAATTACTGTTGATGCATTTAATTAGCAGAATTTTGCAGTTACTTGATCCCAGTTTTATATCGATGTCAGATATGTCAAAAGAAATCGTTTTCTCCCTTCCATACTCTATTCCTTGGAAATGAACCACTAAGTCCAGCTCACACTCAAGTGTAAAATTTCCCTTTGAAAATTTTATTTTGAAGGTGAAACATCTGATAATATTATGCCCCATGTTAAAAGTTAAGTTAAAAAGCCCAATATTAAATAGCTATTTCTGATGGTTGTATTAATTATCTATTACTAGTTTAGCAGATTACAATAACAGTAAACATTTATTATCTGACATAGTGGGACAGAAATTTGGGAAATTGAGGATGGCTTAACTGGGTGGTTTTCTATTTGGATTTGCCACAAATGTGAGGTCAAGATACCAGCTGTATCTACAGTCATCTGAAGGCTTGACTGGGGATGGAGGATCCACTTCTAAAATGGCTCATGCACATGGCTGTAAGTGGGAGACTATGGTCCCTCACCACATGGCTGCTTGAATGTCCTCCAAGACATGGCATTTGGTTTCTGCCACAATGAGTGGCTTTAAGACAGTGAAGACACATGCAACATGCAGTAAAGACTTTTTTTTTCTTTTTAAAGACGGGGTCTTGCTATGTTGCACAGGCTGGAGTGCAGTGGCTATTCACAGATGCAGCCATTGCAGTTTCAAACTCCTGGTCTCAAGTAATCCTCTCACCCTAGCTTCTGGAGTAGTTGGGACTACAGGTGCACCACCATGCCCAGCTTGTAATGCCTTTTACGACCTATTCTCAAAGTCTGAATCATCAGCTGGGATTCTCTATTACTCATAACTGTAGTATGTTAACTCCCACTCTGCACTAGTACCATGTCACATATGCCAGCCACTGCATCTTGAACCCTCTATTTGAGCATACTTCACTAATGATTATCTGCACCTTCAATGGAATAGGCCCACTAAGTGCTCAAGGACTGACTTGACCCATCAATACAGGTTATGCCTCCCTTCTGAGAATAGAAATTGACACCACCTGTTAATTCTCTGACTTTTGTATGAACTATTGTGGCAGTATTCTCAGCTAGTGCCAAAGCAAGGGATCAAATGGCCTTTGGCTCGGGCACTCTTCTTTCTCAGGCCAATGTTTGTATCCATGGGGTTAGGTCAGGGCTAGCCCAGGCACTGCCAGTGTAAGCCTCTCCTTCTCCCTTACTCTGAGATGAGGGAGTAAGATTCAGATTTCTACAGCCATCACTACACTTGTAAAGGGTTCAGGCCTCTTGTCATAAAGCCTCTATTCCCATGGTTATCAAACCTGGCTGCATTTTAGAGTCGGGGGGGATGGAAAGGATACCAGTTCCCAGCCCTCACTCTGATATTCTGATTCAGTGATATATGGTGGAGTTCCTGGCATCAACATATTTTGAAATATAGTCAGGCAATTAGAATGTGTAGCCAACATTTAGGAGAACCATTGTTCTGTTTTCTTCCTGATTAACTAGAACATGGGCTAGCAAACTTTTGCTGTGAAGGGCCAGATAATAAATATTTTAGATATTATGGACTGGTACTCAACTCTGCCATTGTATGACAAAAGTGAATATGAGTGTGACTGTAGTCCAGTACAGTTTTATTTACAAAGACAGGTTGTGGTCTAGATTTGGCCTATCAGATGCAGTTTGCCTGCCTGCAGACTAGATCAACACAACATGAATGACATCTTGAAGCTACAATAGGTTAGGGCAGGGCCACCAAGCTGCAGGAGTCTCACTAATGTGTCCTGAGTTCTGGAAATGATAAGTGGTTCGGTTTTCCTAATCTTCACCTATTTGAAACTAGATGCTTGGCATAGGCCTAGGTGTGGTGCCATTTATCTTTAAGAATAGACTGGACTAATAGGCCCTACCCTTCTGCCAGAATCCCCACCATTATCCTACTGTGGCAGGTTCATAATGGGGAAAGTGACCTTTGAGCTTGAGGACCTGGTCTCTGGGACTCTTGCCACACAGTTGTGATAGTCACCTAAAGGCCCTGTTCACATGTATCACTGCGCTCAGTCCTTTGTCTCTGAGCTGAGTCCACTGGAAGGCAATTCTCCATAAATCTCTTTGTGTTTCTCCATGTCTTGAAAGTGAGGCACTAACTTCTTTTTGTTCTGGACTATATGTTAAAAATGCCTGCACAGTGAACATATTTCAATGCAAAGAGAAGGCACATTTAAATCAAAAAACAGGCTGTCATGGTGGCTCATGTGTGTAATCCCAGCACTTTGGGAGGCCACGGTGGGCAGATTACTTGAGGTCAGGAGTTTGAGACCAGCCTGGCCAACTTGGCAAAACCCTGTCTCTACTAAATATACAAAAATTACTCAGGCATGGTGGTACATGCCTGTAATCCTAGCTACTCGGGAGGCTGAGTCAGGAGAATTGCTTAAACTCAGGAGGTGGAGGCTGCAGTGAGCCAAGATCATGTCACTGCACTCCAGCCTGGGCAACAGAGTGAGACTCCCATCTCAAAAAAATAAATAGCTAAAGAGCATGCATTCTTCTCTACAATCTAATAAGCATTAGTTTCACATGGTGAAAATCCCATCTCTACTAAAAACACAAAAATTAGCTGGTTGTGGTGATGCATACCTGTGGTCCAAGCTATTCCGGAGGCTTGTGTGGTAGCACATTCCTATAATCATAGCTACTTGGGAGGCTGAGGCATGAGAATTGCTTGAAACCTGGAGGCAGATTTTGCAGTGAGCCAAGATTGAGTCACTGCACTCCAGCCTGGGTGACAGAACAAGATGCTGTCTCAAAAAAACAAATGAAAATTGAGACAATTGATTTGAATACAAAATGTTTGTAAAGGCCGGGCGCGGTGGCTCAAGCCTGTAATCCCAGCACTTTGGGAGGCCGAGGCGGGTGGATCACGAGGTCGGCAGATCGAGACCATCCTGGTCAACATGGTGAAACCCCGTCTCTACTAAAAATTACAAAAAATTAGCTGGGCACGGTGGCGTGTGCCTGTAATCCCAGCTACTCAGGAGGCTGAGGCGGGAGAATTGCCTGAACCCAGGGGGCGGAGGTTGCAGTGAGCCGAGATCGCGCCATTGCACACTCCAGCCTGGGTAACAAGAGCGAAACTCCATCTCAAAAAAAAAAAAAAAGAAAATGTTTGTAAAATATAGAGATTAGTAGCCAGAATATATGAAGAATTAGTTCTTACAAATCAGCAAGTAAAAAGACAACAGAAATCTGATACAAAAATGCTTAAATGACAATACAGCAGAAATATCTAAATGGCTAACAAACATGAAAAATTCAACCATATTATTCATTAGGAAAATATAAATCAATATTATATCTACTGGATTGGAAAAATCTAAGAAGTGTAACAGTCCCAAATATTGGTGAGGATATGGTGCTACAGAAACTCATAGACACTGCTGGCAAGTAAACTGGCACCTTTCTGGAGAACAATTTGGCATTATCGGGTAAATTGAAATGTAACTGTAGTGTATGATTTAGAAATTCCACTTCTAGGTATTGATACTAGAGTACCAACAGACATGTACAGAGATGTTTATAGAAACATTATTCATAATAGGGAAAACTGGAAACAAGCTAAAATTCGTTGACCAAAGAATGAATAAATGAACAGTGGAATATAACAGTGAAAATGAGTGAATAACTCATGAACATGGAGAAACTGCACAAAACTATTAAGCAGAAAACTCAGTTTGGGACATTTATAAAAATATTTTTATCATCTATTAAAATTCCAAATGTGCCATCACCAAGGGCAAGTGAAAAATCATTGACTCCAGTAAGGCAGAACTAAAGGAAGTTCTGCAAGGGAAAATTGCAGGACACTGCACTGTCGAGAAATGTAAAGGACCTGAGATTTTACTCTACTTGCAACCTGACAAATTAAGTCTGCCACAGTTTCACTGTTGGCAGAAAAAGACAAAGCGTTTGTGTCAGAGACAAGGAGCTTAATTACTCATAGTATTAATACAATAGTTAGCATGAGCAACAGCATGTTTCATCAGTTTCCCCTTGCCTCAAGTCTTAGGGGGGCAACATGGATGGGCTGGGCTGGATCCAACCTCCTTGGCATCCCACAGCACAGGGATTACATCACACCCAGCCTCAATTTTCTTTATGATGCTTTTGATGAATGAAACTCTTTACTGTAACTGGATTTATCAGTCTTTGGGATCTGTGATTCTTCCTGGTTGTATATATATACTTTCCCATTCCATTGTCATAAAAATATTCTCCTATATTTTTTCCAAATTTAAAATTCAAGCTTTTTATTTATAACTTAATCCATTTAAGTGAACTTTTATATATGGTGTGAGGTAATAATCTAATTTTATTGTTTCCCTTTGAATATAATCGCTTGTACAGCACTATTCCATTTCTGCAGTTCCATTTCATCATTCATACATTTCTATATAGGTACATGTTTCTAGATGGACTTTTCATTCTGTTTCAGTTTATCTTTGGGTCAGTATAAAACTGACTTAATTACTGTTGTTTAATAATAAGTATTTGGCTTCTGAGTACTTCAAGCTCTCTCATGCTCCTCCTATTATCTAGGAGTGTCTAGGCCGTTCTTGGTCATTTGCTCAGGTTTTATGAAAAACGCTTTTGGGACTTTGACTGGAATTTTACTGTTAAGTATAGGAACAATTGGTATCTTTATAATGAGTCTTCCTAGTCATAAACAGGAAGTAATTTAAGTAATTTTCCATTTACTTAGGTATTTAAAATGTTTTTTAGGCTGGGCGTGGTGGGTCATACCTGTAATCTCAGCACTTTGGGAGGCCAAGGCAGGTGGATCACTTGAGCTTAGGAATTCAAGACCAGCCTGGGCAACATGGAGAGACCCCCGTCTCTACTAAAAATACAAAAAATTATATGGTTGTAGTGGTGCACACCTGTGGTTTCAGCAACCCAAGAGACTAAGGTGGGAGCACTACCTAAGCTTGGGGGTTGGAGGTTGCAGTGAGCCAAGTTCATGCCACTGTACTCCAGCCTGGGTGACAGAGCAAGACCTTGTATAAAAAAAAAAAAAGTTTTTTTATCTAATTGCATGTTAGTCCTGTACATGTTATGTTTATTCCATGATGCCTTATTGTTTATCATTTTAGTGGTATTATTATTTTTTCCTACTTTGGGGGACTAATGTATAGAAATACAAATGATTTTTGAATATTTTTATTATAGGCAACCACTTTCCTAAGCGCTTTTATTATGATTAATAAGTCAGTGGTTTTAAAATGTTTTCTTGGTAAATACTATCATCTGTATTGACAATTTTGTTCATATTTTTCTATTCTTTTCCCTTTCATTTTTCTTTTCTTATTTTGCTGGCTAGGACTTCCAGTGAAAATGTTGAATAGGAGTGGTGATAGGTGGCAATTTTCTCTTGTGTTTGATTTTTACAGGGAATACTTCCAGTATTTCTGCTTTCAGAGTATTTGCCAGTTTCTTGTATACAGAGCATATTGGGTTAAGAAAGTTCCTTCTCTTCCAGTTTGCCAGGTACATTGAATTTCAACAAATGTGTGTCCACATCTGTTGAGGTGATAATGTGTTATTTTATTCCTTTTAACCTATTAGAATGATAAATGGAATTTATAGATTTTTCTATTAAACCATGGTTATATTCCTGGGATAAACTCAACTTGCTCATAGTGTGTCATCTGTTTTATATATACTGCTAGATTTAGTTTGTTGAAGTTTTATTCTTTTTTTCCTCTATGTGAATGTGATTGGCCCAACAGTTTCCTTTCTTATATAACCCTTATCTGGTTTTGTTGTTAAGGTTTTACTTGTCTAATAGAATTATTTAGGGGAAAGAATTACAAGAATTACTTCTTCTTCTTGGGGATACAGTTTAACTATATTGGAATCATCTGAATGAGTCCTGGCCACTGGCATTTGAAGTCACTTATGCTACTTCTAGGACTGGCTCAAAAATCTCTCATGCAGGATCTTAACTTAGAGGTAACAGGCTGAATGTGACGGTGGCACAAAACAGAAGGATCCTGAGTGTCTGAATAACTAAACCTAATACAACACTTTCTGTCCCCTGGACAAAGCACATTAGATTACAAAATGCATAAGCAATAAACTTTTTGTGTCACTACTAAGGAACTTGGTACACCAGTTGAACCTCTGTGCATGGCCCAGTTCACATAAATTTAAAATAATAAGACTCACACCCAAAAAACCCTCTGCTCCAACTTCAGAACTGGGACATTGCAGTCCCTTTACGGTGTTTAGCTGGGTGCCTGGTTCTCCTCTAGCGTTTCTCCCAGCCATCTTTACCTCCTCTCATCCCATTGGTTAGCACTAGCCTGAAGTTTTTGTTTATCATTATGTTGCCTTTTTGTTTGCTTTGTTTTTTCTCTTACTTTTAAATATTTTTTAGAACAGTTTTAGTTTTCCAGGAAAACTGGTAAGAAAGTACAGAGAGTTTTATTGTAGACGCATGTTAAAAAACAGAGTTTGCACGAACCTCCTCTCCCTGACTACAAACACACGCACAGTTCCCCGCAATTATTTTCATCTTGCATTATTTTTTAGATGTACCACAGTAATGCAAGATGCAAATAATGTATTATGATAGATTATTACTACAGTTCACAGTTTACATTAGTTCACTTTCTGTTCAGTAATTTTCAAAATGTCATTTGATTTTTTTTTTGAGACAGAGTCTTGCTCTTGTTGCCCAGGCTGGACTGCAATGGCGCGATCTCAGCTCATTGCCATCTCTGCCTCTCCTGCTCAAGTGATTCTCCTGCCTCAGTCTCCCAGGTAGCTGGGATTATAGGTGCATGCCACCATGCCCAGCTAATTTTTATATTTTTAGTAGAGATGGGGTTTAATCATGTTGGCCAGGCTGGTCTCAAACTCCTGACCTCAGGCGATCTGCCTTCCTCAGCCTCCTAAAGTGCTGGGATTATAGGCATGAGTCATTGCGCCTGGCCTAAAATGTCATATTTCTTCTTTGACATATGAATTGTTTAGAAGCCTGTTTTAAATTTTGTAAATGTATGAGGAGTTTTAATTTTATTTTTGTTATCAATTTATAACCTAAATACTTTATAGTCAGAGAAGACTAGCTATATCATACTGATTTTTAAAATTTTATAGGGACTTACTTTGGTGTAGTATGTAATTATGTTTATAAATATCCCATGAGTGCTTGAAAAAGAATATGTATTTCCCGATTGTTAGTTTCAGAGTTCTATATTAGTTATGATGCCAAACTCACTGCTATTGTTCAAATCTCCTCTTGTCTTTTTGGTCTCCTTGATGTAGTAGTAATTGAGACAGACTATTTAAAATCTTCCTGTATAATCAACTTGCAAATTTATTCTCGTATTTCTCTTTGAAGCAATTTTACAAGTTGTAGTAAAGTTTAGAATTGTATCTACTTGAAGAAGTATAAACATTTATCATTCTTTAGTGTATTAGTCTGTTGTCACATTGCTATAAAGAATTACCTGAGACTGGGTAATTTATAAAGAAAAGAGGTTTAATTGGCTCACAGTTCCACAGGTTGTATGGGAAACATGGCTGGGCAGGCCTCAGGTAACTTAAAATCATGACAGAAGGCAAGGAAGGAGGCAGGTCCATATGGTTGGAGTAGGAGGAAGAGAGAAGAGAGAGGTGTTACACCCCCTTTTTTTTTCTTTTTTATTGCATTTTAGGTTTTGGGGTACATGTGCAGAACATGCAAGACAGTTGCATAGGTACACACATGGCAGTGTGTTTTGCTGCCTTCCTCCCCTTCACCCACATTTGGCATTTCTCCCCAGGCTATCCCTCCCCAGCTCCCCCGCCCCGCTGTCCCTCCCCTATTCCCCCCAATAGACCCCAGTGTTTAGTACTCCCTTCCCCGTTAAACAACTAGATCTCGTAGGAATGCACTATCACGAGAACAGCAAGGAGGAAGTCTACCCCCATCCAGTCACCTCTCGCCAGGCCCCTCCTCCAAAATTAGGGGATTAAAATTCAACATGAGATCTGAGTGGGGACACAAATCCAAACCATGTGTATTCTTAATCATGCTTTTAAGTTTGTACTCAGCGTATTCATTTCTGAGAGCTACTGTAACAGAGCCAACAACTGGGTGGCTTAAAACAAATGTATTCTCTCACAGTTCTTGAGGCTAGGTATCTGAAATAAAGGTGTGGGCTGGACATGCTCCCTCTGAAGGCTTGAAGAAAGAATCCTCACTTGCTCTTCTGGCTTCTAGTAGTTTCTAGAAACCCTCAGCTTTCCTTCACTTGTTGACTCATCACTCCAGCCTCTGCCTCTGTCTTCATATGGCATCCTCCCTATGTCTCTGTTACTGTGTTCAGATTTTCCTGTTCTTATAAGGACACAAGTGATACTGGATTTAGGGCCTACCCTAATCCAGTATGACCTTGTTTTAACTTGATTACATCTCCAAAGCCCCTAATTCTAAATAAGATTATATATTCACAGGTTTCATCTGGACACAAATTTTGTCGGGGGGGATACTACTCTATCCAGTACAATCAACTATTAATGTAGCTGATGCAGGATATCTTGCTCCTTAGTTCAGTTAAATTGGAGTTCTTGTCACCCAATGAGGAAAAATTAGGCATGCGTACACACTGAAAGACGAGGAGGGCAGAATTTATTAAGTGAAAGTTTCTACTTGGTAGTTGTTTCTACTTGGTAGTCGAGAACAATCACCCAGCCAGCATTGTAACTCCTTTGTCTACTGAGTTAGAGGCATGAAAAGCCCAAAGTGGCTGAGGAGCAGTCTTAAACTTTCAGTTCAGTTAAATCATTATTGAGTCACTTAGTATAAAACATTCCACCCTATGTAAGCTCTCCACAAAAAAATGGGTCCTTCTTGCAGGTTTTCCACCTCACAAATGGAATGCCAGGCCTCTCTCAGGCGCTGAAGAGGCATGGCTTCTTCCTTGCATAAGGCACAAATTCCTTGTGGCTCCATCCCATTCTTCCAGTGCATGTGCAGGTGCTTAGTCTAAGCCAGTCCACATTGATTTATTTCCCTTATTGCACATGTGTTGAGAAATGGAATTTTCCACATTGGGCATGTTTAGGCAAGCCACCTGTGCACAATGACCTGGGCAAGTTGGAGGTTCTGGGGACTCTTCCCTATTTGCCTAGGAATATGGCTGTCTCCCTTCTCTTTCACAGCTATCCATTTTATAGATTGGTCTAATATATCTTTTACCAGTACTACAAGAAAGTGGCTTACATGATTATGGAGGCTAAGTGGTCCCATGATCTGTCATCTATTAGCTGGAGACCCAGGAAGGTCTGTGGTATAATTCAGTGTGAGTCCAAAGGCATGAGGACGAGGGGAGCCAATGATATAAATCCATCTGAGGGCAGGAGATGAGATGTCACAGCTCAAACAGTGAGGCAGGAAGGAAAAAAAAGGGTGAATTCTTCCTTCCTCTGCTTTTTATTCTATTTAGACCCTCAACAAACTGGATGATGCCCATCCACCTTGGGGATGGCAATCTCCTTTACTGGGTCCCCCAATTCAAATGTGAATCTTCTTTGTAAACACACTCAAGACACTCCGGAATAATGTTTAAACAGATATCTGGCACCCTGTGACTATTCAAGTCGACATATAAAATTAACCATCACAAGTCTGCCCTTGTCAATTTGGCACCCATACACATCTCCTTATACCATACTTAATTGGCACATAAAGATAATAACAAGGTCATAATTCCATCTAACAGGATTAACAATCCAGCATTCTACCCAAGACACACTAACCCATTTCCCAGAAGAGGAGGTAAAGTCTTCGTGTGATGTTTACTCTCTCTTTGATATCCCATAACTTAAATACTATGATATAAAATTAATCAAGGTTGAGCATTGGAGCCAATTTAAAAAATTAACAATATTTAAACACTATGATATAAAATCAATGCATCTTATGTTACAGAATAAGGAAATGATAAGAAAGAAGACAGCTATACACACAAAATGTCATAGCAAAATATGGAGGACTTTTTTTCACAATCACAATCTGTGTTTCTGTGACTGGTTATATGATCAAAGCTGGTATTTCTTCCACCACTTATTCTGTATTCTCTTTGCCTTCAGCAAGCACCTCATCTGGTCATGGTACTTACCCGGTGGTGACCCAAACCTTGATTTCTGAAAGGCCTGGGTCATCAGCAGTTCTGTCTGGATTAGGCTGTAGTTTTCCACTGACCTTAATCACAGGGCATGGTAACACTAAGAGATGCCCTAAGGAATCTCCTGTATTCCTGACATACCTTTCCTTGCCACTACTAGGGTGGCAGTCCAGTTTCTACCTGGTAATCAGGAACAATTACCCAGCCAGCACTATAACTCCTTTGTCTATTGAGTTAGAGACATTAAGAAGCCCAAATTCGCTGAGGAGCAGTCTTAAATTTCCAGTTCAATTAAATCATTATTGTGTCTCTTGGTGGAAAACATTCCACCCTAGGTAAGACTTCTAGGCCAGCAGAGCATAAGTCATAGGAAGAGGAAGCAAAAATTTTGCTAGTGGGTCAGTAGGACTAATGGTGACCCTTCTATTTTGACCCCTTGATTCCTGGACCTGTGAATCCCGGTCATAAGAGAAACGCATCATGTACTGGATGCTGATTCAGAGCACAGACAGCCTTCTAGAGAACCTTGTCCCAGCCCTACAAGACACTGCTATATAGCTGGTGCCAGTACTGTCTTCAAAATGCTATTCCACTGCTCTATGTAGCCCGCTGATTCAAGATAGTAGGGAACATGGTAAGACCAGTTAATTCCACGAGCATGGGCTCATTGCCACACTTATGCTGCAAAGTGAGTTCCTTGCAATGCTGTGTGGAATACCATGGTCTTAGATGAGGCATTCTGTAAGTCCATGGATGGTAGTTTTAGAAGCATCGCATGAAGGAAAAGCGAATCTGTATCCAGATAAGTTCTATTTCAGTAAGGACAAAACTATCCCTTCAACAGTGGAAGTGGATCAATGTAATTAACCTGCCACCAGGCAGCTGACTGATGACTCTGGGGAATGGTGTCATATCAAGGGCTCAGTGTTGGTCTTTTGCTGGCACACTGGGCACTCAGAGGTAGCCTTGGCCAGGTCAGCCTTGTGAATAGAAGTCTGTGTTGCTGAGCCCATGCATAACCTCTATCCTCGTCACCATGGCTACTTTGCTCATGAGACAATTGGGTGGTGACGGGTGGCTGGAGAAAGAGGCCTACTGGTATCCACAGAATAGGTCATCTTGTCTACTTCATTAAAATCCTTCTTTGCTAACCCTTTGGTGAGCATTTACATGGGGCACAAATACCTTCACTCTTTTTGCCCATTCAGTGTCTATCCACATACCTCATCCCAAATTTGTCACCAACTTTTCAGTTATGTTCAACTCCCTGACCATCCAACAAAACTATTGGCCGCAGCCCATGAATTGGCATATAATTGAATATCTGGCCATCTTTCCTTGTAAGCAAAGTCAACAACCAGGGGGGCTGCTCAAAGTTCTGTCCACTGGGAGGATTTCCCTTCATCACTGTCCTTAAAGATGGCCCAGAGATGAGCTGTAGTGCTGCAGTTGTCCACTTTTGGGTGGTAGCTACATATCATATAGAACCCTCTGTAAACCAGGCCTAAGTCTTCTCTTTCTCTGTCAGCTGATCATAGGGAAGTCCCTATGAAGCCACAGATGCAGGCTGAAAGAGAGAACGTTCTGCAGGGAGCCTAAGTGGGGACTATGGAAATTTGAGCTACTTCTTCATGTAACTTACATGTGCCTTCAGGGCCTGCTCAGGCCCTGCTCGGGCCCAGTCATGTGTATACCATTTCCATCTGATGATGGAGTGTTGCTGTGCTCATCCAACTTTGTGTGTTGGTGGGCCACATGACATCCAGTTCATGATGGGCAGCTCAGGTTGCATGGTAACTTGGTGACTCATAAAGTATCAGTCTCTACTAAGGCCTAATAGCGGGCCAAGAGCTGTTTCTCAAAAAGAGACTACTTATCTGTGGGTAATAGCAGGGCTTTGCTCTAAAATCCTAAACCATGATTCACCTATAGAAACCTACAGAAGCTTCAAACAGCATCCGTATCTGCCACTGCCACTTACACACCACTGGATCTGCTGGATCATATGGTCCAAGGGGCAGAGCAGCTTGCACAGCAGCCTGGACCTGTTGCAGAGAATTTTCTTGTTCTGGGCCCTAGTCAAAACTAGCAGCGTTTTGAGTCATTTGGTAAATGGACCAGAGTAACCTAACGAAACTGGAAAATGATGCCTCTAAAACCAAAACAGGCCCACTAAGTATTGTGCCTGTTTTTTAGCTGCAGGAGCAGCAAGATACAACTACTTATCCTTCACCATAGAGGAAATATCTCAACGTGCTCCATGTCACTGGATCCCTACCAATTTCACTAAGCTAGAAGGTCCTTGAATTTTAGTCATATTTATTTCCTACCCTCTGATGCCAATGTCTTTCTCCTATGTCTAGTGTAGTTTCTACTTCTTGCTCACTAGGTCCAATCAGCATAATGTCATCATGTAACAAATCAGTGTAATAGTCTGTGGAAGGGAAAGGCAATCGGGATCCTCCTGAACTGAATTATGACGCAGGGTTGGAGAACTGACATGCTGGAGATAGGACAATTAAGGTGTATTGCTGGCTCTGCCTTCTGAAAGCAAACTGCCTTTATTGACTGGTATGACAAAAAAAGACATTTGCCAGGTCAATTCCATTGCCTACTAAATAATGCTGAAATATTTCATACATAACTCATATTTCAAATGCATATTATAAATATACATATTTAATTGTACTTGTGCAAATAACTCTATAGAGAGTAAAAAGGAATGTTTCACCTTTGTACCTTGTTTTAATGAGAAATTTCTGGCAAAATTCCTTGTTAACTAATGAATGACGTCAGTGTCAAAATATGCTAAATGTATTCAGTTTCCAGTGGCTCTGGGCACACATTGTATGCTAGGACCTGGTGAACTTGAGGACTGAAAGAATTTCTTGGCCTGCTTGTCTGGAAAGTGCAGTGGTTCCTTGTAGACCTTTTGTCTTCATTATTTTCAAAATTTCTTCTAAAATATCAAAAGGTAAAATCCATTAAGTCATTTGGTAGTGTGCATGATCACTAAGCAATTAATAAGATGATAAACACAGATGATTTGTAAGCTGTATTCATCTGACAAAACAACGTGTATCAGATAAATGTCTAGTAAAGCTAACATGGTCTTCAGCTAGATGGGAGCACTTTGTATTTTCCAAGTGTTGCTGGTAATTGTAATCAGAATGAATGGCTTGCTTTGCAATCATGGCCTATTTTAGGCCCAGCGGAAACGTTAATCGTCCTTGTTGTTATAGCAAGTGATCAGTTTTTTTAGTTGCTTGGCTCCAATCTCTGCCCTATATCTTTCTCTTTGGATGACAAAAGCCAGTGAAAGTGTGGACAAACTGAATAGTGACATTGCACAATGAGAGTGAAAGTAGTAGCTTATTTCTTTCTTCCTTTTTTAAATAAATAAAACTACGAAGATCTTTCTTCCTTTTATAAATAAATAAAGCTAAGATCTTTCTTCCTTTTATAAATAAATAAAACTAAGAAGACTGAACTAAGAAAATGAAGAAAGAAAGAAGAAAAGAAAAGGAAGAAAGAGGAAGGGAGGGAGGGAGGGAGAGAAGGAAGGAAGGAAAGAGAAAGAAATGCAAGCAAGAGAAAACTAGCAATCATGTGATTTGAAAGGCTGAGGATTTCTAGTATAATCTAAAAATCAAACGAGGTGTACAGAAAAAGAAAAATTATCGTAAATTTAGTTATAAAGCAATATGAAACAAAGATATAAAAACCTATACAATAAAATAGCTTTCATGATAAAACTCCAGACGAACTAAAGAGTACAGCACATTGTCAAGGGCATTAAGACTAGAAGGTAGAGAGAAAATTCATAATACTGACAGTGAGAGGTATTTGAAGAAAAATTAGAGATTTTTGTACTTGAATATTTGGTTATTAATGGGGAAAAGAGAAGACAATACTTTTTAAAATCAGAAAAATTTACTTCTAAAAACCTCTTTTCTCTTTCAACATGAATTTACATCTGTATTGGCTACTGTCAGTGATTAACTGTTTTAAGTGATTCATTAACATGCCATGTTATCTTATAAATTATAGTATTTCACATTAATAAGTTTTGATTTCAGCAACGTAAATACTTAGACAATAAACTGGTCTGTATTACCTGGGTTGTTTTGTTTAATGGTAACTAAATAGAATAATCCTCTTGGTGAAAGGAGATCTGAAACCAGGGGAAAAAACCTGTCCATGACTTCCCGACCATGTCTGCCACCAGCCCAAGCTGCTTCTATTCCGTGACTTCCTACCTGTGAACAATTAGAGTTTGATTTAGAGCACAAACTGAATCTTCTTGACAAGTAATATCACCAAACAAGTATATATTTTGCATTTTACTGCTGACTAAGGAGCAGTAAAGTTGAATCTAAGTTTCATCATTTTCTAGCGTGTAACCATGGATAAATTAGTAATCGTGTTTGTGAATTACTTTCCTCCTTTATCTGTAAAATTAGAAAATAAAATAGTTCCATATGTACAATCAGAAAAATAATAAAAGATTTTTATCCACTGTTAGGAATAAATGAAGAAGTATATTTAAAGTTTTTAGAACACTGCCCTGCATATATCAAGGGCTTAGTAATAGTTATTACTGTTAATACAATGCTTAAATTGAGAGATTTGAGTAGCTTTTATATTTAATATAGAAAGAAGCTAGAAGGAAGAGCTTGTATTATAAGAGACCTACTGTACAGAAACAAAGTTTCAAAGTGTCCCAATGCATTTGGCCCTCTTGTAGATTAAAGTGTGAAACACATAGACCTTTTCTAAGGAACCCATTTCTTATTATACATTATATAAAGGCATACTGAAGCATGTTTCCTCTAACAATCTAATTATATTTTAGAAACAAAATCCATGAGAGTTTATACAGTATTTAGATCCTTATCATTGTATGTTTGCTTTCTCTTTCTCTCTCTCTCTCTCTTTTTCTTTCTTTTTTCTGTCTGTCTGTCTCATCTGTCACCTAGACTGGAATGCAGTGATATGATCATGGCTCACTGCAGCTTCCACCTCCTGGGCTCAAGTGATCTTCCCACTTCAGCTTTCCAAGTATCTAGGACTACAGGTACAAGCCAACATGCCTGGCTAATTTCTAAATTTTTTTGTAGAAATGGGGCTCTCACTATGTTGCCCAGGTTGGTCAAGAATTTCTGGCCTCAAGTGATCCTCCTAGGTCAACCTCTCTAAGTGTTGGGTTATTAGACATGAGCCACCACCATGACTGCTCTATTGTGTATTATTTTCTTTTTTTCTTCCTTTTTCTTTTTTTGAGATGGAGTCTTGCTTTGTCACCCAGGCTGGAGTGCAATGGCATGATCTCAGCTCACTGCAACCTCTGCCTCCCAGGTTCAAGAGATTCTCCTGCCTCAGCCTCCTGAGTAGCCAGCTGAGATTACAGGCATGTGCCACCACACCCAGCTAATTTTTGTATTTTTAGTAGAGGTGAGGTTTCACCATGTTGGCCAGGCTGGTCTCAAACTCTTTTTTTTTTTGGAGACGGAGTTTCGCTCTTGTTACCCAGGCTGGAGTGCAATGGCGCGATCTCAGCCCACCGCAACCTCCGCCTCCTGGGTTCAGGCAATTCTCCTGCCTCAGCCTCCTGAGTAGCTGGGATTATAGGCACGTGCCACCATGCCCAGCTAATTTTTTGTATTTTTAGTAGAGACGGGGTTTCACCATGTTGACCAGGATGGTCTTGATCTCTTGACCTCATGATCCATCTGCCTCGGCCTCCCAAAGTGCTGAAATTACAGGTGTGAGCCACTGCGCCTGGCCTTGTATATTATTTTCAAGATTAAAGAATGTTTTGAAGGTGTCACTCAGAAGTTACTTTAACCCTAACACAACATTTTCTCTTGGGTCCTATGTCCATATTTTAATTTAAATTATTTTTACACAATAGTGCCTTCTATTTATTCATTTAATATAGCATATATTTCCTTATTAAAAATAATTCCTTTATAGCTAAACCTTATACACGTATACCTTTATGAAGAGAAATGTTTACATACCTGCTTTTAAAAAGCCACATCTGTAAGTTGAACAGAGCTTGAAGAAAAAAATGCCACGTTTTGATTTTACTGTTTTGTCTGTCTGCCTTTCCCCTATCTTCTACTACACACATAGGTTTTTCTTTTTTGCCATGTTTTACAAAGACAGGATGTACACTTACTAGCATCTAGCTTTTCTCATTCACCAGTGCTTTATAAATCTTCTATCGTTTGCTATAGTTCTAACTCATTCTTTTTTCTTTTTTGCTATTAATCATGCCACATTATTTTTAATTATGTACAAAGATCTAATGTCACCCAGGGACCATTTCACCCACTGCTCTGTTTGGCCGCCAGCCTTGTCTCTCTCTTCGGCAATGGTGAAGTGGATACTCTTACTTCGGTTTAAGAGAAATCCATGGTTTGCTGCTCTTGCCAATAACAAAAACACTGGAAAGTCAAGTGGCAAAGCTGTTGGCATTAACATGTTTCATGTAAACCATGTCAAAAGATCCAGGGTGCCTCTCTCTGTTGGTGACCACATCAATTCTTCCCAGGTTAGCACCTCCAGTCACCATGCACAGGTTACCACATCAAACTTGATGAAATGAGTAATCTTGCCAGTCTCTAAATCAATCTGAATGGTATCATTCACCTTGATGAGGGGATCAGGGTAGCAGATGGTGTAAGCATCATGTGTCACCAGATGAGGGATTCCCTTTGTGCCCACAAAGATTTTTCTCCCTTTGCAAAACTTGTACTTGGCCTTCTCAGGTGTAATATGATGTACAGCAAAGCGACCCTTGGTGTCACAGATCAGATGGAAATTCTCTCCCTTCTTGTCAATGCTGATGACATCAACAAAGATTCTGAAGATTAAAGATCATGGCCAGATCATCTTCAATGTTTCAAAACCCTGTTTTTATGACTACAGAAAATTCATAAGTGAATCGAGGCCGGGTGTGGAGGCTCACACCTGTAATCCCAGCACATTGGGAGGCCAAAGCAGGTGGATAACTTGAGGTCAGGAGTTCAAGACCAGCCTGGCCAATGTGATGAAACCCTGTCTCTACTGTAAATTCATTCTTTTAAGAGCTATATAATATTTTCCAGGAGAAAAGTTACATCTTAGTTGGCTGTTAAGGGGCATTCACTAGGTCCATTTGCTTAATTTTTTTTGACTCTGATTATTCCCACACCTATCATAAGCTTCTCAATACAATTTTCCACAAAGTGAATCATATTAGGAAATGTATCATTTCCTCTGTTTTTCTTTAAGACTTTCCATCTGAAAACTTCCTCTTCCTGGCATTCTCTCTGCTTTTCTCCTGGGCTAAACTCCCTATTTGTGCTGCTGGCACAAATCAACAGCATCTAATTTCATGTTTCTGGATATATTAGTAAGTATAGCCACAGCTTGTTATAAACACAAACTCTTATTATTTGTATATAATGTTTCCTGGATCTAATCTCTGAGTCTCTTTTACCTTTTTGAATTCTTCTCCATATTTTCATGCTCTGTGCACTGAAATCTTTCTTTCATTGGGTTTCCAGACCACTGATTCAGGTCTTCACAGTGATCACATTCTTTTTTAATTTACTGCCTAATGTTTTACTGTATAAAACATATTTTGAAGCTCCAAGACATCTTTGCTGTGTTGTATTTTGATCCTGCTTTCTAGCTAATTGCGCAGCTCATGAGAATATGACAGTTTTTCACTCCTTTGGAACAGCAGAAAAGCCCAAGGCACTGCCTACACTCAATCATCTATATGTCCCAGTATCTGTAAGGCTCAGAAGCACTGGGCTAGAAACATGGAAGAAAGGAAACCCATTCAGGTCACCATGTTCCCAGAATCTCCTTTTCATTGATTAGTCTTCCCACCAGTTTGATAATGCTTTTCTAAAGAGCTTCATTAAGCTGCATTTCCCTCAACTGCTGTTCACCTTATGACTTCCTTGTCATATGAGTTCATCAGCAGCAGAGCAATAGCTTCTTCACTGTTTAACTGCCATCAGTAGCAACAGTAGTCAAATGAATCTTTCCCATCTTGGTGTTGAGGTGAATGTAATGTTTACCAGCCTTGCCAGGGAATAATTATCAAAGAATAAAAAACATAATAATGAAAGGAAAGCGAGTCTTAGCCCATTATTAAACTTTGACCATTCCTGGGAAAAGATTAATGTTGTTTACCTCTTCATCACTGAGATTTAAAAAATTAATATATTTCAAGATTATTTCTTTTCCCTATCTGAAATGAGAATTGGTTCCACTCTTCCACTTTTTAGAAATACCTGAGAAAGTAGGAAACCTGAAACGTTCAGAAGGAATTCCCACGTGAATTTAACGTTGGTTAAAACATTTTTTTTTTTTTGAGACGGAGTCTCACTCTGCCAGCCAGGCTGGAGAGCAGTGGCCAGTCTTGGCTCACTGTAACCTCCGTCTCCCAGGCGCAAGAAATTCTCCTGCCTCAGCCTCCTAAGTAGCTGGGATTCCAGGTGTGTGCCACCACGCCTGGCTAATTTTTATAATTTTAGTAGAGACGGGGTTTCACCATGTTGGCCAGGATGGTCTTGAACTCTTGACCTCAGGTAATCTGCCCGCTTTGGCCTCCCAAAGTGCTGGGATTACAGGTGTGAACCACCACACCCAGCCAGTTAAAACATTTTGTTTTGTAAATTTTTTTATTCATGATAAAGGATATAATATATATGTACATATATAGTCAAATATATGAATATAAACTCCATGGCCTGATTTGAATGTGATTTTTAATGATAAATATGTATCATAGTTTGTATTTCCATCAAAGGTTCCTTTCCTCGGTCTATTAATAGGACCCAATTGCTGACAATTAGGAGTAAAATCAGAGTAGTCTGTGATAGTAGCAGCTGACTGACGTCATAGACTGTCATTCATTTGATTTTACAAACAAAATAATTGAAAATATTAATAATTACATTTTGTTGTATGTTTTACCTCTTCAGACGGAGTCACTACATAGGGGGGGTTAAACACCAGAAGATCAACTTTTTCCTTCAATCTTGGTAGCAAGCCTTTAACCTAAATGTATTCAACAGTGAGAATTTTACATTAAACTCTGAATTAAATAATTGATAAATCAATCTTTAAAAATCATCTCCCATATTTTTGGGAAAATAATGTGTTGGGGCTGCACTTGTGGAGAGAAATGAAGTTAAATATTTTTAAATTTTCACTCAGATAAATAATATATGCAATTAAATAAAAATATGAAAATTAGACTATTTATCAGAATGAATATAAAAAGCCTGTACTCCTCAACAGCATATATATTTATACTCTGGGTTCACGTTTAGAAGATGAAATAAGGAAGCAAACTCTAATTCTGTATAATCAATATAGACCTGGATACAAGTTTGCAAGTATATTTGCTAATATTTTCACAATTTTCCCATGTCTCTACATATACCTACTATAATTTACTGGATATTGTTCTATAATTTCTTCTATCCCTGGTGTTTCACCATTCTATCAAAAACACTTAATACTAATTATGGACACATTAAAGACATTTTAGGCCAGGCTTGGTGGCTCACCCCTGTAATCCCAGCACTCTGGGAGGCTGAGGTGGGTGGATCACCTGAGGTCAAGAGTTTGAGACCAGCCTGGCCAACCATGGCCAACATGATGGAACCCAGTCTCTACTAAAAATACAAAAACTAGCCAGGCGCAGTGGTGGGTGCCTGTAATCCTGGGAGGCTGAGGCAGGAGAACTGCTTCAACCCAGGAGGCAGAGGTTGCAGTGAGCTGAGATTTTGCCACTACACTTCAGCCTGGGTGACAGAGTGAGACTCTGTCTCAAAGAAAAAAAAAAAGAAAGAAATTTTTAAAATTAAAAAAAAATCACCCCATGAATCTCATGTAAATCACTGGAGTGCCTGTCTTGATTCTCTAGTTTTTATTAGCAGTAACAACTTATAATAATATGAAAATAATTTCTTATCTCTTTAGTGTAATTCCTTCTAAGGTACAAAATCATTTGTAAATTAAAAAAAAAAAAAACAGGAAAGCTACCCTCATCATAAGAAAAGTGCAGGTTAAGGAACACAGAAGTATTTTGTATTTCATATGTCTACCTGATGCATGCTATTATTATTTTTGCCTATAAAAAGGTATATCACACATATAAATTAAAAACCCACAAATTTAAAATTAACTTACTTATATAAAATATTTTAACAACTGCCGCTTGAAAATGTGTGATGTTAACTTCTTACAATGATGGTTGTGCAGTTCTACTGAGGACCCACTGCCCCTTTCTACTGAGGACCCACTGCCCCTTTCTACTGAGGACCCACTGCCCCTTTCTTCTGATTTAATTTCCTTGACTTTTGTTAGGGAAGCTCTACCTCCCATCATTCTTGATCTAAGTGGCCTGAGCAGGGTTTATCCCAACCCAGCTCCTGGGATGGGACTGTGAGCCAGGTTGAAGCCAATCATCTCCATACTCAAATCTCCTTTGGCCACAGCAAAAGGTTGAGAGATAGGCACATAATCCAAGTTGATCCAAATAATACTCATCTGGGGCCTCTTCCAGAGTAACTGAATAGAAAGGGATTCTTTCCTTGGGAAGTCGCTGAGAAATAAGATATAGATATGCAAACATCTTGTTACCATGAAGGGAAAGACTGCCTAGGAATAGAACCACCAGAAAGAAGTTCAGAGATAAGAAAAAGATGTCTACAACATTATTTGAATTCCTGGAAGTAGCTGTGCTGAAGCCATCATTTTCTTTTCTTTTCTTTTCTTTTTTTTTTTTTTGAGACAAGGCCTTGTTCTGTCCCCCAGGCTGGAGTGCAGAGGCATGATCATGGCTCATGGCTTATGGCAGCCTCGACTTCCCAGGCTCAAGCGATCCTCCCACCTCAGCCTCCCAAGTAGCTGGCACCACAGGTGTGCACAACCACACCCAGGTGTTTTTTTTAATTTTTATTTTTTGTAGAAATGAGGTCTTACTATATTGTACATGCTGGTCTTGAACTCCTGGGCTCAAGCAATTGTCCTGCCTTGGCATCCCAGAGTGCTGGGATTAAAGGCATGAGCCTACACCTGGACTAACTTTTTGTATTTACGTCAGTTTGAACTGGGTTCACTGTCACTTCTGACTAAAGAAGCCTGATTCACATAAGTTAATATAAATTCCTTTTGAATTGTGGAAAAGATGGATTACATCAATGAAGAATTACATTGTATGGGGTATGGGGTATACTTTTTAGTGGGTCAAAAGTTAATTACTTACCAAAGTATCTTTGTCCTAAAACATCTTAACCTTATTTGAACATAAAATTATCATTGGACAAAGATTAATAGCTTACCAAATCTGTAATAACTGGTTGAATGTGGACTCCGTTACAGCGTGCTGTCTCTAGGGTACAAGCTGCTGCCTCAGGGTTGACATCAGTGCACCTATAAACAGAAATGGAAGGAAACTATATCCTATGTCCACAAGGCAAATCTGTTACTGAATAATTTCAAGGGATGCTCCATTAATTCTACCCAGAAGAGATTTAGAAAAAAAATAGAATGCTTTCAATAATGGCAAAGAAAAAGAGAACAAGGATTTGTTCAATTGATGAAAAAGACTGCTATACTGATACAATGTCCAAGAGTAGAAGAATGCAGATACATGCACACACATCTGAAGGAATTTATGAAATTCTGATACATCCAATGAAGGAGTAATATGTAGTCACCAAAAATGAAATTTGAAAGGAATTTTTGATAGGAAAATGCTTATTAGAGAAAATTAAATTAAAAACATAGGAAATGAAAAAAAAAAAGAAGGAAACACAGTTGGACTATGTATGGTAAAATTTACAGGTGATTTTAATTTTCTTCTTTATACTTTTCTATATTCTCTAATTTTTCTATAAATAAATTTAAGCAACTTTAAATTTCTTATAATTATCAAATTATTTACCTAAGAAACAAATCAAATTTAGAGATGATCTAAAATTATGCTGCTTCTATAATTATGCTGTATGATGGAGCAGTTTGAAACATAAAGTAATAATCTTTAGAGAAGCATAATCTGTAATCTGGGTTCTTACTACACTTAAATACTATAAGATACATAGTGTTTACTTAAAAATTATTTCATTCGAGTTATCATAGTTAACCTGTCAGTGGAAGATCTACATGAATATGATATACTTACATGTACAAAGCCTGAGGACCTATCATAGAGGCTAGGAATGCAGAAACTACACCAGACCCTGCCCCTACTTCCAGGCATATTTCCACTCTAAAAAAAAAACCAAAATAAATATTATTACAGTAGAATCAAAATACTCTTAACAGAAAACTCTTGTGCTAGTTTTATTTCTAGCATGTATATTTCTCTAGCATCATCACTCACTTGCAAATATACAAAAACAGAAAGGAAATTCATAAGCTCTGACAACTACTTTGTACTTAATATTGTGTAACTCAAAATTATTACTATTTTGAGTATGTTATATTAAGTCCATAAAAGTTATATATTACCAAACATGGCTTTCAGTTAATTTCAACAAATCATTACATTAAAAAGTATTGAAAAATGTTACTCTAGGGTTGGAAATATTAATATGAAAGACATCATTCCTTCACACAATAAGCTCTTAGCTTAGTATTTCCTAAAATGGTAGGGTTTGTATTATTACAAAATTTATTTTTGAAAAAAGTACCTCTATCTTTTAATACCTAACATTCATAGAGCCGTATATCCTAGAGAATTAAAATGTCCCCTAATAATAGACTTAGAGCAGGACAAGAATTCCTTTTCTGTACAGCTATATGCTAATTGGGAAAATTGTATCTGCTGCTTTTCAAATGTTAACCATCTTAGAATGCTGTTAACTATAAAATCTTCATTCTACTGTATTTTATCTTTCCATTAAATTTATTTTCTTGACTATAATCTTGGAAGTTGTTTCTTTTTTAGAGACAGCCTCTTGCTCTGTCACCTAGGCTAGAGTGTAGTGGTGCCACCATAGCTTACTGCAGCCTTTAACTCCTGGGCTCAAGTGATCCTCCCACCTCAGCCTCCCAAGTAGTTAGGACAACCACAGTGCCAGGCCTGTATAATGTTATACATGCATCAAAAGCATAAATTATCCCCATTACAAGATCAGCTTGATGGCATTTAGGGAAATTTTTAGCACTAAACTCCCCAAATAACTACCCAGCAACAAGCTCCAGAGGTTTTAAACTTTTGGAACCAGTCTGCACATCTGACAAGTCTTTACTAGGTGGTAGTAAGGTCTGTGAATCTCACCAGGTGGCTTCTCTTTGAAAATAACTATCATGGTCTCATAAATAATTAGAATTCCAGGACTAGAAATAACCCAAGGCTTTATAACCAAATCGGTTCCTTTTACAGCATATTTTGCAGTGCAGTTTGTGCTCGTAAATCTTTCTGGGCTATCTAGAGAAAAAAAGACAAGTTATAAAACAGTCCTGTTCCACTCTGTATTCCAGTAAATCCAAACGTTCCATCATCTACAATGAAAGACAAGTTTAATAAGAGCTGGGGCATTTTATACGTGGAAAAATAGGACCAAATTTAAGAGGGATAAATAAATACAATATAGATCTTTGAAACCTGACAGCTGTTTGTTCCATGCTGAGGAAATCCAGTTCAAGTCTTATCTTCAAACAAATCTAACAACTCAAATTCCTTGGATTTAAAAATCACAACGTCAGTATTCATTCTTTCTGCTATTGATTTAAAATAGATGGCGATCACTTCAACAAATCCATTGAAATCGTTGTAAAGTGCTAGGGTAGACTATGATCTGCTAGCAGCATGTAACTTTTTAAATTTTTTTGGTAACAATTAAATGAAAAATTCCTCATTATCACTAGCCACACTTCAAGTGCTCTGTAGCCACATGTGAGGACTGGCTGGTGATAGACTATGCTATTCGATGGGTTTAAAAATATTTCCCCACTCCAGTAACATAACTTTCTTTCATGTTTGGGTCCTTCCATTGCTAGAGGGTGCTTTCTATGTGCTGAGTAACTCAATACCACGAAATTTCAATATTTAATGCTTTAAAAATTAATATCAATAAGCAATGTTTTCAGAACACTTTGTTTCCAAACGTGTTACACTACCGCTTCTCTCAGGGACTGGTGTTCTTCAGATTAACATGTGACAGGAAAAGGTACGTCTTTGCATGGTATCGGGAGCTCGAAACCAGAGCAGCTGCCTGGCAAAGGAGATGTGTCCTCGGCACACTCATTACTTGTATCCACAGGAAAATACTCAGTTAGGGCGTCCTGCTGTCAATCATCTGCAAGTGGACCCCGCCTCCTCCGGCTCAGGGCGGCGACAACCACCGTCCCAGTCCTCCGCCATCGCCACTTCTTCAGAACGCCCCAGCCCTCTCCCGTCAGAGCCCCATCCCTCCTCGCACCCTGCCAGCTCGGCAGCCGCTGCCTCGAGCACGTCCAAAAGCAGGAACGTGTCCTCCGCGGGCTCGTACACGTCGCTGAAGGTGCCGCGGCCCACGTGTCCGTGCAATGGCGTGGGGAAACTCAGGGCTGCCATCTTCCTGCGGTGCGTCCCACGAGCCTGCGCCAGGCTCGCGCATGCGCACGCCTTCGGTCACAGGCCTGGGAAGCGGGGTGGGGTTCCGGGGGACCAGTGTGTTCTTGAGTGTTAATTCTAAATTTGTCTGTGGCCCTCCTTGAAATTTCTAAGTAGACAGTTGTATAATCTATTACCATTGACATTTGCATTCCTTTTTTGAACATTTAAATTTTATTCTGTGAACTAGAACCTGATAGTGTACATTCTGAGTTGTTTTTGACTAAGGTGAATGTTCTTTCTTCATTCTAATGATGTTTGGAAATTCTGTTTTATTCCTAGTTTACAAGGATTTGAAAAAATATATAATAAATTTTACTATTTTTTTTTTTTGTCAGCTGAACTTTAAGCTTTACACTATACAGATGAAGACTTTTCTCATTTGATTTTTTACTGTACTTTATATAAATTGCCTTCCTGAGGAATCATGAATGCACTCCTTTTATAAACCTCACTCAAGCAAGATGATGTGGTTTAATACACTGCTGAATTTGGGAGGTTAATAATCTGGCTCTGATTTTTTTATCACGATTATGCTATCCTCATTGTATTAGTTAGGACACTGTTTCTGGAACATTAGGTAAAAAACCATAAAACTGGCTGGGCTTGGTGCCTTTTGAATGGATGGATCTTTGATGTGTTGGAACATCTTCTATAAGTTATTAGACTATTCAGGTATTTGCATTCTTTTTGAGTCGGTTTCTGGTTTGTTCCAATGAAACATTTTTACAGCTAGTTTTTTACATTTGAGAAATAAAAATACAGAAAAGTATTTGGGTCACAAATTTAATTTAATTTATTTATTTGGAGACAGACTCTTGTTCTATCCCCTCAGTCTGGAGTTCAGTGGCGATCTTGGCTCACTGCAACCTCTGCTTCCCAGGTTCAAGCAATTCTCCTGCCTCAGCCTCCCGAGTAGCACCTGCCTCCACACCGCGCTCATTTTTGTATTTTTAGTAGAGACGGGGTTTCTCCATGTTGGCCAGACTGGTCTCAAACTCCTGACTTCAGGTGATCCACCTGCCCCAGTCTCCCAAAGTGCTGGGATTACAAGGCGTGAGCCTGTAATGTGCCCAGCCAGGTTACAAATTTTAAAACCCTGAGTTTTAAACCCAGAAATGACAGTATTTTATCATGCTTTCTCAAAATATTTTTTAAATACAAGAACTAAAATATTACAAATGAAATCAGTGTTCTTTCTCTACTTGTTTATTTTAAATCGGTCTCATTGCTATTTAATGTTAGGAATGTGTTCATTTGTTTCTTTCTTTGTAAATTATTCATTTTTGATTATTTTACCTTAAGTTTTGTCTTTAGTTTGTGAAAGTTGATAAATAGTTTAATAGGGCAAATAGTTCTACGTAATTTACTGTGAAAAAGCAGCATTTTCTAGCACCCAACATCCAATTTCTCTTCAGAAGACCACCTTCAACTTTTATCTGTTTCTTTTGTCATTCATTTCCATATCTCTGTATACTAACCTTATAATAGTACTTCATATTTAAACATTAAGCATTATCTATAGAGTTTCTATGACTGGAAGTAAGAATAATTCTCCTGTCTCTAATAAACACGTACAGTTGCCAGTCCCCTGCTCCCTTTCTTCACAACCATGGTACCATGGTTTGTTTTTTTTGAGATGGAGTTTCGCTCTTGTTACCCAGGCTGGAGTGCAATGGCACCATCTCGGCTCACTGCAACCTCTGCCTCCTGGGTTCAAGCAATTCTCCTGCCTCAGCCTCCCGAGTAGCTGGGACTACAGACACGCGCCACCATGCCCAGCTAATTTTTGTATTTTTAGTAGAGACGGGGTTTCACCTTGTTGACGAGGATGGTCTGGATCTCTTGACCTCGTGATCCACCCGCCTTGGCCTCCCAAAGTGCTGGGATTATAGGCATGAGCCACCAAGCCCGGCCGGTACCATGGTTTTAAAAAAAATTTCTTGGCACGGTGGCTCATGTCTGTAATTCTAGCTCTTTGGGAGGCCAAGAAGAGTGCATCACTTGAGGTCAAGAGTTCAAGACCAGTCTGGTCAACATGGTGAAACCCCGTCTTCACTAAAAATACAAAAAGTAGCCTGGTGTAGTGGCAGGTGCCTGAAATCCCAGCTACTCAGGAAGCTGAGGCACAAGAATTGCTTGAACCTGGAAGGTGGAGGTTACAGTTAGTTGAGATTACACCGCTGTATTCCAGCCTGGATAACAGATGGAGACTCTATCTCAAAAAAAATTGTATTTTGATTTTAACATTATTTTGCTTATATAAATGCTACTGAAATCTGACCCGTGTGTTATACCAGGTATGTTTGCTTTCTTGCACACCTTTTTGCTCTTCCTCGAAGTTAATTATCTACTCTATTAGTTTCTTGGGCTGTGGTAACAAATTACCACAAACTGGGTAAACAAATAAGGAAATTTATTCTTACTGGTCCTGTAGATTAGAAGTCTGAAATGAAGGTGTTGGCAGGACCATGCCCCTTGATGAAGGGAAGAATCCTTCTTTTGGTCTTTCAGCTTCTGGTGGTTTCCAGCAATCCCTGGCCACCTTCAGCTTGTGGCAGCGGAGCTCCCATCGCTCCTTCATCTTTCTTTAGCTTTCTCTCCTGTGTCTTTGTGTCTCCAAGGCTTTCTCTCCTTGTAAGGACACCAGTCAGTGCATTTAGGAGCCACCACACACACATTTTTCTCAGTGTTGCCATTGGTAAGCGTCACATCTTCTCTTAATAAAGATACAAATTCTGGCATGCTTTTCTTTTTTTTCCAGTGTCCCTTAACCCCCCCTCCCATGTTTAGATCATCTGAAAATTTTGGAGATACTTATTAAGTTTTAAAAACAACTAACAGTGATTTAACTACATATGTTATTTTATTCTTTAATTTTTTTAGAAATGGGTTCTTGTTAAGTTGCTTAGGCTGGTCTCAAACTCTTTGCCTCAACGGATCCTCCCACCGCAGTCTCTCAAGTCTCCTGAATTATGGGCATGAAACTGGCTTTAAAAAAAACTACATATTTTAATAGTTCTCTGATCCACACTTTTATAGTATACCGTATTTTTTTCTTATGACTTATATTTAGTTGGCATACATCCTCTGCTAATTGTTTCCAGAGTAACATCCCAAATGTCTTTATTTCGGTCCTCAACCTAAGAAACAGTTTTTATATATTAAGGATTCTAGGTAGAAAATAATTTTCCCTCATAACTTTGAAGATAACTCTCCAGTGTTTTCCTAACATTCAATGTTGCTGATGATCAGAAGAGATGGTTCCCTTGACCCCCTTCGTGGGCAGGAATTGGCGTGGCTTGTTTCACTCAGCCTGCTGCTGGCCACTTTTTGCGAGAGGGAGCGCAAGTGAGTGTGGGAACCAGAGGGAATGCACACTGGAACTGGCTGGTCACTCCTCTCTGGCGAGAGTAGGTTCTGTGCGGGCCCCACAGCAGCATCCAACCCCCTTCCCTCTCGGAACCTGGGTTCTCATCTGGTGTCCAGGAAGAATCAGGTCACATGAACAGATCGAAGGGTAGTGTATGCGGAGGATTTTTTTTTTATTGCATTTTAGGTTTTGGGGTACATGTGCAGAACATGCAAGATAGTTGCATAGGTACACACGTGGCAGTGTGATTTGCTGCCTTCCTCCCCTTCACCCACACCTGGCATTTCTCCCCATGCTATCCCTCCCCAGCATCTCCCCACCCCACTGTCCCCTATTCCCCCCAGGATTTTATTAGACGATGAAAATGGCTCTCAGATGGGAAGCAGGATGGGGAGTTAGAAATGGAATGGTGTGGGAGGAAGATGAACTTTCCCGGAAGCTGCACTGTCTGAAGTTAGCCGCATCTGTAGTCTCTGATACTCAGCTCCTTCTCTGCTCGCCACTCAGCCACTTGTATCCCTGCTGCTCAGCCGCTTGTGTTGTTCTGCCAGCTGAAGTCTTTTTATGGGCACAGGATTGGGGTGTGCTGTGCCAAAAAGGCAACATTTGGGCAGAAAAACAAGATCAGCTGCTTTCACTTAGGGCCAAGTTCCAAGCGTAAGGGTGAGGTTTTTAGCCAGGACCCCAGCCCTTCTGTATCAATGAGATATCATGGCAATTCAGTCTTATTTGTTTGTCGATTATTTATTTATTTAACCCTGGAAGTGTTTATTTTTGGTCTTCTGAAAGTCTCATAGTAGATGTATATGTGTGATGGTTAATTTTATGCGTTGACTTGATTGGGCCACATCTCTCGGCTATGTGGTCAAACATTATTCTGGATGTTTTAGGGTGTTTTTAGATGAGATTAACATTCAAATTAGTGAACTTGAAAGCAGATTTCACTCTATAATGTGAGAGGGCCTCATCCAATCACTTGGAGGTCTAGGTAGAACAAAAGTATGACTTTCCCCGAGCAGGAGGGAATTCTGCAGCACATGGCCTTTGGGTTTGATCTGCAACAGTGGCTTTTCCTCTGCCTCCATCCTGCTGCCTCCCCGCCCCCGAAGATCTTGAGACTTGTCAGCCTCCATAATCATCTTAGCCAATCCCTGAAAATACATCTCTTTCTGTACATGCACACATCCTGTTGGTTCTGTCTCTCTGGAGAACACTGACTAATACAACACGTATATGCATACATATATTTTTTCTTTTCATCTTGTCAAACAGTTGGTGAACCTCTTTAATCTGATCAGTCTCTTTCATTCATGGAAAATCTACTTTGATAACTTTTGGTTTTCCCTTCCCTCCATTCTCTGTTCTTGTCTCCTAGAAATCCAATTAGACAGAAGGACAAATATCTAGATGTCTTCAGGTCTTTTTGTTTTTGTTCTTTCTGTCTATCTTAGATAGATGGGTTACCCAGAAACAGACTCTCAAATGGACACTTGAATGCAGCCAGTGGAGAGAAAAGTCGGGTAGGAGGTAGAGGGAGAAGTTGACCTGAGACACAATCGCAACAAAGACCTCAGCTGACCCTGCTGGGAGCTTTGGACTTGGGCTGACACTTCAGATTGTGCTAAATCCAAGTGAAGTATACTTTTGGGAGGGGATATTATCTGGGAAAAGAAGCTTTCTTTCCTGAGGAGAATTCCTAGAGAGGGAGTTAGATGTGACCCGTCAACAGCCAATAGATGGTAGAATGAGTGCCTTGGTCCCTAGAGGGGGCTCTGAGTGGCACACCAAAGCACCCATTATCCTCTCTTCCATTTTGAGGGAAATTCAGGCTTTCAGCTAGCATGTCCTCTCATCAGCTGAGTATACGCTACTTTTTGGATTATTTATTGGGATTTTTATTTGGTAAGTACATTTTTTCTAATATTTAAAAATATCTTGTTTCGTGGATGCTGTATCTGTTCTTGTATCTCTAAGTTTTTATACCTGTTCAAAGTTCTCATTTGTCTGCTGCATAAATGCTACTGTGTGAAGTGATTTGCTTTGTTCATTAAGTTGTGTATCTCTCTTTCTTGGTGTCTGTCTACTTCAGATGTGTGATTCCTGGCTGCATGCTCCCTTCGTCGTTGAGGCTCTATTGGCCTGCATAGGAAGGTGGTATGCAGACCACGCTCAGCTTCCAGTGATTTCAGACAAGGGGGTGTTTTGCTGCCATGGAGGACATACCACCAGCTTCTCTTAGAGAAGGAGTTTCTATTCCTCTGAATCATGGCCTCTCACCCAACATTCATAACCAATTGTTCAGTTCTGTCTTTGTTCTCCATTCAAAGAGGGGAGTTCGGGCAGCCTACTGCTCTAACGTTGATAGAGTCAGTCACCCTGGTGGTGGCTCCAAGTCTACCTGGAGATCCTTGTGTCCACAGGCCTTGACACTTGGAGTTCTCCTGGAATCACTCTTGCTTCCCTCTGAGAGTCATATCCTTTCTGCGCTCTCTTCAGGATGGGTGGGAGCCTACATCACCTCACTCGGTATCTTTTCTACTCTCCTTCTGCGCACGCCTGCCTGAATGACTGAGGCTGGAACCCTCAAAGCTACATGTTTTAGATGCCCTTGAAGCTCGGCTTTTAGATGGGATTTAGGGTCGCATCTATCACTTACAGCCATATGAGTTTTGGAGGGCAGAAGCGGAACACTCCGGGAGTAGAGGCTGACTTCTTCTGCCTCCACTATTTCTGCTAACAAAGTTGTTTTTTCCAAACGGCTGTGATGTTGAGGCTCCTCACTGCTGGGTCTCTGGCTTCATGAGTGTTGAGAAGCAGGGAATAGCGCTTTCAAAGTCCCCAGCTAAACTGGGGGTCTGGTACAGAGTGGCTAGCAACCCTGCCCTAACCAAAAGTGGAGGGAGCTGGATGTGGTGTTTACAGTGTGCCTTTCTCAGGATACTTCCTTTACCAGGCAAATGGCCTAATGCCTGCCTGTCTGACTTGACCAGGGTGTCCCTTGCAGAGGAAGCTTGTTTGTATTGGCAGATGCCCTGGTGGCTCATGTCTGGCCCATGTCCAGTTTATACCTGCCTGGCCATGGCTCTGGCCCTGGGAGCCTGACCTCATGTTCTCCCCTGCATTCTTGAAAAAACCCAGCCTAGGGCAGATCCTACTTTTTCAGATAGAAGGCACAAATTCATCTTTTTTTTTTTTGAGATCGAGTCCTGCTTTGTCTCCCAGGCTGCAGTGCAGTGGCATGATCTCAGCTCATTGCAGCCTCCACCTCCCAGGTTCCAGTGATTCTGTGGTCTCAGCCTCCCAAGTAGTGCCCACCACCATGCCTTTCTTCTGACCTTTTTCATTGCATCAGAAATGATGTTGTCAATTTCTTTGTCTCCATTTGCAAAAATTGTAGCAACCTGAGCAGCTTCTTCAGGGGTGGTCACAGGTTTAGACTGTTTTTTAAGTGCAGCAATTACAGCATCCACAGCTAACATCACACTTCTCTTGATTTCCACGGGATTAGCACCTTTGGTAATCTTGAAGACTTCCTTGGCAATTAAGCATGCCCATCCCCAGCCTCTTCATTTGTGTTATTGGCAGCATCTTAAACAAGTTTAGCTCCAATATTTTTATATTTATTCTTTAAGTCAATTGACTTTGCAACAATCACTCCATCTTTTGTTACTTTGGGACCTCCCCAGTTCTGCTCAATAACCGCTGTTTTTCCCTTTGGCCTGATTGTAACAGCTATGGCATTGGCTAAAAGGTCTATACCTTTAGCATTAAGACTCGGGCGTCTGCACCAAATTTTACATCTTTGGCATAAACCTGAGTGAGATAAGGACCCAGGACCCTTGACACTGGTCTCATCTGTCAAAAGCCTGTGGGTAATTGAAGCATTTCTGTGGGATGGCAGCAGGGTTTGCACAGGTGAGGCAGGTTGTCGGTGGCGAGTGAGGGGGCTTTTTCTAGTTCTGAAAGAAAGGGCTTTCAGCTTTTCCTTGTTGAGTATGATGTTAGCTGTGGGTTTGTCATATGTACCCAGTTTCTGTGTATTTTTACCCACAACAAGTTGAGCATTTTTATCATAAAGGAATGTTGAATTTTATTGAATGCTTTTTCAGCATCTATTGAAATGATTACATGGCTTTTGTTCTTGGTTCTGTTAACATGATATATCACGTTTGTTATTGATTTGTACGTGCTGAACCATCCTTGTATCCCTGGGATGAATCCCACTTGATCATGGTGAATGATGTTTTTAATGTGTTGTTGCATTCAGTTTGCTAATATTCCATTGAGGATTTTTGCATCTATGTTCATCAAGGATATTGGCTTATAGTTTGTGTGTGTGTGTGTGTGTGTGTGTGTGTCCTTGTCTGGTTTTGGTATGTCAGGTTTACATGTGTGGTTTTATTTTTTTTTATCATTAGCGACTCCATTTTGATTCTGACAACTTTCACAGTATAGTTAGTGAAATAATAATCTAACATAGATAAATTTTTTATTTATTTTTATTTTTTCTTTTGAGACCGGGTCTCATTCTGTCACCTAGGGTGGAGTGCAGTGGTGCCATCACAGCTCACTCCAGCCTCCACACCTTAGCTCAAGCAATCCTTTCATCTCAGTCACCCAAGTAGCTGGGACTACCAGCACATGCCATTGCACCCAGTTAATTTTTAATTTTTTTTGTAGAGATGGAGTCTCTCTATGTTGCTCAGGCTGGTTTTAAACTCCTGTGCTCAAGCAATTTTCCTGTCTTGGCCTCCAAAAGTGTTAGCATTATAGGCATGAGCCGTTGCACCCAGCCCATAGATCATTTTAAAGGCATCTTCAAGAATGGTTCTAAAGTTTTACAACCACATAATTTGTTCAAATTGTTTTTTGTTTCTCTAAAGCCTCAAGGTTGACCAACACTTAAAACACTATGACATAATCCCAGCACTTTGGGAGGCTGAGGTGGGTGGATCACGAGGTCAAGAGATCGAGACCATCCTGGTCAACATGATGAAACCCCGTCTCTACTAAAAATACAAAAAATTAGCTGGGCATGGTGGCACGTGCCTGTAATCCCAGCTACTCAGGAGGCTGAGGCAGGATAATTGCGTGAACCCAGGAGGCGGAGGTTGCAGTGAGCTGAGATCGCACCATTGCACTCCGGCCCGGGTGACAACAGCGATACTCCGTCTCAAAAAAAAAAAAAAAAAAAAACCACTATGAAAGAGTAGGAGAAAATATTTGCAAAAGTCATATCTGATAAAGAACAGCTATTCAAAATATGTAAAGTATTAGAACTCAACAATAAGAAAAGGAACAACCCCATTAAAAAACAGGCAAAAGACGTGGATAGACACTTCACCAAAGAAGAGATGTGGATGGCAAATGTGCCTGTGTAAAGATGATGCAAATAATGTGGCATTAGAAAATTGCAAATTAAAGCCACACTGAGATATTGTTACACGCTTATTATAATGGCCAAAATCTAAAACACTGACAACAAATGCTGATGAGAATGTGTAATAAGAATTCCCATTCATTGCTGATGGGAATGCAAAATGGTACAGCTACTTTGGAAGACAGCTGGGCAATTTCTTACAAAACCAATCATACTTTTACCCTACACTCCAACAATAGTGTTCTTTGGTATTTACTCAAATGAGTTGAAAATGTGTGTCCACACAATAACCTGCATATTGATATTTATAACAGCTTTGTTCATAATTGCCAAAATTTGGAAGCAATCAAGATGTCCTTCTCTAGGTGAATGAGTAAATAAACTGTGGTACAGCCAAAAGATGGAACATTATTTAAAACTAAAAAGAAATGAAATAAGCTATCAATCCACAAAAAGACACGGGGAAAACTGAAATGCATGTTGCTAAGTGAAAGAAGCCAATCTTCTTTTTTTCACTGTTCAAGGTTTATTGGGGGTTTTTGTTGGTGTAACACTTGGATAGTTGGTTGCACTGTTTATATGTAGCTCTTTTTACATTGTGTGGTAATGTACACTACTGATATATATAGTTTACAAAATAAGATCCTTTGGAACAAGACATGCAATATTGGATCAATACACTGAATGCCAGGATGTGACTGACTGGGCAAAATTGTTGGACTAGGCATGTTCAGTGAAGGAGCCAGGAAGTTATATAACAAATGAACATCTCTCTGGCTCAAGGGGCAACTGCAGCATGTGCAGCATTGGCAGTGGTGCCTCAGAGGTGGCAGCACTATTTCACACTAACCAGTTTAGGACTACACAAGGTTACCACCATCCAGCATCAGAATATAGCTGTAGGACTTTACAAACCATTCCTATTTATAACTTCTGGAATTGATGTTTTTCCCAATCCATCTTAAAATATGACTGCTTTCATCACAGATCAGATAAAAAGGACAACATGCACAACCTCCAACTAAAATCCTGTTGCAGCCTAGACAGTGAAATGGTGTGACATCAGAAGACTTTCAAATTGCAGCTCTTTTTGGATCCCCTGAAGTATATCCACACTCTTCTTCAAACGAGCCTCTTCCTCAGGAGTCAGAGTCACCTTCATAATGTCTGAGATTCCATTCTGTCCCAAGATGCAAAGAACACTAAGGAAGACATCATCCTTTATTCCACAGAGACCCTTAATCATGGTGGAAATTGGGTGCACCTGCCTAACATTCTTCATTATAGTCTCTGCTAAATCTGCCACAGAGAGTCCAATGGCGCAGGATGTGTAGCCTTTGAGTTTGATCACCTCGTAAGCACTCTCAACCACCTGCTTGTGAACCTCTTTCCACTGTTCCTTGTCTGTATCAGTCCCTAAATCTGGGTGCAGAGTCTTCAGGGAAACACCAGCAACATTCACTCCATTCCTACAGGCACACTGGAATCTCCATGTTCCCCAAGGACCCACCCATGACAGCTTAATGGGTGAACTCCCAGCCTTTCCCCCATCAGGTAATGGAATCGGGCTGAATCCAGATCGCAATGACTTCCAATAACATGGTTTTTGGGAAAGCCACTTATCTTCCAAGCCACGTATGTCAAGATATCCACTGGATTTGAAACAATAAGCAACTTGCAGTTCGGGCTGTATTTTACAACATTAGGAATGATGAGTTTAAACATGTTCACGTTACACTGGACCAAATTAAGATGCCTTTCTCCCTCTTGCTGATGTGCCCCAGCCGTAATAACAACCAGCTTGGAGTTTGCAGTTACATTATAGTCTTTGCCAGAGACAATCTTTGGTGTTCTAAGGAAAAGGCTGCCATGTTGGAGAGCCATCATCTCTCCCTTCAATTTGTCTTCAATTTGACATCAACAAGAGCAAGTTCACATGCCAAGTCCTTCATTAAGATACTGATGGCACAGGCCATACCAACAGCACCAACCCCAACAACTGTAATCTTATTCTGTGTGTGGGGGGGGTCTGTTCTTCCTTTAGAAGATTATGAATCAGCTGATCCTTGAGAGTTGACGTTTTGGACTTGGAACCAAAAGGAACCAGGAATGCAAGTCAGGCAGGCGTTGGGGGTGCACAGCAATGGGATCAGCACTCAGCAGCAGCTGCTCCAGCGAAAGAAGCCAATCTTAAAAGGCCATATACTATACTATTTGAACTATATGACATTCTGGAAAATGCAGAACTATAGAGGCAGTAAAAAGAACAGTCCTTGCCAGGGGTTAAGGAGGAGTGAGATATAACTAGGTAGAACATAGAGGATTTTTTAGAACAGTGAGTGAAACGATTGTTTATGATACTATATTTTTTAGATACATGTCATTATACGTTTTTCCAAAGCCATAGAATATACAACATCAAGAATGAACTCTAATGTAAGCTATGGATTTTGGGTGATAAACATGTATAAATGTAGGTTTGTTGATTGTAACAAATGTACCACTCTCATATATGGCACTGATAGTTGGGGAGGCTATGTGTGTCTGTCAGGGATTGCAGGGTATAGATGGGAACTCTCTGTACTTTGTATTCAATTTTGATGTGAACCTAAAACTTCTCTAAACAATAAGTTTTGTTTTGAAAAACGCTACAATACACTAAAACATTCTGTCCTTATTTGGTAATACTTAGAAGTATAATTTTATTAAAATTTTATGTAAAAGTAGAGTCAAAATATATACATGTTTTGATGAAATATCTTCTATTATTACTATTATCATAGTTATTATTATTTGACTTAGAAATCCTCAGTAGACATTATGAATTTAGAGATCAGTAATGTTCATATTGAAAAAAAGACATATACTTAATAAAATCGCCTCTTGTTCCTTTGCTGTTACTGTGGTTAAGAGTCTTGTGCTATAATGATTTCAGTTAAAAATAGTAAAAAGAATCTCTTCAATATCGTAGTGGACTCTGCACAGCTAATGCAGCAAGAGGCATGGTTACCTGCCTGTATAGCTTTGTTTTGTATCAGCCAGTTGAAATGTCAAGATGGTTCCTAATCCACTGGATAATTTCACAATCCTTCTCTTAATTTGCTTGCTTTGGATACATTCTATCCTGGAAACAAAATCTAGGCTTCATAATACATTAGGAAATAATAGATTCACGTTCTTTTTTCCAGCTGGTACTGGTAGAGTTTACACATTTACTCCTGCTCCATAGGAACAGCTGCTTAACAAGCTGAAGTGTGCATTTGATTCCATTACATTGGCACAATAGAAAGTCACGTAAAAGAGGGAGACTCTCTCAGCTTCTCCATATTTGGAAAATTAATTCTTTTAAGTGCTTTAAAAAAAAAATCTCTACAGGTGGTCAGATCCTATGAACTTAGGACCAGAAATGACCTCATCACCTTCAGCTGGTCTAAAAGTTGTCTTTGGCTGCTGCACACTTCACAACATCTTGTTAATTATGATTGTTTTTCCTAGTTATAAGTCCTTCTGGATAAATTTTTATAAAGCATTTATTTTTATCACTTACATAACTACATAAAATATTTTCATTGGTGTTAAAATGTCATGTTATTGCCAAACAGATTCCATTTCAATTTCTAGAAATTATTGGAAAGTTAATACCCACGTTTTAATGGCACCCTTGCTGTAGTATTAAATCATGCTTTACTGAAATTCACAAGAATAATAATTACACTGCGTTTATCTGGAACAAAGCACTAGCACAGTTACTTTTTGGCCGTCTTGCCCGTTAATTACTATGCTTGCACTTTCTCTTTTTTTTAATTTTAATTTTAATTTTTTATTTTATTGTGTTTTAGGTTTTGTGGTACATATGAAGAACATGCAGGATTGTTGAATAGGTCCATACATGGCAATGTGGTTTGCTGCCTTCCTCCCCATCACCTATATCTGGCATTTCTCCCAATGCTATCTCTTCCAAACTCCCCACCCTCTGCTGTCCCTCCCCTATTTCCCCCCAACAGACCCCAGTGTGTGATGCTCCCTCCCTGTGTCCATGTGTTTTCATTGTTCAACACCCACCTATGAGTGAGAACATGAGGTGTTTGATTTTCTGTTCTTGTGTCAGTTTGCTGATAATGATGGTTTCCAGGTTCATCCCTGTCCTTACAAAGGACACAAACTCGTCGTTTTTGATGGCTGTATAGTATTCCATGGTGTATATGTGCCACATTTTCCCTGTCCATTGATGGGCATTTGGGTTGGTTCCAGGTCTTTGCTGTTGTAAACAGTGCTGCAATGAACATTGCACTTTCTCTTTAGACAAACAATGAATGAAATTTAGTGTCTTTCTAGAATTGAGTTTCATTAAAGTAGTTGTGATAAATACTCATCATCTACTTCTCTTTTTGGCACAGTGCTATTTTAGTTCAAGAATCGGTAAGTGACTCTTCCCCCTGGCTTGTGAAACTACACCCTATTTAGTACTATTTCAAGAAAAGGAAAAATATTTTAAAAAGTAAAATTAGGCAAGAAAGTCATCTTGCTAGCTAGGCTTTTGGTTGCTCTGTAGAGGTGTTACTTAAGAAAACTCAGTCTCCCTAGGCATCATTTCAGAAATATAATTGTTAAGCTACAAAGCTACAGTTTTGGGTAGAAAATTCCCTTTGAGGGTTGCGCATTGAACATGTATTTAGAGAACCTGAGAAATGAGCTTTCAGCAGTAATCATATTTACTCTTCTCCCCACAGCCACCAGGAAAGCTGGAGGATGAGAAAAGGGCTGAGTTTGATCCAGTTTGTCAGATTAGTTCCACTGCCCTGAGCCCCTTTTTGCCTAGGTCCTGCATATTCCATGCTATGGACTGAATTACAACCCTGTAAAATTAATATTTTGAAGATTTAACCCCCAATGTCATGGTATTTGTATTTGTAGATGGGACCTTTGGGAGATAACTAAGTTTAGATGAGGTCGTGACACCATGCCCTCATCATGGGATTAGTACTCTTGAGGGACATTGGAGAGCTTGCTGTGTCTCTTTCTGCCACTGTGAGGACTTAGTGAGAAGGCGGCCATCTGAAAGCCAGAAAGAGGGACGTAGCTCTAACCATGCTGGTGTCTTAATCTCAGACTTCCAGGCTCCATAACTGTGGAAATAAATGTCTGTTGTTTAAGCCACGCAGTCTATGGTACTGCGTTATGGCAGCATGAGCTGAGGAATAGAAATGGTCCTCAACTTAACAATGGTTCCACTTATGCTTTTTTTGACTTTCTGATGGTGCAAAAGTGAAAAGCATTCAGTAGAAACTGTAATTTGAGTACGCATATAGTCATCCTAGTCATCTTTTTACTTTCAGTATAGTATTCAAAAAATTACATGAGATATTCAACACTTTATTATAAAATACACTTTCTGTTAGGTGATGTTGCCCATCTGTAGGCTAATGTAAATATTTTGAGCACATTTCAAGAAGGTTAGTCTAAACTACAATATTCTGTAGATTCGGTGTGTTAAGTGCATTTTAAACTTAATATATTTTCAATTTATAACTAGTTTATTGTGACATAACCTCATCACAAGTCAAGGTGCATCTGTCCATTCTCCTAGGACAAGAGACTTGGAACCTGAGCACACAGGGGTGGTGCAAACTCAGATGCTGGCCCAGGCAGTTTGGGGACACGTTTTCAAATTGGAATTGTGGCCTCAATTTTCTCTTTCAGTGTGTAAATAGAACCTCCCAATAAGGTTAAATGGAAGAGAAAGCATTAAAGGGCAGTATTCGAGTGGAATCAATGAACAGTTTGTAAGTAAAATTACCTGTTTGCTTGCACTGATTTGCTAAGTAAGAGAAATTTAAAAAGTACTCGTCATTCTTAAGAAAGTTAAATTTATAGTTTAAGTTATGGTACATGTTGAACTGGGCACTGTGCCTTATAATACTCTTACTGAATATTTATTGATTTAAGATGCTTTTTACCTCATCACATATATTTAGCAAAGAGTAAATTCTTCTAAAAGACTTTATCAAATCCTTGTGAGAAATTACACTCCATGCTAATTACTTGAGTGTGAAGGTGAAGATTTTTCCTGGCAAATTTGGAACAGCAGCTTAAAAAATAGGTAACACACAGCTAAAGAGTCTTTCTTTCCAGATTCAACTCATATGCCTACTATCTTGACTTTCCCTAAGCATATATATTTTAATTGAAGAAACTGTGACATTCATTTACTAAACACAAATGCCAAGCATGTGTCTAATATTTATTATTCTACATGTTAATTTTTATGAAATATTCCTTGAAACAAAGAGTCACCCAGGATAGGGGTCCAGAACCCCTGGACCATGGACCGGTATTACTCTGTGGCCTGTTAATAACTGGGCTGGACAGCAGGAGGTGAGTGGCAGGTGAATGGGTATTACTGCCTGAGCTCTGCCTCCTGTCAGATCTACGGCTGCGTTAGATTCTCATAAGAGCACGAACCCTGTGGTGAATTGTGCATGCGAGGGATGTAGGTGGTGTGCTCCTTATGAGATTCTGATTAATCCCTGATGACTTGAAGTGGAACGGTTTTGTCCTGAAACTATCCCCTCCACCTCCTGAGCATGGACAAATTGTCTCTCACAAAACTACAAAACTGGTCCTTGGTGCTAAAAAGGCTGGGGACCACTGATCTGGGGCATAGCTGGTCTTTGCCATAGCTATAACTATAGATGTTACAAAATCTCCCCTGTACATCTGAGCTGAGCATATGAGCCTATTTCATTGTGGTAGACAGTTCTGTCTGTTGTGGCCCTCCAAAGATATTCACATCCTAATCCCCAGAACCTGTGAATATGATACCTTAGGCAAAAGAGTTTGCACACATGATTAAGATAAGGATCTTGAAATGGGGAGGGTGTCCTGGCTTAAGCAGGTGGGTTCAATGTTATCAGAAGCCTCCTCCTATGAAGGAGGAAGAGAGTCAGAAATAGGATAGGAGTATGATGTTGGGGGGGCGGGGGGGGAGAGAGAGAGAGAGATGGGGGAGAGAGAGATGGAGAGAGAAAGAGAGTTGAAGATGATATGCTGCTGGTTTTGTTTTGAAGATGGATGAAGGGGCCCTGAGCCAGGGAATGCAGGCCACCTCTAGGAGCTGGAAAAGGCATGGAAATGGATTCCCCCCAGAGCCTCCAGAGGAACGCCGCTGTGCCAACCCATTTTAGACTTCTGATCACCTGAACTGTAAGATTGTCAATATGTGTTGTTTTAAGCCAATGAATTTGTGATAATTTGTTATAGTAGCAGTAGGAGACGAATACAGCAAATCAATGGATTTTTTTCTTAACGAATTTATTTTCTTAACTAATACCAATTTAAAAGCAATTTAAACTTTACACATAGTTGTCAAATCTCTAAAGAGACAAACATAAGTGGATGTAAGAGACGAATTTAACCTTCTGACATCTGTTGGCACATCGAAGGCTGGTAGAACTGGTAGTGTTCACAGAGCGTTCATCTAATCCTTTAACCCTGCTCCCTCTAGACCCGCACTCTCCACCCAACTTGGAGCTACTGTGCCCCGGAAATAGAATATAATGAGATGTGCAGCAAGTGTAAGATACACTATGGATTTTGCAGAGAAGAGTGCAAAATACCTTCATGATTTAATTTTTTTTTTTTTTTTGAGACAGAGTCTCTCTCCGCTACCTAGGCTGGTGTGTAGTGGTACCATGTCTGTTCACTGCAACCTCCTCCTCCTGGATTCAAGCAATTCTCCTGCCTCAGCCTCCCAAGTAACTGCGACTACAGGCACACACATCCATGCCTGGCTAATTTTTATATTTTTAGTAGAGACAGCATTTCACTATGTTTCCCAGGCTGGTCTTAAACTTCTGACCTCAAGTGATTCACCTGCCTCCACCTCCCAAAGTACTAGGAGTACAGGTGTGAGCCACTGAGCCTGGCGATAATTTTAAAATATTGATCACATGTTGAAATGATCCTAGTTTGGCTATATTGGGTTAAATAAAATAAAAATTAATTTAATTTAATTTTAATTTTAACTTAAAAAATTTTTAATTTAATTTTAACTTTTTAAACTTTATGAATGCTGTTACAGAAAACTTAAATTACATATGTGGGTCATATTTTATTTCTATTGGACAACGTTGTTCTAAACAGATGAATTCTATGTAATGATGAAATTAATATAACCTAGGTTACGTCAATTGATAGATTATTGATTAATGATTAGACTGCTGCAGTTGAGAGAGTTAATGGATTTATTTATATATATTTTAAGCATTTTAACCACTAGTACCTCCCTTTTTTGTAGACATATTCTGCTAGAGTCTGACCTCTACAAATATTAAGTTAAACTGTGGTGAGTTAAGTCAGACTTTGCAAAACTTATCTGGAGGAAAGCCTAAGGGATTGTGAGAAATCCTGTTGGCAGCTCAAAGGTGGCGTTTTTGGATGGGGAGACGCAGGGTTTTCCGTGGTAGGGGAAAGTGATCTTTGCACACGTTTTGTTGCCTTTTTTTTTTTTTAAAAAAAGGAAGGAAAGGTAGTCTGTAACTATGAAGACATTGTTACTATAAAAACCTCAATTTAGGTATTTATTTTTTTTTTTGGCAAAATGAAAAACATATTTTTTCCCTATAGTATAAGAATACTTACAGGGAAGACATAGAATTAAAAAACAGAAGGCAGCTTGCTTGGATAAAAATCACCCAGTTGAAGCCATTAGGAAAAACCTAAAACTTGTGGTTTCATTAACAAGTGTATCTGGTTAGGAATAGAATATGCTACCAAAGGAATGATTAGGTTAGAGCTTCCTCGACCACTGGCAAACTTCTTTTTTGGGGCGGTAGGGGGGAACACATTTATTTGGATTTTTCTGGAAATATCAGGAGCCATGGAAAAACAAGCTCAATATTGGGCTGTACCAAAAGCAAAACACAAGTGAAAATAACATTTGAACCCGTGTTTGACCTTAGAGAGACATGTTTTAAAATACGCAGTTCAGCATTCCTGCCTCTATAGAGTGAAACAAGTTTTCTAAACCCCAAGATTGCAGTTTCCTTTTTTTTTAAACTGACATAATTTTTTAAAAAGAAAAAAAAAAAAAAATAAAGGAGAATAAAAAGCACTCACTTGCTACCCTGGAATCCTGTCATGTATAAAGTAACATGCTCAAATGTCAGTGAAAACAAGTCTTCCAATGAGTTAAGGTTACCACTGAGCACAGGATTTTGTAACTGGGAAAGAACAGACTGTATGACAACCAAGCTTTACCAAATACAGATAAATATAAAAGGCAATGAAAAACAAACTATGAAATCAAAATTTTTCTATAGAGTAGCAGCTTTCAGAAAGGAAAAAGAGCTTAGTTCCACAGGGTTGTATGTTCCTTAGGCAGATGGCCAATTTTTTCCCAAACCTTTTGTCTTGCACTATAAAAATAAAAGAATCCTTGTCTTGGAGCAAGTCTGCTGAAGAAGGCACCAAAATCCTATCCTCCCTATTCCCCTAAATGATATTAATAATCCTCTTATCAATCCTTTCCAGGTAACTTCAATGTCATTAAGAATTAACATTCTAGGCCGGGCGCGGTGGCTCAAGCCTGTAATCCCAGCATTTTGGGAGGCCGAGGGGGGTGGATAACGAGGTCAAGAGATCGAGACCATCCTGCTCAACATGGTGAAACCCCATCTCTACTAAAAATACAATAAATTAGCTGGGCATGGTGGCGCGTACCTGTAATCCCAGTTACTCAGGAGGCTGAGGCAGGAGAATTGCCTGAACCCAGGAGGCGGAGGTTGCAGTGAGCCGAGATCGCACCATTGCACTCCAGCCTGGGTAACAAAAGAGCAAAACTCTGTCTCAAAAAAAAAAAAAAAAAAAGAAGAAGAATTAACATTCTAAATATGTAAGGCTATAGAAAGAAGGTACTGCCTATTCTCTTTGTCTCTCTCAAATCATTCTCGTCTGGTTTACCAAACAGAAGCACTAGCTAGGAGGATAAAAATATAGTTCCATATTCACTGGGTATAAAATAAACGTAGCCACTTGTGCAGGAAGCCTAACATTTTTACTACTTCCTAACTTTTTAAAACTTAAGGATAAGCCCATTTCCACAAGCTAACTTTACAGCTCCTTAATATTTTTAATCTGGACAATTTACTTTGCAGACTTTGTGGGTGTCTGCCTTTTTCAATTGTTTTACCCCAAAATATGCCTGAAATAACTTTCAATTTTAGGAAACCCCTGCAGGGAACCCTTATGGTATGTGAGTATGAACACTAAGTTGAAGAATATTATTTCACAGAAATCTAGGACTGTCAGTCTAGGGCTGAGTTCATTCTCTTCCTTCAGAGATAAAGTTTCAAGCTGAGTAGATTTAGAGAAAGGGTTCCTCATACAGTCATACACTAGTGCTGGAAAAAGGAGAGAAGATACTATTTAATTGGGCTTTGTGGTTCCTCCAGTTGGGTTATAGCAAGATTTGAGAGTTGTACCCTTCATTTTCAAGTCCAAGTGTCACAGAAAAATTTCAAGAACTTCTCTGGCAAGGTGGCAAGTCAGTTTCCTTTTAGATCTAAGACTCTTTTCACTTTAAGACAACATATTTTCTCCAGAACCTTTCAGAGACTTGTTCATTTGTTCATGTGATGAAAAACATCTGCTAAATAGGCTCGTTTCTGTAGCGATTTTTCATTTCCAAAGCACTCAGTAAAAGTTTGCTGTTTTCTTATGGGTATTCTGGCAATTCACCTTTCAACTCAAATATCCTGTAGAGAACTCTTCCTCTGATGAGCCACTGGATGTCTGCATGGTGCAGGAGGCTTATGTGCTGTTCGCCCAGGCTTTTGTTTGGGGCATTTTTTAAAACATTTTTTGCATAAATGGGTCTTTGATACAGGTAACCCGTTTTGTAGGAGTGTTCAGGATGTCACTGTATCTTCAAGTTTTTGATATCAGCATCTCTGTGAAGAAAGCAGTGTGCTGTAACATCAACACCAGGATTTCTTTCCTTTTTTTTTATTGCATTGTAGGTTTTGGGGTACATGTGAAGAACATGCAAGATAGTTGCATAGGTACACACGTGGCAGTGTGATTTGCTGTTTTCCTCCCCTTCACCTATATCTAGCATTTCTCCCCATGCTATCTCTCCCCAACTCCCCACCCCATGCTGTCCCTCCCCTATTCCCCCCAACAGACCCCAATGTGTAGTGCTCCCCTCCCTGTGTCCATGTGTTCTCATTGTTCAACACCAACCTATGAGTGAGAACGTGTGGTATTTCATTTTCTGTTTGTGTCAGTTTGCTGAGAATGATGTTCTCCAGGTTCATCCATGTCTCTACAAAGGACACAAACTTATCGTTTTTGATTGCTGCATAATATTCCATGGTGTATATGTGCCACATTTTCCCTGTCCAGTCTATCATCGATGAGCATTTGGGTTGATTCCAGGTCTTTGCTATTGTAAACAGTGCTGCAATGAACATTCGTGTGCATGTGTCCTTATACTAGAACGATTTATAATCCTTCGGATATATACCGATTGTAATGGGATTGCTGGGTCAAATGGAATTTTTATTTCTAGGTCCTTGAGGAATCGCCACATTGTCTTCCACAATGGTTGAACTAATTTACACTCCCACCAGCAGTGTAAAAGTCCTATTTCACCACATCCTCTCCAGCATCTGTTGTCTCCAGATTTTTTAATGATTGCCATTCTAATATAGTTTTGATTTACATTTCTCTAATGACCAGTGATGATGAGCATTTTTTCATATGTTTGTTGGCCTCATGGATGTCTTCTTTTGTAAAGTGTCTGTTCATATCCTTTGCCCACTTTTGAATGGGCTTATTTGTTTTTTTCTTGTAAATCTGTTTTAGTTCTTTGTAAATTCTGGGTATCAGCCCAGATGGGTAAACTGCAAAATTTTTTTTTCCATTCTGTTGGTTGCAGATTCACTCTAATGACTATTTCTTTTGCTGTGCAGAAGCTGTGGAGTTTGATTAGGTCCCATTTGTCTATTTTGGCTTTTGTTGCCAATGCTTTTGGTGTTTTGGTCATGAAGTCCTTGCCTACTCCTATGTCCTGAATGGTTTTGCCTAGATTTTCTTCTCGGGTTTTTATGGTGTTAGGTCTTATGTTTAAGTTTTTAATCCATCTGGAGTTAATTTTAGTGTAAGGTGTCAGGAAGGGGTCCAGTTTCTGCTTTCTGCACATAGCTAGCCAGTCTTCCCAACACCATTTATTAAACAGGGAATCCTTTCCCCATTGCTTGTTTTTGTCAGGTTTATCAAAGATTGTATGGTTGTAGAAATGTTGTGTTGCCTCTGATGCCTCTGTTCTGTTCCATTGGTCTATATCTCTGTTTTGGTACCAGTACCATGCTGTTTTGATTACTGTAGCCTTGTAGTATAGTTTTAATTCCAATAGTGTGATGCCTCCCACTGTGTTCTTTTTACTTAGAATTGACTTAGCTATGTGGGCTCTCTTTTGGTTCCATATGAAGTTTAAGGTAGTTTTTTCCAGTTCTGTGAAGAAGGTCATTGGTAGCTTTATGGGGATAGCATTGAATCTGTAAATTACTTAGGGCAGTATGGCCATTTTCACAACATTGATTCTTTCTAACCATAAACATGGAATGTTTCTCCATCTGTTTGTGTCCTCTCTTATTTCATTGAGCAGTGGTTTGTAGTTCTCCTTGAAGAGGTCATTTACATTCCTTGGTAGTTGTATTTCTAGGTATTTTATTCTCTTTGTAGCAATTGTGAATGGCAGTTCGTTCTTGATTTGGCTTTCTTTAAGTCTGTCATTGATGTATAGGAATGCTTGTGATTTTTGCACATTGATTTTATATCCTGAGACTTTGTTGAAGTTGCTTATCAGTTTCAGGAGATTTTGGGCTGAGACGATGATGTCTTCTAGATATACTATCATGTCGTCTGCAAAAGAGACAATTTGGCTTCCTCCTTTCCTATTTGAATACCCTTTATTTCTTTTTCTTGCCTGATTGCTCTGGCTAGAAATCCCAGTACTATATTAAATAGGAGTGGTGAGAGAGGGCATCCTTGTCTAGTGCCAGATTTCAAAGGGAATGCCTCCAGTTTTTGCCCATTCAGTCTGATATTGGCTGTCAGTTTGTCATAAATAGCTTTTATTATTTTGAGATATGTTCCATCAATACTGAGTTTATTGAGGGTTTTTAGCATAAAGGGCTGTTGAATTTTGTCAAAGGCCTTCTCTGCATCAATTGGGATAATCATGTGGTTTTTGTTTTTGGTTCTGTTTATGTGGTGAATGACGTTTATAGACTTGCCTCTGTTGAACCAGCCTTGAATCCCCGGGATGAATCCCACTTGATCATGGTGGATAAGCTTTTTGATTTGCTGTTGCAATTGGCTTGCCAGTATTTTATTGAAGATTTTTGCATCTATGTTCATCATGGATATTGGCCTGAAATTTTCTTTTCTTGTTGAGTCTGTGCCAGGTTTTGGTATCAGAATGACGTTGTTCTCATAAAATGACTTGGGAAGGATTCCTTCTTTTTGGATTATTTGGAATAGTTTCAGGAGGTATGGTAACAGTTCCTCTTTGTGTGTCTGGTAGAATTCGGCTGTGAACCCATCTGGACTCAGGCTTTTTAGTGTGGTAGGCTCTTAATTGCTGCCTCAACTTCAGATCTTGTTATTGGTCTATTCATGATTTCGACTTCTTCCTGGTTTAGGCTTGGGGGGAAGCAAGTGTCCAGGAATTTATCCATTTCTTCCAGGTTTACCAGTTTATGTGCATAGAGTTGTTTGTAATATACTCTGATGATGGTTTGAATTTCTGTGGAATCTGTGGTGATTTCCCCTTTATCGTTTTTTATTGCATCTGTTTGGTTATTCTCTCTTTTTTTTTAAATTAATCTGGCTAGTGGTCTATTTTATTGATATTTTCGAAAAACCAGCTCCTGGATTTATTGAAATTTTGAAGGGTTTTTTGTGTCTCTATCTCCTTCAGTTCTGCTCTGATCTTAGTTATTTCTTGTCTTCTGCTGGGTTTTGAGTTTTTTTGATCTTGCTCCTCTAGCTCTTTCAATTTTGATGATAGGGTGTCAATTTTGGATCTCTCCACTCTTCTCATGTGGGCACTTATTGCTATATATTTTCCTCTAGAGACTACTTTAAATGTGTCCCAGAGATTCTTGTATGTTGCGTCTTCATTTTCATTGGTTTGGAAGAACTTCTTTATTTCTGCCTTCATTTCATTGTTTATCCAGTCAACATTCAAGAGCCAGTTATTCAGTTTCCATGAAGCTGTGTGGTTCTGAGTTAGTTTCTGAATTCAGAGTTCTAACTTGATTGCACTTTAGTCTGAGAGACTGTTTGTTATAATTTCCGTTCTTTTGCATTTGCGTGATTTACTTCCAATTATGTGGTCAATTTTAGAGTAGGTGTGATGTGGTGCTGAGAATAGTGTATATTCTGTGGATTTGCGGTGGAGAGTTCTGCAAATGTCTATCAGATCTGCTTGTTCCAGGTCTGAGTTCAGGTCCTGGATATCCTTGTTAATTTTCTGTCTGGTTGATCTGTCTAATATTCATAGTGGAGTGTTAAAGTCTCCCACTATTATTGTGTGGGAGTCTAAGTCTGTTTGTAAGTCATTAAGAACTTGCGTTATGTATTGGATGCTCCTGTATTGGGTCCATATATGTTTAGGATGGTTAGCTCTTCTTGTTGTATCGATTCTTTTACCATTATGTAATGGCCTTCTTTGTCTCTTTTGATCTTTGTTGCTTTGAAATATTTTTTATCAGAGATGAGAATTGCAACTCCTGCTTTTTTTTTTTTTTTTTTTCTCTCCATTTGCTTGGTAAATCTTCCTCCGTCCCTTTATTTTGAGCCTTTGTGTATCTTTGCATGTGAGATGGGTTTCCTGGATACAGCACACCGATGGGTTTTGGCTTTTTATCCAATTTGCCAGTCTCTGTCTTTTGATTGGTTCATTTAGTCCATTTACATTTAGGGTTAATATTGTTATGTGTGAATTTGATCCTGCCATTTTGATGCTAGCTGGCTGTTTTGCCCGTTAGTTGATGCAGATTCTTCATTTTGTTGATGCTCTTTAACATTTGGTATGTTTTTGGAGTGGCTGATACTGGTTGTTCCTTTCTATGTGTAGTGCCTCTTTCAGGAGCTCTTGTAAAGCAGGCCTGGTGGTGACAAAATCTCTGAGTACTTGCTTGTTCACAAAGGATTTTATTTTTCCTCACTTATGAAGCTCAGTTTGGCTGGATATGAAATTCTGGGTTGAAAGTTCTTTTCCTTAAGGATGTTGAATATTGTCCCCTACTCTCTTCTGGCATGTAGGGTTTCTGCTGAGAGATCTGCTGTGAGTCTGATGGGCTTCCCTTTGTGGGTAACCCGACCTTTCTCTCTGGCTGCCCTTAGCATTTTCTCCTTCATTTCAACCCTGTTGAATCTGACGATTATGTGCCTTGGGGTTGCTCTTCTTGTGGAATATCTTTGTGGTGTTCTCTGTATTTCCTGGACTTGAATATTGTCCTGCCTTGCTAGGTTGGGAAGTTTTCCTGGATAATATCTTGAAGAGTATTTTCCAGCTTGGATTCATTCTCTTCATCACATTCAGGTACACCTATCAAACGTAGATTAGGTCTCTTCACATAATCCCACATTTCTTTAAGACTTTGTTCATTTCTTCTTGTGCTTTTTTCTCTAATCTTGCCTTCTCATTTTATTTCATTGAGTTGATCTTTGACCTCTGATATCCTTTATTCTGCTTGGTCAATTTGGCTGTTGAAACTTGTGCATGCTTCGCGAAGTTCTCATGTTGTGTTTTTCAGCTCTATTAATTCACTCATTTTCCTCTCTAAGTTGTCCATTCTTGTTATCATTTCCTCAAATCTTTTTTCATGGTTCTTAGTTTCTTTGCATTGAGTTAGAACATATTCCTTTAGCTCACAGAAGTTTCTCACTACCCACCTTCTGAATTCTGATTCTGTCATTTCATCACACTCATTCTCCATCCAGCTTTGTTCCCTTGCTGGTGAGGAGGTGTGATCCCAAGTAGGAGGAGAGGTGTTATGGTTTCAGATGTTTTCCTCCTTTTTGTGCTGGTTCATCCCATCTTTGTAGATTTATCCACCTGTCGTCTGTGTAGTTGCTGATTTTCAGATTGGGTCTCTGAGTGAACGTCCAGGTTGTTGATGGTGAAGTTATTACTGTTTCTTAGTTTTCCTTCTAAGAGTCTGGCCCCTCTGCTGTAGGACTGCTGAGGTCCACTCCAGGCCCTGCTTGCCTGTGGATCACCTGCAGCAGCTGCAGAGCAGTAAGGGTTGCTACCAGTTTCTTCTTCTGCTGTCTTTGTCCCAGAATGATGCCCACCAAATATCAGTCTGATCAGTCTTTTGTGAGGTGACTCTTTGGATATACGGGGGTCAGGGAGCTGCTTGAGGAGATAGTCTGTTCTTTATAGGAGCTCAAGGGTTGAGCTGTGAGCTCCATTGTTCTTTCAGAGCTGCCAGGCGGGTACATTTAAGTCTGCTGCAGAAGAACTCATAAACCACCTTTTTTTCCCCAGGTGCTCTGTCCCGGGGAGTTAGGGCTTTATTTATGAGTGTCCGTCATGCTGCTGCCTTTTTTTTTTTTTTTTCAGGGCTGCCCTGCTCAGCAAGGAGGCAGCCTAGTCTCTGTCTGGCTGCAGAGGCTTTGCTGAGCTCTGCCCTGCTGCTGTTGAGCTTCCCTGTAGTCCTGTAAACTCCATGGGTGTGGTTAGAACTGCCTTGGCAATGGTGGCCCGCCTCTGTAATGGCAGACTCTCTCTGTTATGGCGGGTTGCCTCGGCAATGGCAAGCTGCCTCAGCAATGGCGGACTACCTCCATAGGAGTGGAGTGCCTCGGTAATGGCTGACACCCCTCCCCTACCAAGCTGCACCATCCTGGGTTCAGCTTTGCTTGCCTTGAAACTCTCTACCCCAAGCATTTCCAATTGCTGTTTTTTTTGTTTGTTTTTGTGGGGGTGGGACCCACCGAGCCTGGTCACCTGGCTCCCTGCCTCAGAACCTTTTTTTTTTTTTTTAAGTTGAACTGTTGACTCTCTCCTAGGAGTTCCAGTCATCTGCTGAAAAGGCGCCGGGATCTGTGTGATTTCCCGTGTGGCGACCCACTGCGCTGGCTGAAATAATGGTGCTGCCCGGGGATCTCCTGGCCAGCTTAAAGGGCAACCAGAGAGAGCCGCCGCACTGTGGAGTTGGCAAAACAGCGGTGCAGGCTAAAACAGCCGTGCTGGCCAAAACAGCCCTGCTGGCGACCTGTAGGGCTCCTCTGCCTAGGAATCTCCTGGTCTGTGGGCCTTAAAGATCCATCTGGAAAGGCGGCGTCCACTCACCCTCTGCACTTTAACTGGGAGCTGCAATCCTGAGCTGCTCCTGAAAGGGCCGTCTTGGATCTTTTCCTCTTTCCTATTTTTATAATGATGGAAAATGACTTATGGAGACAACCACTGATGGAGCACCTGGAGTGTAGATAGCAGACCTCTGGTTATCAGATACGTTGTTACAACATTATACATTGGCCTTCATTTTGTAAATTCATCATTTGCAAGTCTTATTAGTGACAGCATGACAAATATTAGTGAGATTTGTTGATTCATCATTCTGGATAGAAAAGCTGCTGCTTTTCAGTTAATGACACAAAACCTTTTTAGGATCATATGAGATATCATCAATAAATCAAGTCTTTTCAATAAATAAAGTCTTTTAAATTTTGCACTGCATCTTGCCCCAGCATTTGAATGTTATTATTAGATTCTCACCAACTATGCATATTTTCCTTTGCTAATTTCTGCTGCTAAATAATTTGCTTCCTAAACCTTTTGACTAAACATGATTTTTGAACAAAAGCCTTACTGTTTTTATAGTCCAAAAGCCATTTGAAAATAGTGAATTTCCTTTCTTGTAGAGTGGCTGTGATTTATAGTTATGATTGCTAGTTTTGTAAGTTGCATGCCACTGACAGTGCACAATGGGATAGGACAACCTGGACCGAGTCCATATAAAACGCTTGAGAAGTAGCTTTCATTATAGAGACAGAATTTCTTTGTGTCCCTTGTTGCACTAGTGTACTGAGCTATGCTCTGAAGACTGAAATTCTTCATCACCAACCTTTTCAGAAATGTCTGTAGCTCTATACCTAAAATGGTTCTCTTCTTTCTCACATCTTGCCTTCCAAAATTGCAGCACTGGACTTTCAGTTTTGTTACACACAAATGTTAATAAAATATAAAAACAGACATAACCAAACAAGAAAATCAGAAAAGTACAAAAACTTCACCAAAGAATTCACTTCTAACCCCCATGATCCACATTTTTGCAATGTTTACAACAAAGTGGCTGAGGGACAGCTGAGTTGTGGCATGTAAAAACTCCTTCCTTAGAATGAAAACTTCACTCTGATTTTCTACTTCACAGTCAGTTCACGCCATAAGTCAGCTGACACTGCATAAGAGGAGCCTGGGAGAAGCCGATGTCCCCCTCCTCCCATCCTTCCCTCTGCAATAGTAGCACATGGGTCTGCCTATACATAATACCAAAAGGGCTGAAAGATCCCTAAGAAAATGGTTAACAGGGCTGCACAATCATTGTTCACTACTGTGAGAACAGCGTCATGCAGCACACAAATAAAAAACTTTGTAGTCACAATTTCTCCAGCAACATCTCTTAGGACCCCCATTGAGAAACCCACCTCCAACACCAAATGATCTCCTAGGAGAGGTCATTTTCATTTGACTTGGATCCTTCTGTGGCTTGACTTGCAAGTTCAGGTTTGGCTCCTCCCTCATTCACCACCTGCAGAGTAGACATTGGTTTTGTCCGCCCCAGCTCCTCAGTATTCTCTGGTACCTGCTGGTTATTTTTTAACTTCTGCTGTGTTGTTTTGATCTGATTTATCAGTAGATTCCAGGTTAGCTTCTTTCCCATATCTCTGGTTTCAGTTAAGCTGTGATGGATCCTTTGGACTCTTCACCACCTCACGGAAATTGTATTTTCTAAACAACATATAATCTTTCACAATGCTCAGACAACAGACAGCTTTGATTATTTCTACTACCACTATGTACTGTGGATTAGTGCAACTCACTTTATGTTCTGAATAAGGTGCACACGATTCCTGCCAATTTTCTGATAACTTCTTCTTTATTTGTGTGACTATTATTTAGAGATTTGTACATAATCTGAAATGCCCTTTGTTTGGAGCTTTAAACCAGGGTTCCAAACACATTTCTCCATATTTTCTCATATCTTCTAAAAAAGCTTTGCATGTGCCTGAGATGGGTAACATTCATAGAATAACTTGAGTCTTCTTCTTGGTTTTGTACATATCCTGGAGAATATGATGTACCAATTTCTCAGCTTCTATCCCAAGTGTCTTGATGAAGATGTTATTTGCTCCACTTTCCATTGACTGGCATCTTCTTTGCCTCATCTCTGTAGATGCCTTAGTGTCACCAACTTCTTTCTTTAAGGCAGCCTCCACATCATCTTCTCCCTCACGTCCAGAGGGACGATCCTTGTCTGTAAACTTTTCTGGTCTATATATGTCGCCGTATGCGTCGAGCAGACTGCAGGCCTCCACGCACCTGTGCTCGTTCAAGTTGCAGGTGATGAGCATGCCCTGTAGCCCCGGCTCTCACTGATGGGTCCCGCTGGTGTTGCAGCACCCAGCCCGCTTGGCCAGCACAAATTGAGCCTTGTCTTCGCGCTTCCTGTAGCCAGGCTGAGTAGGCTGCAGGACTGGGGGCCGCCATGGTGTGTGCGAGCTGAGAGGAAAGAGAAACGTTTCTCTGTTGCTGTGGCATCCTCACCTCCCTGCGAACTTCTATATGGTTTAGGAGTATGAACAGAAGAAGCATGATGGCTTCGACATTTGGGATACATATGCCTTTTTTTTTGAGACGGAATCTTGCTCTGTCGCCCAGGCTGGAGTGCTGTGGCGCAATCTCGGCTAACTGAAACCTCTGCCTTCCGGGTTCAAGCAATTCTCCTGCCTCAGCCTCCCTGAGTAGCTGGGATTACAGGCACGCACCATGCCAGCTAATTATTGTATTTTTTAGTAGAGACAGGGTCTTGCCATGTTGACCAGGTTGGTCTCGAATTCCTGACCTCAGGTGATCTGCCCACCTTGGCCTCCCAAAATGCTGGGATTACAGACGTGAGCCACTGCAGCAGGCCTTTTTACCTCCAAACCATAAGGGTAGTTTTGAATCACTTAAGTGTTTTTGTCTTCTCACAAAGGTTTCGTGGACATCATATCTTTCTCTTTTCGAAGAAACAAATTTCTTCTGAAATCCTGTTAGTGTTTTATGAAGGCATCTAGCCAGTGCAGTTTCCTGGATCAGATTCATGTTTGTATGATCACGAAATCTCAGGAAACTAAACAGGATCCAAAAGCAATTTCCTTTGTGTGGTGATTACCTTAGAGTTCGATGTGGAAAAAACCATATATGTGTATATTAGGCATGTGTGTGTGTATATATATATGTCTTTTACAAAACATTCATCACTTTACTATATATGTGTATATATATGTGTGTATATACATGGTTTATGCATGTTGTCGCCGTATGCATTGAGCAGACTGTAGGGCCTCCACACACTTGTGCTCGTTCACGTTGCAGTTGATGAGGATGCCCTGTAGCCCTGGCTCTCACTGATGGGGCATATATATACACACACACACATGCACACACATATAGTAAAGTGATGAATATTTTGTAAAAGCCAAAAAAATTGCCTTCTGGGCACTCCATACCATTTAGGGAATGCTAAATATCACTTAGGACATAAGACTCATGGTTTGACACTCAGCATGAAAAAATATCTATTAAGAAAATTTAGACTGGCATGGTGGTTCACACCTGTAATTCCTGGCACTTTGGGAGGTTGAGGTGGGTGAGGCTTGAGGTGAGGAGTTCGAGATCAGCTTGGCCAACATGTTGAAACCCTGTCTTTACTAAAAGTACAAAAATTAACTGGGTGTGGTGGTGCATGCCTGTAATCTCAGCTACTTGGGAGGCTGAGGGAGGAGGATTACTTGAGCCCAGGAGACAGAGGTTGCAGTGAGCTGAGATCATTACCACTGTACACCAGCCTGGGAGATCGAGCAAGACTCTGTCTCCAAAAAAAAAAAAAAAAAAGAAAACTTATACAAAGTTTATAATTTCAGTAAGTAAATAAGTGTCATAAATGATTATTAGTGGAAGGATTTCTCTTTAACTTATTTGGATTATCCCCCCCCGACCCATAACCAGATTTTTACTTTATTTTGTAGGGACTGCCACATGCATCTATGGTCTGTGTCTACTAATTGGTGTAAGTATTGACCACTTAAGGTGTTTTAATGAAATAGTAACCTCTGAAATGTTTCCCCACTTCCTGACAAATCCCTGTGTACATTTATCATTGTGGTATATATACAGAAAAGTTATCAGGGCCAGGTGGATCACTTGAGCCCAGGAGTTTGAGACCAGCCGGGGCAACATGGTAAAACTCTGTCTCTATAAAAAATACAAAAAAATTAGCAGGATGTGATGGTGTGTGCTTGTAGTCCCAGCTACTTGGGAAGTGAGGTGGGAGGACTGATTGATTGATTAGGAAGTTGAGGCTGTAGTGAGCCATGGTCATGCCACTGCACTTCAGCCTGAGAGACAGAGTTAGACCGTCTCAAAAGGAGAGAGAAAAAAAGAAAAGTTATCAGGAATAGGGAATACTTTTGAAAGAGCACTTGGATAGGATGGAAGTCAGCTATTAGAGGATAACATCCTAACTGGACTTCCATTAGCAAATGTCCTTTTTTCCCAATGGGTAACAGAGTATATATTTCTTGGCTTTGCAAGAATATAAAAAAATCCCATTCATTAACTTAGCTTGAATAAACAATTCCCCTGATTTCTAAGATAAGATACAGTTACTTATGAATGCATACAGGTAGAATCTGGTGCATGTGTTTATCTCAAATCCAGGACTGTTTTTATATTTACAGACCATGCGCTTCAAGTTTAAGTGTTCCCAGTTAAAGTTGTCAAGGCAGGAGGCTGAGTGAGGACACACCAGCTTTACCTGCCTTGAGGCACTCCTGGGATTGATTGGTTTCCTCAGAGCCACAAAATTTTTTATTATTCCTCTGCATATATCAGGCCATGGAACTGTGTGGCCTTCTGGGACTTCTGCTGCTTGTAAAACGGCACAACATTTTTGTTGGCCGAAGTGCAGGGTGAGAATTGCTCATCACCCTTGCAGAGTAACTGGAGACCTCTTTTAGGGTCATTGGTTAACCTGCACCAGAGGGCAGTTAATGAGCCAAAGAAGGAAATACTAACATTAAATTAGAAAATGTAAAGAAGGATTCCTCCAAGCATCAGATGAGCCAGGAGGGGTAGAAACATTGAGAGTGAGAATCTGGGAAATAACCAAGTGCTTTGTTTTTTTCTAAGGTATGTAGAACTCATTACTGTTGATGGAAGCAAAATCAACAAGGCTGAGTGCCTTGAATAAGTCAGAGGTTAGAAACCCTCCGGCTCAACTTTATTGGTCAATTTTCTTTATGTGAGCAAAGAATTCTGTAAAGAGAAGCCTGTTTGCCCTACTGGAAGAGCAGTCATTGCTTTTATAAATGATCAGCACCACGTATCTTTACATATAGTTTTATCAGACTTAAAATATTTCGGTTTCTTAGTGGTACAGCAATTATAGATAGATTAAAACAAAATGCTTAAAATTCAACCCCAAGAAGATGGAATTGGTCTTAGAAGATGGTAGTCTTTGGGCTGAGACATAAGTTGGGTACTAGATGTCTCTTACTGGAAGGTCCTACCGAATTCTGATCTAAATGATTATAATTGAGCCAGCGGGAGTGGAAAAAAAATTCAGGTGGTATAATGCAGGAATTATAAATCAGGCCTTGGAATTGGCAGACCAGGTACAAAATCCCTATTAATTTCAGTGTTATTTAACAGAGTAGAGTTACAGTATATAGTTAACAAAATAGTTGTACAGAGTTTTATTTAGTTCTTTTGGTTTTAAAGAATAGTCATCTATTCCAACAATTAAAAGAATTTTAGCATATCATTATGATACACACACACACACACACATGCACACACACATTGGTGAGAAAGATTATCTCTTAAAAATCCAAGAGCAAGATTTGTAATAGAACAACTTCCGTGGAAATGGAACAGAAAGGGGGAAATGATTTGGAACCCAAGACAAGTCTGGGATCCGCAGATGTAGAAGTCCATTAATTTTACTCTGAGCATCCAATTTTAATATGAAGACACTGTACATCTCTTGTCTTCTCTGTGCTCCCTTGGCTACCAAAGGACTTGTGTTTTCTGTATTTTATAATTGAGACTCCTGGAACAGGCCAGTTTGGGGACAGACTTATTGGCCAGGTCACATTTAGCCCAGCGACTAGTTTATGGATTGGCTGGTGATGGAACAGACAGGCCTTTACTCCTAATCTAATTAAAGATGTTAATTAAGAAGGCTACCCTTGGCTGGGCATGGTGGCTCATGCCTGTAATCCAGCACTTTGGGAGGCCAAGGCGGGAGGATCACCTGAGGTCAGGAGTTCGAGACCAGCCTGACCAACATGGAGAAACCCTATCTTTACTACAGGTATGAAAAATTAGCTGGGTGTGGTGGCACATGCCTGTAATCCCAGCTACTCAGGAGGCTGAGGCAGAAGAATTGCTTGAACCCAGGAGGCGGTGGTTGCAGTGAGCTGAGATCGCGCCATTGCACTCCAGCCCGGGCAACAAGAGCAAAACACCATCTAAAAAAAAAAAAAAAGGAAGAAGAAAAGAAGGCTACCCTTCCTTCAGTGAGGGAATGGGTAGACAGGTTCCTTTTGCTAAGGTGTGACTGGCACACTGAATGATATGACAGACCTTGAGAGTTTGTTATGGATAAGTTAGATCTGCATGCCATCCTACTTTCTGATTATACTTCTTCATAATCATTGGGACACAAGTGGAAGGAAGATAAAGGTTCCCTTTATTTGAGAGCAAAACTTCTGAATTTCCATTCAATGAAACTCAGATACCCTCTCTAGGTAAGACAACTTTGTAACTATTCACCTCAGAAATATAACCATAAAGAAATTGCCCCATAGGTAAGTGACAGAGCTGAGTGAATCTTAAGCAAAATGGTCAAGTAAGCAATGAGAGTTTTTGTAATTGTCATTCTTTCTTTTAAAACCCAGAGTCGTTTTATATACTAGCAAATTGAAGGCACCTTTACTTTGGGAGGAAGAGGATGTGACTTAGTTGGCAGATAACCTTAAATCATACCTTTGCCCCATATTTCATAGACTTGGGTAAATAAATGAGCTTCTTTGAGCTTTAATCTCCTCAATGCCAGATATAACTATCTACCATGGTTGAATGTTTTCCCCAAATTCATGTATTGAAAACTCAATCCCCAATGCAACAGTGCTGAAAGGTGAGTCCCTTTGGGAGGTGTTTGGGTCGTGAGGGCTTTGCCCTTATAAATAGATTAATGCCATCAAACTAGAACTTGATGGAGGGAGTTAGTCTCTCTTGACCTTCTGACTTTCCTCATATAAGAAAACAGCAGAAAAGCCCTCACCAGACACCAAATGCTGATGCATTGCTCTTGGACTTCCCAGTCCCTAGAACTGTGAGAAAATAAAATACTGTTTTTTATAAATTACCCAGTTTCAGATCTTTTGTGGTAGTAGAACAAAAAGATGAAGACACTATCATACAAGGTTGTTGTTCTAAATATTGTCTGAAAGAGGTGGGCATATGATGGATAATTATTTCATAAATACTTAAAATAAAGATGAAAGGAATACCTAAGAACTCACATTTTATAGTTGTGGGAACTAGGGCCTGAGAATTATTTTTGTTGTTTAAGTTCAGTCAGCTTACTTAGTCAAAACTAGAACCCAGGTCTCTCGACCTCCTAGGCTAGTATTTTTTCAAGCTACGTCTAAGTTTTTCTACAATTCTAAAAACTTGCTGTTAAGACTCTAGATGTGTGCGAAGTTGTAGCTTCCAGTTGCCTACAATGAACAAAACTATTTTTACTATTAGGCGGAATTTCTTTGTTTCTTTTTTTTTTTCTTTTTTGGGATGGAGTCTTGCTCTATTGCCCAGGCTAGAGTGCAGTGGCATGATCTCAGCTCACTGCAACCTGTGCCTCCTGGGTTCAAGCTATTCTCCTGCCTCAGTCTCCCCGAGTAGCTGAGACTACAGGTATATGCCACCATGCCTGGCTAATTTTTTTTTTTTTTTTTTTTGCTAGAGAGGGTGTTTCACCATGTTGGTCAGTCTGGTCTCGAACTCCTGACCTCAAGTGATCTGCCTTCCTTGGCCTCCCAAAATGCTGGGATTATAGGCATGAACCACCGTGCCCAGCCAAAGTTCTTTTTTTTAAAAAAGAATATATCTGGTCCTTATTTCTGTGAAGACTGAATAACTGTTAATAGCCCAAATTATGAACTATCCTAGAAGAATGTGTTTTAATAGTAACCCAAGTCTTAAAGAAGTGAAACTCCTTAGCTAGGCATCCCCAAGCCTCCCTGGCCTCCTGCAGCTCCAAGATCAAGGAGCTCTGAGATCAACCTGTAGCTCTAAGATCAAGGAGCCAGTCTTGTTCCAGACTGAAAGGCCATGAAACACAAGTTACTTGAGCTCACCTGGCTGAACGTCACAATCCAGAAGTGTATTCCATGCTATGCACTCCTCTGCCACGTGAGCAAAGTGTGTCATGGTGCAGTGGAAACTTTGTGTAATTCGTTCTATCTTAAATTGCCAAGGAGTTGAATTTTATGAAATATTTAAGGACTAGATTCTAGAAGACCTTCATGGGATACAATTGGTTTGTTCACATAATTGTTTTTCTTCTTTGCCCAGGAGTATAAGATTTTCCAAGCATGTCTTCCTTCTTCTACTTCGAATTCCTTCACAGACTCTTGTTGTCTATTTTGTGTAAAGCACCATGGGAAATACAAAATGATATTTTATATGCTCTCTTACCCAATAGAGCTTGTTTTCTGGTTGCTATATGAATGGAGACTCCATGAAGTCTGGAATTTTGTCTGTTTTATCCACTGTTGGGATCTAGTGCCTAGAACAGCATCTTGCAGAGAAAATGCACCTAAGAAACATTTGTGGAATGCATGAATGAACATTAGTCATAACTAACAAACATTTATATGTGTAATATCCATCCTCTGTCTCTCTCATTTTTTCTTTAGAGACAGGTTCTTTCTATGTTGCTCAGTGTGGACTCAAACTCTTGGGCTAAGCTGATCTTCCCACCTTGGCCTTCCAAGTAAGTGGGATTACAGGCATGTGCCACAGTGCTTGACTGTGCCCCCTAGTATTTTTGTTTTTTAAGACAGAGTCTCACTCTGTTGCCCAGGCTAGAGTACAGTGGCACGATCACAGCTCACTGCAGACTCCACCTCCCGGGTTGCAGTGATTCTCCTGCCTCAGCCACCTGAGTAGCTGGGATTACAAGCATGCACCACCACACTCAGCTATTTTTTGTATTTTTAGTAGAGACAGGGTTTCACCATATTGGCCAGGGTGGTCTTGAACTCCTGACCTCAAGTGATCCATCCACCTCAGCCTCCCAAAGTGCTGAGATAACAGGTGTGAGCTACCACGCCTGGCCTGCCTCCTACTATTTTAAGTACAATTGCTGCCTCATTTGATCCTCACAATTCCATGAGGTAGAAACTATTAACATTCCCATTTCGCAAATGGGGAAACTAAGGCTTAGAAAGATTAAGTAACTTTTTCAGTGTTGCCCAGTGGTGATCCTGGGATTTGTAGCAAAGTCAGCTGTCCCTGGAATCCATGCTCTTGGCCGCTTTGTTCTGTTGCCTCTGCGTACTATGCTGTCTTCTCCCTCAGAGTAACATGCACTCCTTACCTGTTTTTATAACCCAAATCCAGAGGTGTTTACAATGGTGTCACATCTGTGATGTAAACAACAATGGGCTGGAAAGTTTTGGAGGGTCTGAACCAGATGCGGGACTAAAGCTGCCCTTGAGGAATAGGAAGGCCTTAAACAGGTGAGAGGTAGAGCTCCTCTCACTTAGACTTCTGGGAGAAGATGGCTTGAAAATCCTCTCTACAATGTTATAATCTCATAACATATTATAGTATAATTTTTCATCTTTAACCCAGCTTCATCATCTTAAACAGCTTGTGTGGGTGAGAATACAGTCTTGTTCATATGTCTATATAAGCTCAGCACCCAGCATGGCACCTTCTCTTTGATTTGATTGAAATTAAATTATTGTTGATGGCAAGTAGGATGGGCTTTGGAAAGTATTCTTGCCAAAACTTGAATTCTGATAAGCTTTCCTTCTTTATGTTTTTTTCCAACTCTTCCTCTGCTTTTGTAGAAGTTCTAAAGAAAAAAAGAACACAACTCTTCATATGAAATCATTTTTGACATCTTCGGAGATTTCTCCAGGTTCTGGCCCAAGCCTGACTGTTGTTCTGTTCCACCTACATTCTTCCTACACTTGAGGGATTTCAAAAAATGTACTTAATGATTTGGACTTATTTTAATTTTCTCTAACTTATTTATTTTCTCTGAGGTTAAGAACATTTTGTGAATTCACAAACCAAAGATATTTTACAAATGATATAATAGCTTTAAAAACCTTGGATCAGAGTTAGAATATTTCCCCAAGGAAAGGAAATATACAAAATAGTCACATGATTGATTGAAAAAACAAAGCAAGAGAACTAAAATATCCTCCTAAATTAGTTCCTAAGGTACACTCTTTTTCCATTCTGAAACATTGACTAGTCTGCACTGTTTGTTTTTTGAAGTGAAACTTTGGTGGGAACATTTGTAACCGAATTTTCTGTGTATTTCCCAGTAACCTTCTTTCTCTTGCCAACCATTTTGCTATGAACTCAGGCATTTATCCTCATATGTTTTCCAGCCTGTCCAGGTGTTCATCTCTCTTGTTCTCAATAAATACCCTACTACATTTTCAAGTCAAGCTTCTGGAAAGGTAGTTTGGTCACCATGTCTTTGTAGAGAATGATTATAATGCAAATTTTCTTTTCTTTGTTCATAACAAGGAACACAAACCCCTGCTGTGAATTTCACTTTGTTCGTAGAGTCTTTACAGTCTGAGGATCTGATATTAGTAAACAAGTCAGTTTTGGAAATGATGGCTATCCGAAGAAGAGTGACAAATCCTGAATGACCTAATTGATAAGTTGACAAAGCTATTGAAATTGCTAAATTGACAAACCAAAATTGATAAACGTTTTTTGAGCAGTGACTGTATGCAAAGCCAAACTTCCAATTGAAATTTGCTTTCTACTGAACAGAAGCAAAGATGTCGGGGCTTGGAGTAGTCATGTTGTTAGCAATGTCCTTCCTTGTTCCTGCCAGTATGAACACGATCACTGACCAGAATGAACTCTTCCCACCCTGTTTCTCTTTCTAACTTACTGTAATTCTGTAAGAATTTTACTCTTACATCCAGATCAGTCAGTTTTTATAACTGACATTTTCTAATGCATTCAGCTCCATTAGTAGTGCCACCAAATACTACTTCTGATTTACTTTGGAATTAATTCAAACTTTTTTCTTCAGATTTTATCATGCTAAGAAACATTTCTCATGCCTGCAAGACCTAATATCTATTTCTACAAGTCAAATTAAAAAATATTGATGGGGCTGGGCACGGTGGCTGACGCCTGTAATCCCCGCACTTTGGGAGGCAGAGGTGGGTGGATCATGAGGTCAGGATATTGAGACCTTCCTGGCCAACATGGTGAAACCTCGTCTCTACTAAAATACAAAAAATTAGCTGGGAGTGGTGGCACACACCTGTAGTCCCAGCTACTTGGGAGGCTGAGGCAGGAGAGTTGCTTGAACCCGGAGGCAGAGGTTGCAGTGAGCTGAGATCATGCCAATGCACTACAGCCTGGGTGATAGTGTGAGACTCTGGCTCTAAAAATATATATGGACTTATCTCTGCCCCAATATCAGTAGCTATCGGGGACTCAGGAGGCTCTAAGGATACAGAAATAATAGTAGTAGAAATAGCAATCGTAATAGTAGTAAAAGTAGTAAAAATCATAGAAATGATAGTATTTACTGAATGCTTTCTACCCAGGCACTGTGCTAAGCACTTTATTTTCAGTGACAAAACCAAGGCTGAGAGAGGTTGAAATAACCTTACACAGTCCAAGTGGTAGAGCCAGAAAATACATTGTTTCTTAAAATTTTGGTAGAACTCACCCGTGAAACCACCTGGATGTGCTTTTTTTGAGAAGGGAAGTTTTTGACTATCATTTTAATTTCCCACTTTTTTTTTTCTTTTTTAAAATTTTTATTGGATTTTAGGTTTTGGGGTACATGAGCAGAGCATGCAAGACAGTTGCATAGGTACACACATGGAATTTCCCACTTTTAATTGGATAGATCGAATTTTTTTTCTGGGCTTATTTATTTTTGAGATGGAGTCTCACTCTGTCACCCAGGCTGGAGTACAGTGAGGTGATCTTGGCTCACTGCAGCCTCTGCCTGCCAGGTTCAGGAAATTCTCCTGCCTTGTTTTGTATTTTTATTAGAAACAGTTTTGTCATGTTGGCCAGGCTGGTCTTGAACTCCTGACTTCTGGTGATCCACTGGGCTCGGCCTCCCAAAGTGCTGGGATTACAGGCATGAGCCACTATGCCTGGCCATATTTATTTTCTTCGATTGAGTTCTTATGTTTTTCAATGCCCTTATTTTCCTTGCACTAAATAATTTAATGTGGGCTTTATGTCACTTTGTTCTCTTCCTCACTGCTATCTCACATCTTTTGCTTATATTTTCTAGAATAATTCTGAGTCACTAGGTGTGCAGTGGTGCGATCACGCACTGCAGCCTCCACCTCACGGGTTCAAGTGACTCTCCTGTCTCAGCCTCCTGAGTAGCTGGATTTCTCTGGATTTCATCATGTTAAGAAACCTTTCTCATGCCTGCAAGACCTAATATCTATTTCCTTAAGTCAAATTCAAAAACATTGATAGACTTATCTTTGCCCCAATATCAGTAGCTGTAGGGGCATATATTATCCTTCATTTGATAAGAAACTAACTGGTGAGTTCTACTAAACTTTTAAAAACAGTGAATTTTCTGGCTCTACCACTTGGACTGTGTAAGGTTATTTCACCTCTTTGAGCCTTGGTTTCTTCTTTTGTAAAACAAAATTGAAACTGAGAATAAAGATAATGTATGCCTCTACAGCTACTGCCCTATAATATATAAGGACATATATTATCTTTTTCTTTGTTTTGGTCCTAGCACTTTAAAGATGACTTTCACATTGTTTAAAATTTCTATGCCCTTACTTATCTATTTTTTGTCTGCTTGTTCTATCAGTTACAGAGAGAGGTGTGTTGAAGTTTCCCACTATGATTGGTAGATAATTCTATTTTTTTTTTAGTGGTTTCCATTTTTGCATTATAGAATTCAAACTTATGCTAGTAGGTCACCAACTTCAGAATAATGATATCTTCCTGGTGAATTGAATTTTTATCATTGTGGAAATGTTCCTTTTTATCGTTAGCAAAGCTTTTTACCTGAACACCTATTTTGTGTGACAGTATAAGTTTAGTAGGTACATCCTGAGTCAGTTTGGTCTGCTATAACAAAGTACAATAGACTGAGTGACTTATAAGTAACAGATATTTATGATTTATAGTTCTGGAGGCTGGAAGTCTGAGTTCAGGGTGCCAGCATTTGGGTTGGAGTGAGGGCTCTCTTCCAGGTTACAGGCTACCATCTTCCCGTTGTATCCTCACATGGCAGAAAGAGAGCTGGAGAGCTTTCTTGGATCCTTTGATAAAGGCATGCATTCTGTTTATGAGCATTCCACATTCATGTGCTTGCCTACGAAAGACCCACCTCCTCATACCATCACACTGGGGACTAGGATTTAAACATATTGATTTTGCAGGAACAAATTTCAGTCTATAACATTAGGTTTTTTTTTTTTTTTTTTTCTTGAGATGGAGTTTCGCTCTTGTTACCCAGGCTGGAGTGTGCAATGGCGCGATCTCGGCTCACGGCAACCTCCGCCTCCTGGGTTCAGGCAATTCTCCTGCCTCAGGCTCCTGAGTAGCTGGGATTACAGGCGCGCGCCACCATGCCCAGCTAATTTTTGTATTTTTAGTAGAGATGGGGTTTCACCAAGTTGACCAAGATGGTCTCGATCTCTTGACCTCGTGATCCACCTGCCTCGGCCTCCCAAAGTGCTGGGATTACAGGCTTGAGCCACCACGCCCGGCAGGTTTTTTTGCATTTATATTTAGCATGTTTTAGCTATTTCCATCATTTACGTTCAGACTTAAAAAAATTAAGTTGTGTGTTATGAACTGAATGTATCTCTCCAAAATTCATACCCAGAAGCCCTAATTCCTTCAATGTGTCTGTATTTGGAGATGGGCCTCTAAGGAAGAAATTAAGCTTAAATGTGATATAATCACTTACCTCCTAAAAGGTGAGAGCCAAAATCAATGATCCTTTGATCTCAGTTTCTATTTTTTTCAGAATATTCTACCCCCAAATTAAAATAAATTTATATATAGCTCATTAATTTATGTGATACAGGTATTATTCTTATTTTGGTAATTACACCAAGGTATATGGGTGTTAGAAGCAATTTTCTTTCCTTATATATATACATTTTTAAAAATTACACTTTAGGTTCTGGGGTACATGTGAAGAACATGCAGGATTGTTGCATAAGTACATACATGGCAATGTGGTTTGCTGCCTCCATCCCCGTCACCTACATCTGACATTTCTCCCAATGTTATCCCTTCCTTACACCCTACCCCCTGCTGTCCCTCTCCTAGTCCCCCCAACAGACTTCAGTGTCTGATGCTCCCCTCCCTATGTCCATGTGTTCTCATTGTTCAACACCCGCCTATGGGTGAGAACACGTGGTATTTCATTTTCTGTTCTTGTGTCAGTTTGCTGAGAATGATGGCTTCCAGATTCATCCATGTCCCTACAAAGGACACAAACTCATCATTTTTTATGGCTGCATAGTATTCCATGGTGTATATGTGCCACATTTTCCCTGTCCAATGTATCATCAGTGGGCATTTGGGTTGGTTCCAGGTCTTTGCTATTGTAAACAGTGCCGCAATGAACATATGTGTGTATGTATCTTTATAATAGAATGATTTATAATCCTTTGGATATATAATCAGTAATGGGATTGCTGTATCAAATGGAATTTCTATTTATAGGTCCTCGAGGAATTGTCACCCTGTCTTCCATAATGGTTGAACTAATTTACACTCCCACCAACAGTGTAAAAGTGTTCCTTTTTCTCCACATACTCTCCAGCATCTGTTGTCTCCAGATTTTTTAATGATCGCCATTCTAACTGGCGTGAGATGGTATCTCAATGTGGTTTTGATTAACATTTCTCTAATGACCAGTGATGATGAGCATTTTTTTATATGTTTGTTGCCCTCAAATATATCTTTTTTCTAAAAGTGTCTGTTCATATCCTTCACCCACTTTTGAATGGATTTGTTTGTTTTTTTCTTGTAAATCTGTTGTAGTTCTTTGTAGATTCTTGATATCAGCTCTTTATCAGATGGGTAGATTGCAAAAATATTTTGCCATTCTGTTGGTTGCTGGTTCACTCTAATGGCGTTTTTTTTTTGTTTGTTTTTTGTTTTTTCTGTACAGAAGCTCTGGGGTTTAATTAGATCCCATTTGTCTATTTTGGCTTTTGTTGCCAATGCTTTTGGTGTTTTAGTCATGAAGTCCTTCCCTATGCCTATGTGCTGAATGGTTTTGCCTAGGTTTTCTTTTAGGGTTTTTAATGGTATTTGGTCTTATGTTTAAGTCTTTAATCCATCTGGAGTTAATTTTAGTGTAAGGTATCAGGAAGGGGTCCAGCTTCCACTTTCTGCACATGGCTAGCCAGCTTTCCTAACACCATTTATTAAACAGGGAATCCTTTCCCCATTGCTTGTTTTTGTCAGGGTTTTGAAAGATCAGATGGTTGTAGATGTGTGGTGTTGCCTCTGAGGCCTCTGTTATGTTCCATTGGTTTATATCTCTGTTTTGGTACCAGTACCATGCTGTTTTGATTACTGTAGCCTCGTAGTATAGTTTGAAGTCAGGTAACATTATGCCTCCAGCTTTGTTCCTTTTGCTTAGGACTGTCTTGGCTATGCAGGCTCTCTTTTGGCTCCATATGAAGTTTAAGGTTTTTTTTTCCAGTTCTGTGAAGAAGGTCATTTTTAGCTTAATGGGGTTAGCATTGAATCTATAAATTATTTTGGGCAGTGTGGCCATTTTCATGATATTGATTCTTCCTAACCATGAGCATGGAATGTTTTTCCATCTTTTTGTGTCCTCTCTTATTTCCTTGAGCAGTGGTTTGTAGTTCTCCCTTAAACTACATCCTTTAAATGATGTTCTTTACGTTTTTTGTTAGTTGTATGCCTAGGTATTTTATTCTTTTTGTAGCAATTGTGAATGAAAGTTCACTCTTGATTTGGCTCTGTGTTAGTCTGTTATTAGTGTATAGGAATGCTTGTGATTTCTGCACATTGCTTTTGTTCCCTGAGACTTTGCTGAAGTTGCTTGTCAGTTTAAGGAGATTTTGAGATGAGACCATGGGGTCTTCTAAATATACGATCATGTCATCTGCAAATAGAGACAATTTGACTTTCTTTTATCCCAATTGAATACCCTTTATTTCTTTTTCTTGCCTGATTGCTCTGTCTAGAACTTCCAATACCATAGGAGTGGTGAGAGAAGGCATCCTTGTCTAGCACCATATTTCAAAGGGAATACTTCCAGTTTTTGCCCATTCAGTATGATATTGGCTATGGGTTTGTCATAAATAGCTTTTATTATTTTGAGACGTTCCTTGGGTATCTAGTTTATTGAGAGTTTTTAGCATAAAGAGCTGTTGAATTTTGTTGAAGGTCTTATTTGCATCTATTGAGATAATCATATGGTCTTTGTCTTTGGTTCTGTTTATGTGGTTGATTACATTTATAGACTTGTGTATTTTGAACCAGCCTTGCATCCCCAGATGAAGCCTACTTGATAGTGATGGATAAGCTTTTTGATGTACAGTTGGAATCAGTTTGCCAGTATTTTATTGAAGATTTTTGCATCTATGTTCATCATGGATATTGGCCTGAAGTTTTCTTTTTTTTGTCAAGTCTATGCCAGGTTTTGGTATCAGGATGATGTTGGTCTCATAAAATGATTTGGGAAGGATTCCCTCTTTTTGTGTTGTGAATGAAAGTTTGGAATAGTTTCAGAAGGAGTGGTACCAGCTCCCTTTTGTATGTCTGGTAGAATTCAGCTGTGAACCCATCTGGTCTTGAACTTTTTTTGGTTGGTAGGCTACTAATTGCTGCCTCAGCCTCAGCCCTTGTTATTGTTCTGTTCAGGGTTTCAGCTTCTTCCTGGTTTAGGCTTTGGAGGATGCAAGTGTCCAGGAGTTTATCCATTTCTTTCAGGTTTACTGGTTTATTTGCATATAGTTGTTTGTAGTAATCTCTGATGGTAGTTTGTATTTTTGTGGAATCTGTGGTGATATCCCCTTTATCATTTTTAAACTGCATCTGTTTGATTCTGCTCTCTTTTCTTTTTTATTAATCTGGCTATCTGTCTGTCTACTTTGTTAATCTTTTCAAAAAACCAGCTCCTGGATAATATTCAACATTTTTAAAGAGAAGGATTTCTAACCAGATTTTCATATCTAGCATACTAAGCTTCATAAGCACAGGAACAATAAGATCCTTTTCAGTCAAGCAAATGAGGGAATTCATCACCACAAGGCCTGCCTAGCAAGAGCTCCAGAAGGAAGCGCTAAAGGAAAAACAATTATCAGCCACTAAAAACACACTGAAATGCGTAGACCAGTGACACTATGAAGCAACTACATAAACACATCTGCAAAATAACCAGTTAGCATCATGATGACAGGATCAAATTCACACATAATAATATTAACCTTAAATGTAAACAGGTTAAATGCTGCAGTTGAAAGACACAGAATGGCAACCTGGATAGAGTCAAGACTTATCAGTATGCTATCTTCAAGGGACTCATCTCATGTGCAAAGATGTACGTAGCTCAAAATACAGGGATGGAGGAAAATTTACCAAGCAAATGGAAAACAGACAAAAGCAGGGGTTACAATCCTAGTTTCCAACAAAACAGACTTTAAACTACCAAAGGTCTAAGAATAACAAGGAAGATCATTAAATAATGATAAATAGTTCAAATCATCAAGAAGAGCTAACCTTCCCAAATCTATGTGCACCCAATACAGGACCACCCAGACTCATCAATCAAGTTCTCTGATACCTACAAAGAGACTTAGACTCTTACACAATACTCGGAAATTTTAATACACCACTGACAATATTAGGCAGTATTAGGCAGATCACTGAGACAGGAAATTTACAAAGATGCTCAGGACCTGAACTCAGCTCTGGATAAAGTGGACCTGATAGATATCTACAGAACTCTACACCCAAAACCAACAGAATATACATTCTTCTTATTACCAATGGCACTTACTCTAAAATTGGTCACATAATTGGAAGTAAAATATTTCTTGGCAAATGCAAAAAAAACTAGAATCATAACAGTCTTTCAGACTACAGCACAATCAAATTAGAACTCAAGGTTAAGAAACTAACTCAAAACCACACAACTACATGGAAGTTGGACAACCTGCTCCGGAATGGCTCCTGGGTAAATAATAAACTTAAGGCAGAAACCAAGAAGTTCTTTGAAACTAATGAGAACAAAGAGACAATGTTACTAGAATTTCTGGGACACAGCTAAAGCAGTGTGAAGAGGGAATTTATAGCACTAAATGCCCACATCAAAAAGCTAGAAAGATCTCAAATTGACAATCTGACATCACAGCTAAAAGGACTAGAGAACCAAGAGGAAGCTAACGACAGAGCTAGCAGAAGACAAGAAGTAGCCAAGATGAGAGTGGAACTGAAGAAGACAGAGACATAAAAATCCCTTCAAACAATCAACAAATCCAGGAGCTGGTTAAAAAAATATATAGATAACTAGTTAGACTAATAAAAAAAGGGGAGAAGAATCAAATAGACACAATCCCCACAAATAGAAATGAGGGGGATATCATCACTGACCCCACAGAAATACAAACAACCATCAGAGTACATTATAAACATCTCTAGCACATAAACTAGAAAAGCTAGAAGAAATAGATAAGTTCCTAGACTCATACATCCTTCCAAGACTGAACCAGGAAGAAATTGAGTCCCTAAATGTATCATTTCTTCTGAAACTATTTCAAACAGCTGAAAAGGAGACACTCTTCCCTAACTCATTTTATGAGGCCAGCATTACCCTGATACCAAAACCTGGCAGAGATACAACAGCAACAACAAATAAAATGTCAGGCCAATATCCCGGATGAACATTGATGCAAAAATCCTCAATAAAATATTGGCAAACCAAATACAGCAGTGCATCAAAAAGCTTATCCACCACTATTAAATTGGCTTCATCCCCAGGATGCAAGGTTGGCTCAACATACACAAATCAATAAATGCAATTCCTCACATAAACAGAATGAAAGACAAAAACCACATGATTATTACTTGAACCTGGGAGGCAAAGATTGCCATGAGTGGAGAATGTGCCACTGAACTCCAATCTGGGCAACAGATCGAGACTCCTTCTCAAAAAAAGAAAAAAAAGAAAAGAAAAGAAAACAAAAGAAAAAAAGAAAAACGAAAAACATGATTATCTTAATAGACGCAGAAAATTCAACATCCTTTCAGGTTAAAAACTCAAGAAACTAGGTATCGAAGGAATATACCTCAAAATAATAAAAGCCATGTATGACAAACCCACAGCCAATATAATATTGAATGGGCAAAAGCTGGAAGTATTCCCCTTGAAAACCAGCACAAGACAAGGATGTCTTTTCTCATCATTTCTATTCAACGTAGTATTGGAAGTTCTGGTCAGGGCAATCAGGCAAGGGAAAAAAATAAAGTGTATTCAAATAGAAAGAGAGGAAGTCAAATTATCTTGGTTTGCAGATGACATGATCCTATATCTAGAAAACCCCATTGACTCAGCCCATGAGCTTCTTAAGCTGATAGGTAACTTCAGCAAAGTTTCAGAATACAAAATCAATGTGCAAAAATTTCTACCATTTCTGTCACTAACGACAGACAAGCAGACGGCCAAATCATGAATGAACTCTCATTCACAATTGTGACAAAGAGAAGAAAATACCTAGGAATACAGCTAGCAAAGGAAGTAAAGGATCTCTTCAAGGAGAACTACAAATTACTGCTCAAGGAAATCAGAGAGGACACAAAAAAATGGAAAAAACATTCTGTGTTCATAAATCGGAAGAACCAATATCATAAAAATGGCCATAATGCCCAATGTAATTTATAGATTCAATGCTATTCCCATTAAACTACCATTACATTCTTCACAGAATTAGACAAACTATTTAAAAATTCATATGGGACCAAAAAAGAGCCAATATAGCCAAGACAATCTTAAGATAAAAGAATAAAGCTGGAAGCATCACACTACCCAACTTGAAACTATACTGCAAGGCTGCAGTAATCAAAACAGGATGCTACTAATATGAAAACAGACACATAGACAAATGGAACAGAATAGAGAACTCGGAAATAAAACTGCATGCCTACAACCATCTGATGTTTGACAACCCCACCAAAAACAACCACGGGGAAAAGATTCCCTATTTAAGAAATGATGCTGGGAGAACAGGCTAGCCTATGCAGAAAACTAAAACTGGACCACTTCCTTACAGCTTACACAAAAAATAACTCAAGATATATTAAATGCTTAAATATGAAACTCAAAACTATAAAAAACCTCTAAGAAAATCTAGGCAATATCATTCAGGATATGGGCATGTGCAAAGATTTCATGACAAAAATGTCAAAAGCAATTGCAACAAAAGCAAAAATTGACAAATTAAAGAGCTTCTGCACAGAAAAGTAAACTATCATCAGAGTAAACAGGCAACCTATAGAATGGGAGAAACTTTTTGTAGTCTATCCATCTAACAAAGGTCTAATATCCAGAGTCTACAATGAACTTACATTTACAAGAAAACACAACCCCATCAAGAAGCAGGCAAAGGACATGAGCATACGCTTCTCAACAGTAGACATTCATGTGGCCAAGAAACATGAAAAAAAGCTCAATATCCCTGATATTAGAGAAATGTCAGTCTAAATCACAATGAGATACCATCTTAAGCCCATTAGAATGACAATTATTAAAAAGTCAAGAAACAACAGATGCTGGCAAAGTTGCAGAGAAGAAGGAACACTTTTACACTGTCGGTGGGAATGTAAATTAGTTCAAACATTGTGGAAGACAGTGTGCTGATTCCTTAAATATCTAGAAGCAGAAATACCATCTGACCCAGCAATCCCATCACTGGGTATACACTAAAGGAATATAAATCATTCTATTATAAAGATATATGCACATGTATGTTCATTGCAGCACTATTCACAATAACAGACATAGAATCAATCCAAATGCCCATCACTGATAGACTGGATAAAGAAAATGTGGTACATATTCACTATGAAATACTATGCAGCCATAAAAATGAATGAGATCATGTCCTTTGCAGGAACATGGATGGAGCTGGAACCTGTTATACTCAGCAAACTAACACAGGAACAGAAAACCAAGCACCACATGTTCTCACTTATAAGTGGGAGCTGAATGATGAGAACACATGGACACATTCAGGGGAACAACACACACTGGGGCCTGTCAGGGGTGGGAAGAGGGAGAGCATCGGGAATATTAGCTAATGGATGCTGGACTTGATATCTAAGTGATGGGTTGATATGTGCAGCAAACCACCATGGCACACACTTAGCTATGTAACAGACCTGCACATCCTGCACGTGTATCCTGGAACTTAAAGTGGAAGTTGAAGAAAAAAAAGTTTTAATTAAAAAACTTCTTTTGAAATATTTTTTTCTTTAACAGTTCAAATAATATTATGTTACTCTTTAAAGAATAGCTAAATCTCAGTTATAAAAACATTTGATCATGGCACCTTCAATTAAATTTATGATCACCTTTCCTTTACCTTTATGAATTAATCTACTCATAAGTCAGTTTTAGTAATTTTTCTTTTCTTTTTTGTGTTTGGGGGAGGGGTTGTTTCTTTGTTTGTTTGTTTTTTGTTTTGAGACAGTCACACTCTGTCACCCAGGCTGGACTGCAGTGGTGCGGTCCTAGCTCAAGTGTCCTCCCACCTCAGCCTCCTGAGTTGCTAGGACTACAGGCATGCGCCGACACACCCAGTTAATCTGGGTATTTTTTGTAGAGATGGGGTCTCACTATGTTGCCCAGGCTGGTCTCTAACTTTTAGGCTCAAGCTATCCACCCACCTTGAACTCCCAAAGTGCTGGAATTGCAGGCATGAGCCACCATGCCTGGCCAACTTCCGCCTTTGTGAATGAAATTATTTTTTCTAGGTTTCAAATATGTTACCCTAGAGTTGCATGCATTTCTTTTTCTTTTTTCTTTTTACTTCAGTAGGTTTTGGGGAAACAAGTGGCGTTTAGTTACATGAATAAGTTCTTTAGTGCTGATATCCAAGATTTTGGTGTACCCATCAACCAAGCTGTGTATACTTGCAGTCTGCTTGGATGACGGACAAAAGCAATGTGCAGTCTCTAATCCTTTACCCGCTCCTACCCTTCTCCCCTTCTCCCTGAGTCCCCAAAGTTTATTATATAATTCTTATGCCTTTGCCTCCTCATAGTTTAACTCCCACTGATATGTGAGAACATATGATGTTTGGTTTACCATTCCTGAGTTACTTCATTTAGAGTAGGTTGCTGCAAATGTCATTATTTTATTCTTTTTAATGACTGAAGAGTATTCCACGTGGCATATATAGACGCCACATTTTAAAACATCTATTTGTTGATGGGCATTTGGGCTGGTTCCATATTTTTTGCAATTGTGAATTGTGCTGCTGTAAACGTGTGCAAATATATATATATATTTTTTGAGACGGAGTTTCGCTCTTGTTACCCAGGCTGGAGTGCAATGGCGCGATCTCGGCTCACCACAACCTCCGCCTCCTGGGTTCAGGCAATTCTCCTGCCTCAGGCTCCCGAGTAGCTGGTATTACAGGCACGCGCCACCATGCCCAGCTAATTTTTTGTATTTTTAGTAGAGACGGGGTTTCACCATGTTGACCAGGTTGGTCTTGATCTCTTGACCTCATGATCCACCCTCCTTGGCCTCCCAAAGTGCTGGGATTACAGGCTTGAGCCACCGCGCCCGGCCTGCAAATATCTTTTTTGTAGAGTGACTTCTTTTCCTCTGGCTAGATACCCAGGAGTGGGATTGCTGAATCAAACAGATTTACCATTAGTTCTTAATGAATCGCCATACTATTTTCCATAATGGTTGTACTAGTTTACATTCCCACCCGCAGTGTAAACGTGTTCCCTTTTCACCACATTCTTGCCCACATCTATTATTTTTTGATTTTTAAATTATGGCCATTTTTTGCAGGGGTAAGGTGGTATCACATTGTGGTCTTGATTTCCATTTCTCTAATAATTAGTGATGTTGAGCATTTATTCATATGTTTGTTGCCCATTTGTATATCTTCTTTTGAGAAGTGTCTATTCATGTCCTTAGCCCACTTTTTAAGGAGATTATTTGTTTTTCTTTCTTGCTGATTTGTTTGAGTTCCTTGCAGGACCTGGATGTTAGCCCTGCGTTGGATGGATAGTTTGCAAGTTTTCTCCCATTCTGTGGGTTGTCTGTTTATTCTGCTGATTATTTCTTTTGTTATGCAGAAGCTTTGTAGTTTAGTTAATTCACATTTATTTATCTTTGTTTTTGTTGCATTTGCTTTTGGGTTCTTGCTCATGAACTCTTTGCCTAAGCCAATGTCCAAAAGAGTTTTTCCGCTGTTATCTTCTAGAATTTTTATGGTTTCAGGTCTTAGATTTAAGTCTTTCATCCATCTTGAGTCATTTTTATCTTATAATAATAATTTTAAACCCTTATCTGTGATTATGTATCTCTTTTCATCTTGTGTGTATATGTGTTTAGTCTTTTTTTTAAATCTTAAGTTCTGGGATACATGTACTGAATGTGCAGGTTTGTTACATAGTTATATTTTCGTTCTTTTTAATAGATGAGATCTCACTATGTTACCCAGGCTGGTCTTGAACTCCTGGGCTCAAGTGATCCTCCTGCCTCTGCCTCCCAAAATGCTGAGATTACAGATACTTTTTTCATTCTTAATCTTTATTATTTTTCTCTTTTTCTTAATCAGGACCATAATGTGCTCAACTATTTTATAGGTATTTAAAAAGTAAATTTTGGAAATGTTTATTATTTTTCCACTTTTTATTCATCAATTTTAGATTTTACTTCTTATAACTCAACTCTTCTGGCTTTTTTTTTTAAATTTTATGATTTACTAAGTGGAGTCATTTTTCTATTTGGTTTTTGTTTCTAATAATGATGGCATTTAAAGCTAAAACTTTTCCTCCAAGTTACCTTTGAATGGCTCCCAGTGGTTTCAGAAGTATCCTCCTTTTCACTGTTTTACACAGTTTATAGTTTCCATTTTAAATTTGGCTTAATCCAAGAGTTATATAGAAATATGCTTATTAATTTCCAAGGAGATTAAACTTTTTAGCAAACTTTGTATAAAGTTCTTTATTTTATTGAATTTGTTCTTTAATTTTATTGAATTTGATTAAAAAAACATAGACTACAAATTTCTACCTTAAAATTGTTGAGGTTTTCCTGAGACTAAGCACCATACAAGTACAAAACCTATTTTGAAAATGTTCCACAAACATATACAAGAAAGATTCTTCGTTGGAAGGATGTAAAGTTTAATGTACATCGATTAAACAAAGTTTATTGATTGTATGATTCTTTTCTGTATGACTTTTTTTTTGGCTTGTTTTTAACTAGACCTGTGCAATTCTGAAAGAGAAATAATTTGTCTCTTGTGATAGTTTTATTTTCTAAAATTTTATTCATGTAGTTCGCTGCTGTGTCACTTAATAGAAACAGATTTATACATGTAATATACTCTTCATAAAGTGTTTCTTTCATTATTATATAAACCTCTTCAGTGCATTTAACTTTACATTTCACCTTGTCTGTTATTGATATTGCCATTTGTTACATAAAATTACCTGCAGTCCTGTCAGAACATAGATGTTCTGGGTCTTATTAAGAATAACCAAAGATTTTCCTCCTTTAGGAAAAGAGATTCTGTGAGCTACTCTATGTTAAGTCTTTATACTGTTTGACTGGCACACACGTATGTCACAAAGGTATTTATGTTTTAAGAACAGAGTTCCTGCACGGCCCACTGTTCATACAGACACTGTCCAGACTGCATCAGGTGCTGTGGTTGGCTTGACTTTTCAACAGGAACGGGCCTCTTGTTTCATAGGTCATGCTGACCCACTCAGCCTAAAACCTACAGTAAAGATCTTCTGTCCTTGGTTTTATCTTTATGTGACTTAACAACAAAACAGCCGCAAGGTTCCACCTTTCTTTTTATTTGAATATGTCTCATATCTCATTGCTCAATTCTCAATTTCAGCCTGTAACACTGCTTAAGTGAGGCTTTATCCTCTTGTACATAGCAAATAGCTATGACAATCTCTGTCAACTATGTCCCTAACCACTGTTTTTCCCCACCAGGATGCCCTACTTCACCTCTACTTCTTCCTTAACTCCAATAAGTTGAAGCCTATAGATTACCTTCACTTCACCTCTCTCCTCCCCAGCTTCATTCTCTGCACCAATGAGAACCTTGGGATGCTTCTACTTTCCATTGTGCCCTCAATCACCAGCTGCTAAGTTTTCTGAATTTGTATAGTACATATTAGAAATGTCTTATCATTCCTCTTTCAAGAGACTTGCTAATAGATCACATTTTGAGATACTATGTTCTTATTCAGATAGATGTACAGATGAAAACAGGAAGGAAGACAGGAAGAGGGGAAAGGAAGGGAAGGGAACGGCTCTTTGTTTTCTCCATTCTGCTGTGATTCATTTATTGCTCAGAGTCTTTTCTCAAGAAATTTTTTAAAAGGGATCATGCCAGGGGTTCATTGTCACAGGGAGCTATGATCGCACCACTGCACTCCAACCTGGGTGTCTGAGCAACTCTCTAAAACATAAAAACAAAACAAAATAAAATCAAGAGGTAAATGGCTGACATACTCTATGAATTTTTATTTATCCCGACATATCTCTCTTTCACTCTGACAGGTCAATCATCTTTTTGAGAATACTTTGGGTTGCAATTCTTCTTTGTTTTTGGAGAATAGGGTCTCACTATATTGCTCAGGCAGGTCTTGAATTTCTGGGCTAAAGCTTGCCTCCTGCCTTTGTCTCCCTAAGAGCTGGGATTACAGGCGTGAGCCACAGCACCTGGCCTAGGTTGTAATTCTTTAATTTATGTTCTTTCAGTATCAGTCAGCTTTCAGTATTAATTAAAAAATAACAGAGGATTCCATTGTCCAATGTTTTGTTCATATATTCCTTTGTTAGTTATGTGTTATTCCTGCCTAGAAGCCTATAATATTCTCTTCACTATGAAAGTTCCAGAATTCCCTCAGGACATGTCTGGTGTGTATCTTATCATTAAAGCCCTCAACTTGGAAAGATCTTCATGCTAAGGTCTCGTAACTGTATTTACTTTAGATAAATTGTTTTTCAGTATTTAATGATTGCCTATCTTCCCTCTGCTTTTTTTTCCCCTTAAGAATCTCCAGTTATTTTTATGGTAAGGATCCTCAAATCTTGCATTCAAGTTGCCTACATTTTTATTTGTGCTTTGAGCTAGTCTTTGCACCTGATCATTCAGTTTACCAATGCAGATGTCAATAATGACCATCCTTATCTTAATTTTATCTACTGAGTTATTTGAGAAATCGTGGTGTTAAAGTCAATCGCAGTTGCTGTACCAGATGTGGTTTCATTGCTTGAGCAACTTAACACAACCGATACCTGGTGTGTATCTATTAACTTGGCAAATGCCTTTTTCCCCATTCCTGTTCATAAGACCCATCAGAAGCAATTTCCCTTCAGCTGGCAAGGCAAGCAATATATCTTTACTGTCCTACATTGGGGCATATTAACTCTCCGGCTTTGTGTCATAATCTTATTCAGAGAGCCCTTGATCACTTTTCCCTTGCACAAGCTATAACACTGGTGTGTTACATTGATGACATTATGTAATGACATTATGCTGATTGGATCCAGTGAGTGAGAAGCAGACACACTGCACTTATTGGTGACACATTTGCATGCCACAGGATGGAAAATAAATCCTACTAAAATTCAGGAACTTTCTACCTCAGCAAAATGCCTAGGGGTTCAGTGATGTGGGGGCCTGTCGAGATATTCCTTCTAAGGTGAAGCGTAAGTTGCTGCATTTGGCCCCTCTTACAACCAAGAAAGAGACACAACTCCTAGTGGCCTACTTGGATTTTGGAGGCAACACATTCTTTATTTGAGTGTGTTACACTGGCTGATTTATTGAGTGACCTGAAAGGCTGCCATTTTTGAGTGAGGTTCAGAATAAGAGAAGGCTCTGCAACAGGTCCAGGCTGCTGTGCCAGCTGTTCTTCCACTTGGGCCATATGACCCAGCAGATCCAATGGTGCTTGAGGTGTCAGCAGCAGATAGGGATGCTGTTGGGAGCCTTTGGCAGGCCCCCATAGGTGAATCACAGTGGAGGCCTCTAGGATTTGGAGTAAGGCCCTGCCATTTTCTGCAGATAACTACTCTCCTTTTAAGAAACAGCTTTGCCTGTTACTGGGATTTGGTAGAAACTGAATGTTTGACTCTGGGTCATCAAGTCACCATGTGACTTAAACTGCCTATCACGATCTGGGTGTTTTCTGATCCATCCAGCCATAGGTAAGGTGTGCCCAGCAGCATTCCATTATCAAATGGAAGTTGAATATACGTGACTGGGCTTGAGCAGGTCAAGAGGGCACAAGTAAGTTCCATGAGCAAGTGGCTCAAATGCCCATGGTCTCCAGTCCTGCCACCTTGCCTTTTCTCCCCTTCTCTTTCCAAGCCTGCACTGATAGCTTCATGGGGAGTTTCCTATAATCAATTGATAGAGGAAGAGAAGATAAGGGCCTCGTTAATAAACTCCCCTTAGTAAACTCCCTTTTATAGATATGTCTGTCCTATTAGTTCTGTCCCTCTAGAGAACCCTGACTAATAGAATGGTCTATGTACTTAAGTGTGTTTTTGTGGTGGCCAGTAATTGTTTTTTGTTCCAATAATTAGCACTCCCTTAAGGACCTTTTGTAAGGTAGTTCTGGTGGTAAGAAATTACCTTAGCATTGGCTTGTTTGAAAAGGATTTTATTTCCCTTTCTCTTCTGAAGCTTAGTTTGGCTGGATGTAAAATTCTTGGTTAGAATTTCTTTTCTTTAAGAATGCTGAATATAGGTAGCCAGTCTCATTTGGCTTGTAGGGTTTCTGCTGCAAAGCTGGCTGTTAGTCTGACAGGATTTCCTTTGTAGGTGACCTGCCCTTTCTTTCTAGCTGTCTTCAACATTTTTTCTTTCATTTTGACCTTGAGGAATGTGATGAGTATGTGTCTTGGGGATCATTGTCTTGCACAGTATCTCACAGGGGTTCTGTGCCTTTCTTTAATTTGAATGTTTCCTCTTTAGTTAGGACAGGAAAATTTTCATGGATGATATCCTCAAATATGTTTTCCAAGTTGCTTGCTTTCTCTCTCTCTTTCAGGGATGCCAATGGTCACAGATTTGGTCCCTTACATAATCCCATATTTCTGGGAGGTTTTATTCATTCTTCTTTATTGTTTCCTTGTTTTTGTCTAAGTTATTTTGGAGAACTGGTCTTCGGCCTCTGGCATTCTTTCATCAGCTTGGTTTATTCTGCTGTCGGTACTTACTATTGTATTATGACATTTTTGAAGCGAGTTTTTCAGCTGTATCAGATCAGTTTTATTTTTCTTAAAATGGCAATTTCATGTTTTATCTCTTGTATCATTTTATTGCATCCCTTAGGTTCCTTGGATTGGGTTTTGACTGTCTCTTGGATGTCAATGATCTTTTCTCCTAACCATATTCTAAATTCTATTTCTGTCAGCCATTTAAGCTTCGTTAAAAATCACTGCTAGGGAACTAGTGCAGACATTTGGAGGTGAGAAGACACTCTGGCTTTTTGAGTTTCCAGAATTCTTGCTCTATTTTTTTCTCATCTGTGTGGCCTGATGTTCCTTCAGTCTTTGAAGCTGATATCCTTTGGATGGCTTTTTTCTTTTGTTTTTTCTTTTACCTTCTTTGATGCTCTGGGAGTTTGATTGTGGTATAATGTGGGTTCAATTGACTTTTTTTTCCCTGGAAGATACCAGGGAGCCAAACCTCAGCTCAGCATTCCTGTTCTACATACTGTAACTCGGGAGTGGGAGTCGGGGGGCTGGTATTGGGCCCCTGGCTTTGTTCTCTTGCCCCTCAAAGTTAGGAACCTTCTATGATGGAGGGGTTGAGGTCTTCCTGGTCCACTGGCCCAAACACTCTGCTGGGTGGTGCTGGCCAAAGTACATTGTCTGGGTGATGGCTGTAGGATCTGTGCTAACTCATACATGCCAGTAGCTGGGGCAGCAGAGTGGGGTGCATGTGTGTCACCTGGGGTGGGGTACTGGTGGGAGTGGGGCTGCAGAGTTCCTGTGTGCACCTGTACCAGTGGCAGGGTGCAGGCAGGGGCAGGGTTGCTGGTGTCTGTGCTTGTACTCACACTAGCAGTGACTGGGGTGGACCTCCATGTGTGTATTCATAGTTTGTGGTGTCAGGTATGTCAACAGTAGCAATCAGTGGGTAGAATAATGCATTTCACAGAGCAGATTTTTCTTTTAGATTTTCAGGTGTTGAATATTGGGAAATTTTATCAACATAATCTATTATAACAACACATTGAAGGAAGACTGTAATTTTATCAATAGATGCCTAAAGGAGTTTGAAAGAAATGAATCATTTCTAATAAAATTGCTAAGTAAAATAGAATATAATGAAACTAGAATATATAAAGCCATTCATAAAATACTTAAAATTTTAAAATTCTAAAACTATTTTAATTAAATTAGTTACTAGAGGAGGACACTCATTATCATTCTATTTAACATTACCTCAGAAGGGCTACTGAATGCAGTAAGATAAGAGAATAAAAAAAATTACTGATATAACCTTAAAACAAAGGGATCAAATAATTCTCTTTTTGATGATAATATTGTATGCCTAGAAAAGTCAAGAAACCATGGTAAATAATACTAGATTTAAAAATAAGAATTTTCCTACAGTGAGAATTGCAAAACATGGCTAAAAGAAATTAGAGACAACCTGAACAAATGAAAAAACATTCCATGCTAATGGATAGGAAGAATTAATATTATTAAAATGGCCATACTGCTAAAGTAATTTATAGATTGTATTCTATTCCTGTCAAACTATCAATGACATTTTTCATAGAAGTAGAAAACACTGTTCTAAAACTCATTTGGAACCAAAAAAAGAGCTTGAATAGCCAAAGCAATCCTAAGCCAAAAGAACAAAGGTGGAGGCATCACACTACCTGACTTCAAACTACTATAAGGCTACAGTAACTAAGACAGCATGGTACTAGTACAAAAACAGACACGCAGATCAATGGAACAGGTTAGAGAACGCAGAAATAAACTTTCACATCTATGACTTTGACAAAGTCAACAGTAGCAAGCAATGGGGAAACGACTCGCTGTATTCTGTAAATGGTGCTGGGATGACTGGCTAGCCACACGCAGAAAACCGAAACTGGACTTCTACCTTTTCCCATACACAAAAGTCAAGTCAAGGTGGATTAAAGACTTAAATGTAAAACCTAAAACTATAAAATTCCTAGAAGAAAATCTAGGAAATAACATTCTGCACATTGGCCATGGCAAAGACTTTGTGATGAAGATGCCAAAAGCAATTGCAACAAAAACAAAAATGACAAATGGGACCTAATTAAATGAAAGAGCATCTGCACAGCAAAAGAAACTTTTAACAAAGTAAACAAACAACCTACAGAAAAGGAGAAAATATTTGCAAACTATATGTCCAAAAAATATCGAATATACAGAGTTTATAAGGATCTTAATAAGTAAAAAACAAACAACTTTGTTAAAAGGTGGGTAAAGAACACGAACAGACATTTTTCAAAAGAAAACATACCCATGGCTAACAAGCATATGAAAATATGCTCCACATTGCTAATCATTAGGGAAATGCAAATAAAAACCACAATGAGATGCCATCTCACACCAGTCGGAATGGCTGTTACTAAATGCCAAGAAATAAATGATGCTGGTGAGGTTGCAGAGAAAAGGGAATGCTTATACATTGATGATGGGAATATAAATTAATTCAGCCACTGTGGAAAGCAGTCTGGAGATTTCTCAGAGAACATAAACAGAAATACCAATCCCATCACAAGTTATATACCTGAAGTAATATAAATTGTCCACAAAAATACATGCATCCATATGTTCATCACAGCACTCTTCACAATAGCAAAGACATGGAATCAATCATGTCTAATCAATGGTGGACTTGATGAAGATGCTAATCAATGGTGGACTTGATGAAGAAAATGTGGTACATATTTATCATGGAATATTACGTAGCCATAAAAAAGATAATGCTCTTCGCAGCAACACGCATGAAGTTGGAGGCCATTATTCTAAGTGAACTAATTCAGGAGCAGGAAACCAAATACCATATATTATTGCTTATAAGTGGGAGCTAACATTGAGTACAAATGGACATGAAGATGTGAACAACAGACACTGGAGCTTACTTAAGGGTAGACGGTGGGAGGAGGCCAAGGATTCAAAAATTACCTAGTAGATATTATGCTTACTACCTGGACGATGAAATAATCTGCATACCAAACCCTTGCCACACACAATTTACCTGTATAACAAACCTGCACATGTACCCTTGAACCTAAAATAAAAGTAAAACAAGAATTGGCAAAGAGCATGAACAGACACTTCTTAAAACAAGACACACCTGTAATCCCAGCACTTTGGGAGGCCAAGGCGGGTGGATCACGAGGTCAAGAGATCGAGACCATCCTGATTAACATGGTGAAACCCCGTCTCTACTAAAAATACAAAAAATTAGCTGGGCATGGTGGCGTGTGCCTGTAATCCCAGCTACTCAGGAGGCTGAGGCAGGAGAATTGCCTGAACCCAGGAGGCGGAGGTTGCGGTGAGCCGAGGTTGTGCCATTGCACTCCAGCCTCAGTAACTAGAGTGAAACTTCATCAAAAAAAAAAAAAAAAAAAAAAAACAACGAAGACATATATGTGTCTAACAAACATATGAAAAAATGCTCCATATTACTAATCATTAGGGAAATGTAAATTGAAACCTCAGCAGGATACCATCGCACACTAGTTAGAATGGCTATTGCTAAAAAGTCAAAAATAGCTGATGCTGGCAAGGTTGCAGAGAAAAGGAACACTTACATATTGCTGGTGGAAATGTCAATTAGTTTAGCCATTGTGGAAAGCAATGTGGAGATTTCTCAAAGAATTTAAAACAGAACTACCAGTTGATCCAGCAATACCATTACTGGGGTATATATTCAAAGGAATAGAAATCATTTCTATCATAAAGGCACATGCATTCCTATGTTTATTGCAGCACTATTCACAATAGCAAAGACATGGAATCAACTTAGATGCCCATCAGTGGTGGACTGGATAAAAAAAATGTGGCACATGTTTACCCTGGAATACCATGCAGCCATAAAAAAGAATAATATAGTCTTTTGGATATGTACCCAGTATATTATTCTTTTAATAATATAGTCTTTTGGATATGTACCCAGTATATTATTCTTTTAATAATATAGTCTTTTGGATATATACCCAGTATATTATTCTTTTTTATGGCTGCATGGTATTCCATGGTATACATGTGCCACATTTTCTTTATCCAGTCCACCACTGATGGGCATCTAAGTTGATTCCATGTCTTTGCTATCGTTCTACTATAAGGACACATGTACACGAATGTTCATTGCAGCACTGTTTACAATAGCAAAGACCTGGAATCAACCCAAATGCCCACTGATAATAGACTGAATTGGAAAAATGTGGCACATATACACCATGGAATATTATGCAGCAATCAGAAATGATGAGTTTGTGTCATTTGTAGGGACATGGATGAATCTGGAAAACATCATCCTCAGCAAACTGACACAAGAACAGAAAATGAAACAACGCATATTCTCACTCATAGGCGGGTGATGAAAAATGAGAACACATGGACACAGAAAGGGGAGTACTAAACACTGGGGTCTACTGGGGGGAAAAGGGGAGGGCCAGTGGGAGGGGGAGGTGGGGAGGGATAGCCTGGGGAGAAATGCCAAACGTGGGTGAAGGGGAAAAGGAAAGCAAAGCACACTGCCATGTGTGTACCTATGCAACTGTCTTGCATGCTCTGCTCATGTACCCCAAAACCTAAAATCCAATAAAAAATAAAAAAAAAGAATAATATTATGTTCTTTGTAGCAATATGGATGGAGCTGGAGGCCATTATCTGAAGCAAACTAATGCAGGAATAGAAAACTAAATACCACATGTTCTGACTTATAAGTAGGAGCTAAACATTGAAGTATAAACGGACACAAAGAAGGGAGCAATAAACATTGGGCTTACTTAAGGGCAGAGGGTGGGAGGAGGGTGAGGATTCAAAAACTATTTATTGGATATTATGCTGGTTGTCTGGGTGACAAAATTATCTATACGTGAAACCCCATGACACATAATTTACCCATGTAACAAATCTGCACATATACCACTTGAACTTAAAATACAAGTTTTAAGGAAAACAGAAGAATTTGGTAAGGAGATTAATAGCCAATACATTTTTAAAAAGCAACAGGTTTTCTCTGTTTTAACAAAATATTTAGAAATAGAAGTGAGAAAAAAATTTCTATTTACAAGTATTGGAAAAATATAAAATAGTAATAAATTGAACAAGAAAAGTAACTATGTAAAGAAAAATATAAAATCTTACTGAAAGAAATAAGATTTGAACAAATGAAAAGGCAGATCACGTTGAGTAGAAATACTTAATAACAGAAGCATTAAATACACACACCTAATGAGCGTATAAATGTAAGGCACTCAAATTAGAATTGGCTTTCTTTGGAGGGATGATTGGCCAAAGAAGATTAAAGTTTATACTGAAGAATAAATGCTTCAGAATAGCTGAGAATATATGCAAAGGAAGAATAGTGAGAGGTCTTGTCTGACTGGATATTAGTATAAATAGTAAAACTACCGCATCATAATCATGTGGTATTGGCAAAGGAATAAAATACATTGCGGAAATAGCACCCAGTATAGATGAGTTTAATATATTTCCAAAGTAGTAGTTCGTTTTAGTGGGGAATGAGTCAATTATTTAATAAATGATGTTTGGACAACTGATAATCCATCTGGAAGAAAGGAAAAGAGGATTACCATTTTATTCTACCTTTAAATATAAATTCCAGATGGCTGAGAAGCTCACATGGTCAAAATAAAACTGTAAAAACCTTGCAAGAAGATCTAGAAAATAGAATGTATAAAAAGGTATGAACTGAGAGCATCTTTTCCAGAAGCTGTAAAAGAAGAGATAGACATATTTGAACCTTGATATCACAAAGGATATCATAAACAAAACAGTAGACATTCAATTTATAACAAATATTTGTAACTAATTTTTTCAAATAGCTGAACATTTGGCCAGAATAACACAATCCAATTTTTAAAAATGCTCAAAGAGTTGTGAATCCAAATGGCCAAAAGACATGTAAAAGGATTCTCAAGTTTGTTGCTAGTAAGGAAAATGTAAATTAAAGTAAAAGAAACTGTAATTTTACATCAATCAAGACAAAAATGGAAGAGTTATAATAAATATTACTGTTGGTGATTTAGGGAAAGGATTAGTCTCATGGCTGGGAAAAATATGAGGTGTTATAGGTTTTGGGAAAGCCATTTGCCAACATCTATTAAAATTTAAAATATATGTGTGCTTCTTGGCCCAGCAATTCCAGTATTTGGGCTCTATTTCATAGAAAGAAAAATTTTCATATGTAAGCCCATGTATTTGTAGTATTCCACACAAAAGTATGTGTGTATATATATATAGTATTGTAGTATTCATATGTAAGGCCATGTATTTGAAGTGTTCCACACAAAAGTATGAGGAAACAAGATGTTCAAATTTTAAGATCCCTTTTTGTAAAATAAACAATAATACTTATATATGTAGACTCACATGCACATTTCTTTTATTTTTATTTTTATTTATTGCATTTTAGGTTTGGGGGTACATGTGAAGAACATGCAAGATAGTTGCATAGGTACACACGTGGCAGTGTGATTTGCTGCTTTCCTCCCCATCACATTTATATATATCTGGCATTTCTCCCCATGCTATCTCTCCCCAATTCCCCACCCCCCACTGTCCCTCCCCATTCCCCCCAACAGACCCCAGTGTGTAGTGCTCCCCTCCCTGTGTCTATGTGTTCTCATTGTTCAACACCCACCTATGAGTGAGAACATGCGGTATTTCATTTTCTGTTCCTGTGTCAATTTGCTGAGAATGATGGTCTCCAGGTTCATCCATGTCCCGACGAAGGACACAAACTCATCGTTTTTGATGGCTGCATAATATTCCATGGTGTATATGTGCTACATTTTCCCTGTCCATTGATGGGCATTTGGGTTGGTTCCAGGTCTTTGCTATTGTAAATAGTGCTGCAATGAACACTTGTGTGGATTACATGCAATTTCTATGTGGGATTACATGGTCATGGAAAGAAGTATGGATTAGGCTAATGTGAAGAGTGGAGAAAAAAGCAGATGGATAGCTTCTTCACTTCAAAAGAATGACCATCAGCCACTGTTGAGGATATTTAAAATCAGATGCTATTGACTGTGAATAAAATTTCTAATAAGAAATTCAAACAATTAAAGCTTATCAAGTTGACCACTATGGAGGATATGGGTGCTTGATATTTGTGTGTATGTGTGTGTGTGTGTATATATATATACACAGGAAGGCAGGAAGGGAGGAAAGGAGGAAGGGAGGGAGGAAGGGAGGGAGGGAGGGAGGGAGAGAAGGGAAGGAAGGAAATCAAGTAATGAGAGAGGCATTGCTGACCTGGATCTAGGGGTCTACAAGTTGATTTCTTTTTTTTCCTATTTTGAGAGAAGGAAAGAACAAAAAAAGGAGTGAAGGAGAGGAAGAAAGAGGAAGAAAAAGAGGGCGAGAGAATGGAAATGCTTTATTCTAAAAAAAATGGGTATTAATAATGGCCGATCAATGTTTCATTTAAACCTATGAGTAGGTGTGATGTGGTATTGACAATAATGTATATTTTATGTATTTAAAGTGGAGAGCTCTATAAATATTTATTAAGTTTACTTGTTCTGGATCTGAGTTCGAGTCCTTGAAATTCTTATTAATTTTCTGTCTCATTGAGTCTAAGGCTCTATGTACCTGGGTATTAGGATCATTAGCTCTTGTTGTTGCATTGATCCTTTTACCACTATATCTTTGTTGCTTTAAAATCTATTTTATCAGATACAAGAATTGCAACTCCTGCTATTTATTTATTTATTTATTTATTTTTGCTCTCCATTTGCTTGGTAAATCTTTCTCCATCCCTTTGATTGAGTCTTTGTGTATCCTTGCATGTGAAATGGGTCTGGATGTAACATGCCATTGGGTTTTGGCTGTATCTTTTGATTGGGGGATTTAGTTGATTTAAATTTAGGATTACTGCCATTTGATGTTAACTGGCTGTTTTATCCATTCATTGATGTAAATTCTTCTTTATGTTGATGCTCTTTACTTTTTGGTATATTTTTAGAAAGGCTAATACTGGTGTTTCTTTCTATGTGTAATTCTTCTTTCAGAAGCTCTTGTAAAGCAGGCCTGGTGGTAATAAAATCTCTGAGTACTTGCTTGTTCATAAAAGATTTTATTTTTCCTTCAGTTGTGAAGCTTAGTTTGGCTGGATATGAAATTCTGGGCTGAAAGTTCTGTTCTTTAAGGATGTTGAATATTAGCCCCCACTCTCTTCTGGCATGTAGAGTTTCTGCTGAGAGATCTGCTGTAAGTCTGACAGGCTTCCCTTTGTAATTAACCTGACCTTTCTCTCTGACTGCCCTTAGTAATTTCTCCTTCGTTTCAACCCTGGTGAATCTAACGATTATGTGCCTTGGGATTGCTCTTCTTGAGGAATATCTTTGTGGTGTTCTCTGTATTACCTGGGGTTGAATATTGTCCTGCTCTGCTAGTTTAGGAAAATTTTCCTGAATAATATCCTGAAGAATATTTTCCAGCTTGGATTCATTCTCTCCCTCGCATTCAGGTACACCTATCAAATGTAAATTTGGTCTTTTCACATAGTCCCACATTTCTTGGAGACTTTGCTCATTCCTTTTTATCCTTTTTTCTCTAATCTTGTCTTCCAATTTTATTTCATTAAGTTGGACTTCTACCTCTGATATCCTTTCTTCTGAAGGAACAATTCAAGTATTTAAACCTGTGCATACTTCTCGGCATTCCTGCATTGTATTCTTCAGTTCCATAAATTCACTTATATTCCTCTCTAAGTTGTCTATTCTCATTAGGATTTCGTCAAACCTTTTATCAAAGTTCTTAGTTTCTTTACATTGGCTGCAACATCTTCTTTTAACTCACAGAATTTTCTTATTATCCATCTTCTGAAGCCTAATTCTGTTACTGGAACACACTCGTTCTCCATCAAGTCTTGTTCTTTGTTGATGAGGAACTGTGAACCTCTTTAGAGGGAGAGGAGTTCTGATTTTGAGTATTCTCAGCCTTTTTACACTGGTTTCTTCCCATCATTGTAAATTTATCCACCTCTCATCTTTCTAATTACCAACTTTCAAATTAGGTCTCTGAGTGGACATCCAAGTTGTTAATTCCCAGGGCCAAAATATGAGCAACCCACTGCTCCGGCCAAAGCGGTATTAAGACTGATGTGCTTTTCTGCCTGGGAATCTCCAGTCTGGCTTCCTTCCTGAGTCTGTAATAGGCGACTCTGCCTTCCCGGAGCTCCAAACCTCGGTCAGAAGGGGAACCAGTCCCGTTTACTCTGCACCAAGACCTGCCGCGCAGGAGTGCCAGCACAACCACTGCGCCAGCCACAAGAGTCGCGCTGGTGACTCGTGTGGCTCCTCCAAACGTTGGTCAGAAGGGGAACCAGTCCCGTTTACTCTGCATAGAGAGCTGCTTCGCCGAGGTGCCAGCAAAACCACTGTGCCAGCCACAAGAGTTGCCCTGGCAACCCGTGGAGCTCCTCCACTGGGAATCTTCTGCTCCGTAAGCAACCAAAATTTGTCTGAAAGTGTGGCGTCCTCTCGTTCTCTGAGGTTTCACTGGGAGCTGCAATCCCTTGATTTTAGCGATCAGCCATCTTGGATCGTTCCCTGTCATTTTTCTTATTGCTTTACATATTGGAAGTCAGTATTATATAACCCATAAATAAGCAATAGATTATTAAAACTTTGATTTAAAAACAATCACATCATAATACCTTTTAATACTGCATATAAATATATGATTTATGTTTTATTTTTGAGCATTTTAAAAATTCAAATTTCCTTAAAATTTCTTAAAAACAATCATTTCATATTATGTGGCTTCCCAGTCCCAAATTACACATTTTACTACTATGTGAAGCACGATGCCCTTCAGAGAAATTGGCAAAGGAAAATGGCATGTAAAATAATGTTCATTTCTCATTTCCCAACTGTGAATAGTAATATCCACAATATAAACATAAAATATACTCCTCAGAGTTCACATCCAGAGAAATGGCTTATTTGCATAGAAAAACTCATGTTTAATCAAGATCTTTAACCTGAAAGGAGACCATGACATGCCTTAGGAGAGAAAGTAACTTTCTGGTTCTATCTTCTTACCTTTCTTCACAAAAATTATTGGGTTCTGATTGAAGTTAGTTATTATTGAGTATGTCTTTTTTGGAAGATCATTAAATTTGAATTGCACATGTGCTACCTTTTCAGAATTCCCAGATAAAGGCTTAATATGATTTTGGATTGTAATCTGAATTGTAATCACCACATGTCAAAGGAGAGACCTGGTGGGAGGTAATTGGATCATGGGGGTTGTTTCCCCCCATACTGTTCTCAGGATAGTGAGTGAGTTCTCATGATATGTCTGATGGTTCCCTCTTCTCTCTCTCTTCTGCCACCATGAGAAGACTGCCTTGCTTCCCCTTTGCCTTTTGCCATGATTGTAAGTTCCCTGAGGCCTCCCTGGCCATGCAGAACTGTGAGTCAAGTAAATCTCTCTCCTTTACAAATTGCCCAGTCTTAGGTAGTATCTTTATAGCAGTGTGAAAATGGACTAATACAGGGCTGTGCATAATTTGTCTTCACAAAACACATGTGGAAACTGCATGTGTTTCAAGTACATGAGGATACTATTAGTCTCATGTAAGAGAAGACTCAGCCAACAGTGACAAGACAAAATGAGCCTTACCTTTTCTCATTTAAAGGAAGTCTAAATATAAGTAGTTACGAAGTTATAATTCAACAATTGTATCGAGACAAAACTGTCTATCTTCCCTTCTTCTATCTCCAGTAATTTGATGCTATCTCTCATTGTAGACTTGGGATAACAACTGCACACTTAGCAGCAGGTCTTCACATATTCCTCTCCAAACCTGGGCAACTAGAGGAGCAAATGGACCCTTCTAATATCTACCTGATTCTCTGTACATAAACAGAGGAGGAAATCTTTCCCTGTTGCTTACTAGGATATTCTACCTTTGTCTCCTCATTCATAACCAGGTCCTATGATCGCCTAAAATAAATCATTGGCAAAAGGAAATGCTACTAAAAGCACTAGTTTAGCCTAGCCAAGATTTATCCTCTGGGACTAGGCACATTGTTGCTGAACAAAACTCAGCTTCTGTTAGGCAGGGAGAGGAGGTAATGGCTTTGGGTAGGCAATCAACAGTGACTGCCACATGAGCAAATACTTTCCAGATACCACCTGGTTCTATTCTCTACAAGTCATCAGGAAGGAACAGTAGAAAGCACAATCAAATGCTATCAGGCCAAGTGCTAACAAGCATCCAGTTATTTCATAGCATCTGTTGATAGTCTCAGAAGTTAGGATATTAGTTCATGTAGTCAGTAGAAATACAGCAAAACCAACAAAGGGTGAGAGAGATAAATCAATGTTTAAGGAACAATAAGACAAGAAAGAATTATCTCAATCTTTTATTAAGAATGTATAGAAAACTGAGTTAGTTATATATGTGATATAATAAGATATAATTATACATGAATAAATAATGTAATATATAATAATAATACTAATAACACCCACTGAACACTTTGGGCTAGCCATTATGTCAAATAGTTGATATGTATGCTACTGTTTAATTTTCATAATTATTTTTTGAGATACTGTGTTAGGTGTCTATCCCTAAGACCACGCTCAGGTTCAGTGACTTTCTAGAAGAACTCACAGAACTCAGAAGTTGTAATGCTTACAATTAAAGTTTATTGTAGTTAAAGGATGTACAGCAAAATCAGCAAATGGAATAGGCACATGGGACTAAATCCAAAGGAAACCAGCCTCAAGTTTCCAAGAGACCACTCCAAGTGGAGTTGCACAGAACGTGCCTAATTCCTCCAGCAACGAGTTGAAACAAGTGTAAAATGTTGTCTGTCAGCAAAGCCCTCATAGCCTAGGAGTCTAGGGTTTTTTATTTTTCCATAAGTTATTGGGATACAGGTGGTATTTGGTTACATGAATAAGTTCTTCAGTTGTGATTTGTGAGATTTTGGTGCACCCATCACCTGCGCAGTGTACACTGCACCGTATTTCTTGTTGTTTATCCCTCACCCCCTCCCACTCTTCCCCTGCAACACCCCGAAGTCCATTGTATCATTCTTACGCCTTTGTGTCCTCATAGCTTAGCTACTACATACCAGTGAGAATATACAATGTTTGGTTTTCCATTCCTGAATTACTTCACTTAGAATAATAGTCTCCGTTTTCATCCAGGTCACTCTGGATGCTGTTAATTCATCCTTTTTATGGCTGCATAGCATTCCATCATATAAATATGTGGAATATATGATGTATATCACAGTTTCTTTTCTATATATATATAAATATATAGAATATATATAAAAATATATAATATATATAAAATGTATATAATATATAATATAATATATATAATTTATATATAACATATATATAGAATATATACGTTGGTTTCTTTATCCACTCGCTGATTGATGGGCATTTGGAGTGGTTCTATGATTTTGCAATTGTAAATTGTGCTGCTATAAACATGCTTGTGCAAATGTCTTTTTTGAATAATGACTTCTTTTCCTCTGGGTAGATATCCAGTAGTGGAATTGCTGACTCAAATGGTAGTTCTGCTTTAGTTCTTTAAGGAATCTCCACACTGTTACCCGTAACAGCTGTACGAGTTTACATTCCCACCAACAGTGTAGAAGGGTTCCTCTTCACTGCATCCATCCCAACATCTATTGTTTTTTAATTACGGCCATTCTTGTAGGAGTGAGATGGTATTGCATTGCGGTTTTGATTTTCATTTCTCTGATCATTAGTAATGTTGAGCATTTTTTCATGTTTGTTGGTCATTTGTTTATCTTCTTTTGAGAATTGGCTATTCATGTCTTTATCCCACTTTTTGATAACATTTTTTTTTCTTGGTGATTTGTTTGAGTTCATTGTAGATTCTGAATATTAGTCCTTTGACAGATATATAGATTGTGAAGATTTTTCTCCCACTTGTGGGTTCTGTTTACTCTGCTGACTATTCTTTTTGCCCACAAAAGCTCTTTAGTTTAATTAGGTGCCAGATATTCATCTTTGTTTTTATTTTGCTTTTGGGTTCTTGGTCATGAAATCCTTGCCTAAGCCAATGTCTAGAAGGGTTTTTCCAATGTTATCTTCTAGAATTTTTATAGTTTCAGCTCTTAGGTTTAAGGGCCTAATCCAACTTGAGTTGATTTTGTGTTAAGTGAGAGATGAGGATCCAGTTTCATTCTCCTACATGTGGCTAGCCAGTTATCCTAGCACTGTTTGTTGAAAGAATGCCCTTTCCCCACTTTACGATTTTGTTTACTTTGTTGAATATCAGTTGTCTGTAAGTATCTCGGTTTATTTCTAGGTTCTCTCTTCTGTTCCATTGGTCTATGTGCCTATTTTTGTATCTGCACCATGCTCTTTTGGTGACTATGGCTTTATAGTATAGTTTGAAATTAGGTAGTGTGATGCCTCCAGATTTATTGTTTTTGCTGAGTCTTGCTTTGGCTCTGCAGGCTATTTTATGGTTCCATATGAATTTTAGAATTGTTTTTCTAATTCTGTAAAGAATGTTCGTGGTAGTTTGATGGGGATTGCATTAAATTTGTAGATTGCTTTTTGCAGTAAGGTCATTTTCACAATATTGATTCTACCTATTCATGAACATGAGATGTGGTTCCATTTTTTCATGTTGTCTATGATTCATTTTAGCAGTGTTTTGTAGTTTTCCTTGTAGAGGTCTTTCTACTCCTTTGTTAGGTATATTCCTAAGTATTTTATTATTTTTTTTTTACAGCTTTGTAAAAGTGGTTGTGTTCTTGATTTGATTCTCTGCTTGGTTACTGCTGGTGTATAGAAGAGCCACTGATTTGGGTACATTAATCTTGTATCCAGAAACTTTGCTGAATTCTTTTATCAGTTCTAGAAGCTTTCTGGAGGAGTCCTTAGGGTTTTCAAGGTAAATGATCATACTGTTAGCAAACAGTGACAGTTTGACTTCCTCTTTACTGATTTGGATGCCCTTTACTTCTTTCTCTTGTCTGCTTACTCTAGCTAGGACTTCCAGTACTATGTTGAAGAGGAGTGCTGAGAGTGGGCATCATTGTCTTGTTCCCATTCTCAGAGGGAATGCTTTCCACTTTTACCATTCTGTATTCAGTTGGTTGTGCGTTTGTCATAAATGGCTTTTATTATATTAAGGTATGTCCCTTGCATGCTGATTTTTGTTGAGAGTTTTAACCATAAAGGGATGCTGGATTTTGTTGAATGTATGTATGTATTGAAATGATCATGTGATTTTTGTTTTTAATTCTGTTTATCTGGTGTATCACACCAGATATTATTGACTTGCATTTGTTAAACCATCCCTACATCCCTGATCTGAAGCCCAGTTTATCATGGGTGGATTATCTTTTTTTTTTTTTTGAGGCAGAGTTTCACTCTTGTTGCCCAGGCTGGAGTACAGAAAATATTACCAACTGGAAAGAGCCAGAGAGAAGACTCAGGACCAAAAAGCCAGTTTTAAGTATTGATTAATTTATGACTTCAGGCAAGCCACTTACCTTTTCTGAGTCTTAGTTTCCTATCTGTAAAATAAAAATGCGAATTTTTGTTACTAAGACCAAATGAGATAATGTGTTAAAGTAACTAGTTCAGTACCAAGCACATGATAGGCACCTACGTAAAATAAAGTCTTTAGCTCAATATCTAGTACATGGGTGTTACTCCAAAAATATCAGCTGAATCTGAATTTGCGCTCCCTCAGAGCAGGCACTCAATTCGTCATTGCTGTTTAAACATACGAATCAACTCATGAATGGTTATGGTTAACTTAGTAGTCTATATGTATATGTAACACTTATATATTAAATCCTCTAGCAATGGATAAGTGAGATAAGCCAAATATTTAGAGTGTGAGTATTTGTCACCGAGGATGTGAGAATGGAAGAGTTAATGGTTCTTAGGTGGAATATGGTGTTTAGAGGGAGTTTTAACTCTGAATATAGGAGGAGCTAGCTCAGAACAATCTTCTCAATTTATATCATGATACAAGTTCTTTGTTGCGGCAGAATCTGCCCTCAATTCAATGATTCATTTGTTAGTTTACTACTGCTATTAAATTTGTGACCAAACGAGCTCAAGTATTTCAACATTTTTGCTTCCGGCTCTTGTTACTAATTATTTACATCAGTGGTAATGGAGACTCTTGGAGAGGTAGAGAGAAGAACAAGAAGACTCCAGGTAACCGGGACACACTCAAGACAGCTCCTGATTGTTATTTCCTCTCTCAATCCAGCTTTGTGATTGTATCACCTTTGGCTAAAACCACATCCTGAAACATGACTGTGCCTCTTTGTACTGCCTCCAGCATGTGTGCCCTACGATGTGAAATCTTGTGCACTTTCCAGGGAAGGATACTTAAGTCCAGTCCTGATAATAAGGCAGAGTGACTCCAGGGAAAAATGCCTGGTGTCTGGGCTTTGCTATGTTGGGTTTATGATGAAAAACTGCAAATCAAAAAGCTTTATGTATAGTAATGGTGCTTTTAAAGTCCGAGAGTGCTGCATACATATACATTCCTTGTTAAAAGAATAGTAAATTCTCTTTAGCAGTTTGCTAGTATATTAAACTTTCCACCTCCTACAAATATGATATTTTGGTAAACAATTATACTATATACATTACAAAATCTGAATTAAATAGTGTTTTTTTGTTTTTGTTTTCTCTCTTGTGTACATATAGTAAAAATGACACAGAATACAGACAGCTGTGGGACATCAGTGTGACAATACTCAACCTATAGGTATTAGGAATCCATCACTGTTTGAAAGGTGACACTGTTATTTTTTTTTTTCTTTAGACACAGTCTTGCTCTGTCACCCAGGCTGGAGTGCAGTGGCGTGATCTTGGCTCACTGCAACCTCCACCTTCCAGGTTCAAGTGATTCTGCTGCCTCAGCCTCCTGAGTAGCTGGGATTGCAAGCATCTGCCACCATACCTTGCTAATTTTTGTATTTTTAGTAGAGACAGCATTTTGCCATGTTACCCATGCTGGCCTCAAACTCCTGACCTCAGGTGATCTGACCACCTTGGCCTCCCAAAGTTCTGGGATTACAGGCTTGAGCCACTGCTTCTGGCTGATACTGTTCTTTGTGACCTTTTAATCACTAAGTTTCTTCTGTTTGTGTAGCTATGACACGTGGCATCCCTCCTGTCCCTAGAAATTGATTTCTACTCATTTACTGAATATCAGGAGCCATGGGCTCATAAATCTACAAAGCTGAATCCAAAAGAAATCACGATAGAAGACAATACAGATTTTTAAAAGTTTTCCACAGATGGATAGAATACTAATTGTCCATTTTCTTTCTGCCTTTCCCCTTCTATTCTTTTCTTTCTGCTACCCATCTACATTTTTAAAAAATAAAAAACGTTTTGAAGATATTGTAGTCTTTTCTCACACTGCTATAAAGAACTGCCTGACCTGGATAATATGTGAAGAAAGAGGTTTAATTGACTCAGTTTCATAGACTATAGGAAACATGGCTGGAAGGCCTCAGGAAACTTACAGTCATGGCAGAAGGTGAAGGGAAGCAAGCATGTTTTACCATGGTGGAAAGAGAGAGTGAAGGGGGAAAGTGCCACACCCTTTTAAACATTTATCAAATCTGGTGAGAACTTACTATCACAAGAACAGCAAGGGGGAAATCTGCCCCCATGATCCAGTCACCTCCCACCAGATCCCTCCCCCAACATTGGGAATTACAATTCGACATGAGATTTGGGTGGGGACACAGAACCAAACTGTATCAGATATTTTCTGCTGTAAGTATCTGGATGTACCATACCCAGGGTTCTCAGTTTTAGATAACATAATTGGACTCCAGTTTACTTGGGATGAAAAAAAGAACCTGTATGGGATAACTCCCAGCCTGGAGGACTAGTCTCTGGCAAAGATTCAGGGGGGCAAAGTGTGGCTAAGATCTTAGTGTAGGAAAAGCCCACCCTCTGACAGGGAGCAGACAGTTCTTCTGCCCCTTAAGAGTCTATATTGGGAGTTGGGACCTCTGCTTACCATTTTTCCAGTAATTTTCTCCAAGTGAGCAGGACATTTCATGGCAGTTGGCCAAAATGAAACATATTTCATTATAATCAGTATCAGTGAAACTTTCACTCTGATGTGAACCACATCTTTGTTTTCCAAAGTTTTAGAAACAGGTAGAGAGTGTATGTTCTTGTAAACTAATTGGTCTAGGGAGAATACCTTTTTGAGAAGACATAATTAACTCTCTCTACCCAGATGTCTTCAAATTCATGGAGCTTTGTCTTAAAAAGAATTGCTGCTGCTGAGAATGGGATATTGTCTTAGTCTGTTTTGTGCAGCTGTAACACAATACCTGAGACTGGATAATTTATAATAAGCAGAAATTTATTGATTTATAGTTCCTGACTTGGGAAGTTCAAGATGGTGGCACTGGCAGCAGGGACCTTCTTGCTGTGTCATCTCATGGCAGAAGGCATCAGACATCAGAGGGGCAAAAAGAGGATGAGAGAGAGGAAAGGTGGCTGACCTTGTTCTTTTGTAAGGAACCTACTCCCGAATTGATGGCATTAATCTATCCATGAGAGCAGAGCCCTTATGGCCTAATTACCTCTTATTAGGACCTACTTCCCAACAAACACTGTTGGATTGGAGGTCAAGTTTCCAACATATGCTTTCTGAAGGACATGTTCAAACCTTAGCAGATACCAAGAGGCAACTCACAACTAGCAAGACTTGGGTAATGGTAGATGCCTAAGTGCTTACTGTGTAATTAGCAATTTTGCATGTTGTAAGGAAGCATTTCTCAAGAGGCAGCTGCAGTCCATCTTCATCAAAATCATTGTTAGAAATGTAGATTGTTGAGGATCCCTCCAGGCCTTCAGAATTAGAAATTTTGAGAGGAACTCTTGAAGTCAGCAATTTTTATAAATCCCCAGATGAACTTTAAACCCACTAAAGTTTGAGAAACACCAGGAATGTAAAGGAATGCAGGTCTATTAAAAATTGTTAAAGCTCTTGTTAAAATCACTCATTTTCAGCCTTTCCTCTCCTTGCTTATAATAATCACTGTGTATATATTTTATCAAATATTGCAATTATAATTAACCAAGAAAGATGTTATTCTAAGGCTTAATGAATTAAAAAGAAAACCAGGTTGCGGCTGAGTGGGTTTCTTTACAGAGATGGATATTTCCAAAGTGTTGGTTATTTGGGTGAAAGAGCAACAAGCCCCCTGGAAACTTTTGGAAGGTGAGCAGCATAAAATTTCTGGAAGAAAGGAAACATTTTCTGACAGCGGTTGGTCAATGCTGAACTTTCAGATAATGATGGATTTATGGTCCAAAGGCTACCTAAGCTAAGTGCCTTATAGTCAGCTTTTAGTCTGCTTGATCTGCTTGGTATCTAGTAGCTTCTCAGTTTGGAAAAAGCTGAAGGCTGCTTCAGTTTATTTACACATGTGTTGTTTAGAACCGGTGCCACTATTGTGAGTGTTCGCCAGTAGTTCTTTGAGCCTCATTGGTATCAGAGTTACCTACATTCTCTACTTCTTGTCGGTACATGAAGCATTAAAACGAGGACTTCAAGGACACTTTAGAGGAGAAAAGCCCCTTAAATCAACTTCCCTCTTTCCTTAGGTTGGAATCTGTCATGATGCTCAACATGTACATCTAAATCCTGCTGCTCCAACCCTTCCTCCCTACTTACTGTGTTTTGGGGTTTCAACCCTTAGAGTTGGGCACACCTGCACACAAATCCTGTTCCACCACCTGTGGCCTGCAGGGTTGGATCAGGCTTTGTGGGTATTACCTTTACACAAGTTTTGAAATACTCTTTAAAAAATAGATAAGAAAATGTATGACTGTGCAAATGTGTTTCTAAGGACGCTTTCTAGAATTTTGTAAAAGCCTATGCTAGTGAAGGACCTGTAGCCTAAGCCACCAGGGGTAAGTTACCTGATGCTCTACATTATATATACACATATAAAAATATAAGTATACACACATACCTATATACATACCCCTCAGAGAAAGAGAACTATGAGACTCAATAGAGATGATATATACTGGCTCAGAGCAAGTTTTCAATAAATTGCAGCTATTGTGGTTAAGGCCCACGGAGATTAGTTTAAATAAAGTGGTTGCAAATTATAAACTCAAGGAAGTATTAAAAGCAGCATGCAATTTCTCGCAAGAACTCATCAAAGCAAAAACTAGACACATGCAATTATAACCATAGAAAACCAATAATCAATATAGAAATTCTAATAGTTCACTACATAAGTGATTTTAACATAGTGGTTAAGATCTTGAAAATGAAGTGGACTGTCTGTGTTCACTTCCTGGCCCCATCATTGACAGACCAGGGCAACCTAGTTAATCCCATTGTGATTCATTTCCCCTTGATTTCTAAAGTGGAAAGAGCATGCTGCCTGTCACGCAGGACTGAGGATTGAGTGCAGTAATGTGTGTAAAACACCCAGTGTAGTGCCTGGCACATAATAAGTGTTTGCTAAATAGTAGCTGTTGACAGTCTTAGAATCACAATAACATTTGATGAGACTCTGATCTCTCAGAGAAGCAGAAAAATTATTTTTTCCCAAAAGTGACTCAAATAATAAGCCTCAGAGAAGGAAGGGCTTAACTCTCAGGTATCAAAAACAGTTGCACTGAACAATACAAAGGTTGGGGAAAATTCTCTCCTTTGTTTCTCTGAGGTTGCATATATCCTTTTATTATAAAACATCTTAGAGGTACTGTAATTGTTTGTTAATTTGTCTGCTTGCCCTATGTGATTATAAATGTCTAGAAAGCAGTCCCGCTATACTTTGTAGCCTTTCTGCCTAGCATGGGGTCTGGCATTGTGATGGCACATCATAGCTATCTGCTGAATGAAAGATTGAACGGGTGGGCAAATTCCTGTTTCTTCTGGCATATTCTCCCAGGTTATCTAGGAGATTTTCAGTCTTCTCCAGTCTGCTCTGAACTCCCACTTCAGCTCTGGGATGGTCTTCTCGTTGGATCTCTGTTTCAACCTACTTACTGGATGACATGGCTCATTCCAGAAGGATATAGGGTACTTGCATTTTGAAGATGCTGGTTATGCCAGATTCTCCTTGATCATGAAGTCTCAGCACATTGCAACACTCAATCCACCAAGGCTAAAGTTCATTATCATCGTGAATATTTTAAGTGTGATTGAGAAGATTATTTCCACATAAGCAGCATTTTGCAGGAGTTAGTTGCTGGGAGGATGGATTAGTTCAATGTTTGCTTTTGGATTTTGCGATGGTTTAGGTACTTTCCCTGGTGATGATTTTTGTTACTGTTAAATGTTTTCTGTTATAATTTTTTACAGTTTGTGGGAAACGTTAGTAAAGAACATTTAAAAGAGTTCTCATGATTAGTAGGCTGTGTTACTGTCAATAGTGGCCCTCCCTCATGCACCCCATTCTGGTGGAATATTAGTATTTGGTTATGAAAGAGATTTGAAATAACTCTGGCATGCTGGGAATGGCACTAAGGATCTTAGGTGAAATCCACATTCCCAACAGAGAGATTTTTTCCCCAGATTTAAATATTCTTTAGTGTTTTAATTATTTTGAACTATGTGTTCATTCTGCTTAGTTTATTTTTGTGTGTGAAGGAAACCAAAAGAACATGGGATACTCTGCTAATATTTACAATTTTTTTTGTTCCCTTACTGTTGTGTACTTATCAGGGCTCTTTAAGGCTATACTTACAATGAGATCTTAAGTGTGTGTGATGGTTGTCAAAAGGCAGTGAGGGAGACTTCCATCTACGGGGTGTCTGGATGGTTCTGTTTGTGCTGAACTTTTCCACTTTCATGAGTTTAGAAAAACTGCAGGCCTGTGGAGTCATTTAACGTGTTTTGCCCATTTAAAGCAAATGCATTTCAGCATTTATAGACCATATTTCTGGGTGCCCTTTCATCCTCTCTTGAAGGCTGTAGGTTGCAATGAGCATACTGGGTCTCTCCCTCATTCTTCAACTGGCCCCTCCTCTTCTCATATGTGCTTTCTTTTCTTATGGCTGGAGCCATCTGACCCAGAAATGTAGGTGGATCTAGGCTCCAGTCTCCTGAGAGCACAATTAGGGTGACCAGATGTCTCAGGACTGAGGGTTTTCAGGCCCTGTACTTTCAGTGCTAAAGTCAGGAAATTCCTGAGAAAACTAGGATAGTTTACCTAACTTTTATGGTTGTCAGGGGATCTTAAAAATTCCTAATCCAGAAGCTCCAGTGACTGGTCATTAAGTCTACGCTCCTGAATGATTGCTTACGCATTGAATTTTGCCTCGTTCCTAAGGCCAACACCCCACCTTACACCCACATCCAATAGAAAGATCTTGGTCATACTTCTTTAAGATGGAGCTTCTGTTTTGTTGATCTGCTTAGTACTCCATATCCTCTTAGCCTGGTCCTCCCATGTTAGCTCAGATTGGCTCAGTGCTTTCAGTCCTGCCTTCGGTTCTTAGCTTGTATCTCTACCTAATGTGGGCTGCTAGCTCCCTGGTGCCAAGACATTACCTTCACACTTATTTCTTATACTCAACTGAAAGTCTAGACTAGCACCCACAGCAGTGATTCTCAAGGTGTGATCCTGGGACCAACAGCATCAGCATGACCTGGGAATGTGTTAGAAATGCAAATTCTAGGCTCTTCTCCAGACCTACTGAATCAGGAACTCTGGAGATTGTGCCCAGCAATTTGTGTTTTAACAAGACCTCCTGGGGATAGTAATGCACACTCAAGTTGGAGAGCCTCTTCCCTAGGTTGTGCACTGTGCCTCCCCAGCTAGACTTCAAAGCCTGAAGCCAAGTCTACTCACCTTCATGAATCTTTATTGTCTCACTCTCAGGCCCATTGCTGGTCTGGCTGATCTTCCTAACCAACCTTAAACTCCCATTCTTACAGAGATCTGCAAAGCACTGTTTTTTCCACTGCTGATAGGGACTGTCCAGGTTTGCCCAAGACAGGGGTTAACTGGACACAGAACTTTCAGTACTAAAACAGAACATTCTGGGCAAAGAGGGAGGCATTAAAAACCCTAACTGAGCAAGCCTATGAATACATTCAGTGATGTTGCCTTATGGAGACAGAAAAATAGAGAAATAGAAGGAGAATTATTGACCCTTTTGGATATGCCCTTCTTTATAACAACAAAAAAGCCAAAAGGAAGACTGTCCATTATGGAATATAGATGGACTAATTATTTGAACAATTTTTAGTATTGAATAGGTTACATTTCAACTATGACTGTTCAAAGAATCTCTCTCTCTCTCTCTCTCTCTCTCTTTTTATTTCTGGGAAGCAACTCCAAAGGAGTCAGAATTGTGTGATCTTAGGCAAAGTAGTAATCTTTTGCTTTATCTGTAATTGGAATACTAATAAATTTTTCTTCTAATTTAATTACAGCAGATGAATTGAGGATAAATAAAATTAAGTGGTATTTATAAAAGTTGTTTCTTGGATGGGTGCTACAATTTAAAAATAATAACCAACTCATACACACACACTTTTCCAAGAGAACGTGAAGTCTTTTGCAAGATATGAGAGGAAATGAAAAGTAGTATCTGACCACTTCAGATAGAAGTGATTTCTTCCTGTTATAAATTCTGATAGGGCCTAAAGTCTAGAACCATGGTTTGCAGCCTTGAATGCCCATTAGAGTCACGTGGGGACTTAACAACAACAGCAACAACAATGACTGATGCCCAGGCTCCCCTCACCCCAGAGGGTCTGGTCTACTTGATTTGCTGTGGTACTTCATCATTGGTGGTCTTAAATTCACCAGGTGATTCAAATGTGCAGCCATGTTTGAGAATCATGAGTCTAGAATAGTTATAAAACATTACTCGTAAGCATCATTTGGGAGAAACTTATAAAAATGCAAAATTAGCCCCCTTCTCCATTCAAGTAGATCTGGGGTGGGAGTCAGGAATCTGCTTAATACACAGGCTTACCTGAGGGTTCTGATGGAGATGATTGGCAGATCAGGTAACTTTTAGAAACCTTCAACTCTGACTTTTGTTTTGTTTTGTTTTGAGACAGAGTCTGACTCTGTTGCCCAGGCTGGGTTGCAGTGGCATGATCTCGTCTCTCTTGGGTTCAAGAGATTCTCCTGCCTCAGCCTCCTGAGTAGCTCAGATTACAGGTGTGCACCACCATGCCTGGCTACTTTTTGTATTATTAGTAGAGACAGGATTTCACCAGGTTGGTCAGGCTGATCTTGAACTCCTGACCTCATGATCTGCTTGCCTCGGTCTTGCAAAGTGCTGGGATTACAGGCATGAGCCACCGCATCCTGCCAACTTTTTTTTTCCACAGTATATAACACATGGTTAGTAGAGGGTTAACATATGGCAGGTCCTTAACATGTGCTGAATGAAGTCTGCTGATTTATGTCCAAGAGACAATGATTTTAGCTCTTACATTGTAGAGCGCTAGCTCCTAGGATTTGCAGGCTACTTTTAAAATTATCTGTGTCTCAGTTAAGCCTGATACAGACAAGGTAATAGAAGAGCTCAGTATACATCTCTATAGTGCTCACTCAGATGCTTAACCAGTTGGAAAATGCCCCAACAGTGGGAAGATAACCCCACATCGTGGATTAGGTTGTAACCTAGCTTTGTGCTTCCATGTCTGAGATGGTTCAGTGGAAACAAAGATCCCATGTAAACTTAAAAAAAACAAAGAACCAGCCAAAAGAAATTAGCAGAGCACACTGTGATATCCGAATCTATGTTTTTGTTCAGTTATTTTTCTTTCTCTTAAAACCTAATTTCTAGGCATGGATTCAGCCAATAATGATCCATGGAGTTTTCTAAGTGTTATCATGGCCTCAGAAATGAAAATCCCCAGAGCACTTTGAGCTTTCCTGTTGAAAAATCACAACAGAAAAGCAAAGCCTTGGATATAAAATTGTCAAAAGCCTTTGGATGTCAACTTGGCAGTTTAACAAGGCCCACCCTGTTTGCAGCAAAAGGCCAAAAGTCCAAGACAAGCAAAAGCTTATAGCAATCACTTACCAGAACGAGCCCTGCTGCCCTGTTCACATTACAGTACATTCGTCAAACTTGATAGCCATCTCTCTTCCTGGAGGAACCAACTTTTTTTTTTTTCAGTTGACTTTTGTTTTCTGAGCCATGCCAACATTCCAGCCACATGAGAGAGCCTGAACAGATTTAAACCCCAAATTCAAAAATTCAAAGTACTGTTTGTACTACAAACATATTACAGTTGTCAGCAAGCAGTACACAAACACATTAGAAGTGGGGGAGAATGGAAATTGAATGGACATTAATTTCTGGGATTAGCTGTTGGGTGGAATATATTTCAGATGGTTCCTCTAAATTGTAATAGGCTTCCCAAAAGTTTATATATCAAGTCATTATGGGACAGAGCTTTGTTGATGCTAATTATAGCCACGCAGCTAGATAATTAAATATAACCTTCAGTGATAACTGGGGAAAGGAATGGCTCCAGCTGGAGTTCCTCAACTTTTTCACAGCAAAGCTAGTCCAGCAATCCAACAATTACTAGGGCTCAGGGATACACACACATATATGTGTGTGTGTGTGTGTGTGTGTGTGTGTGTGTGTGTGTATTTATTTATATATATATATAAATAAGAGGGCATTGTAGCCACTTTTATGGTGTGGCTCATTTAAGGAAATAAACTGGAGAAATTCCTTACATGTTTTATTCCACACATGTTCTATAAATTTTTTGTTACAATTGGTCTCTTACGATATCTTTTTAGAACATGGGCTAAGAAATTCAGCATTTTTAAAGCAAATTACTATTTCATATGCTTTGCGATTTAAATTGTGGGTATCTTAATATTGTAATAGGACTTAGGCCACAATTGCCAAATGATTAAAATAACTGAACCTTATATTCTGCTCAGTTTGGAATGGTATCATTAGGTAAATTCGTAATTGCTAAGGAAATGAAAAAATACTTTATTTTCTTTGTCCCAGCGTGTACCTCCCTGAATGCTTGTGAACCGATTGGCTCCACTATAAGTCAAAAAGGAAAATGACTTTTCAGAGTGTGGCTAAACTGGCGATTGGAATTCTGTAGCAGCATGAAATATCCATAAAAGGGGAACAGAGAAGGTGATAGTCTACATAATAGAGCATCTCTCTTCTTTGCAGTCGTTTGTCCATATTGCCTCATTCGATTATGCTAATATTTGTGTTTATCTCACTTTCTGGTCCTCCAGGAGGTATTACTGAAGTAAACTTCCAGAATCCAGATCCAAAGACGTGGACGGTGAAAACAACTGGAACTAGTAAGTGTTGCCATCAACAAGCAGAGGAAAGGCAAGGTCTCGAAGTACCTTCTGATCTGTACAAAAACCTTCTAAATTATACTTTAATTTGAATATATTTTATTATATTAAATTTATCTTTGAAGATTGAGTCACTAATATATTATAGCAGCAAACAGATGTCAAAATTGTTGGTCCTATTATTAGCAATTGGGGGAGGGGCACTGGAAATTCTTGGGAAGAGTATTCTTGGGTTTTCTGAGACTGGAAACTTGGCAGAAGTCTCTACTGATTTTTTTGGATAAACATGTCAGCTTCTTTTCTTTGGCACTCTGCCACTGAACTTTCATTTATATTGTTAAGTTAAAGGTATGTGGTGGAAAAGTGGTATGAGTTTATAGACACAATCATTGTTATTCTTCCTTCCAAATTCCTCAAACTGGGGAAGAGAAACTAGAATTTACTGAGCATCTATTATGAGTCAGCTTCTTTCACAAAGGTCAACTCATTTAAATATTTCCAGAAGATTACCCAGTTTTGCTATTATCTCCACTTTTACAGATGAAGAAATACAGGCTCAGAGAAGTTAAGAATCCCTCAGTGGGGCAGCAGAGACTCAGACTGAGGTTGTCTATTCTGGAGCCCACACCCTCTTCTTCTATGGTGCAGTATAATTAGTGCTAGACGTTGAAGTAGGTTTTGGAAGGTGTTAGTGAACCAAATGGAGGGGGCCAGGGTGGGGTGATGGTGGGTAGAGTGGAAGGTTGGCAGGGAGGATCTTCAAGGAAAACGGAACAATGGAATAAGTCCAAAGTCAGACAAAAATGACATTTCAGAAATTTACTGTTTATGCTTTACTGTCTTTCTTAGGAGTCATAGAATTGTAAATATAAGAAATGAAAACATTTGGTTTATGGAAAAGTAAGAGGAAAGGAATGCACTAATTGTTAGTGGAGAGTGCTCAGACAATTGGGATACCTTTTGGAATTCAGCCCTTGATGTATGTGTTGAGAAACCACCTTACTTGTGTATTTCACATAGGAGGTCAAACAAAAACGCATGATTGCTTCAGATTCCCTGCATTTCAGTTTCCCCACATTTTATAAGACACAGAAAACCCCTTTATGGAAGACATTCAAAAATAAGAGCCAGAAATACAGTAACCCAAAAGCTACACACTTTTTGTAGGGGTGAAGGGAAAGCTTGAAAGGTTTGCTAAAAGATCCAACTCACGAAAAGATTAATAAACAAAAAGGCACACAGATTTATTACTATTATGTGCATGAAGGGAATTGCAGGGTGATTGTCCAATACTCAAATGGGACACAGGTGCTTATATACTCTACGTCTTAGAAGGAAGGGAAATGGGGAAAGGTGGATGATTTGAGGGTGATAGTAAATGATTTTTAGGGGAAATCTGTGGGCTTGAAGAACATACAGTGGTCTTTTGGGCCCACAGAGTGGACAATAGTTTGTGACAAAAGTCTGTCGATGTTTGTTGACAACTTTTAGTCTTCCTTCCTGCAATATGAGTTCAGTTAATGAAAACTCAGGGAAGGGACCAAAGGCCATTGTTTTCTTCTTTAGTATGTCCAGACTTAAGGCAGACAAGGGAACTTTAGCTTTTGTTGGGGAGACGCAGAGGATTGAGAGGCAAGAGGTACGAGAGGAAAACAATCCTTCTCCTTATGGGCCTGTCTGGTCTTTATGTAGATAGGGAAAAAGTCTCTTCTAAAATCCGTTGATCTCTAAAGGCCTTTAGTTCAAAATATTCATTATTCCAGGGAACCATATTGTGGGGTCAAGTTCCCTGAACTCCATACTTTAAAGCATTTGTATATCCTGATGAAATCTGGAAATTTTCTTGTACATTTAACTTTTTATGAAAATGACATAAATTGTCACCCCCTGAATTCATATCACTTAATAAACTGGCAGCCAGAATGATATTTCTGAGGCTTTTACAGTAAGAACTAATTGGTTAAAAAGTTATGTACCTTAAGTGAGATAAAGCTATTGAGCAAAGGACCTGGGAAAACTTAGTAAAGAAATCATTAGAAAATAAAGGTGGAAAGCTAAAGGAACTCTTTGGTAAATCCTCCACTAACTAGAAATTCAATAAATCAAAATATTGCCCAAATATTCTCATGTATTTGAGTTAATTGAATTTTTTGGTTATATAACATTTACCTATGCTTAAATAAAAAAAGTTAAAAGTCTTCCTACATAAAGCATATAAAAATATGTATATGCACATGAATGGCAGGGATTTAAGTGACCAGGGCCTTTTTTTTTTTAAAGCTAATAAACTGCATGGTTGTTGTGTAGCTTGATGGCACATTTTGACTCAGCAACACAGAAGACTTTGTATATCTTTACGTCATGGGTATCCAACAATACCCATCTAGTTTTACTTGAGGCTTTTCTATACCCTATTATTTGTTGGCTTTTCCTTGAGCAACTACCAGAGCTTCGAGAATTTCCAGTTTCTTAAGTATTCACCAACTGAGGGTAACGAAAACATTAATGACTGATTATAGATAACCCACAATTCTTAGCCCTGGAAATGGTAAAGACTGGACATGTGAGGAAGAACATTGAAAACAAAACAGCAAATATAGATCTTAGGTCAACATACCAAAAAGCAACTTTTAAATCAGCCAGAACATTCCTCTGTAATTATGTTACTTTTGGCACTAAGAAATGAATCCTACTTTCTTTCTTTTTGGTCCACTTTTTTTGTAGGAATGAGCTGACATGATTCGGGGAGGCCATGAAAACCATAGTCATTTGCCTCAATGTGGTAGCAATTAATGGTGAAACTAAGCTGATGCTGACAGAGCTTAATATTGAGCCCCATGGACTGTGGTGCAGTCCTGTGAGGCTCCAAGGAAACTGCAGTGGGGTCCAATTGTGGCAAGCCTATCAGGCCAACTTCTCCCTGCAGCTTTCCCAGAGTATGGATTGGCTGAAAATTCCTTTGGAGAGGTCGGGCAAAGAAGGGGAAGGAGAGAAAAACAGAAGGTGCTTTGGAGGTGAGGAGGGTCTCAGGCTTTGTCTAGACATTACTCTATATTCCTGTCTGTGTTAGGGTTCTCTAGAGGGACAGAACTAATAGGATATATATATGTATATACACACACACATATATATACACATACATATATATGTACACACACATGTGTATGTGTGTATATATATATACATGCACACACACGTGTATGTGTGTATATATATATATATATATACATGCACACACACACACATGAGTTTATTCATGAATATTAACTCACATGATCATAAGGTGAAGTCCCATGATAGGCCATCTACAAGCTCAGGAGCAAGGAAGCCAATCCAAGTCCCCAAACCGCAAAAGTAGGGAAGCCAACAGTGCAGCCTTCAGTCTGTGGTAGAAGATCCAAGAGTCCCAAAGTTTAAGAACTTGGAGTTTGATGTTTGAGGGCAGGAAGCATCCAGCACGGGAGAAAGATGGAGGCCAGAAGTCTCAGCCATTCTAATCCTTTCATGTTCTTCTTCCTGGTTTTTCTGTGGCCACACTGGCTGCTGATTAGATTATGCCCACCCAGACTGAGGGTGGATCTGCCTTTCCCAGTTCACTGACTCAAATGTTAATCTCTTTTGGCAACACCCACACAGACACACCTAAGAACAATACTTTGCATCCTTCAGTCCAATCAAGTTGACAATATTAACCATCACATTGTCCTTACATGCAGATGGTTGGTCACCAAGAGAGACTTGACTTATTTATCTACACAGCAGTTTTACAAGATGGTACTAATTTCACTTTAACAATGGATACACCAGAACTCCAAGATAGTAACTATCGTGACTAAGGACACACAGCTAGTAAATGGGAAGTTGGGACCTGAGCCCCATCTATGTTTTTGATTACTGTACTGTCTCCCAACAGTAATGGCCAAGAGATAGGATGGGCAGTTGAGAAGGGTCATGGCTCCCTGCTACTTTTATAGACAAATTTTCTTCACTCCATCAGACATTTATTAGCAGCTATGTGGTATAATTACTACTCTCAAAGAAATCTTTCATTTTCCTTTCTTAATGACTTTAAAAGGGTATCTATTTCTCAAAAATAAATACTTAAGCTTATGTTTTTCAGTTAAAATCTGAGTTAATAAACAGGATTCCCAAATAAGAGAAGTTGATCCCATTTTTGTCCTCTTTGCCCAATCCTACACTTATCATAGTGAGATCACTTGTGATTTGGATTATAAAAGCTTATTAAATAAAAATAGTACATCACTAAATTTTGAAATAGCTACTTTTACTTTGTTTTCTACAATTTATTGTATTCCATATCTTCCTCTTCATTGTATTTTATCTTTAATTTTTTTGGAGTACATCCTTGAGAAACTATTTCCAAAAGGGTAAACAAATAGGCTTTCTGAGTCCTTGCATATCAGAAAATGTCTTTACTTTGTGTTCAAAATTGGGCTGGGAATGAGATTCTAGGTTCAATGTGATTTTTTTTTTTGAGAATTTCAAATATAATATTCCAACATTTCTTAGCACCCGGTGTTGCTGTTGTGATTACACATAGTAATCTAATTTTCATTCATGAGTTTATAATCAGCCCCCACAGAAGTATTTAGCATTTTCTTTTTTATTGGATTTTGAACTTTCATGTGATGTTTTGCTGTGGTTCTTTTATTCACTCTGCATGACATTTGATGGTCCATTCCAACGAAAAGATTTATGTGTTTCTTCAGCTCTGAGGAAATTTCTTCAGTGACTTTTAAGTTATCGTCTCATGTCTTCTATTATGTCTGTTTTCACTCTGGAACACTTACCAGGCACTGCTGAAATTCCTGGGTGCATTCTCCATGCCTTCTCTTCCTCCACGCTTTCTACCTCACTTTCTTTGCACAGCATTTTGGGAGAATTGCTTACTTGATCACCCAGCTCGCTAATTTATTCTTCAGCTATATATCTTCTCTTAGGTAACTTTTAATTTTTTTTTTAAGAGACAAGCTCACTCTGACTCCCAGGCTGTAGTGCAGTGGTGCTTATATTTCAATGCAGCCTCCAACTCCTGGGCTCAAGCCATCCTCCTGCATCACCCTCTCAAGTAGCTGGGACTATAAGCGTGTGCCACCATACATGGCAAATTTTTCATTTTCTTTTTTCTTTTTGTAAAGACAGTGTCTCGCTTTGTGGCCCAGGCTGCTCTTGAACTTCTGGCTTCAAATAACCTTCCCACCTCAGACTTTCAAAGTGCTGAGATTACAGGCATGAGCCACTGTGTCCAGCTGGATAACTTTAAAAAATTTTAAATTTTTTATCTGGGATATAGATCCTGACACAAATTAATTTTAACAATCACATTCTAAATTTCCAAATTATTTAGTTTGTTTTCCTGGTAATATTCTCCTAACTTCTTTCTGAGAATATCACTGTTGTATTAGTTTGCTAGGAACAAAGTATCACAGGCTGGGTGGCTGAAATAACGGAAATTTATTTTCTCCTAGTTCAGTAGGCTAGAAGCCCAAGATCAAGGTGCCAGCACAATTAATTTCCCCTGAGGCCTCTCTTCTTGGCTTCAGATGCCATCTTTTGCTGCCCTTTCACTTGATCTTTCCTCTGGATGTACACATGTCTGGTGTCTCTTTGTGTGCCTTAATCTTCAGTCATATTGGGTTATAGTCCACACTAACAGCCTCATTTTACCTTAATTAACTCTTCAAAGGTCCTATTTCAAAATAAAATCACATTTTGAGGTACTAGGGCTTACAGCTTCAATATATAAATTCTGGGGGAAATAATAATTCATCCATAACAACTATATGTATGTTTTACTGTAGAAACCTCCCTCCCTCAATTCTTCTATTAATTCTGTTTTCTCAGATGTCATCTATTCAGTTGGTTAGATTTGGTGCTACTTTTGATGGTGTTGGTTTTTCTCAAATATTTGGTAATTTTCATTTTTGTTTTGCTCATTTTTGTCACATGCTTGAAGATGCTGATTGTGGTAACTGTAGCTCTCCTTCAGTGAATGTGTTGAAAGCGTGGAATGTCCTGTTGGTGAAAAATGCCATGTAAGGCGTTACCCTCTTCCTCCCTGGGTCGTTTTTTACCTAGACACCACCTGTGTTTTGGGGCTCTGAAGCTAATATTGGTGCTTTACTCCAGTTGCCATTTTTTGTGACAGCTGTTTGTAGGATGTGGGAGAGACTATCCAGCTTAGCATCTTCAAAGCTGCCTTCAGAGTCTTCCCTATTTTATTTTTTTGAGATGGAGTGTTGCTCTGTCACCCATGCTGGAGTGCAGTGGCACAATCTTGGCTCAATGTAACCTCCACCTCCCGGGTTCAAGTGATTCTCCTGCCTCAACTTCCCAGTTAGCTGGGACTACAGGTGTGTGCCACCATGCCTGGCTAACTTTTGTATTTTTAGTAAAGAAGGAATTTCACCATGTTGACCAGGCTTGTCTTGAACCTCTGACCTCAGGTAATCCTCCTGCCTTGCCCTCCTAAAGTCCTGGGATTACAGGCATGAGCCGCCACACCCAGCCCCTTCCCTATTTTTTAAAAAATATATTGACTCTGGGACTTCCTACGTTGCAAGTAGCTTTCTCCTGCATGTATTTTATGCTGAGACTTCTTTAGTTTTATGATTCTGAAGATAAAAATTTGTTTTCTCACTACCTTTCAGAAATTTCTCAAAATGTCTTCAGATTTCTTTTCTTTTAACATGGTTCTGAATTTTTTTGAAGCGTTTTCTTTTCTTTGGCTTTTTATGTAATTTGGGATAGGAGTGATTATACATATATAAAATAAAATTTAAAAAGGGGTAAATATATAAGTATTAATATAGTAAATAAATACATATATTTGCCCCTTTAAATTTTTATATTTTTTTATTATACTTTAAGTTCTGAAATACATTATATATATTTATAATTAATATATATATTTGCCCCTTTAAAATTTTTATATCAATATATATTTTTATTATATTTTAAGTTCTGTAATACATGTTCAGAATGTGTAGGTTTGTAACGTAGCTATATACGTGCCATGGTGGTTTGCTGCACCCATCAACCCTCAACTACATTAGGTATTTCTCCTAATGCTATCCCTCCCCTTGCTGCAACACCTAGATAGGCCCCAGTGTGTGATGTTCCCCTCCATATGTCCATGTATTCTCACTGCTCAACTCCCACTTACGGTTTAGAACATGCATATCTGGTGTTCCATTCCTGTGTCAGTTTGCTGAGAATGATGGTTTCCAGCTTCATTCATGTTCCTGCAAAGAACACGAACTCATCCTTTTTATGGCTGCATAGCATCCCATGGTGTATATTTGCCACAGTTTCTTTATCCAGCCTATCATTGATGGGTATTTGGGTTTGTTACAAGTCTTTGCTACTGTGAATAGTGCCACAATAAACATATGTGTGCAAGTGTCTTTATATCAGAATGACTTAAAATCATTCAGGTATATACCCAGTAATGGGATTACTGTGTCAAAAGGTATTTCTGGTTGTAGATCCTTGAGGAATCACCAGTCACCACACTGTCTTCCACAATGGTTGAACTAAATTATACTCCCCCCAACAGGGTAAAAGCGTTCCCATTTCTCCAAATCCTCTCCAGCATCTGTTCTTTCCTAACTTTTTTAAAAAAATATATCTTATTGCACTTTAGGTTCTGGGGTACATGTATAGTACAGGCAGGATTGTTGCATAGGTACATACATGGCAATGTGGTTTGCTGCATCCATCCCTGTCACCTATATCTGACATTTCTCCCCATGTTATCCCTCCCCAAACCCCTCCTGCCGGCTATCCCTCCCCTAGTCCCCCGCAACAGACCCCTGTGTGTGATGCTCCCCTCCCTGCATCCATGTGTTCTCATTGTTCAACACTTACCTATGAGTGAGAACACGTGGTGTTTATTTTTCTATTCTTGTGGCAGTTTGCTGAGAATAATGGTTTCCAGATTCATCCATGTCCCTACAAAGGACACAAACTCATATTTTTTTGTGGCTGTGTAGTATTCCATGGTGTATATATGCCACATTTTCCGTGTCCAGTCGATTGTTGATGGGCATTTGGATTGGTTCCAGGTCTTTGCTATTGTAAACAGTGCCACAATGAACATACATGTGTATGTGTTTTTATAATAGAACAATTTATAATCCTTTGGACGTATACCCAGTAATGGGATTGCTGGGTCAAATGGAATTTCTATTTCTAGGTCCTTGAGGAATCGCCGCACTGTCTTCCATAATGGTTGAACTAATTTACACTCCCACCAACAATGTAAAAATGTTTCTATTTCTCCACATCCACTCCAGCATCTGTTGTCTCCAGATTTTTTAATGATCGCCATTCTAACTGGTGTGAGGTGGTATCTCAATGTGGTTTTGATATGCATTTCCCTAATGACCAGTGATGATGAGCATTTCTTCATATGTTTGTTGGCCTCATATATATCTTCTTTTGAAAAGTGTCTGTTCATATCCTTTGCCCACTTTTGAATGGGTTTGTTTTTTTCTTGTAAATCTGCTTTAGTTCTTTGTAGATTCTGGATATTAGCCCTTTGTCTGATGGGTAGATTACAAATATTTTTCCCCATTTTGTTGGTTGCCAGTTCACTCTGATGATGGGTTCTTTTGCTGTGCAGAAGCTCTGGAGTTTAATAGGATCCCACTTGTCTATTTTGGCTTTTGTTGCCAATGCTTTGGTGTTTTGGTCATGAAGTCATTGCCTATGCCTATGTCCTGAATGGTTTTGCCTAGGTTTTCTTCTAGGGTTTTTATGGTGTTATGTCTTATGTTTAAGTCTTCAATCCATCTGGAGTTAATTTTAGTGAAAGATATCAGGACGGGGTCCAGTTTCTGCTTTCTGCACATGACTAGCCAGTTTTCCCAACACCATTTATTAAACAGGGAATCCTTCCCCCATTGCTTGTTTTTGTTGGGTTTGTCAAAGATCAGATGGTTGTAGATGTGTGGCAGATGGGGATAGCATTGAATCTATGAATTACTTTGGGCAGTATGGTCATTTTCACTATATTAATTCTTCCTAATCATGAGTATGGAATGTTTTTCCATTTGTTTGTGTCTTCTCTTATTTCCTTGAGCAGTGGTTTGTAGTTCTGCTTGAAGAGGTCCTTTGCATCCTTTGTTAGTTGTATTCCTAGGTATTTTATTCTCTTTGTAGCAATTGTGAATGGCAGTTCGTTGTTGATATGGCTCTCTTTAAGTCTTTTATTGGTGAACTGGACTGCTTGTGGTTTTTACACATTGATTTTGTATCCTGAGACTTTGCTGAAGTTGCTTATCAGTCTAAGGAGATTCTGGGCTAAGACTATGGGGTCTTCTAAATATAAAATCATGTCATCTACAAATAGAGACAATTTGACTTTCAGCTTTTCTAGTTGAATATCCTTTATTTCTTTTTCTTGGCTGATTGCTCTGGCTAGAACTTCCAGTACTATATTGAATAGAAGTGGTGAGAGAGGGCATCCTTGTCTAGTGCCAGATTTCAAAGGGAATGCTTCCAGTTTTTGCCCATTCAGTATGATATTGGCTGTGGGTTTTTCATAAATAGCTTTTATTATTTTGAGGTATGTTTTGTCGATACCTAGTTTATTGAGAGTTTTTAGTATAAAGGGCTATTAAATTTTGTCAAAGGCCTTCTCTGTATCTATTGAGATAATCCTGTGGTTTTTGTCTTTAGTTCTGCTTATTTCGTGAATTATGTTAAAGACTTGTGTATGTTAAACCCCGCGATGAAGCCTACTTGATCGTGATGAATAAGCTTTTTGATGTGCTGTTGCAATTGGTTTGCCAGTATTTTATTGAAGAGTTTTGCATCTATGTTCATCATGGATATTGGCTTGACGTTTTCTTTTTTTGTTGAGTCTCTGCTGGGTTTTGGTGTCAGGATGATATTGGTCTCATAAAATGATTTGGGAAGGATTCCCTCTTTTTGGATTTTTGGAATAGTTTCAAAAGGAGTGGTACCAGCTTTTCTTTGTATGTCTGGTAGAATTCAGCTGTGAACCCTTCTGGACCTGGGCTTTTTTTGATTGGCAGGCTCTTAATTGCTGCTTCAACTTCAGCCCTTGTTATTGGTCTATTCGGAGTTTTGACTTCTTCCTGGTTTAGGCTTGGGAGGATGCAGGTGTCCAGGAATTTATTCATTTCTTCTGGGCTTACTGGTTTATGTGCATAGAGTTTATAGTAATCTCTGATGGTCGTTTGTATTTCTGTGGAATCTGTGGTGATATCACCTTTATCATTTTTTATTGCATCTTTTTGATTCTGCTCTCTTTTCTTTTTTATTAATTTGGCTAATGGTCTGTCTATTTTGTTCTTTTCAAAAAACTAGCTCCTGGATTTTTTAATCTTTTGGATGGTTTTTTGGGTCTTTATCTCCTTCACTCCTGCTCTGATCTTAGTTATTTCTTTTCTTCTGCTAGCTTTTGAATTTTTTTTGATATTGTTCCTCTAGCTCTTTCCTATTTTGATGATAGGGTGTCGATTTTAGATCTTTCCTTGCTTCTCATGTGGGCATTTTTTACTATAATTTTTCCTCTAGTCACTGCTTTAAATGTGTCCCAGAGATTCTGGTACATTGCACCTTCATTCTCATTGGTTTAAGAACATCTTTATTTCTGCCTTCATTTCATTGTTTATCCAATCAACATTCAAGAGCTTGTTGTTCAGTTTCCATGAAGTTGTGCGGTTTTGAGTTTGTTTCTTAATCCTGAGTTCTAATTTGATTGCACTGTGGTCTGAGAGACTGTTTGTTATGATTTCTGTTCTTTTGCATTTGTTGAGGAGTGATTTACTTCCAATTGTGTGGTCAGTTTTAGAGTAGGTGCTGAGGAGTGATTTACTGAGGAGTGATTTACTTCCAATTGTGTGGTCAGTTTTAGAGTAGGTGCTGAGGAGTGATTTACTGAGGAGTGATTTACTTCCAATTGTGTGGTCAGTTTTAGATGTCGTGCTGAGAAGAATGTATATTCTGTGGATTTCGGGTGGAGAGTTCTGTAAATGTCTATTAGGCTTGCTTGGTCCAGATCTGAGTTCAAGTCCTGGATATCCTTGTTAATTTTCTGTCTCATTGATCTGTTTACATTGACAGTGGAGTGTTAAAGTCTCCCACTATTATTTTTTGGGAGTCTGAAACTCTTTGTAGGTTATTAATAACTTGCTTTATAGGCTGGGCGTGGTGGCTCAAGTCTGTAATCTGAGCACTTTGGGAGGCCGAGGTGGGTGGATCACGAGGTCAAGAGATTGAGACCATCCTGGTCAACATGGTGAAACCCCATCTCTACTAAAAATACAAAAAATTAGCTGGGCATGGTGGTGTGTGCCTGTAATCCCAGCTACTCAGGAGGCTGAGGCAGAATTACCTGAACCCAGGAGGCGGAGGTTGCGGTGAGCCGAGATCGCGCCATTGCGCTCCAGCCTGGGTAACAGCAGTGAAACTCTGTCTCAAAAAAATAAAATAAAAAAAAAATAACTTGCTTCATATATCTGGGTGCTCCTGTACTGGGTGCATATATATTTAGGATAGTTAGCTCTTCTTGTTGCATTGATCTTTTACCATTATGTAATGCTTTTCTTTGTCTCTTTTGATCTTTGTTGGTTTAAAGTCTATTTTATCAGAGTCTACAATGGCAATTTCTGCTTTTTTTTTTTTTTTTTTTTTTGCTTTCCATTTGCCTGGTAAATCTTCCTCCATCCCTTTATTTTGAGCCTTATGTGTATCCTTGCACATGAGATGGGATTCTTGGATACAGCACACCAATGGGTTTTTACTTTTTATCCAATTTGCCTGTCTGTGTCTTTTGATTGGGGCATTTAGCCCATTTACATTCAGGGTTAATATTGTTATGTGTGCCTTTTTGATGGTGGCTGGTTGTTTTGCCCACTAGTTGATGCCGTTTCTCCATTGTGTTGATGATGGTCTTTACCACTTGGTATATTTTTGTGGTGGCTGGTACTGGTTGTTCCTTTCTATATTTAGTGCTTCTTTCAAGAGTTCTTGTAAGGCAGGCCTTGTGGTGACAAAATCTCTTAGCAATTGCTTGTTCATAAAGGATTTTATTTCTCCTTCACTTATAAAAATTAGTTTGGCTGGATATGAAATTCTGGGTTGAAAGTTCTTTAAGGATATTGAATATTGGCCCCCACTCTCTTCTGGCATGTAGGGTTTCTGCTGAGAGATCTGCTGTGAGTCTGGTGGGCTTCCCTTTGTGGGTAACCCGACCTTTCTCTCTGGCTACCCTTGGTATTTTTTCCTTCATTTCAACCCTGGTGAATCTGATGATTATATGCCTTGGGGTTGCTCTTCTTGAGGAATATCTTTGTGGTGTTCTCTGTATTTCCTGGACTTGAATATTGGCCTGTCTTGGTCGTTTTGGGAAGCTGTCCTGGATAACATCCTGAAGAGCATTTCTCAGCTTGGATTCATTCTCTCTGTCACATTCAGATACATCTATCAAACATAGATTAGATCTTTTCACATAATCCCATATTTCTTGGAGACTTTGATCATTTCTTCTTTTTTTTTTTTCTCTAATGCTGACTTCTTGTTTTATTTCATTGAGTCGATCTTCAAGCTCTGATATCCTTTCTTCCACTTGGCCAATTTGGCTGTCGAAACTTGTGTATGCTTTGCGAAGTTCTCATGTTGTGTTTTTCACTCCATCAGATCATTTATATTGTTCTCTAATCTGTTTATTTTTGCTAGCATTTTGTCAAATCCTTTTTCAAGGTTCTTAATTTCTTTGAATTGGCTTAGAACATGTTCTTTTAGCTCAGAGAAGTTTGTTATTACCCACTTTCTGAAGCCTCTTTCTGTCAATTCATCAAACTCATTCTCCATCCAGTTTTGTTTTCTTGCTGATGAGGAGTTGTGATCCCTTGGAGGAGGAGAGATGTTCTGTTTTTGGGTGTTTTAATCCTTTTGTGCTGCTTTCTTCCCATGTTTGTGGATTTATCTATCTGTGGTCTTTGTAGTTCGTGAATTTCTGATGTGGTCTCTGAGTGGACATCCTTTTTGTTGATGATGAAGTTATTTCTTTCTGTTTTTTAGTTTTCCTTTTAACAGTCTCTGCTGTAGGACTGCTGGAGGTCCACTCCAGACCCTTCTGGCCTGGGGATAACCTGCAGTGGCTGCAGAACAGTAAGGGTTGCTGCCAGTTTCTTCTCCCATTATCTTTGTTCCAGAAGGACACCCGCCAGATGTCACCCTGAGCTCTCTTTTATGAGGTGTCTCTTTTGACATATGTGGGTTGGGGAGTTGCTTGAGGAGACAGTCTGTACCTTATAGGAGCTCAAGTGTTGAGCTGTGACCTCCATTGTTCCATTCAGAGCTGCTGAGCAGGTATGTTTAAGTCTGCTGCAACATAACTCATGAATGCCCCTCCTTTTTTTCACAGATGCTCTGTCCTGGGAAGGTGGGGCTTTATTTATAAGTTCCTGATGTGCTGCTGCCTATTTTCAGAGATGTCCTGCCCAGTGAGGAGGTAGCCTAGTCACAGTCTGCCAGCAGAGGCATTACTGAGCTGTCATGGGCTCTGCCCAGCTGCTGTGTGAACTTCCTTGCAGTTTTGTTTATAGAGGTATAATTAGAACTGCCTCAGTAATGGCAGTCTGCCTCAGTAATGGCAGACTGCCTCTGTAATGGTGGACTGCCTTGGTAATGGCGGACTGCCTTGGTAATGGTGGACTGCCTCATTAATGGCGGACTGCCTCAATAATGGTGGATTGCCTTGGTAATGGCAGATGCCCTTACCCCCACAGAGCTGGACCATCCGGCATCCAGCTGTGCTTGCTGTGAAGCTCTTAATCCAGAGCATTTCAGATTCCTGGTCTTTGTCAGGGTGGGACCCGCTCAGCCAGATCACCTGGCTTCCTGTTTCAGCCCCCTTTTTTCAGTTGAACGGGCGACTCTGTCTCTCAGGTGTTCCAAGTGCCAGTTGAAATGGCTGCCCAGATTTGTATGAGTTTTTGTGCAGAGACCCACCATGCTGGCTGAAACAGACATGCTGGAGACTCGTGGCACTTTTCCACCTGGGAATCTCCTGGTCTGTGGGCAGTAAAAACTCGTTTGGAAATGCGGTGGTCACTCACCTCTGCATTCTCGCTGGGAACTGCACTCCAAAGCTGTCCCTATTTGGTCATGTTGGATCATCCCCCTTTCCTAAATTTTTAATGATCACTGGCATGAGATGTTATCCCCTGTGGTTTTAATTTGCATTTCTCTATTAACTAGTGATGATGAGCTTTTTTTCATATGTTGATTGGCTGCACAAATATCTTTTTGTGAGAAATGTCTGTTCATATTCTTTGCCCACTTTTTGATGGGGATGTTTGTTTTTTTCTTGTAAATTTGTTTAAGTTCCTTGTGGATTCTGAATATTAGCCTTTTGTCAGATTGATAGATTGCAAAATTTTTCTCCCATTCTGTAGGTTGCCTGTTCACTGGGTTGATAGTTTCTTTCACTGTACAGAAGTTCTTTAGTTTAATTAGATCTTATTTGTCAATTTTGGCTTTTGTTTCCATTGCTTTTGGTGTTTTTGTCTTGTAGGCTTTGCCCATCTTATGTCCTGAATGTTATTGCTAGGTTTTCTTCTAGGGTCTTTATGATATTAGGTCTTAAGTTTAAGTCTTTTTTTTTTTTTTTTGAGATGGAGTCTTACTCTGTCATGCAGACTGGAGTGCAATGGCATGATCTGGGCTCACTGCAACCTCTGCCTTCTGGGTCTCAGTTTATTTCATCAGCAAGGTCCAGTCTAGATTATCCCAATGTGAGGCACATTTGTGAATCCAGAAAATCAGAAATGAAAGAGGAGCCACTGATCTTTAGTTGCACCAGGAGGCAGGTGACAGAAATGAGGTTTGCAAATGGTTACTGAGTGAGCTCCTGAGAGCTTGGCCACTCTGGTACCAGCAGATATTTCTTCAAATTCATGCCATTTTTGATTTATTGTCTGTAAATGAAAGCTTCCATGACTGTTTCTCTCTCAGTCCTTTCAACAGTTTTATAAATCCCCGAGTCCTTCTATTAAATTATTACTGACTGAAATACTTAGAGTGGCTTCAGTTTTCCTGATGGAAAGCTGAATGACCAAATGGAAATGACTACTTTTTGAATGGACAGAAAAAATTTGTGTCCTGTTGGGGTATTCTAATCTTGCACTGTACCAGAGATAGTTTCCCCAACAACTAAATACATAGATACTGCCACATGGAGAGAAGCACATTTCTGGCAGAGCAGTGCATTGGCACTGGGATGAGGGAATCTATGAATATTCCATGGCCCTGGAGGCTGCCGTCATTCAGACTAGTATGGTTTTGTTTTATACCATTTCAATACCTTGTAGACCATGATGTTATATAGAAGAGTAAGGCAATGAGAGAATACAAGGAAACTTATGCCCAGAAATTGTTAATGTTACAAGGTTTGGATCAACTGCTACTCATTCTTTGAAGCATTTCCTTGAATATTTTAGAGGTGATACTCCCTTTGGATGGCATTGAAGATAGATCCAACTGTCTATGAATTCTACTTTGTAATTAATATATTTATTGTGAGTGTTTAGCACAGTATATCAAAGCATTTAAAATCACTATAATGCAATTTTTTTTGTCTTGGATAATTTCATCCACATAGCAGAAATTGCTTCCTCATTTCAGAATGTTAAATATGTATCAGCCTTGTATTAAGCCATCCTTATAGGATTCGACATGAGGACTTCCAGCTGTTGCAGTTTAAATGAAGTTATTAGCCATCTTCAAGAATGTAAATTATTTATTTGGCTTTCCATAAACACTGGTATGGGAAAACTGTTCAGCTCTTAGGTGAACTGTTAACTATAGAAGTATTTATATCTATTATCTCCTCTCAGAGCTCAAGCTTTCTTTGGCTATGGTCTAGTTGGAAGATTTCCTCTTGTAATTCTTCACTACTTAAAAACCTTTACATAAATGGACCATAAAATATAAACTCAGTAGCTTATAATTTGAGACCCTCTGTTATTAGGTATCAGTATTTCTCATAACAATCTGATTTGTTCTTTGCCTCTGCATTTGGATCTTGTTTCATCAATTTTTCTCTTTACCTTTGCTTATTCTATGCCTCTATCTTTCCTACCATTAATTTGACTGCCTAAACTTTCTTCAAAGGCTAGCTGAGATATCTTGTTCTCCAAAAAGTTTTCTCCAATTTATACTGCTAATCTGCAATCCCTCTCATTATTTGAAGTTGTGATGAATACATAACCTCTATACAGTAATTGTAAATTCCTCTGGCACAATTCATTAAAGATAAAATTTTATTCTGTTTTATTGCCACTCTCTATGCAAAAACAAACAAAAGAGTATATACAGCTTGATGACTGCAATGACAGTTTTGATCTGTTGTTCTTGAGTACTTTGAAAAATGGATTACCTTAATGAACATTAATAATATCATTCTCTTAATTAAAACTATTAAATTTGAATAAGTTGAAATGTATTTTGTTAAATAATAATATAAAGATCAGACAGGAAAAAGTAAAATTGTCTTTATTAACAAATGACATGGTTATTTACATAAATAATTCTAAGAGATCTACAACCACAAGAACTCGTACTCATAAGTGAATTTAGCAAAATCACAGTATACAATGTTAATATAAAAGATCGATTTTATTTCATATACTAGCAGTACATAATTGAAAAATGAAATAAAAGAACAACTGCATTTATAATAATATAAAAAGTATAATGTATTTATAAATAAATATATAAGCTCTCTATGCTGAAAACCAGAAACCAATGCTGATGAAAAATTTAAAAGACCCAAATAAAAGGAGACATACCATGTTTGTGGATTGAAACATTCAATATTGTTGAGATGTTAATTATCATCAAATTGATCTACCGATTCAATGCAATCCTCATCATATTTCCAGCAGGCTGTTTTTGGAAGGGCAGAATTTGACAAACTAATTAAAAAATATATATGGAAAATGCAAGGGATCTAGAACATTCCAAAAATATTGGAAAAGAAGAACAAAGTTGGATGAATTACATTACCTGACTTCAAGACTTACTATAAAGTTACAGTAAACGAGGTAATGTGGCACTGAAATGAGGTTTGAAACATAAACAGCACTGGAACAGTACTCCTCACAGGAGTTTTTGTTGAGGTGTTTGCCCTTGTCACTGCCCATGTGGCCCAATTTAGATTCTGCCCTTTTGTTGGGGCCCACGAGTTCTCTGCTCTCATCATCTTCCTTGTGTCTCCTGTTTCTTCATCTTGGGGGCAGTCTTGTTTCAAGGTTTTGGGAGATGCACTGTACTCTCTTCAGGTCCTTTGCTCTAGCTCTCTGTTTTGCTCAAACTTACTTTATAAACCTAAAGTTTTGTTAGCATTCTGGAAAGATCCGGCTGATGGAAATGCATTCTAAAGAACTCTTTCATGTCTACTTCCTGAAATTAAGGACACAGACTGGCTGAGTTGGAAAATGGAGGGGATGGACAGAAAAAAAAGTTAGTCATTAGTTTTCCTGAATTTTCACAGGTATTTAGTTTTACAGGATTTAGCTGGTCAGGATATTTCTTCTTTCCCTTCTAGTGTACCAGATATGGTGGTATGCTATCCGGATCTTTTTGCGAACCAAGGTACTTATTACCTTAGCTGTTGAAAAATTTGGAGGCTGATGACTCTCCACCAAGGACTCTCTCCAGGAATTGCTCTCTGCCAAAAGAGCCACATCAGCCAAGGCCACATTCCCTTCTCAGGGATGACCTGCACTCACTAACTGGTCAGTTGAGTGGGGGTAAAGATGACTCAAGGTAGGGGCCCTCGCAGCTTCAGAGTTCTTTGTAGGATGAACTGAGGTCTGTGTGGTCACGGCATTGCATTGCAGCTTCTCCCTTTGTCTCTGGGTATTGATTCTGAGGGCAATCCCTAATAACAATTCGGTATGCTAAGCTCTACCTCAGAGTATGTCTTCCAGGGTACTGACCTGGAGATAGAATTTAGAGGACACACAGATGGACTGGATATGGTGGGAAGGTATCAGGATGACTTCTGGTTTTTCTTTAAATAACTTAGTGGATGGTGATGCCTTTACTTAGATGCAGTAGACTAGGAGAAGTATGGGCAGGCAAAGTCCTTCTTTGGTTGTGCTAACTTTGAGATGCTTGCTGTTAGGCAAGAGGAGCTACCCTTGGGTAGTTGCAGATTCGATTCTGGAGCTCAGGAAGTGGTCATGACTGTAGGTAATATCTTTGGAAGTCATACGATTTGAATAGCATTTAAAGTTCTGTGCTGAATAAATTCACTTAAGCAGGAACCTCAGTTTAATCCTGCCTTCCTCTGACATTTCTCAGCTAAAAGTACATGCAAGGGCTCTTTCTTAGTTTCCCAGAGCTGCCATAAAGAAGTGACACAAACCGAGTTGCTTAAGAACAGTAGAAATTTAGCCTCACAGTTATGGAGGCTGGAGGTCTGAAATCAAGAGGTTGGTAAGGCCATGGTCACTCTGAAGCATCTGGGGAGCATCCTTCATTGTCCTTTCTTAGCTTCTGGTGAACCCAGGCATTCTTTGGTGTGTGGCAGCATAGCTTGAATCTCTGCTTCCATCTTCATTTGTCCATTTTCTCCCTGGATGTCTCTTCACATAACCTTTTCTCTCTACATGTCTATGTCTGTCCCAGTTTCCCTTTGTAATTTTAATTTTTTGTCTTTTGCCGAACAGAAAAGATGCACCAGCCAGACAGCGCAGCCTCTGTGGGACTACCCAATACCCCCTTTTTATAAGTACCACAGTCATATTGGATTTGGATTTTACATGTTCCTCATGTTAACTAATTACATCTACAATTGCCCTATTTCTAAATAAGGTGACATGGTGAGTTATTGGGGGTTAGGACTTCAATGTACTTTTTTTTTTGAGAGAATACAATTTAACCCATATCAGGTTCATACAAGGATTTTCTACCAAGTTTACTGAGTTAAAAGAATATTCTTAAGTTATAGTCATGTTACATATGGCATACATTTTACATGACCCAAGATATTAAATTCATTAAACCATTGCCTTGTAGATTTATTCTGAATAACTAAAAGCCCATAATCCCATAATCATCTACTGTGACAACATTTTCCTCAGAAAGTAGGTGCAGAACACTTCAGAGGCATCACAGGCCGATCAGGCAGTCACGTGGGGCCACTGGAGACGTAATTCCTGGAAAACACACTCAGATTCCATGAATACGGTATTTTACCAAATTTGTATATAATAGTTGAACAGCTGACTCATGTTTCTGGACTTTTGGAAAACAGACACTACGCCATGGGACATACTGATGTGTGTACTCAAAAACAAACAAGGGAAAAGATATCACAAAACTGCTGAAAAATCAGAGTAGGCAGAAACACTATGTACTGGCTGAGTTTTTGGACAATCTCAATTTCAGCTTTCCGTCAAGGTTTTGCTTGTTTCAGTGTTACATCATTTTTCATAGTTGTATACTTTTAAAGCATATAGCACCTATAAATACACTAGTTTCAGAGAAAAGACAGCAGAACTTTTAAATAAAACAGTGTAAAGTTGTATGGAATCCTCTGCCCAGCCAAAAGAATCAGGGACTCAAAACACACTCTGAAACTGCTTTGTTTGAGAAGCAACTCAGCTGATGGCAGCCTCCAAATTTCTGACAAGTTGTGTCGATTAGGAATAGCTTGTTGTAATTCCCAAACATTTTGGTTTCAACCAATGCTTTTTACTTTATAAAGGTATGGTTTGAGACAAATAGAAAATAGGATATGATCTTCATTAGTTTCTCTTTTTGCTGAAGTTGCAATGTAAATTTTTGTCATATAATGACCAATAATATAATTTAAGAGCCAATATGGTACTGGATTTTATGGGCAGGTGGTGGGAGGGAAAACAGGCTGTGAGAAGCTAGAACTGTAATAGATGGGAAACTGAAGCCACTATTACAGTCACAGAGTGCAAATGGAGTTTTACTGGGCTTTCGCATGGCCCAGTGATAAAGTCAGCTTTAGAGGCAACCTGCTTGAGGTTAAATACCCAACTCTTCCTGTGTCATCTTGGTGCCCTGATAAATTGTTTAATTCTCACAGTTTCCTTGCTTCTGCAAGTCAAAAACAAGGAAAATAATTTTATAACATTGCAATGAAGAGTACATTTTATTAAAACACAGATTCCTGGGACCCACCCTAGCCCAAGTGAATCAGAATTTTCAGGGGTGGGGCCTGGCAAGCTGTATATTTAATGACACCCAGGTTTCTGTAGATTTATCAAACTCTCAGGGTACTTTGAGACACACGAATTACAAACAGTATGTAAAGTGCCTAGAATAGGGTATGTAGCATAATTGTCACTCAATAAATGCTGGTTTTCTTCCCAGCCCTTCCCATATTGTGTGTGCAGGAATAAAAAAAAATGTGTGCATGTCTTGTGGTCTGTCTAATGTCAGACTATAAAGTATTCTGAGTGTGAAAGCTTTTGGATAGGATTTTGGTTTGTGATCCATCAGTCTACCAGGTGCCATTGTCTCTTTACCACAGAGAGACCATTTTAGGGGCATATGTATTACCTTTAAAAATGATTTCAACATTTACTTATTATTTTATTTTATTTTTAAGTTATTTGCAGAGATGGAGTCTCCCTGTGTTGCCCAGGGTGGTCTTGAACTCCTGGGCTAAAGCGATCCTCTTGCCTCAGCTTCCCAAAGTACTGAGATTACAGTTGTGAGCAAACTGTGCCTGGCCTCAACATTTAATTATATGACATATTCAAACTGATTGCTGGAATTTTTCTGTTGACAGCTAAAAAGAAAATCTGGCTGTTCTTGTCTTTATTTTGAATTACAAAATGTTCAAATCTTGTTTTGCACTTTTTCAAGAAATGGAGCAACTCTAGATAAACATAAGCAGTACTAAAGTTGCAGATAGTAATTCTTGGGCTACTTGGAACAACAAGAAAGTCAAGTAAATTTGTCTGAACTTCCTGATTCTAGAAGATATGGGAAAAAGCTTTTTCGTAAGAAGGTGGCCTTTATCTTCTGGAAATAAAGCTAATAAATACCATATGTTAATTGAACAAGATCATTTAGAATTTGGCTTCATTTTTTAGACATTGATAGAGTACTTGTGCTTCATTTCTTCATTCCAAAACAATCTTTTGTTGTGAATTTCCTAAGGAATATGCTACAGTCATTTTCAAAAAAATTCTATTAGCAGTACAATGTTGATAATTGCAGTTGCAACAGGGACAGAAATTATTTGTAAGTATGTATAACTTCTTGCCCATGAAAGACAATGCTGGCATTGCTCTGAAGTTCTGCCTCCCTCAACCCAACCCTATTATTCAGACAATTACTCTAATTGGGGTACCCAAGAAATAGGAATGGATGGTTCACATTTGAACAAGTGAGAAGAGGGAAGAGCAATAGAGGTAGAAAGAAATGGTGTAAGGAACAGAAAATCTGTATGGTTGAGGGTGAGGTGTAAAGGAGAGGAGAGAGTTTTGGGAAGCAGCTATTAATAGCTTTATGGAGGAATCTGATAGAAGTAGTGATGAGAGAGAGTTTAAAAGATGTTTTTCTGGGCATTAAGAATATATTTTCTTCTTTGGCATTTTCTTAAGAGCCTGAAAAAAAACCTTTCTGGCTGCTAAGCTGTGATTGCTTTCTGGCTGCTAAGCTGTGATTCTTTCACTGTAGCAGTAGGCTGAGATTTGGCCTCACCGTGGTCCAGGATTTGTTTGGGTCTCACAATTTAATTGAATGTAATAAAATTAAAACTTATTATTTCAAAAAATGACTATGTATACAAAGACCATTTGTTAAGATTCTATGATTTTTGCATGATCACAAATTTGTAATCCAAGATGATTAGTCTCCAAAGCTTGAGGTTTTTGGATGTATGTGTTAATCCCTTGAGATCAACACCCATATATATTCAGGTTAATTGCTTAGGAACCAACAGAACATGAAGTATATGTGAAATCAAGGGAAATGATTTTTTCTAAGACTTCTGCTGCATGGATTTTTGAGAAGCCAGTTGCTTCCCTTTGGGAACCACTTCAGTATTCTGAATTTATATTCTGATGAGTACAGTTGTATGCAGCCATGGCTAATTTCGTGGGTTCCCAGCCCATTCTTAGAAAGGCCCCAATGATTGGCTTAATGATCTGCTGCTGCCATCTTGGAGTTCTTAAAAAGTTTATAACAAGGGACCTCCTGTTTTAATTTTCTTCGAGTCCTACAACTTATGTAGATGATCTAGTGTGTCAATGATATCATCAAACATCTACTCCAAATCCTTTATTAATCAGTCACAAGACTCACTTATTTATTTTTAAGATAAAATTGTTTTGAAGAGGTAATGCATTCACCTGGTTGAAAATGCTAAAGTTATTAAAAGGTTGACCAGAAAATATATTTGTCATTTCTTATGTATTTATTTATTTTTGAGATGGAGTCTCACTCTGTCACCCAGGCTGGAGTGCAGTGATGTGATCTCAGCTTACTGCAACCTCCCCATCCTGGGTTCAGGTGACTCCCCTGCCTCAGCCTGCCAAGTAGCTGGGACTACAGGCTCACACCACCATGCCTAGCTAGTTTTTGTATTATTATTATTATTTTTTTTAGTAGAGATGGGGTTTCACCATTTTGGCCAGGCTGGTCTTGGATTCCTGACCCCAAGTGATCCACTAGTCTCAGCCTCCCAAAGTGCTGGGATTACAGGCCTGAGCCACCATGCCTGGCCTAGCTGCCATTTCTGTTCCCCATTCCAGCTTCCTCTCCATGTAACTGGCATTATTAGTTTTTTATGTTGTCTCCTTCCAGAATTTATTTATGCATAGAAAAGAAATATGAAGGTAGAGTCTTATTTATCTACCTCTTATTTTACACAGAGGGTAACATACAACACACGGTGTTCTGTATTTAATTTTTCCACTTAATGTTTCTTGGAGATCTTACAGATATGCTGTACATATGGAACTTCCTCTTACTTTTTTACAAGCTGTGTAGAAAGTCATTGTACCAGTGACTCATTATGTTTTCAACTGGTCCCTATTGCTAGACACTTGCTTATGTGTTCCCACTCTTTTGCTATTATAAACAAGGCTGAAATGAGTAACATTGTGTACTCACCATTTTGCTCACGTATATATACAGGACACCTCCAAAGTAGAATTGCTTAGCCAAAGCTTGTGTGTGTGTGTGTGTGTGTGTGTGCATAATTTCAGTAGATATGCTAAATTGGTCCCCAAAGATAAGTTGATTTATACCAATGATAAGGTCTGTTTTCCCATAGTTCACCAAATAGTGAGTTTCCAAATTTTTGGATTTCTTTTTGTTAATCCAACAGTGATGCTTTAATTTGCCTTTCTCTTCTTGTAAGTGTTATTGAACATTCTTTCATATGTTTCACAGCTATTTGTTTAAATCATTTAAAATTGCCAATTTTCAAATCTTTTGAACAATCAGTTTTATATGATTTAAACTAATCTTACACTCTTTTTCTCTGAATTGTCTGTTTATATCGTTTGCTATACATTGTATTGGTCTTTTTCTTCTTGATTTCTAGGTGATCTTTGTGTATCAGGGAGAGTAGCCTTTTGTGATATAAATTTCAAAAATTTTTTCCAAATTTTCCTATTTATTGGTTTTTAAAGTTTCTGTGCATGAAGAAGTTTTGTCATCAAATTATCATTTTTTCTTTTATTATTTATAGATTTTGAATTATAGTTAGAAAGATCTCCCCTAGTCCAAAATTATACTTTATTTTTATAACTCCAAGATTACAAAGAAGTTATCCCTTTTTTTTTTTTCAGACAGAGTTTCGCTGTTGTTACCCAGGCTGGAGTGCAATGGCGCAATCTCAGCTCACCGCAACCTCCGCCTCCCGGGTTCAGGCAATTCTTCTGCCTCAGCCTCCTGAGTAGCTGGGATTACAGGCACATACCACCATGCCAAGCTAATTTTTTGTATTTTTGGTAGAGATGGGGTTTCACCATGTTGACCAGGATGGTCTCGATCTCTTGACCTCGTGATCCACCCGCCTCGGCCTCCCAAAGTGCTGGGATTACAGGCTTGAGCCACCGCGCCCAGCCCAAAGTTATCCCTTTTAAAAAAGAATATTTATAGTTATATTTTTTACTATAAAATAATTGATCCATTTGTAATTTGTCCTGGTATAAAATATGAGGTATAAATCCAGTTTTATTCTTTCTAGTTGGCTCCCAGTTGTCCCCAAACCATTTACTGAGTAGCACCTTTCCCCCACGGGTTTGAGATGCCACCTTCATCATACACTAAGTCCCTGTCAACATGCCCCTCTGTGCATTTAGTTAATAAATGTTTAGAGGACACCTCATGTACTCAGAACACTTTGGCAAAGCTGGCCTGAGGAACAGGTGTGAAGCTGGTGCTCTTTTTTCTTCCACAGTGTGCTCTTTTTCTCTTTCCTGGTATCTCTTCTAACCCTGGTACCCTGTCCTGCCCCATAAACCTCTGTGTGCACCCTTTCTTTCTACCATTCTCATGATGCTACTTCATTTTTATTAGGAAGAGACTGTATGAGATGAGAAAAAAGGCTACTTCGTCAATGATGGGCCCACAGGTCATTTTATTTAGGAGACCATTTATTCTGCTTTTCTTTTGGCTACTTTTGAAGGCTGGGGCTGTTACTGAATAACATAAGCTGCTTGAAATCATTGAAAACCAGCCTTTTCTAAAAGAGTATTAATCCAGGAATTGACATTGTTACTCTATATGTTGAAAAACAGCTCCTTTTAAAAAATACAGGCATTATTTAATTATTTAGCAATCTGTAAGTTCTCACAATCCTCTACTATACACACACATATGCATAGATTTATGGATATATACACACATAGGCATACACATATACCCACATATGTTTACATACATATAGATACATCTATACACCTACAACATACATACTTATGATAAATATATATACATTTGTATATAATGTGGATAAACAGATATATGTACATGTACTTATAATTACACTTTTAATATAAAGGGTACAGATCAGGACCTGCCAATGCAAAGAAACACAGGGTGTGGTCTGAAAGGGTCCTGAACATAGAGCTCTCATGTTCTATCCTCAATTCGACTGTATTAAAAAAGACTACATTTAAAGCATTGTTTTAACTGGATTTATTAATGGTTGGATTGGTTTTTCTGTTACAATATGAAGCAATCCAAGATTGTGTAGTGCAAGGGTTTCACATGTACGTAAGCATGAGATCAGTCCGTCTCTTTAAGCACCACTGCTTAAAACAAAGGGGCCCACTTGGGAGCAAGGGACAGATAACTCAGTCATGGTGACAGTGTTTTGATTTCCCAAGCAATGTAGATCTGGACTGATGGACATAGCCATTCAAGGAGTTTCACTGTCTTGAAAAGCACGATTGCACATAAACTGCAGCATCATGTGCGTAAAACAGGATTGCCAAAGCTGCAGTGTGAGTTTCAGGGTGTATGCTGCTAGGCTTGAGTGTTCTTGGAAAATGCTCTCACTTGGAGAGATGAAAAATGAGTATCTGGTTATGTGCTTGAAGCTGGGCCTTCTCATCACTGAACTACATAAAAAAATGAAACCATAAACTAAGATTCCAAATTTGGACATGCCAAACATTTTACCTGATCAAAAATATGGACAGTTTTGCAAAAATAAAGATACAGATAGAAAAATGAGAGGACAAATTAAAACTAATATTTTGTATTCACATAGGGAGCATTTTTGAAAATATCATAGGACTCTCTAAACCTTCCGGAGTTAAGCACTGATATGGTTGATGAAATCGTGCAGAGGGTTTAGAATTGTGATTTTATAGAAGAATACCAAATTTAGTGCATTGGCTTTCACAGTCATTTGAAAACTGTGAGTTCTTTCTCTACAAAGTTTTTACGATGAGGTGATGATGAGGAGAGGACAACATAGAAATAGATGAATGCAGACTCACTCTGGGTGAAGAGGGTTTGAGTCTTGGACCCTGATAGGGTTTGGCTGTGTTCCCACCCAAATCTCATCCTACATGTTATGGGAGGGACCTGGTGGGAGGTGATTGAATCATGGGGGCGGGTCTTGTGCTGTTCTCATGATAGTGAATAAGTCTCATGAGATCTGATGGTTTTAAAAAGGGGAATTTTCCTGCACAAGCTCTCTTCTCTTGTCTGCCACCATGTGAGACGTGCCTTCACCTTCCACCATGATTGTGAGGCCTCCCTAGCCATGTGGAACTGTGAGTCCATTAAACTTCTTTCTTTTGTAAATTGCCCAGTCTTGGGTATGTCTTTATCAGCAGCATAAAATGGACTAATACAGAAGCCAAATTGTTGATCATGCCACTGGCCCTGGCAGTCCTAGGGAGGTGCTGTGGAATTTGGAAATATCTGTGGTATGCAGTGTGCAGTTGGAAAACCACCAGTTCAGTGTCAGTTTACTGTCTAGGACAGCACTCAAATTAAGATTCCATCACGTTGAAAGAGCATCCTGAAAGATCTTAGGAAGGCACAGAAATCTCAAATTACTGGCGAGGGATAGGGATGCTTTTTGCTGCAGGAGATGTAACGGCCCCAAGGCCGCATACATCTCTGGCTGTAAGAGTAGTGGCAATGAGCAATGCATCGAGATTTGTGTCCTTAGCACAGTCTTTTGCACAAACTCATCACAAAATATTAGCTGTATTAGCTATTACTACAGCTTCTACTACTAGTGGCACAATTTCTGCTATGATCCCCACCACAACTGCTATTCATCTGTATTAACTGACAGTTCTGATGCTACCATTTCTTTTCCTGTCCAGGCTGCCAAAGTACACAGGACAGGGATCAAAAAGACAAAATGAGTGGCCAGACATCCCTTATTTAGTTTCCACTTAAGCTCTAGAGTTCCAAACTTTATGAGTGATAAATAGAACAATGATAAATAAACAAAAACCGTTGGGCTCACTTATTCAGTTTTTAGCATAGTGTCTAGCACAGAGTGACTGCTGAACATGCAGCATCTCATTTTATTCTCCACAGAAACTCTATTGGGTGGGTGCACCTATATGCTCATCTTAAGATGAGTAAACTGAGCACAGAGAGATCAGTTAAATTGCCCCAGGCCACAAGGTTACCATGTGAAAAAAAGTAGGTCTGCAAAGTTCATTGCTGTTCTGTTTATATTTTGATTGTTCTTGAATTTCATCTGGAAGTGCCAAGAGGCATGGAGGTAGTGATTTTAAACACCCGCCCCAAACCCCGAGCTGAGCTTCACATGTTCAGAACCCGTTTATACTCCCTGTGCAGAGAAGCACTGAAAGTAGCAGCTGCTGCTTGATGAATGAAGGTGAGGCATCCTCAGGAAGGGAGAGCAGAATGATAACACAGGGTCACTTGCCTGGAGCCTCAGGACTGGCTGTTGGCAGAAATTAAGCCTAAAAGGAGGCAGGGTGTGTGGTATTCCAGTTAGAAGTTAAAGGATTGAAACTCATGGAGCACGAGGGAAGAATGTTTGGTGTCATCAATAAGTCCAGCCATGCAGATAAGAATCAATAGAAACTTTGATTATCTTTATCAGCTCCAAATGCTCCTTTAAGCCTCTCAGTAGCTCCTTTTGCACCCACATATCACAGAATCCCTTATTTTTACCTTTTAGCAACAAGAGGCAAGACCTTTTTAATCTTCTAACTGTCATCTCCTATTTTACACAAGCCAGTTTTCCTCATTATTTTGATTTTGGGTTTTATTATCTTGTATCTATTTCAAGCTAATAGCTCTCATCTAAGTTATTTTTTCCCATCTTTTCATATTGAGAATTGGATTCTTCAGTCTCTATGTTTCTCTTTTTCTTTATTTTTATTTTTTGGGACTGAGTCTTGCACTGTCACCAAGGCTAGAATGTAGTAGCACAATCTCCACTCACTGCAACCTCCACACCCCCAGGTTCAAGCGATTCTTCCACCTCAGCCTCCTGAGCAGCTGGGACTATAGGTGTGCATCACTGTGCCCAGCTAATTTGTTTTGTATTTTTGGTAGAGAAAGGGTTTCACCATATTTCCTAGGCTGGTCTCCATCTCCTGTGCTCAAGCAGTCCATTCACCTTAGCCTCCCAAAGTGCTAGGATTATAGGCATGGGCCACAGGTCCCAGCCTTCATTTTTCTTTTTGAAACTTACCTTGAAAACTTTTCCTCACTGGCTTCACTCATTTCCTGTCCTTCCTTTGTTCCTTCAGAACAGGAGTGCAATGTACATCCGACAGTGGGGCTGGCCATGGGCCCTGGTGAAGAGTTAGTGTCTGTAGATTGTTGTGGATGACTTCTGCCGAGAGTACATAAAACAAGAATATCTTGGCATCCAAGGCAGTTTACCAAGTCCTCATCTCTATTGGGAGAAAGATACATTTTCAGTCCTAGAAACTGTCAGAAGGAGCAACCAACAGCCTAGGGAATACTTGTATGTTACCAACCAAACCTAGAATAAACTAAAAATATAAAAATATAAAATAGTGACCCTGGAAAAAACTTGAATTACAATTTGAAGTTTAAATTGAAGTGCCTTTAATATTAATTGTTACATCTAAAGAAACAACCAAAAGGCCAGTTGCAGTGGTTCATACCTGTAATCCCAGCACTTTGGGAGGGTAAGGTGAGAGGATCACTTGAGCCTAGGAGTTTGAGACCAGTCTGGGAAACGTAGGGGGACTCCCATCTCTACAAAATAAATAAATAAAAATTAGCTGAGTATAGTGGCATGCACCTGTTGTCCCAGCTACTTAGGAGGCTGGGGTGGGAGGATCACTTGAGCCCAAGAAGTAGAGGCTGCAGTGAACTGTGATTGCACCATTGCATTCCTGCTTGGGTGACAGAGTAAGATTCAGTTTTAAAAGAAAAGGAACAACGAACCAACCTTTAAACGGTCAAACTGCTAATCATTTCCTCACTCAGATTTCTAATATTATCATCAGACTCAGTCCAAGGTCTTCAATATTGCTTTAGGATAACTAATTATAGTCATATACCTGATAATTGCAAAATCCTAAACCAAATTTCCTTTTTAATTAGCCTCGGAGTTGTCAAACCTATGCTCCAAACTCACACTGCAGATAGTTTTCATTTCCTGGACACTGGGCTCCTTTTAATATATTTTATGAATCATCATGATTGGGATATTGATCTATGATTGACATTTCCACATGGAAATGGCAAATACTTCTGAAATGTTCCATGTCATTTTTCCTGAGCTCTTTCCTTTTTTTCTGTACCTTTTATCTTCTATTCACCAAGTAAACACATATTGAGTACTTTCTTATGAATGATCACCATGGTAGGTATTGCAGATAAAGAGATGAAGAGACAAGGTTCCTTGTCCTTTGTGACTCCAGCAGAGTCTGTTGCAACTGGAGAAGGGAGGCACTTGACCAGTGGTCAGTTGATAGAAAGATTTTCTTTTGACATCCTTATTAGGCAGCATTTTGGCATCAACCAGAAAGTAGCACAGGCTCTGGGAGAGAAGGACCTTAGTTATTGGCTCTGTCATATTGAGGCAAGTTCCTTACCCATTCTGAGTTTTAGATTTCTCATCTATTAAGGGAGAAAATTGATATTACTTTTCATGGATTTATAAATGAGAGCCATCATTATCAGAGTAACTCTCTTTCTTTCCTTCTTTCTCAGTGTATCTATTAATTATTTTAAAAACAATAAGTATAAAAAATAATGGAATTGATTCAACAAAGACAGCACTTTCATCTCATAGGGATATTCATTATCTGCTTAAACTTGCATTTGGCTTACAAGACCCTTTAAATTTTTATGTAGTGTTCTATTTGAATGTGTTTGTTCAGAAAAATGGCAGAACCTAACCCTTTGACACATCAAAGTGCTACGACACTAGGTCTGGACTTTAATGGCACCCTTTTGTAAACTCTTGGGCTGCAGAATTCTATCAGCACATTTACTGGAACCATCCTATTAGCATACCACAGAGTCCACACTTTTTGCTTGAGTCTCGTTTTACATGGAACTCCTGGTTTCTTAGGAAAGAAACAGCCTTTACGGAGTCAGATATAAAATAGAGGCGTCTGGTGCCCAATCCCATTGTTCTCCAGTGGTTACTTGTCAGCTTTGTAGTCAGTGAATGATTTAAAACAGACATGTTCATGCATTATTCAGTAAAAGTAAGCCTGTCATACAATATGTGGATACCACATTTCCTGAGGGAATTTGCTGCTTTTGATTATTTGTACATCTCCTTCCCCACAATTTTCAAATATGCAGTTACAAGATGACCTGCTGATCTGAACGACAGTTTTATGAATGCCTTCATTTAATTGTATTGACATTGTTGTTTACAGTGTTCGCATACCTTCCAAATACTTCACATGATAAACAACCCAGGAACATTCCTGTTGAATTGACTCTGCAGTCCCAGCTGGACGTGACATTTGAGTTATTCTCATTACACACATCCATATTTAGGCAAAACTCTTGTTGCTTCATATTCTATCTTAGAAAGAAGAATTTTAATTGATTAGTCTTTTAGTTAAGGTATTTGTAGTGAAAAACTTCTGAAATGAAAATTTTGATATCCAAAATGCCTTTGAAAATTGTAGGTAGACAGTGAAGTATTTATGCTGTTGATTGAATGCCATCCTATAGTATTGTAGAGCAATGCATTTACGTGTATATTATTAAAAAAATCTTTAGGTACCTAGGTTATTTCCAAATATGCAATTCTTGTTTTCTGAAGTATACTGAAAAGAAAGGAAGAGAAAACCATACTAGTTTCCTAAGCTCTGCTATAACAAATTACCACAAAGTGGATGACTTAAAACAACAGAAAATTATTTTCTCAAAGTTCTATAGGCCGGAAGTCTGAAATGAAGGTGTAAGGAGGGCCATGTTCTCTTGGAGGGCTCTAGTGGAGATTTCTTGCCTCTTTCAGCTTCTGGTGGTTTCAGATGTCCTCTTGGCTTCTGGTGGCATTGATTCCAGTCTCTGCTGTCGTTTTCACATTGCCTTTGACTCCGTCTCCCTGTTTCTTCTCTTCTTCTCTCTGCCTTTTATAAAGACACTGTGTTAGATTTAGGGCCTGCCTGGATAATCCAGGATGATCTGGTTTCACGATCCTTTACATAACACAATAATTTTGTGGGCCAAGGCCACTTTCCAAGTAAGGTCACATTCACAGGTTTTGGGGATTGGGATGTGGACATATTTTTTCAGGAGCCACCACTCAACCCACAGCATCCTCTAATCCTTTATCACTAGTCATTTCACTTTGGGTGTATATGAACTATTTCATGACAACCACTTTTATCAGTCACACACCCTCTGAATTCACTAAAGCACACTTATTTGACAGAATCAAGAAGGTGTATTTCCAAGAAGTTCCATTAAATAGCAATAACTTATCCTGGGGTTATTTACACACGCAGTTTGAAAGTGGCAAAGTTGTTTTGACAAATAGGTTGATTTTGTTTTAGGCAAATGAGTTATTGAAATTGACCAGACATTTCCCCAAAAGTTTTGTTATTAATAAAAGTTGAGAAAACTTGTATTTGCAATTCAGCAGTAGTTACCACTAGATGGGAGTCTTGGCTCATTAGAGAGCCCCAATCTTGTGACTAGTGGCTCAGAGACCATCAACACTTCAGAAGGCATGTTTGCTTTCCTTTAAGTATAACACAGTTAAAATACTAAATTCCACATGAATAAATGTGTGCTCTATAGAAAGAGAAACAAGACATTGCATTAAAACAAAATGCAAGGAGAACAGAATTCCCAGGCATTATGGAAATCATCATGAGTTACCTTCTCCAGTTTTCTTCCTTTTGGGCTAAGGCAGTAATTATAAATCCAAGTTGCCTTACCTGTACCCGCTATTTTTTGGTGCAGGTGTTCTCTGCTTGGTTGCACATTGAATCCTCTGGGGATCTTTAGAAGATACCAATGCCCAGGTGCCCTGTGAGAGATTCTGATTTACCTGAGCATTGGGAGCAAATACTGAAAAGATCCAGATGGAGATGAAAACAATGAGGGCCCTAGGAAGGCATAGGAAGCTGTACTCTGAAAAAAACGGGTATAGTGAGGTAGAAAAGACACAGTGTTGATAAGCTCAGCAGTTGCTGAGCAGATAGAAACCAAGACAGGAAGCATTGCCATGCCACCCTAGGGGCAGAGAGGTTCAATACATAGCTATTGCTGAGTTAGACCGTTTCAAAATTTGGGGATTCCTGTGAAAGTCACATTTCTCTTATTGTACCAAGTGTTCACCTGGAAAGACCTCATCACTTGAGATAGCTTGAAGGATGCTGTTTGCTGTTTCTTAGAATCATGAGAGCAGGGCACAAAGGACCTTCCATTGAATAGTCTGGAATCCCTGAGCTTTTGCTTGTAAGTCTCATCCTTCCCATTGTGGGGGCTTAAAATATTTTGTTATCAGAAAGGGGTTCTGATCCAGATCCCAAGAGAGGGGTCTCTGATCTCTAACAAGAAAGAATTTGGAACAAATCCAGAGTAAAGTGAAAGTGAGTTTATTAGGGAAGCAAAGAAACAAAAGATTGCCTACTCTGTAGGCAGAACAGCCCTAAGGGCTGCTGGTTGACATTTTGATGGTTATTTTTTGATCATGTGCTAAACAAGAGGTGGATTATTCATGAGTTTTCCAGGAAAGGGCCAGGCATTTCCTAGGACTGAACATTCCTCCCCTTTCAGACCATATAGGATAATTTCCAGATGTTGCCATGGCATTTGTAAACTGTCCTGGCATTGGGAGAAGTGTCTTTTAGCATGCTAATGCATTATAATTAGCATATGATGAACAGTGGAGATGTCCAAAGATCACTTTTATTGCCATCTTGGTTTTGGTGGGCTTTTCTTTTTTCCCTCTGCATTCTGTTTTATCAGCAAGGTCTTTATGATCTGTATCTTGTGATACTAGTCCTGCTAACCTCCTGTCTTTTCCTGTGACTAAGAATGCCTAACCTGAGAACACAGACCAGCAGTTCTCATCCTCATTTATTCAAGATGGAGTCAGGATGAACCTGGAAACCATCACTCTCAGCAAACTGACACAAGAACAGAAAATCAAACACGGCATGTTCTCACTCATAGGCAGGTGTTGAACAATGAGGACACATGGACACAGGGAGGGGAGCATCACACACTGAGGTCTGTTGGGGGGGACTAGGGGAGGGGCAGTGGGGGGTAGGGAGTTGGAGAGGGATAACATGGGGAGTGATGCCAGATATAGGTGATGGGGATAGAGGCAGCAAACCACATTGCCATGTATGTACCTGTGCAAAGATCCTGCATGTTCTTCACATGTATCCCAGAACCTAAAGTGCAATATATTTATATATTATATATAATATATATACATATATACATAATATATATGTATATATACATAATATATATACATATATGTGTATATATATTATGTATATATACATATATGTGTATATATATAATTACATATACATGTATATATACCTATATATGTGTATATATATAATGTATATATATTATATATATGTGTATATTATATATATACACATAAAGATGGAGTCACTCTGGTAATTTGAGCACAGTGGATTGGCCAATCCTCCTATTGCTGCTTAAAGTTGCCAGTGACTCTCATGGTCAACCCAGGCACAAATAAATCCAGAAACAGAAGACACCAGAGTAGTGGTTCTCAACTTTGACCTTCCCTGACACTAAATGTTATTACAGATTTCTTAAAATTATTTTTATGTTTCTATTAAACATTAACTTTTGTACAATTATGTCAAATAGAGCACGATAAGAGGAATCTCATTGGAAAAGGAAACAGAACACTCAGCTTCCCTTAGCCCCACTCTCCCCGCCCTTTTTTGAATTATGTTTATTTTTCATTTCTGCCTTATTCACCTCCTTCTTGGGAACACACTGTAGAAAAAGGTGAAAGTTTCTTATCCCAGGAGGGACAATGCCCCACCGTCTCAGAAATACAGGGGGAGTTTTCATCCATTCCTCTTCTCAAATGTAGCTTTCTGCACACTATTCCATGGGAGAAGAAGAGAATTAGAGTCTATGTCTGTTATTCTCAATCTTGATTGCATAACGAAATCACTTTTTAAAATATTGATGCCTGTGTTCTACCCACACAGATTTTGATTTCATGAGTGTGTGATGTTACCTGGGAGTTGGGATTCTGAAAAAGCAACTGAGGTAATATTAACATGCAGCCAAGGTTGGGAACTCTTGATCTACCTGCTCTCCCTAATCCATCATTTTCTGTGTCCAACCACTGGCTCACAAAGGGGACACTATCATCAGGGGCATTTCTTTTACCTTGTTTGCAAAATATTCTTTAGAAAATACAAAAAATGCATTTAGAATACACACATGTACAATATAATTTAAACTATTTCCAAAAGGTTCTCAATGAACCCAGAATTCATTTTTCCTTCCTTAGTATTTTATCCTAAAGCTATAGAAATCTTTATTCATTCAATGACTATGGATGGATCCCTCACTCTGTGCCCGGAATTATTCTATCAGATACTCCTGTTGTGTTTTTCTCACACCAGCCCTGGGGTAATCTTCTGCTCTGTCATTCATGGTTAATGCCAAATGGAAACTGTTGTACTTAGAACAGTCACATAATGTATAAAACAAAGGATCAGCAAAACACCTGAACTTTGGTACTCTCTGTGGCAGTCTGCAAGACACTTGATGTTTGACAAATGCATGTTTCACTGATTTAAATTTTTTCTGAATAATAAAAATCATTAACAACAATTAACACCCTCCTTCCCGCCTAACCAAATAGCACTTTGATGTGTAATGGAACCAGGACAGTGGGTTGGAAAAATATTCCTAGTTTATTGCAGGTGTTTATCATCAAAATGGAATCACATTTCCGAGTTTTTGTTTTGAAAACTGACATTCAAAGAGATTTCAGAGATGTTTTATAATGTAGTTCATTGCTGTTGGTGTATAGAAGGGCTACTGATTTGTGTACATTAATTAGTAATCAAAAACTTTGCTGAATTCCTTTATCAGTTCTAGGAGCTTTCTGGACGGGTCCTTAGGGTTTTCAAGGTAAACAATCATATTGTCAGCAAACAATGAGTTTGACTTCATCTTTACCACTTTGGATTCCCTTTATTTCTTTCTCTTGCCTGATTGCTCTGGGTAGGACTTACAGTACTATGTTGAAGAGAAGTTGTGAGAGTGGGCATCCTTGTCTTGTCCCTAGTCTCCAAAGGAATGCTTTCAACCTTTCCAAATTCAGTATTATGTTGACTGTGGTTTGTCGTAGATGGCTTTTATTATATTAAGGTTTGTCCTTTGTATGCCAATTTTGTTGAGAGTTTTAATCGTAAAGGGATGCTGGGTTTTGTCAAATGCTTTTTCTGCATCTATCGAGATAATCATGTAATATTTGTTTTCAATTCTGCTTATGTGGTATATCACATTTATTGACTTGTATATGTTAAAGCATCCCTGCATCACTGGTATGAAACCCATTCGATCATGGTGGATTATCTTTTTGATATGTTGTTGGATTTGGTTAACTAGTACTCTGTTAAGAATTTTAGCATTTATGCTCATCAAAAATAAGGGTCTGTACTTTTCCTTTTTGGCTATGTTGTTGCCTGGTTTTGGTATTAGGGTGATGCTGGCTTTATAGAATTAGGGAGGGTTCCTTCTTTCTGTATCTTGTGGAATAGTGTCAAAACATGATTTCAGTCTTGCCGCTTATCTGCTTAGATATCTAATTCTTCCTGATTTAAGCTAGGAAGGTTGTATTTTTCCAGGAATATATTCATCTCTTTTAGGTTATCTAGTTTATGTATATAAAGGTGTTCATAGTAGCCTTGAATAATCTTCTGTATTTCAGCGTCAGTTGTAATATCTCCCACTTCATTTCTTAGTGAGGTTATTAGATATTCTTTCTCTTTTCTTGGTTAATCCTGCTAATGATCTATCAATGTTATTTATCTTTTCAAAGAACCAGGCTTTTCATTTGTCTTTTGTAATTTTTGTTTCAATTTCACTTAGTTCTGCTCTACTCTTGGTTATTTTCTTTCTTCTGCTAGGTCTGGGTTTGGTTTGTTCTTGTTTCTCTAGTTCCTTGAGGTGTGATGTTAGATTTTCCGTTTGTGCCCTTTCAGACTTTTCGATGTAGGTGTTTAGGACTCTGAACTTTCCTCTTAGCACTTTGCAGTATTTCAGAAATTTTGATAGCTTGTGTCATTATTGTCATTCAGTTTGAAGAATTCTTTAATTTCCATCTTAATTTTTTTGACCCAGTGCTTATTCAGGAGCAGCTTATTTAATTTCCATGTATTTGCATAGTTTTGAAGGTTCCTTTTGGAGTTGATTTTTCATTTTACTGTGGTCTGAGAGAGTGCTTGATATAATTTCAATTTTCTTAAATTTACTGAGAATCATTTTGTGGCTTATCACATGATCTGTCTTGGAGAAATTTCCATGCGCTGTTGAATAGAACGTGTATTCTGTGGTTGTTGAATGAAATGTTCTGTATATATCTTTTGTATATGTCATTTGTTCCAAGGTATAGTTAAAGTCCATTGTTTATTTGTTAACTTTCTGCCTTGATGACCTGTCTAGTGCTGTCAGTGGAGTATTGAAGCCCCTCACTAGTATTATGTTGCTGTTTTCTCATTTCTTAGGTCTATTAGTAATTGTTTTATAAATTTGGGATCTTCAGTGTTAGGTGCATATATGTTTAAGATTGGGATATTTTCCTGTTGGACAAGGCCTTTTACCATTATATAATGTCCCTTTTTGTCTCTTTTAATTGCTGTTGCTTTAAAGTTTCTTTTGTCTGGTATAAGAATAGCTACCCCTGCTCACTTTTGGTGTCCATTTGCATGAAATACCTTTTTCCACCCTTTTACTTTAAGTGTATGTAAGCCCTTATCTGTTAGGTGACTCTGCTGAAGGCAGGAGATGATTGGTGAGTCCTTATTAATTCAGTGGTTCTATATCTTTCAACTGGAGCATTTAGGCCATTTACATTCAATGTTAGTATTAAAAGTTGAGGTACCATTGCATTCATCCTGCTCTTTGTTGTCTGTGAACTTTAGTTTTTTTATTTTTGTTTTTGCTTTTTAACTTATATTTTTGCTTTATAGGTTCTTTGTGATTTATGCGTTAAAGAGGTTCTGTTTTGATGGGTTTCTGGGATTTGTTTCAGGATTGGGAGCTCCTTTTAGTAGTTGTTGTGGTGGTGGCTTGGTAGTAGTGAGTTCTCTCAGCATTTGTTTTGTATCTTTCCTTCATATATGATGCCTAGTTTCGCTGGATACAAAATTCTTGGCTAATAATTGTTTTGTTTGAGGAGGCTAAACATAGGGCCCCAATCCTTTCTAGCTTGTAGGGTTTCTGCTGAGAAATCTGCTGTTAATTTGATAAATTTTTCTTTATAGGTTGTGTGGTGCTTCTGTCTCACAGCTCTTAAGATCCTTTTGTTCGTGTTAACTTTGGATAACTTGATGATAGTGTGCCTATCTTTTTGCTATGAATTTCCCAGGTGCTCTTTGTTCTTCTTGTATTTGCATTCCTAGGTCTCTAGCAAGGCCAGGGAAGTTTTCCTCTATTATTCCCACAAATATGTTTTCCGTACTTTTTGGAGACTTTGTTTATATTTTCTTATTCTTTTTTCTTTTTTGGATTGGGTTAATTTGAAGCGCTTGTCATTGAGCTCTGAATTTCTTTCTTCTACTTGTTCAATTCTATTGCTGAGACTTTCCAAAACCTTTGCATTTCTAAAAATGTGCACGAAGTTTCCTGAATTTTTGATTTCTTTAAAGCTATCTATTTCCTTGAGGATTTCTCCCTTCATGTCTTGTATTATTTTTTGGATTTCCTTTCACTGGGCTTTGCCTTTCTCTTATAATTCCCTGATTTGCTTAATAACTAACCTCCTGAATTCTTTTTCATATAAATCAGGGATTTCGCTTATTTTAATTAATTGCTTCTGAACGAGTGTGATTTTTCAGGGGTGTTAAAGAGCCTTGTTTTGTCATATTACCAGGGTTGGTTTCCTGGTTTCTTCTCATTTGGGTAGCCTCTGTCAGAGGAAAGGTCCAGGGCTGAAGGCTGTTTTTTAAATTTTGTTTATTTGTTTTTTGTCCTGTGGGGTGTTCCCTTACTGTAGTAGCCTCCCTCTTTTCTTGTAGATGTGACTTCCTGTCAGCCAAACTGCAATGATTGTTGTCTGTCTTCTGAGTCTGGCCACCCAGCCAGTCTACCTGGCTCCCAGCTGATAGTAGGGGTTGTTTGCACAGAGTCTTGTGATGTGAACCATTGATGGGTCTCTCAGCCATGAATACCAGTGCCTGTTCTGGTGGAGATGGCAAAGCATGCAATGGACTCCATAAGGGTTCTTAGCTTTGGTGGTTTAATGCTCTGTTTTTGTGCTGGCTGGCCTCCTGCAAAGAGGTGGCACTTTCCAGAAAACACCGGCTGTAGTCATGTGGAGAGGGACAGGCAGTTGGCGGGGTCCTAGAACTCCCAAGTTTATATGTCCTTTGTCTTCTGCTACCAGGGTGGATAGGAAAGGACCTTCAGGTCGGGGCGGGGCTCCACCTCCTAGCCATGAAAGAAAAAGGCTTTAATTTTCCCCCTAGCCTGTAAAGTCTGCATGCCAGATTCACACCCTCTTCCGAGTTCTGGCCAGGAGGCTTCTCGCCCTATTCAAATTGTTACAAAGTTCAGCTGCAGAATTCCTTTTCCTTATAGAGTTTTACCCACTGCTCCTCTGGCCACCCTCCTGATGGATCACTGTTGTCAGGGAGGAATGGGCTGCTTGGGGACCCATGAGCTCCCAGGGCCTTCCTGTTGCTTCTTCTACCCCTGTATTTCACTCAGCTCTGCTCTCCAACTTGGCTCACCTCCAGCAAAAGTCAGAAACTTCTTCCACAAGCAGACCTCCAGCTTCTCCAGTGGGGGTGTGTATTCAGAAGAGGGTATCCCTTTCACACTTCCACAGGTGGGCACTCACAGTATTTGGGATGTCTCCCCGGTCCTTCAGGAGCAGTCTTCTTCCTTCAGAGGGTTTGTGGGTCTTTTCAGGATTTCTGGTTTGTTCTTGCAGTCAAGCTGGAGCTAAAATTCACAATGCAAGCCTTTGTATAGTGCTCTTTCCAGAGCTGCAATCTAGTCCTGCCTTCCATCCACCATGATGCTGAAATTCCTTGAAATTGCCTTTTACTGGGGAACCCTAGCAGTCATTTTCAAAAGCCTTTCTGATCTCCTACTACTCAATCTTCTAGAGTTAAGAGCAGATGATTATCATTAACATTTATCCTGAGCTAAGGATTTGCTTTTTAATAGTTTTATGTTTAGTACCCATGGGTTATGGTTTTATATATTTTCCCCTTATCAAACTCTGGTGAAAATTGGTCACTTTTAGCCTAACCTGGGTCTTGTAAAATGCAAGAACATGCCCCAAGGAATATTCCCTCTGTACATGGACTGAGTCTCATCTTTGCAAGCCCCTCTCACCAGTGGTTTTCAGTCTCCTGCTCTGCCTTGACCTTATCTTTCTGACTGTCTGCATTTATTCGGATGCATCCGGTGATACAAAACTATAAATTGTAAAATCCAATTAGAAAACTAATTGGGTGCTTTTTCTATACACACCCAAGATCTGGATATTAGATAGCAATCTTAAATTCACTTTTTCAGTGATTAACACAGGATATTTGGTAAAATGTAGAAAAATTTTAAACATGGAAGCAGGCACATCTGCTTCTGGAATTGTCTGCAGAAATGGAAATTGTAATCGTTAGACATGGCAACTTATTTTTCAGACTTGTTTCAGACATTTTGGCAGGGCACCAAGAATAAGCTTGAGTCTAAGGTTTTTATAAGCTTTTCTTGTAAAAGAGGACTTTTGGTCCAGATCTCATTAAGTGATATTCTGTAAAATTCTTATGTGAGCTTAACATAAACATATGCAGAATTGCTAAGTTAAATTATATTATCAATTACTGTTCTTTAATGCGTTGATACAAGAGATACAGAAATTGCAACCTTGGCATGCTCTAAATCTCTGCAAGAATCCTATTGATTGGGTTTTGGAAGAAAGGAACTGTTGATCAATTACAATACAAATTTTGGTTAAAGAGGTGGGTATATAGTGAATGTGTAAAATCCCAGCAACAAGTAGATATTGAGATTCCTACCAAAATGAATAAAAAATATCGATTCTTCAGAAATTAGCATGAAGAATTCTTTTGTTTGTATGTTGATTTTGAAAGTCAAACTATGCTTTTCTAGCTATGTGGCAGAACCATAATATCGTCTGGGTATTAAGGACTGGTGGGTTGTTTTCCGTAAGGCCAAGATGGCAGCATCATTGTCTTGGGAGATCTTAAGGTTTGACCTGGTCTTCTGTCATGCAGGCTCTTAAAATGGATTTTGGCAGAACACTGAGAGCAGATTGATCTCTCCTAAGAAGACTTGTTAAATCAGCTCAAGAGGCTGAGAAATGAAGTCAGAATGACTTTGCCTATTTTTCCAGCCTCTCCTGGCCTCTTCCCCATTGTCCCTTTTCTTCCAGTTACCTGAATTTTAAAAAAATTTCTTGTATGTCCTGTGCTCTTTATTTCCTGTGTATATACTGAAATGCTGTTTCCTTTTTCAAGGATGTTCTCTGTCTAGCCCTACCCCTGATTACACACACACACACACACACACACACACACACACACTCTCTCTCTCTCTCTCTCTCTCTCTCTCTCTCTCTCTCACACACACAGACACACACACACACACACACGAACTTTAGTAACCTCTGCTCACCCTCTCACCCTTCAGGTTATATCTTAAACATAATTTCCTCAGGGAAGCCTTTATGGATGCCCTGGTCCTGGCCCCAGTTTATATTAAGCCTCCATGTTCTCTAACACTTCTCAGGCATGGCATTTATTATCTTATAATTATTTATTAAATGTCTACTTCCATGCTGAGTAACCTCCATGAGGATGTACACAACTTACACTTGATGGGTGCACTATGGCTATGGAATTAATTATGGTGACTCAGATCTCTGTTCTATGAATATTCCTTACTTTATACAAATCATCCATGAACATCTTGATGATTCTCAAGACAGATTGACATTTTGCTTCTTTATTTGAATGTACTCATTCAATGATTTCTGCCTACATCCAAGCAGAGGAAGGAAGTAGTGTATGAGGCCTAAACCAAGCTGCCTTGGGATGGCTCAGGGCTGGGCAGTTTGATGCATCCTAGTGAAAGGGATTGGGCATTACATCATATATCAACTGGCCATCCGATTATTACCAAAAGAAGTTATTAGGAGCCTTTTATAGTAACTTCCCTTCAGTGCCTCTCCTTTATGGGATGAGAAACCTTGCCTGGGTCAGTCTCTATCTGCTTTCTATAGTTCATTCTCATTTGAAATTTTCGTTTAGTATAGTGGGAAGATAAGCTATGTGCTAGGAAGAAGCCCAGGGTTCTTGAAATCCCAGTTGTACTATGAATGTCTGTATAATCATAGACTAATGACCTAAACATTCTGAGCTTCTTTAAAATGGGATAATGTTGGCACTCAGAATTGTGAGGCTTAAATGAGATAATGCTCTTTTTTCTTTTTGACTCCCAACCACATTAAATGGGATAATTTGGAGGAAACAATTAAATGAGATCATTTGTACTAAGACTTTAGTGTAGTTTCTGACACACAAGAAACACTCATTAAATTGTTACCCATTGTGAAATGGAATGGGTAATACCTACCACCAGGTTGTTGCTAGAGAACATATGTAGATGCTGAGCTCTGTGTCTAGCCCATGTAGCAGTCCAATTAAAGTAAGTTCTCTTTCCTTTTCCACTTCAGACAATGTTGTGTCTTCCTGAAAACTAGAGCGGGATTCCTTCTTGGCTAGATAGTTCTGAGAACACATTTTCTTGTTTTTCAAATTATTTCTTTCCCTTCCACTGGTAAGTGATCATTATTGCACTGATGATATAATGTCCAGCCTGTAACACACACTCTTGATTTTACCCCATTTCTTCCTCTTTCCATTGTCGTATACTCCTTGTAATGATCTTGGTCTTGAGTGATTCTGAGTTATTTTATTTGTGGGTCTTAATTATGTTATTTAGATTTCTATTTAGATCCCAAAGACAATGGAAGACTTCTTTGAGTTCTTCCTCTCTCTTCTATCATTGAATTACATATGTGCTCCTCAATTTTTAAACTTGGTACACTTTGAAATTTTTATTAGTTTACTTTTAGAGAAAACAGCACTGCAAATTCATCTGGTTGTTAACTTGGTTCCCCACCCTCCACTTTTTTTTGGCAGAGATTTGGGGACAGAGTCTCACTCTATCGCCCAGGCTGGAGTGCAGTGGTGTGATCATGACTTACTGCAACCTTGACCTCCTGGGCTCAAGCAATCTTTCCACTTCAGCCTCCTAAGTAGCTGGGAACACACACGTGTGCCACCATCCTCAGCTAATTTATTTATTTTTATTTTGTAGCGCTGGAGTCTCCCTACATTGCCCAAGCTGGTCTCAAACTCCCAGGCTTAAGTGATCCTCCTGCCTCAGCCTCCCAAAGTGCTGGGATTACAGGCATGAACCACCAAGCCCAGCCTAACTTGGTTCCCTTCAAGCAGAACAAATTTAAATTCTAGGCCCCCTAGGAAAATTCCAGATCAAATCCATTTATTTTGGATTGAATGTTCTTTCTCCTTATAAGTTTGATCAATACATCCCATTACCAAAACCATGGCCAGTTTTACAGTTCATTTTCCAGGAAATGCTTTGTTTTCCTTTCTCATAGATTTTATTTGAGTTTTTGTTTTCTTAAGAAAAGAGATAAAGAGCCACCCCTTCCCCCAGCTCCACCTGTAGTTGATCAACCTTCTTAAAGAGGTTTAGAGTCATGATTTTGGCTTCCAGAAATCCTCTTAAGATTGACCATGCTCTCATATCGAGTCATGAACATCACTATGGTTCCTTCACTAGGAACAGCCTCAAATTACAGACAGAAAGAAATCTTGACTTCTTATAGCAAGATTGTAAATGATGGTTCTAACAGCAGTTATTCTCTTCTTCTTTGCTTCTGTAAATCTGTGTCCATGTTATCTGTTTTGGGAAATTCACTTCTTAACCTTTTCATGATGATAACTTTTAAAAGATTAGGTCATCAGCTTTTTCAAATTCTATTTTGGAAAGAATTGTTTTTCTAATTTTGTATTGTTTCCCATTCTAAATGGGATAGATACAGCATCAAGAGAAATCTGTAGAAATACCCAATGTATTTTAATATTATGCTTTTTTCTTTGTGTTATCCAGACTTATATCAACAGCTGAAAGTATTATAAGACTTTCATTTTTTTAGAAAAGTACTGTTATTACTATTATCTATACAGAAAAGTTTTGAAAATTGATTTTAATAATATCATCAGTCTTTCTTACATTAATGTATCTGGCAACAGAGAATATCACTATTTCTAAAGAATTACAATTTCTTTTTTTTTAAAGATACAAGTCTCACTTTATCACCCAGGCTGAAGTGCAGTGGCACAATCTTGGCTCACTACAACCTCTGTCTCCTGGGTTCAAGTGATTCTCATGCTTCAGCCTCCCAAGTAGCTGGGATTACAGGTGTGTGCCACCACACCCAGCTAATTTTTGCATTTCTGGATGAGACGGGGTTTCACCATGTTGGCCAGGCTGGTCTAGAACTCCTGACCTCAGGTAATGCCTGGCACAGCCTCCCAAAGTGCTGGGATTACAGGCATGAACCACCATAATTCAACCCAAGAATTATAATTCCTTAATGGGGTATTAGATTAAATTTTAATGGCAATAACTAATCTGACCTATGGATGAAAAATATTTTAGACTTTACAAAGCACTTAAAAATTAGATCATTTTGTTTTTGCAACAATCTGTGAGGCTGAGAGATACGATGATATTCTACCATTTCACAGGTTGAGAAGACTGAAACATGGAGGTGTGATTTGCTAGTGGTGAAACCAGAACCGGAACTTAGAGCTCTTGGTCCTAATCTTATTCCCATTCAGTTATTCATATGACAGACATTTAACAAGCATCTAGTCACTGGGTTTTGTACCAGGAATCAAAGATAATGCAAAGTTCTTGTCCATAATGAATTTGTTGTCTAAAGGTAGATGGGTACAACAAGTATGTAAGACCACAAGGAAAGTGTGAACAAGGATTATAAACAGTATCTTAAAATTCAGCTTTAAAGTTTTCTCAGATCAAATAAGGCATGAGTATGAGTTGACTGATGAAATTTTTAATGGGCTGTCCTTTTAGAAGGACTAAAATATGCTCATCGTAAGGAATATGGTGTATACAGGAGAAGGTCATAAATTTTGAGTCAGCAATTTAGGCTGGGCTCAGGGGGGTGGTTCTTCTGGTCTCATTTGGGCTTGCTTATGTATAGGGAGTGACTAGCTGTTGGCTGGGGCTATGAAGATGATTTGACTTCCTCTATTTTCCTGTATTCTCCAGCGGGCTAGCCTGGGCATATTCACATAGTGATGACTGAGGTGTAAGAATGTAAGCAGAAATATGTACCTTTTTAATCCTCTTTTTGTGTAACATTTGCTAATATCTCATTGCTTCAAGAAGTTACAAGACTATAGAAAGAATCAAAGTGATAATATACATAATGTTACATGGCAAATGTTGTGGATATAAGTAAAAGTAAAGAAATGGGAACATATTTGTAATTTATCGTGGGGTAAATGTGAGCAGTAAAATTGCTGTGTTAAAGAACATGCCTAATTTTGAAGTTTGATACTTACTGCTGTATTGTCTTCCTGAAAAGTACCAATTTATATTACAGGTTAAGCATCCCTAATTAAAAAATTTGAAATCATAAAGTTTGAAATTTTTGAGTAACAAGATGATGCCACAAGTGGATGATTTCACACCTGACCTTATGTGACAGGTTGCAGTCAAAACTTTGTTTTATGCATAAAATTATTAAAAACATTCTTTAAAGTGGCACAGTGGCTCATGCCTGTAATCCCAGCACTTTGGGAGGCTAGGTGATTCCTGATCACTTGAGGTCAGGAATTGGAGACCACCCTGACCAACATGGTAAAACTCCATCTCTACTAAAGATACAAAAATTAGCTAGGTGTGGTGGTGGGTGCCTATAATCCCAGGTACTCAGGAGGCTGAGGCAGGTGAATTGCTTGAACCTGGGAGGCAGAGGTTGCAGTGAGCTGAAATTGCACCATTGCACTCTAGCCTGAGCAACAGAGTGAGACTCTATCTCAAAAAAAAAAAATTCTTTTAGGCTATGTATATAAGGTGTTTAGATTTGGGTCCCATCCCCAAGATTGCTTATTATATACATGCAAATATTTCAAAATCTGAAAAAAATCCCAAATCCAAAATACTTCCTGTCCCAAGCATTTTGGATAAGGGATATTCAATCTGTGTCAGGGCTGTCTGTATGAAAGAGATCATTATTTTACATTGTTACCAGTACTTGGAAAGAAATAACATTTTACATATTGGCTGTTAATTTAGTTGACAGAGTGACTGACCATTTAAAAAGAGTAGTTTTATTGAGATATAACTACTGGTATACAATTATTTAGATAATTCAAGTATCATACAAATCACTAAACTGTACAGTTCAGTAGATTTTAGTATATTCACAGAGTTGTGCAACAATCAGTACAGTCATTTTTAGAACATTTTTTATCACCCCAAAAAGAAACCCCATACTCATTAGCAGTCACTCTCTGTTTATCCCCATGCTTACTTAAACATTTAAACATTCAACAGTTTTCTTTTCATGGGTTCTTTATATATGAAGGATATTAAAACTTTTCCCTATTACATATGTTATGATTATTACTTAAGGTTTTTTTTTGATTATTCATGTCTCCTTCAATGACATGAAGAAGGTTTAATTTTTATTTAACTATATTTTCCTTTTGAATAGGTATAATTGAGTAGGTATAATTTGTGGGTTAGTGAAAGCACAAGATAGTGTATTTATAGATAACTTTTTTGAACTATATGTATATACTGAATGTACTGGATTTATTGCATTTAGCCAGGAGAGGAATCTAGGCTTTGATTGTTCTGTGAAGATATAGGTCCATTCCTTTGGCCTAGAGTGCCTATAAACGTTGAGAATCAAACGGAAATATTTTGGGCACAATATATTTTCCTAACATGATGTGTATATTATAGTATTAGGTGCACCTTGACTTCTGGGTGCAGTTCTGTTCTCTATGTGTCAACTAATCAAAATAAAGAAGGTAAATAACCAAAGGAATAAAGTCACTGTCACTTGGGAACATGCTGCAAAGATTAAGACTATTCAATTTTGAAAAGTCAAAGGGGAGAATGGCTACAATGTGATACATGCTTATGTTAATGATTAAGCAATTTTTGTATCTTGAACGAAGTAGTTTTTGTATTAAGAATTCTAGGTGGTCCCCGTGAAACTGTATAGTAAAGGATCATTTCAGCAGATTGTCCACACCTTGCACAATCCAAAGAAAGGTTGACCCTGGCTCTGGAGGTAACTTCTAAGCCTTTATCCTCCCTTATAATGGTGTCTGTTTATGTGGTGGCCTTGGGCTATGCCAGAAAAATCTATGCAAACAATTCCATTATTCCTGACCTTCGCCAAGCAGTATCAATGTGACCACTAGTGGGAATGGACACTGAAGATCAGCCATGTGGGTGGACAGCTATGCCCCTATAAATGACTCCCAGTAAAAACTCTGGCATAAAGACTGAGGTGAGCTTCCCTGATTGGTAATACTCTGTGCATATTGTTCCACATTGTTGTTGGGAGAACTAAGCTGTTCACAGAAATTCACTGTGTGAGGACCACTGGAAGCTTGTATCTGGTTTCTCTTAAAGTTTGCTCCATGCACCTTTTACCATTGCTGATTTTAATGTGATTTCTTTCACTGTAGTATAACCATAACTGTGAGTATTACACTTTTTCTGAAGTTCTGTGAGTCCTTCAAGCAATTTATCGAGACTGAGGGTGATCTTGGGGACCTCTGAACACAGGAACATGCCTTGGAAACTCTGGCATGGCTTCATGGGCAGCTACATGTCTCATTTGCCCAATTGTTCAATGATCCTGCTGGAAGAAATGATAAGAACAATAGAGATGGATGAACAGGTTGCAAGCCTCTAAAGTTGATGTAGAACAGAAGCATACATTACTGTCTTCTAATTTTCAGGGAGTATCTTGAGTTGATAGGTAATTCACCTGCAGGAAGAAGTCAAATAATAAAAGAGTGCTTTTAGATTTGATTTTATGAGTTGCCTCTTTTATATCTGCTGTCTTGGCCCTGGGTAAATGTACTCTATGCTCCTTGAGATAGAGGCTTGGAGAAAAACCTGAAAAATGAGGACAATAAAGCCATATTAGTAGAAGTTATTTAGAAACCAGAGAGAGAAAGGAAAATGTTTTGGGGAAACTCTTAAGATCTGTAAACATGATGAGAGAACTCTTCCTGTCTCAATGAAAAGTCTTGACTGCAGCATGACTGTGGCCTGTCTGGGGGCTGTGGTGATAAAGAAGTGATGTCCCTGAGCAGTGATGTCTTCGTCACCAAGGAGGGGTAGTGGTCAAGAGCCAGGGCAGCAGGGGAAGATAGAGACCACCAGAAGGGGAGGATGACATCAAATACAAATGCAGAACTGTACTGGCTGTTTAGAGGAATTTGTTTTCTTTTTTTTGAGATGGAGTCTCGCTCTGTTACTGGACTGGAGTGCAGTGTCGTGATTTCGGCTCACTGCAACCTCTGCCTCCCGGGTTCAAGTGATTCTCCTGCCTCAGCATCCTGAGTAGCTAGGACTACAGGCGTCCATCAGTGTGCCTGGCTAATTTTTATATTTTTAGTAGAGATGGGATTTCACCATGTTGGCCAGAATGGTGTCGATCTCTTGACCTCGTGATCTGCCCGTCTTGGTCTCCCAAAGTGCTGGCATTACAGGCATGAGCCACTCATGTGTCTGGCTCTGTTTAGAGGAATTCTTAGGTCTCCCATGACTTCTAGGGAGTTGGGACTTAGATTTGAATGGCTTTGTTTCATAGACATTGGGTCTGACTACTTCAGTGAGCAAAATGTTAGTTCACTTTTATGGTGGTCCCTTTGAATCTCAAGATTAGAATGAACTTTAAAAGTTGTCTAGGTCAGTCTCCTAAAGTCACCCGAGCAGAACCCAGTGATGTCTCATTAGCTACTCATAAGCTCAGAGCTCATGGGCCTGAGCTACAGTGCTTACAATGGGAATCCACTCTGTTGGTTAATGAGACTCTGCCTGCTATGGGAGGTTTTGGTTTGTGGATTTTTGTTTGTTTAAAGTGACACAGTTGATGGGTTGTCAGAGGGAGTTATATGTCTAATAAAAAATAATGTAGCCACAAAAGAAATGCTCAGGAAACAGTAGCATTAATCTCAGGTGTAGATGGTTTTTTTTTCAAACAGGAAAATTCTTACAATAAACTCTTTTTGCATGCTGAAAGAGGAGGCCAGGAGCTAAGTCTCAGATGAGTGGTTGGAGTTAAATTCCTCCACCTTGTAAAGAAATAGACACCTTGGAATTGTCCTTTGGTGCTTGGGAAGTTGGGAACTGGGAGAAGAGAGATGACAGAAAAGATCTAGAGAAAAGTTCCTGGGAAACATGGCAGGAGAAAATGACCCAAGGAGACACACGACCTCACTTACCCATCTTTTTTTTTTTTTTTTTTTTTTGTGGTAAGACGGTTGAAATGTACTCTTAGCAACTTTGAAATATGCAATACATTGTTATTAACTATAGTCACCCGACTGCTCAATAGATCTAAAAGCCTTATTCCTTCTGCCTAACTGAAGCTTTATACCCTTTGACCAACATCTCTCCAAAAACCTTTTTCCAACCTCTGGCAACCATCATTCTACTCTCTGTTTCTAACAGTCTGACTTATTAAAATCCCTCATGTAACTGAGGTTATACAATATTACTCTTTCTATGCCTGGCTTATTTCACTCCCCATGATGTTTTCTGTGTTCATCTATGTTCTTGCAAATGACAGAATTTCCGTCTTTTTAAAGGCTGAATAGTATTCTATCGTGTATATATGCTACATTTTCTTTATCCATCCATCCATTGATGAACACTTAGGTTACTTCCACATCCTGGCTATTGTAAATAATATTGCAATGAATGTTTGAGTGCAAGCTGTCTCTTTAACATATTGATTTCCATTCCTTTGAACATCTATCCAGAAGTGGGATTGCTGGATTATATGTAGTTCTATTATTAGTTTTTTAAGGAGTTAAGGAGGCTAATCTTAATGTCTACCTTCAAGTCTCCTTGTCCTATGGCTTTCTTTTGGGTTGATTTGAACACCAAAGCATGATGCATAGTGGAAAAATTGATTATATTGGATCTCATAAAAATTAAAAACTCTGGTTCTGTGAAGGTTCATGTGAAAAGGATGAAAAGGTAACATATAGACTGGGATAAAATATTTGCAAACCACATATCCAGTAAAGGGTTGTTTCTAGAATATAGAAAAAATCAACTAAACCCAATATATGAAGAAAAAAGTCAGGTAAAAAAAATAATTAGTAAAGGGCAAAATACACAAATAAGCATTTCAATGAAAAAGATATAAGATGACAAAAAAAGCACATGAAAAGATATTCATTGTTAGCCATTGGGAAAGTGCAACTAGAAACTATAATGAGATACTAGTGCAAACCTATCTGATGGCTAAAGTATGGTGATGAAACCAAATGCTGACAGGAATGCAGAGAACCTTGGCCACTCCTCCACAGCTGGTGGGAATACAAAATGGGACAACCAGTCTGAAGAAGTTTGTTAGCCTCTTACTTATAAAACTAACCTCCAATTGCCATAGGACCCAGCAATTGCACTTTTGGACATTGGTTCCAGATATATTGAAACATGTTCATACAAAAAACATGTTGATAAATGTGTATAAAAGCTTTGTTTGCCTTTAACAAATGATTAGTACATCCATACCATGGAATACTACTCAGCAATAAAAAGTAATGAAAGACAAATATACTCAACAACTTGGATGAATCTCCAGGGAATTAGGCTGAGAGAAAAAGGCAACACCTAAAGGCTGCATACTGTATGATCCTACTTATATAACATTTTGATAAAATTTTAGAATTGGAGGGTAGCCTAGAAGTTGCTGGGAGTGGGAGAATAGATAGGGTAAAGGTGATTATGGTTATATAAAGGCTGAGCCATTTCTCAATGTATACCTAGTTTACAACGTTGTGTTATCCATCATGAATGTGCATAATATTTATAAATTAAAAACATAACACTAAAAAATTTAGGACAATTCTTTTGTACTACTGAGAATGTTTTCAAGGGTAAACATTTATTTTTTAAAGTAAAGATTCTCGTGGGATTTTGGAAGTCTTGTTCATAAGTAAAGATGTTATTTAAATTTAGGAAATTTTCTTTAGCTTTATTGAGGTCACATAGATACAAATACCCCATTAACTTTGTTTAATAAATAAATGAATTCACTAGCTAGGCTTTTGAAGATATCTCTGAAATCAAACACTGTTTGGTGACCTTATCTTTCATCTTGGGAGGACAAGCCTGGTTTATACTCTAATAACAAACATCCCTCGTTTGTGACTAGACCCCCCTCCTCTTGCCAAATGTGTTAATTCTGCTGTGACAGTTGTTTGTCTACCCTGAGCCACCTCATCCCCTTTTCCTTGAGGGCAGAGACTTGATTTCATCCTGTTGTCACCTGGCCATGAGTTTAGGGTAAATGACAACCTCTCCTGACCCCAGAGAGTGAATTATTTTTGGGCTAAGGCAGCCATGATGGACTTATTCTCTTTGTAGATATTGATTTAGGGATGGGCATGTGACTACATCTAGCCAATAACACCTGAGGAGAAGTCAATTGGGGGAGCTTTTGGAACTTCCTTCTCTTCGCTGGGTATTTTTGTGCCTGCGGTTGTTGGCTGATGCTGCTGATGCCATGATTGGACTGGAAAGGCGTCACATGACATAGTGAGGATGACAAAACTGAAAGAGAGAAGGCACAAGGGTTCTTGATGCTGTTGCTTTGCCACTTCATTTCCATATCATAAGCCCTGTTAGTGTTTGAACTACTTCAAATTGGGTAGTTTGTGACTTGCATCAAAAACATTCCGATGGATACTTAATGCTTACAGAAAATGGAATGAATGCATTTTAGTGAAAAACGTGTTCAATAATACATAAAATAACCACCGTGATGGTTAATATTGAGTGTCAACTCTATTGGATTGACGAATGTAAAGTATTGTTCCTGGGCGTATCTGTGAGGGTGTTGCCAAAGGAGATTAACTTTTGAGTCAGTGGACTGGGAGAGGCAGACCCACCCTCAATCTGGGAGGGCATCATCTAATCAGCTGCCAGAGCAGCTAGGATAAAAGCAGGCAGAAGGACTAGACTGCCTGAGTCTTCCAGCCTTCATCCTTCTCCCATGCTGAATGCTTCCTGCCCTTGAATATTGGACTCTGAGTTCTTCAGCTTTTGGACTCTTGGGCTTACACCAGTGGTTTGCCAGGGACTCTCAGGTCTTCAGCCATAGACTGAAGGCTACACTGTCAGCTTTCCTACTTTTGAGGTTTTTGGACTCAGAGTGGCTTCCGACTCTTCACCTTGCAGATAACCTGTTGTGGGACTTCACCTTGCGATTGTGTGAGTCAGTACTCCTTAATAAACTCCTTTTCATATATCCATCTACCCTATTAGTCCTGCTCCCCTAGAGAACCGTGACTAATACAGCCACAGTCCACAGTCTTACCTTTACTCTTACCACACTTGTGTGAGCCCCTCTCAGAATAGGATTATACACAGCAGCCTACTAGTAGAGCAAGAATTCTCCGAATTGCACCTCATTCTGGGCTGGTGCAAGTGATTCATCAGACAGATAAACCACTGGCTCTGTGGTATCTACTCTTATGTTAAAAGATGTGTAAGCCTTGACTTCAGCTGGGTTGCCTATGGAAGGCACAGAAATTCTTTCATGTTTGCTTCATGCTTCAAGTTTTGAAAAGAAATCCTAATCAGATCTGCTTACCCTGTTCCCAGGCTTGAGGTGTTACCCTTGAAACTCCCAGAAGTCTACACATTCTTCTTGATGTAGCCTGTCTTTGCTAGACTTTTCTCCCCATCCATTGAATTAAAAAGGGACTATTCCCCTTAAGAATCTAAGGGGTTATAACCTATGACTCTTCTGCAGGATCCTTTTCTGCCAATTTCTCTTAAAAGCCATTGCATATTATGTTTTCCCTCTTTTCTTTACTCTCACCTCTCCAATTGTCACCACTCTACTGAATCCTTTCCAATGGCATTTTAACAGTCATTCCCATCTTAATAAAAGCCTCCATTTATTTCACTTTGCTGTCTAAAACTTTCTCTTAAATAACAATTTGAAAGAGTTGTGTACACTTAGTCTCCATTTTCTTCTCTCTCACTCACCATTTATTTAATCTTTAATAATCTGGCTTCAGTATCCATCACTCCACTGAAACAAAACTCATGTTATTGTCAATAATGACCTTTTATGTCCTTAAATTCAGATACCTTTCTGTCTGTCTTGTTAAACTTCACAGAAGAATTTGACATTGTTGGAAAAAAAGCATTATTTCTTGACTTCCATGAAACTTTATTCTGAGTTTTTCTCTGACCTTGGATAGTTTGTCTCCTTTACATTCTTTTTATCAATTTCTCATTCATGGCTATGGCCAAAGCTTACGATTGACATAGTGACGATTTTATGCGTGTGTGTATTTCAATATTTTATGTACACACACACATGCATTTTAAATTCTCCTCAGCTCAAGACCTGTACATACATCATTTTCTGGACATGTTTTCCTGAATTTTCTACAGAAATCTCAGTCTCAACAAGTTCAAACTTTTGACTCATCATTTCTCCTCTTCCTTCACTCTGTCCCCATTCTCACCTGCACATCACTTCCAGAGCTCTCAATTTCAATAAATAGCAATATCAGTCACCCATTTACTCCAGCCATAAATCATGGCTTCGATTTTCCTAACCTCCAAAATAAGAGAGTGACATGAGATTATCTCTAATGTTACTTTCAGTTCTTCAAGTTTGCAAAAATATTGAATAAAAATGAATAAAGGAATTTGAGATGTGTTTTGCCTGAAGAGCCTCCTTCCTTATACTGTAAAATTTTCCATTATTGAAGGAAAGCCCTTTCTTTCTGGAATACATTAGTTTCCACTTATAGGGTTCTTTTCTGCCAGGTTTTCCTCATGAAATCATTAAAAACAAGATGGATCTAAATTTAGATGCATCTTGAAGATAAGTTGAGGAAGTAATCTTTTCAAAATTAAATAATTATAAATATTACAAAGATGCTCATTTTTTAATTGCTACATACTACTCAGGAGTACATAATTTAGATTCAAAATAAATAATACTTCCATATTCAAAAATAGATGTGAAATAGGAAAATATTTCTACTCTTAGTGACCTTGATAAGGTTTTTTATGAGATCATCAGATCACTAGAGAGAAGGAATAACAAAATTTACTTTGCTAATTTAATTTATAATATTTCAAGGGAAGTCTGAATTATTCTGTATATTGGCATTTCTTTTCCTTTTCTTAGAAGCAGGGTTTTGCTTTGTCACACAGACTGGAGTACAGTGGCATGATCATAGCTCATTGTAACCTCGAATTCCTGGGCTCAAGCGATCCACCTGCCTTAGCTTCTTGAGTAGCTGGGACTGTAGGCATGTGCCACCACACCCGGCTAATTTTTAAACTTTTTTGTGAAGACAGTGTCTCACCATGTTGGATAACTTGGTCTTGAACTCCTGGCCTCAGTGATCCTCCCATCTCAGCCCCCCAGGATGCTAAGATTACAGGTGTAAGTCACCACACCTGGCTTTTATGGGCATGTCTTAATATTGCTAACAGTTTTTAGTAGGTATGCTTGATTCTCTAGATATTCTAATAGATGTTCCATGAGAAACCTGAGACATCTGAACTTAAAAACCAAGTAGGCAGAGGCCTCCAAATTTGGAGTGTATCTTAGGGATAAACTTGTCAATCTCTTTTATTTTAAGATAATATAACGGTTTGGGAAGTTAAGTCATTTGCCCAAGCTTATATGACTTGGGAAAAGCCTAAACAGGACCCTAACCCAGGTCTCTAGGTTTCTGGCCAGTGTTGCAGGTGTAAGGATAGCAAATGATAAGGAAAACTTGGGAATCTACTCTTAGATTGTGGCTAATTTCCTTCTCTGTGAAAATAAACTCACCGCTTCAGAAAGAGTTTTACCATTCTTGATATTTGCAAACAGAATTCCAGCCACAAATTGCAGCTTGGGAGCAGTTTTCCTGCTGCAGGACATCAAGTATCATGTCATAAGAAAACAAAATCAAAGTAGATTGGTGAGGTTCCGGTTTTCAGGTAGAAACCATAAAGAATATGATGCAGAATACCGGTAGAGCATTGCACCTGGGATTTTCCTGGAGATGATCCTTGTCTTTGAATTAATCTTTGCAAGTCTCTTCCCATGCATGGCTAGGGACCTTGGTCTGCATTATTTATTGGATCCCAGGCACATTGTGTACATTTAAAATGCGATTACTAGAATAATACCTGTTTTTCTTGGAAACAAACTCGACTTGCCCACCCAAGTCACATTCTAGGTGAATATTTTCTGTTAAACAATATTTTCAATCTTTTAGATATTAAAAGAGAGATTATTCTATTAATATGTTTCTATATTTGTTTATGTGAAGTCAGTTCTGTGTCCTTACTGAGTTCTGTATTTCTAGTTGTTAAAGATGCCTAGTATGTGTTAGGTATTTAAATGTCATTAATTGATAATGGGAGTTGCAGAGTGAGAGAATGAGTCAGGGAATTTTGAAATGAAGTAAATATAGAAGATCCTGCTTTAATTAATTATTAACTAGCTTGCTTGCAAGCACCCAAATCAGGCTAAATATTCAGTACATTATTCACCTACTTGGACTGTGGTATTGGGTGTGGTCCCAATCTGAGACAATATTTGCGCCAGAAAATGTTTTGCTCATAACCTGACACCAGTGGAAACTCAAAATTAAATCTAGAGCAGGAGAGGCACTAGAACTACCTGTTCTAAGTAATTGAGGCTTGGGTCTTGTGTCATTATTAAAATGAGCAAACTACTTCAAACAAACCAAGAGAACAAACTTTTTTTTATTCAATAAAACTCACATGATTTTATGTAATTTAATCAACTGTTATTGTACGCTAATTCCAGACACCCTATCAGTTTCCTCAGATATGAAATGAATAAGATGTCATCTTCCCTCTGAAGGTACTTTAATTAAAGAAGAAAGATACAAATATAATATAGAGCAAAATGATTGTTATATACGCTTAGTGAATATGGAAGCAATATGGTTGGGAGCAGAGAAGCTATTTGGTTGATGCTGACGTGGGAATGAGGGACAGATTCATGGGGGAATTGGTATCTGAGTTAGAGTTTGAGTGATGAAGAACATTTTGGGAGAATGGGAAGGGGATATAAGAGATCCCAAGCTTAAAGAAGTGAATGGTTCCAGGTCATAGGAGGGTGATGAAAAATGAGAACACATGGACACAAGGAGGGGAGTACTAAACACTAGGGTCTACTGGGGGGAAAAGGGGAGGGCCAGTGGGGGTGGGAGCTGGGGAGGGATAGCCTGGGGAAAAATGACAAATGTGGGTGAGGGGGAGAAAGGAAGCAAAATACACTGCCATGTGTGTACCTAAGCAACTGTCTTGCACGTTCTGCACATGTACCCCAAAACCTAAAATGCAATAAAAAAAAACAAAACTCGCCAAAACACTATCATTTAAAAAGACATTAAATGAGGCAATAATTATGCCACATTTTTCTTTAATATGAAGCAGTTAAGAGCATTCTCAGGTATAAATAACCTTTACCCAGAATTGGGTAAAATCTGGAATGCCTTTCAGAGAAATGCATATGACCATTAATAAATCTTATGAGATTAAGTCAGTATAATGAGTTGCCAAAACCAGAGACCAGCCAGGCAACACTTTAAACAAGTTGGTCTTGCTCTTATAATAATGTTTTAAAGGCCAATTAAAACATTTTATTCACTTGATTGCATGCTTTCAAAGTTTACATGTAAGTCCTGAAATGTAAACAGAGATGTTCTCCTCTGAAGTTGCCTTATCATTCTCTGACTTTTAGGACTTGCCCAATATGGGCATGGTTGAAACATAGGTTTTGTTACTGAAGCCCATGGAATTTATCTTATTTTAGGCTTTGATTTCAGAACCACGGATGATGTATTTTCTCCACGTTGTCTCTTCTGTTCCTGCAAACCCCAGAGAACATGCTGTATGAGTATAATGGAAATCATTTCACTTTCTTTGACTTATGGTTAGTGAAGAGGATTTCAGGCTGGCATCAAGTTACAGGTTGGTTGTCTTCATTCTTTTTTTCTTTCAAGATTTCTCATAGAAATGGTATGTTCCAGGGTAACCACTCTCCCCACCCCCAGCCCCTTTGTTGAGACGGGATTCCAGGAAGCAGTGACACTGAGTGTGATTGGATGTGTAAGTGGCAGACAATTGACTTGTTGGGTCACTGTACCCAAAATAGTGTGCGCAGAGCATTTTGTTCCAAGCAGGGTGCTATTTCTCAGAAGATTCTTTGAATGTCAGTTTTTCCTTCAGTCATACTCCCCTTGCTTCCTTAAAGGACTTGGGAGTCACAGTAAAAGATTAGCATAAAGCAAGACTGTTAAAATGGCCACAGAGAATCAAAATCTGAAGAGAAGAATGAGTAGGAGAGAGGAAAATATGCCTACTAAACCAAACCCTAGAGCTGGTGTAAGGATCACACACTGTGGACATTTTGACATAGGCAGTTCTGGGAAAGGGGCAGGGCATCTTGTGCATTGTGGAATTTTTCACAGCACGCTTTGCCTGTACCAACTAGGTGCCAGTAGCAATCTCCAGTTCTAACAATCAAAAATGTCTCTGGACATTGCCAAATGTCTCCTGGTCACGGGGTGGAAGAGGGGTGCAAATAACCTCTGGTTGAGAACATCTTACCAGATTTAATATGAAACTATCTGACTTTATACTTTTAAATCATCACTCCCTGAATAGTAACTTCAGAGAGTGTAAATTCCAATATCATAATATAGTACTTGGCCATCGTAAGTCCTGTTCACAGGGCACAGTTGTGACCTCAAACTAGGATTCAAACCTTGGCTTTCCACTTGCTATTTGTGTGGTCTGTATGTCTCAATATCCTTACCTATAAAATGAAAATAATGGTTGTGAGGATTAATTGACATAATGTTTCTGAAGCACTTATCACAGTATCTGGCATGAAGTAACTGCTCTATAAATTCCAGTAAGTTGCGTGTGTGTGTGTTTGTGTCTGTGTTTAAATCTTATTTCTCCGTCCAGAGTTATGGCTAGGATAAGGAAGAGAGACAGCATCATTTGGTACTGACTCACAGTGGAGGAAGAGGTAGAGAAGTGTTGCATGATAATACTCAGGAGATAGTCTAGAGAACTCTGATCTAGGTGCTCAGTGTGTAGTTCCATTTGATGCTGCTATAAGAGAATACCACAGACCAAGCAATTTATGAAAAACCGAAGTGTATTTGGCTCCTGGTTCAGGAGGCTGTGAAGTCCAATATCAAGGTGTTAGCATCTGGCAAGGGCCTTCTTGCTGTGAGCTCATGGTGGAAGTGTGAGAGTGAGAGAGCTGAATTCGCTTTTATAACAAGCCCACTCTTGAGATAATTCATTCCCACAATAATGACATTAATCCATATATGATGGCAGAGCCCTCATTACTTAATCACCTCTCATTAGGCCCCACTTCCCATTGGAGATTAAGTTTCTAACACAAAAACTTTGGGGGGTACAATCAAATCATAGCAGTTGGAAAGGTGTCAGTATCTTAAAGATACTAGACAGCTCCTAGGGAACCCTCATTCCTTATCCCCTTCCCTTCACTTGGAAAGAGGTTGAACTGAATGGTAAGGAAAACCTAAGAGCCCAGAGGGAAGAAAGTAAAGTGACTTGATTACTCTGGGTGGCCATGGGGTATAGAGAAGAGGAAAAATCCTAAAGGAAAGGGTTTTTTCCTGCCAACTGTTAACATGGTGTCTTGTTGAGGAGTCAGTATGTGGATGAGGACATGTGGGTTGCACAAGAGTGGAGAAGCAATCCCCAAACTCTACTTCCTTATGAAATCTTTTGTGAGACGGAAAATACAACTTGCAAGAGAGGTCTTGTTCAACGTCACAAAAGCCTTGCTTTCAGGAAGGCAAATAGAAATCATTTATTTATGGTGCATTCTGTAAAAATATTTAGCTCTCAGACAGTTGCTACTATTGCCTTAGAAGTACTGCCACACAGAGCTGAGGGTGCTGGCTGACGGCTTTGAGGTATTACAATTGAATTATGATGCAACTCATCTGCCCAAAGGCGGGGAATGACTAGTCAAAATGTGACCCGGGTAAGCAGTTGATTCAGTGCAAACCATTGCTTACAAATGAAGCCTATTTAGAAAGTATTCAGAATAAGAAATGTTTAGAGTTAAAAAGTTCTGAATTCTTGTTCTGGGAACTGGACAGTGAAAACTTGAGCAAGATAACTTTAGTATGCGTAGCCCTTTCCATGTAGGACAACAGAGCTTCCACTTTGTAGATGTGGTGAAGAAATATTTCAGTTCACTGGTTCCTTGAGTCATAATAACCAAGTGAGAGAAAAAGGGGCTCTGTTTCAATGGGAAATACTTAAATTCAGAGGGATTAAAATATCTATGATTATTTTGTATCACCCTCAAGAAAATCCACAACCTTACTTTAAATAATATTTTAGTGAATTTACATCTTGAGTAGAAAAGACAATGACGTCCAGATATGGGTCTCCTAGGGCACATACCTGCTACTATTAGTAACAAAGTATCTGGCTTCCTTATGCTTTGCTGAAGGTTCTGGTAGGATCTTTGACTTTCATTTTGGGGAGAAAACAAAGACCTCCCTTATGCTACTGAGCTGAGAGGTAAATTTCTTATATGATAGCTATCTGACAGCCCAGCACACAACTTTTGCAGTAGAAACGGTATTTACACATCATCTAGGGGTAATGCCAGAAGCTTCGGGGTAGAGATTGGGTCTTGTTTTGAAACCCGGGGGTCCCAGGTGGGCCTAAGATCCCTGACATCTGGAGAGATCTCCTGTCAGCTAGTAGACCAGCTAGGATCCTTGCCAGTGTGTAAAATTCAACGGGACCTCTGTTTGCTAGGGCTGCTATAACAAAATGCCAACAGTCTAAATGTCTTAAACAACACAAATTTATTTTCTCACAGTTCTGGAGGCTAGAAGTCCAAGATTAAAATGTTAGCGGGTTACTTTTCTCTTGAGGTCTCTGTCCTTGGCTTGCAGATTGCCACATTCTTGCAGTGTCTTCACATGGCCTTTTCTCTGTGCGTGCTCATCCCTCGTGTTTCTTCTTTGTATACGGACAGCAGTCCTATTAGGTTTTGGACCTACCCTTATGACCTCATTTAACTTATTACCTTTCTAAAGATAGTATGTCCCAATATAGTCACATCAGAGGTTAGAGCTTCAACATATGATTTTTAGGCGGTCAAAATTTAGTCCATAACAGGACCTCAGAGCAATGACCTTCAATCCATCAAGAACCTGGAGGGGAGGGAACTCATGTCACTGACCTTGAGATGCTCCATTGGTTGTGCTCTAGAGGAGACCGACGAGGATCTGCCTCTTCCTTCTTGTCCTACCTAGGAGCAGGTGATAGGATGAACATGGAGAGAAGGGTACTTCTTGGATAAAACTTGAGGAAAGGAGAGCAAGGTCTGATTTCCTCTGAGTTGAGTGTGAGATGATGGAGCTCTGAAATGAAAAAGAAGTGATATTTCCATACAGGGGACACTCAGAAGAAATCCTTGATCTCTTTGGCCAATCCATGAAATAAGATAAGCACAGAGTGGATACGCTTCAAGTGGCTGGATGCTGCATGCTACACAGTAAGAATCCCCAGTATTGTGTGGTGGGGAAGAAGTACTTTGGACAGGCTTCAAGAGTTACGTTAGGTAGAGGATGGCCTTTTGCTTCCACCAATCTCCGGTGGTCTCCATGGCATGATACATGGCCCACAGAAGGAATCCCAGGGTAAGAGAAGTGCATGCTTTTTGGGAATAGGAATAACATCTGTGAGGAGACCACCCCTAGCTGTGAGAGATCTTAGCTTCTGAGGTACAATGAGAGAGAGAGACCATCTTCTAACTCTTTATTTATTTATTTATTTATTTTTAAATTTTTTATTGGATTTTAGGTTTTGGGGTACATGAGCAGAGCGTGCAAGACCGTTGCATAGGTATGCACATGGCAGTGTGCTTTGCTTTGCTTCTCCCCTTCACCCACATTTGGCATTTCTCCCCAGGCTATCCCTCCCCACCTCCCCCTCCCACTGGCCCTCCCCTTTTCCCCCCAGTAGACCCCAGTGTTTAGTACTCCCCTTTCTGTGTCCATGTGTTCTCATATTTCATCACCCGCCTATGAGTGAGAATATGCGGTGTTTCATTTTCTGTTCTTGTGTCAGTTTGCTGAGGATGATGTTCTCCAGATTCATCCATGTCCCTACAAACGACACAAACTCATCATTTCTGATTGCTGCATAATATTCCATGGTGTATATGTGCCACATTTTCCCAGTGCAGTCTATTATCAATGGGCATTTGGGTTGATTCCAGGTCTTTGCTATTGTAAACAGTGTTGCAATGAACATTCGTGTACATGTGTCCTTATAGTAGAACGATTTATAGTCTTTTGGATATATACCCAGTAATGGGATTGCTGGGTCAAATGAAATTTCTATTTCTAAGGCCTTGAGGAATCGCCACAGTGTCTTCCACAATGGTTGAACTAATTTACACTCCCACAGTGTAAAAGTGTTCCTTTTTCTCCACATCCTCTCCAGCATCTGTTGTCTCCAGATTTTTTAATGATCGCCATTCTAACTGGCGTGAGATGGTATCTCAGTTTGGTTTTGATTTGCATCTCTCTGATGACCAGTGACGATGAGCATTTTTTCATATGATTGTTGGCCTCATATATGTCTTCTTTTGTAAAGTGTCTGTTCATATCCTTTGCCCACTTTTGAATGGGCTTGTTTGTTTTTTTCCTGTAAATCCGTTTGAGTTCTTTGTAAATTCTGGATATCACCCCTTTGTCAGATGGGTAGACTGTGAAAATTTTTTCCCATTCTGTTGGTTGCCGATCCACTCTAGTGACTGTTTCTTTTGCTGTGCAGAAGCTGTGGAGTTTGATTAGGTCCCATTTGTCTATTTTGGCTTTTGTTGCCAATGCTTTTGGTGTTTTGTTCATGAAGTCCTTGCCTACTCCTATGTCCTGGATAGTTTTGCCTAGATTTCCTTCTAGGGTTTTTATGGTGCCAGGTCTTATGTTTAAGTCTTTAATCCATCTGGAGTTAATTTTAGTGTAAGGTGTCAGGAAGGGGTCCAGTTTCTGCTTTCTGCACATGGCTAGCCAGTTTTCCCAACACCATTTGTTAAACATGGAATCCTTTCCCCCTTGCTTGTTTTTCTCAGGTTTATCAAAGATTGTATAGTTGTAGATATGTTGTGTTGCCTCCGGTGTCTCTGTTTTATTCCATTGGTCTATATCTCTGTTTTGGTACCAGTACCATGCTGTTTTGATTACTGTAGCCTTGTAGTATAGTTTGAAATCCGGTAGTGTGATGCCCCCCACTGTGTTCTTTTTGCTTAGAATTGACTTGGCTATGTGGGCTCTCTTTTGGTTCCATATGAAGTTCATGGTGGTTCTTTCCAGTTCTGTGAAGAAAGTCAATGGTAGCTTGATGAAGATAGCATTGATTCTGTAAATTACTTTGGGCAGTATAGCCATTTTCACGATATTAATTCTTCCTAACCATGAACATGGAATGTTTCTCCATCTGTTTGTGTCCTCTCTGATTTCATTGAGCAGTGGTTTGTAGTTCTCCTTGAAGAGGTCCCTTACATTCCTTGTGAGTTGTATTCCAAGGTATTTTATTCTTTTTGTAGCAATTGGGAATGGCAGTTCGTTCTTGATTTGGCTTTCTTTAAGTCTGTTATTGGTGTAGACGAATGCTTGTGATTTTTGCACATTGATTTTATATCCTGAGACTTTGCTGAAGCTGCTTATCAGTTTCAGGAGTGTTTGGGCTGAGGCGATGGGGACTTCTAGGTATACTATCATGTTGTCTGCAAATAGAGACAGTTTGGCTTCCACCTTTCCTATTTGAATACCCTTTATTTCTTTTTCTTGCCTGATTGCTCTGGCTAGAACTTCCAGAACTATATTGAATAGGAGTGGTGAGAGAGGGCATCCTTGTCTAGTGCCGGATTTCAAAGGGAATGCTTCCAGTTTTTGCCCATTCAGTATGATATTGACTGTTGGTTTGCCATAAATAGCTTTTATTACTTTGAGATACGTTCCATCGATACCGAGTTTATTGAGGGTTTTTAGCATAAAGGGCTGCTGAATTTTGTCAAATGCCTTCTCTGCATCAATTGAGATAATCATGTGGTTTTTGTTTTTGGTTCTGTTTATGTGGTGAATTACGTTGATAGATTTGCGCATGTTGAACCAGCCTTGCATCCCTGGGATGAATCCTACTTGATGATGATGAATAAGTTTTTTGATTTGCTGTTGCAATCGGCTTGCCAATATTTTATTGAAGATTTTTGCATCTATGTTCATCATGGATATTGGCCTGAAGTTTTCTTTTCTTGCTGGGTCTCTGCCGGGTTTTGGTATCAGAATGATGTTGGTCCCGTAAAATGATTTGGGAAGGCTTCCCTCTTTTTGGATTGTTTGAAATAGTTTTAGAAGGAATGGTACCAGCTCCTCTTTGTGTGTCTGGTAGAATTCGGCTGTGAACCCGTCTGGACCTGGGCTTTTTTTGAGTGGTAGGCTCTTAATTTCTGCCTCGACTTCTGACCTTGTTATTGGTCTATTCATAGTTTCATCTTCCTCCTGGTTTAGGCTTGGGAGGACACAGGAGTCCAGGAATTTATCCATTTCTTCCAGGTTTACTAGTTTATGTGCATAGAGTTGTTTGTAATATTCTCTGATGATGGTTTGAATTTCTGTGGAATCTGTGGTGATTTCCCCTTTATCATTTTTTATTGCATCTATTTGGTTGTTCTCTCTTTTCTTTTTAATCAATCTGGCTAGTGGTCTGTCTATTTTGTTGATCTTTTCAAAAAACCAGCTCTTAGATTTATTGATTTTTTGAAGGGTTTTTCGTGTCTCAATCTCCTTCAGCTCAGCTCTGATCTTAGTTATTTCTTGTCTTCTGCTGTGTTTTGAGTTTTTTTGATCTTGCTCCTCTAGCTCTTTCAATTTTGACGATAGGGTGTCAATTTTGGATCTCTCCATTCTCCTCATATGGGCACTTATTGCTATATACTTTCCTCTAGAGACTGCTTTAAATGTGTCCCAGAGGTTCTGGCACGTTGTGTCTTCATTCTCATTGGTTTCGAAGAACTTCTTTATTTCTGTCTTCATTTCATTGTTTACCCAGTCAAAATTCAAGAGCCAGTTGTTCAGTTTCCATGAAGCTGTGCGGTTCTGGGTCGGTTTCTGTATTCTGAGTTCTAACTTGATTGCACTATGGTCTGAGAGGCTGTTTGTTATGATTTCAGTTGTTTTGCATTTGTTGAGCAGTGCTTTACTTCCAATTATGTGGTCAATTTTTGAGTAGGTGTGATGTGGTGCTGAGAAGAATGTGTATTCTATGGATTTGGGGTGGAGAGTTCTGTAAATGTCTATCAGGTTTGCTTGCTCCAGGTCTGAGTTCAAGCCCTGGATATCCTTGTTGATTTTCTGTCTGGTTGATCTGTCTAATATTGACGTGTAGTGTTAAAGTCTCCCACTATTATTGTGTGGGAGTCTAAGTCTCTTTGTAAGTCATTAAGAACTTGCCTTACGTATCTGGGTGCTCCTGCATTGGGTCCATATATGTTCAGGATCGTTAGCTCTTCTTGTTGTATCGATCCTTTTACCATTATGTAATGGCCTTCTTTGTCTCTTTTGATCTTTGTTGCTTTAAAGTCTATTTTATCAGAGATGAGAATTGCAACTCCTGCTTTTTTTTGCTCTCCATTTGCTTGGTAAATCTTCCTCCATCCCTTTATTTTGAGCCTTAGTGTATCCTTGCATGTGAGATGGGTTTCCTGGATACAGCACACTGATGGGTTTTGGATTTTTATCCAATTTGCCAGTCTGTGTCTTTTGATTGGTGCATTTAGTCCATTTACATTTAGGGTTAATATTGTTATGTGTGAATTTGATACTGCCATTTTGATGCTAAGTGGCTGTTTTGCCTGTTACTTGTTGTAGATTCTTCATTATGTTGATGCTCTTTAGCATTTAGTGTGATTTTGGAATGGCTGGTACTGGTTGTTTCTTTCTATGTGTAGTGCCTCTTTTAGGAGCTCTTGTAAAGCAGGCCTGGTGGTGACAAAATCTCTGAGTACTTGCTTGTTCGCAAAGGATTTTATTCTTCCTTCACTTCTGAAGCTCAGTTTGGCTGGATATGAAATTCTGGGTTGAAAGTTCTTTTCTTTAAGAATGTTGAATATTGGCCCCCACTCTCTTCTGGCTTGTAGAGTTTCTGCCGAGAGATCTGCTGTGAGTCTGATGGGCTTCCCTTTGTGGGTGACCCGACCTTTCTCTCTGGCTACCTTTAGTATTTTCTCCTTTATTTCCACCTTGTTGAATCTGACGATTATGTGCCTTGGGGTTGCTCTTCTTGCGGAATATCTTTGTGGTGTTCTCTGTATTTCCTGTATTTGAGGGTTGGCCTGTCTTGCTAGGTGGGGGAAATTTTCCTGGATGATGTCCTGAAGAGTATTTTCCAGCTTGGATTCATTCTCTTCGTCCTCTTCTGGTACACCTATCAAACGTAGGTTAGGTCTTTTCACATAGTTTCACATTTCTTGGAGACTTTGTTCATTCCTTTTTGCGCTTTTTTCTCTAATCTTGGTTTCTTGTTTTATTTCATTGAGTTGGTCTTCGACTTCAGATATTCTTTCTTCTGCTTGGTCAATTCGGCTATTGAAACTTGTGCATGCTTCGTGAAGTTCTCGTATTGTGTTTTTCAGCTCCTTTAATTCATTCATATTCCTCTCTAAGTTATCCGTTCTTGTTATCATTTCCTCATATCTTTTTTCAAGTTCCTTAGTTTCTTTGCATTGATTTAATACATGTTCTTTTAGCTCACAAAAGTTTCTCACTATCCACCTTCTGAAGTCTAATTCCGTCATTTTGTCACAGTCATTCTCCGTCCAGCTTTGTTCCCTTGCTGGTGAGGAGTTTTGGTCCTTTCTAGGAGGCGAGGTGTTCTGGTTTCGGGTGTTTTCCCCCTTTTTTCGCTGGTTTCTTCTTATCTTTGTGGATTTATCCGCTTGTCGTCTGCGTAGTTGCTGACTTTTCAATTGGGTCTCTGAGTGGACACCCAGATTGTTGATGATGAAGTATTTCTGTTACTTTGTTTTCCTTCTACCAGTCTAGCCCCTTCGCTGTACGACTGCTGAGGTCCATTCCAGGCCCTGCTTGTCTGGGGTGCACCTCTAGCAGCTGTGGCACAGCGAGGGATGCTACCCGTTTCTTTTTCTGCTATCTTTGTCCCAGGGTGATGCCTGCCAAATGTCAGTCTTTTGGATATAGAGGGGTCAGGGAGCTGCTTGAGGAGACAGTCTGTACTTTATAGGATCTCAGTTGCTGAGCTGTGATCTCTGTTGTTCCTTCAGGGCTGTTAGGCTGCTATGTTTGATTCTGCTGCAACAGAGCTCATTAAAAAAACCCTTTTTTTCTCAAATGTTCTGTGTTGGGGGGTTCGGGCTTTATTTTTGGATGTTCATTGAGGTGTCCTGCCCAGCTAGGAGGCAGACTGGCCACTGTTTGCCTGCTGAGGCTCTGCCTTGCTGTTGTGAGGCTCGCCCTGTTGGGGCAGGTTCTGCTGTTCTGCTGTGGTCTCCGCCACGCCCTGAGGCGGAGTCTTTCTGTTGTAGCGGGTTGCCTTGGCAACGGCAGGCTGCGTCAGCAGTGGGCGTGTATCTCTGTAGGGACGGGTTGCCTCGGCAACGGCTGGCTGCCTCAGGAGTGGGCGTGTATCTCAGTTGTGGCGGGTTGCCTCGGTAATGGTGGACGCCCCTCCCCCACAGAGCATCTCAGACCGACTGCACGGGGATCGCTTGAAATCGCAGTCTTGTTCGTCCCACTGGGCTAGCCCAAACGCTCTGTCCCTGCAATCCCCTGGGCGGGCCCACTGTCCAAGTCTCGCTCAGTCTCAAGTCCAGCCCTCTCAAGTCTCAGGTTGCCGGCTCAACAGGGCACCCGGACAAGCGCGCCCTGTGGGGAGCAATGGGCAGGGCCGGCCGCCACCACCCTGGCTGCCGGCTTCACCAGGCAGAGGCACTGCCAGGTGTCCAGCGTCTCCCCTATACTTGGGAATCTCCCCGTTCCGTGGGCAACAAAGATCAGTCTGGAAATGCAGCTCCGACTCACCTCTCCGCGGACTCAAAGAGAGCTCCAATCCTGGGTTGTTCTCACAGCGCCATCTTGAGTCCAACCCTTCTAACTCTTTCTCATGCTTTTCTGAGACCCTGATTCCTTGCTTCACATCCATAGAGGAAGCATATGGAGCTGAATAATTGACAACCACATTGGAGGCTGAAGCAAAAAAAGCATAGGCACTGAAGGAGCACACAGAGGAGCTAAAGGGACTGTGGGGTCCTGTGGGAGGAGAATTCTTACAGGACCTGCCAGACATGAGACAGATGACTGTGAAAGGATGTCTCATGAGCAATGTTAAAGAACCCATTATTGTAAAGGAGTTGGGAAGAATGAATTTGTGGAAGGAAAGAAGTCACTCCTGAGACAAACTACTGCCTACCCCAAGGCACGCCACCTATTTGTGTGTTAGAGGATATGACTTGACTAGGGAGTAAGGTCTGTTGCATATGATCGTCTAGGCTCCATGTGTGGTTACAACAGATTCCAGTAAAGTCATTTCATAATACATTTTATAACTCCTTTTTTTATTATAAGGATATTATGCTAATTAGCATAATGTTGTTGCTCTTGCCAGTTCTTTAATGACTACTCTTTATCAGATAGGTTTCTGTGCAGACTGGAGTCCTGAATTCTCCCGAGTTTTGGTCAGTGCTTGTAGTCTCACTAATTTTTCAAGAACATATATTTTTAAAAAATCTCATGCCCTCTTTGTTTCAAATCATAGCTCTTAAAATTAAAAAAAAAAGCAATAATTTTTTATAATTGCATTATAAAATAATGCAATAATTTGGGGTACACTTGCTTTTTAGTTACATGGTGTATTAGTCCATTTTCATGCTGTGATAAAGACATACCCAAGACTGGGAAATTTACAAAGGAAAGTGGTTTAATTGGACTTACACTTCTGTGTGGCTGGAGAAGACTCACAAACGTGGAAGACAAGGAGGAGCAAGTCACATCTTACATGGATGGTGGCGGGCAGAGAGGTGCACTTGTGTAGGGTAACTCCCCTTTTTATAACCATCAGATTACAAGAACAGCATGGGAAAGACCTGCCCGCATGATTCAATTACCTCTCACCAGGTTCCTCCCACAACACATTGGAATTCAAGACGAGATTTTGGTGGGGAGACAGCCAAACCACATCACATGGATAAGTTCTTCAGCAGTGACTTCTGAGATTTTAGTCCACCTGTTACCCAAGCAGTGTACCCTATAACCAATATGTAGTCTTTTATTCCTCACCCCCCTCCCAACCTTCTCACTCCTGAGTCCCTAAAGTTTGTTGTATTGTTCTTATGCCTTTGCATCCTCATTGCTTATTCTAAGTGAGAACATACAATATTTGGGTTTTTATTCCTGAGTTAAGATAGTGGCCTCCAGCTCTATTCAAGTTGTTGCAAAAGACATTATTTCACTCGTTTTTATGGCTGAATAGCATTCCATGGTGTATAGATACCATATTTTCTTTATCCACTCATTGGTTGATGGGCACTTAGGTCAGTTTCATATCTTTGCAACTATGAATTGTGCTGTCATAAACATGAGTGTGTGTGTGTCTTTTTCATGTTATGTCTTCTTTTCCTTTGGGTAGATATCCCAGTAGTGTGATTGCTGGACTGAATGTTAGTTCTACTTTTAGTTATTTAAGGAATCTCCATACTGTTTTCCACAGTGGTTGTACTAATTTACATTCCCACCAGCAGTTTGAAAGTGTTCCCTTTTCAACATATCCATGCCAATATCTATTTCTTTTTGACTTTTTAATTATGGCCATTCTTGCAGGAGTATGGTGGTATCTCACTGTGGTTTTAATGTGCATTTCCCTGATGATACATGATGTTGAACATTTTCTAATCATGGCTCTTTAGCTAGTCATTACTCACACTTTTGGCTTTCTCAGATTTCTCCTGAAGCTCAAGTGTGAGGAAAATGGAGCTCAAAGCACCAAATATTTCCTGCTGTTTGGAGGTTGATTCTGACCTATACCAGGCACAGTAAGACTTGTCAAGTTCTTCCTCATATCTGGCTACTATCAGGGTCTCTGTTATCACTCACCCAAGGAATCGTGTGATGGTGAAAACCTTATTGGCTGGTTTGGTAGCCTGTATTTCAAAAAGGCAATGACAAATTCAGTGATTTGCAAACCACATGGCTTATTGGTTTAAAAGTATTCAATATAAATAGCAAAATTCTTAGGACTAAAAGCCTATAAGTAATTACAAGATTATAGTTAGTGTATTATTTAGCTATTGCTGTGTAACAATATTTTTTTTTTTTTTGAGATGGAGTTTCGCTCTTGTTACCCAGGCTGGAGTGCAATGGCACGATCTCGGTTCACTGCAACCTCTGCCTCCTGGGTTCAGGCAATTCTCCTGCCTCAGCCTCCTGAGTAGCCGGGATTATAGGCACGCACCATCATGCCCAGCTAATTTTTTGTATTTTTAGTAGAGATGGGGTTTTACCATGTTGACCGGGATGGTCTCAATCTCTTGACCCCATGATCCACCCGCCTCGGCCTCCCATAGTGCTGGGATTACAGGCTTGAGCCACTGTGCCTGGCCGCTGTGTAACAATATTAGCACACACTTAGTAGCTTAAAACAACACACGTTTTTCATCTCACCTTTAGCAGTTTAAACCAACACATGCTTATAAGTTTCTGTACATCAGGAGTTTGAGTGCACCATAGCTGGGTATTCTGGTCCTTGGCTTCATGAACTGAAACCACAATGTCAGATGGGGCTGCAGTCTCACTTGAAACTCAGTTGGGGAAGGATCTGCTTCCATGTTCATGTGGTTGTTGGTAGAATTCAGTTCCTTGTGGCATGTTAGATTGAGGGCCTCCATTTCTTGCTGGTTGTTAGCTGGAGGCTACTCTTTCTTCTCAATATACCCATTTTCTCCCTCGGAGGACATAAGGGTGAAAGTTTCCTTGCAAGAAAGACATTCGAATCTTATGCAATGTAATGACATATATTCTATCAACTTCATCATACTCAATTGGTTAGAAGCAAGTCATAGGTCCTGCCCATCCTCTGCCCTCAAGGGGAGAGAATCACACAAGAGATTAAGTGCCAGCAGGATATTATGAGTATCAGGTGGATCAAGGGGACAATTTATAGTGTTTCTGCCAGTTAACAATACTGAAAAACTAGTAATACTCATGTCCAGGATTAGAAGTAAATGTAACTGTCATTGCACATTTATGATTTGCTGAAATACATAGTGTAAAGAGGTGAAATGATCACAGTACCTGATATCTGGTTTCTTGGGAATGCTCCACCTGAGAGTGGTGAGCTTGTCTCCCTCTCTTTCCTGACAGCTGCAGCCTTAATTTGTACAAAAGGAGGTATCAGCTTGGATCTGTGAGTTCTCGGACGAGGTGATACTGAATTGGAAACCAGATGCCTTCTCTATTCTCTCCTGCAGATGCTGAGTGCAACTGATGGACTGCCAAAGGGACATGCTTCTTTATCTTTTTAGGACTTTTGTGTTCTCTGTGCATATCCTGATAAGAAATTAGTGTGCTAGGAGTAAAACAGGTTTCATTGCAGCTTTTTTTTTTCTGCCTCCTGTATCCCTTGTTTATTATAAGGGGCGTTCTTGTTATCATCTTCTTTTGCTACTTTTTGGGCCTCTGCAGAATATTTCTTTCTTTTTTTTGAGACAGAGTCTCGCTTTGTTGCAAGGCACCAGGCTGGAGTGTAGTGGTGTGATCTTGGCTCACTACAACCTCTGCCTCCCGAATTAAAGCAATTCTCCTGTCTCAGCCCCCTGAAGTAGCTGGGACTACAGGCACGTGCCACCACGCCCAGCTAATTTTTGTATTTTTAGTAGAGACGGGGTTTCACCATATTGACCAGGATTGTCTCGATCTCTTGACTGCATGATCTGCCCGCCTTGGCTTCCCAAAGTGCTGGGATTACAGGTGTGAGCCACCGCACCTGGCCAGAAGTATTTCTTGCTCAAATTCTCTCGTCTTAGCAGCTTCCCCCTCACTTTAAAATGTTTATTTAAACTCACTTTAAGCACTCTTTTCTACATAGCAAATAGGAATGCACAACAACTTAAATATACAGTTTGTCCTGCTGACGCAACTCCCAGGCTTGGATATTAGACTACCTGCTGGGTATTTCAACTTGGCTATCTTAGGTTGGCTAACTAAGTCCCCAGTAACAGACTCTGACAAGGATTTGAGTGTAAATAGTTTACGTGGGAAGTGATTCCAGGAAACAGCAGCAGGGAGTAGGAAAATGAGTTAGGAAAAAAAGAGAAAACTATTAAAGAGTGTGATATTAAGTAGGTCACTGCTGTGTACAGCTGAGGTTTAGTTCTGCCAGGGGGATACTACACAACATGCTTCAGAGTTGTTGCACCGGCTTTCATCCGAGGATGAGGCAGCTGGGGTTTTTAATTATTGGTTGAGGACTGCTTCTGGGGGTACATTAACTCCCTAGTCTGCTCCATGTGACCCATGTGGCCTCTGAGGTGTGAGAGTAGTTGGTGCTGGCAGTCAAAAGAGTTGGTTTGGGGGCACTAAGCACATCTGCTTAACTGTACCTCACTGTGTCTTCTGAAAAGAACATGGCCATACTCATCAGCTCATTCTCTTTCATGATGACACAGTTCCCTCTTTTAACACCTCTGTCTGTTGAGTATTACCACATCTCCGTCACTTAGGCTTGAGTTTCCTGGGTTATCCTCATTCTTTTGATAAGGCTGCTGAGGCTCAGAATGTTCAAGTATGATACAGTTGGGATGTTTGTCCCCTCCAAATCTCATGTTGAAATGTGATTCCCACTGTTGGAGGTGGGGCCTGAAAGTCATTGGATCATGGGGGCTGATCTCTCATGAATGGCTTATCACCATCCCCTTGGTGATGAATGAGTTCGTGCAAAAGCTGATTGTTTAAAAGAGCCTGACCCCCTCCTCTTACTCTCTCTCTCTTGCTTTCTCTTTCTCTCTATGACATGCCTGTTCCTGCTTTACTTTCCATCATGAGTAGAAGCTCTCTGGGGCCTCACCAGAAATGGGAAGATGTCAGTGCCATGCTTGTACAGCCTGCAGAACCATAAGTCAATTAAACCTCTTTTCTTTATAAATTACCCAGCCTCAGGTATTTCTTTATAGCAACACAATGGACTAAGACAGAGTGACTTGTCCAATGTCCCATGACATGTAAGTGACAGAGTTTTGCATTACTCTACATAGCAAAGGTGTCCCATTGGTGGAAAGGGCTGAAGCAGCTTTGTGTGCAGAAGCTTTGACCTTGTAAAGTCAGATAATTTAACCTGAGACAATAGGAATCACAGTCCAGTGACATTTTTCTCTGGGCTTCCTGTTTCTGAATTTTCTGTTTCCTCTGAGCTGAAATTGGTTCACTAGCTCTCTGTAGTTATACAGATAATTTAATAAGTCTCCTGAATCCTTGTCTCATGTTTTAGTCCATTTTCTTTTGCTGTAATAAAATATGACAGATGGAGTAATTTATAAAGAAAAGAAGTTTATTCAACTCACAGTTCTAAAGGCTGGGAAGTCCAAGAGCATGGCACCTGCACTTGGTGAAGACCTTCATGCTGCATCATAACATGGTGGAAGGTGAAAGATGAATAACAGAGCCAAGGGAGTTTGCTTTGAAAACAAGGCCACTCCTACAATAACAAACCCAATGCAGTGATAGCAACATGACTCCATCACTCCTTTTGTGAGGGCAAAGAGATTAGGTTTCAAACAGATGAAATTTTGTGGGACACATTAAAACCATTGCAACTTGTGACCAATTCCAATTAGTTCTGAAACATTAGACAAGCACATACTCTCTCTGGAGCTAATTTTTCACATTCAGTGATTTTTGGTGACCCTTTCAACCCTAACAATGTGAGACAGGTGAGAGAGGCCTTGCTTTTATAGTGGGCTGGATATGAATAAATAAGGTGAGAGTCAGCTTTGTTTTTACTGTAGACCATGGTTTTGATAACTTTCATATGTCAAGCAGAAAATATTGTAGACATTTAAAAACAGCTATGGGCATGTTCTTTTCTTTCTTGTGCAAGCCTTTAAAGTGTTAGAAGAATAGCAAGTGATGTGGGTAACTTGAGCCAATAATGGTATTAATAAAAGTTGTGAAACATAATGTACTAGAGATAGCATCTGCAGGAGTCACACACAGGGAGCATTCCTCTCTTCTTGTGTGAGTTTCTGCAGGTTGTCAGCAATCTGAGGGCAACATCCTTTCTTAGGGAAAGCTAAGATATTCAGTTTTATCCCAGAGTGAGTATCAAATTATCTGTGGGTATAAGGAATACACAATGGTAGAGATTTTATTCCTAATGAGCAGAGACTGAAAACACATTTGGAAGTGTATCATGATGTTTCTTTTCCTACCTCAGTTTAGTGATCTCATTGGGTTGAATTCTCTGTGGTTTGGCTTCAAACTCTTTTCATTCCAATCTTCATCTTTTCAATTTGCTGTCCCACTTTATAGTCTACATCTTTCCTTCAAAGATCCTGCTGCATTTTATCTTCTTGATGTCTCATCTTTTATGCAACCTGCTGTGTGCCTTCTCTATCTCTTCCTTCCGTTTTAGTGCATTTTATGTGGCAAATGGGGGAGGAGACAGAATGAAGAGAGGCCAGTAAACCTATATTTTTTAAAAAAAGCTTTGTAGAGCAGATAGAGAAACAGAGACACCAAGAGAATAAAGGACTCAGTCTGGGTTATGTGACACAGGTAACCAAGGGAATAAACTTCAGGTCATTTGATTTTTACTATAATCTGTGATGCAATGAGATGACTCCTTCCTCTACATCAGGGTTGGCAAATGTTGACTTCTGGGCCAAATCCTGCTCACCACAGGTGCTTGCAATTAAAAATATTTATATTAATATTTTGCTTTACTTTAAAAAATTTTGCATAATTTCATAATCACAGGAAAGTTTTAAAAATTGTGCAAAATAATGAAATAAACCCATGCATTTCTTTTGCTGAACTGTTAAAGTTGCAAATATGGTGTCCATTTCTTATGAACTCTGTTCTTTTCTTATAAACTGATTCTTAAAGGACATAGACAATTCATAAACGCCTCAGTCAATAAATTTCATCATACTATTAAAAAATAATCGTATTCTGGGCCGTAAATGAAGTTCCTTCAAGGCAGAGCAAAACAGTATCACTGGTATTATTTTTTCTGATTATACATAAATTAAGGTGAAAATAAATAATATAATAAACTCAATAATAAATTATTAGAAAGATGACAAAAAGTAAATCTGTAAATGTTTGAAACGGAAAGAGCAAATTAACCCTGAATAAAGTAGAAAGAAACAATAAATACACAGTAGAAATGATTAAAATAGAAAACAAATGGGAAACGGAATGAAGACCAAAAGTTGGCTTTATCAAAACATTGCTAATTCAGTGTATATCTGGCAAGATTGGTCTTTGATCAAAACAGCAAAAATACAAATTACCCATGTCAAAAATGAAGGGGCCATCAAAAGACGGCACAGTCTACAAAAAAAATGACTATCCTCTAAAAATATCAGTGTCGTAAACATGAAGAATGATGCAGACATTGTTCAAGATTAGAGAGAACCAAAGAGACACGATGAGTTAATACAATATGTGATACTGGATATTATTTTATAACAAATGATACAGTCAAAACAATTTACAAAATATATAGAAAGTCTGTAATCTGTATAAAAGTTTTTTTTTTCTTTTCAGTGTTAATGTCCTTGGTGCCTGAATTATGCTATTAAATTTTTAACAGAATACAGTCATTAGGTATTGTCTATGTCTGCTTTTACGTTGTCACACCAGAGTATTAGCAGCAGCAGAGATTGTATATGCCACAAAGCCTAAAATATTTACTCTCTAGCCATTTATGGGAAAATTTTCCTGAATCTAGAAAGTGATGAAGGCCTTTAAATAGCATGGGCTTGATATTTCTGATAATTGACTCTAGAAATATGGTGAAAAGCCCAATTGAAACTTTCAGAGATCACCAAAAAACTTGTCCATCTACAGGAATTTTCTTTTCCATCATCCTCACCATGAGAGGTGGGAGTTGTTATTGCACCCCCTTCTTCTCAGTCAAGATAGAAGCAGGAACAGGCCTTGGACAATTGCTGCATTGTGAAATTTTATAAATTGGTGTGGTAGTTTGTACTTTAAGGAAAGAAGTCCAGAAAATATCCCACAGGTGATGACAATTCAGTCCTTGTTCAGTTTGAGTGCAGGACGCACATCCCAGGCAGGACCAGCTACATAATGTGTGATGTTCAGTGTGTAGTAGTCCATTTTAAGATTGGGTAATTTATAAAGAAAAAGAGGTTTAAGGGACTCACAGTTCCACATGGCTGGGGAGGCCTCACAATCATGGTGGAGACAAAAGCCATGTCTTACATGGCAGCAGACAAGAGAGAATGAAAGCCAAGTCAAAGAGTAAATCCCTTATAAAACCATCAGCTCTCGTGAGACTTACTACCATGAGAACAGTATGTGGGAAACTGCCTCCATGATTCAATTCTCTCCCACTGGGTTTCTCCTACAACATGTGGGAATTATGGGGGCTACAATTCAAGATGAGATTTGAGTGGGGACACAGCCAAACCATATCATTCCACCCCTGGCCCCTCCCAAATCTCATGTCCTCTCATTTCAAAACCAGTTATACCTTCTCAACAGTCCACAGAACTTTAATTCATTTCAGTATTAACTCAAAAGTCCGCAGTCCAAATTCATATCTGAGACAAGGCAAGCAGTCCTTTCTGCCTATAAGCCTGTAAAATCAAAAGCAAATTAGTTACTTTTTAGAGACGATGGGGGCTACAGGCATTGGGTAAATACAACTGTTCCAAATGGGAGAAATTAGCCAAAACAAAGACCCTGTGCAAGTCCGAAATCCAGTGGGGCAGTAAAATCATAAACTCCAAAATGAGCTCCTTTGATTCCTCGTCTCACATCCAGGTCACACTGATGCAAGAGGTAGGCTCCCGTGCCCTCGGGCACACTGCAAGATGAAAATGCTGGGATCTTGCTAATAAGCTCTCAAGAATTTTAAGATGGCAACAGCTGATCATTAAAACAAGTGCAGGACCCACTGGAGCACAGAGTCTTGTGCAAATGCATAGATTGCATGCCCAAAATGCTGGCCCTGATCCTAGGACTTTGGAGCTCAAAGGGACATCAGAGGGCAACTATCCATTCATTGTGACAATTGCATTTTGAAAACCAGCTATGCCAGATGGCTCAGCTGACTACCAGGAGTGAGAGTACAGTACATCAGCAGGCCCCTGGAGAGGGGCCGCAGCAGGCATACATGCTTCTCTAACTTGGAATGCATTGCAGGATTGTGTACTTTCTGGATCTAAAAAGCCTATCCAGATCCACAAATCACTGAGCTCCAGCCTATTCATCAGCTCCCCCTGGTACCTGGAGGTTATTTTTAGGTAACCTGTCGTGGGGAGGTTTGACATGTTATTTTCATGCCTGAGGATTGGGGTTCGTGGGAAATGTTCCAAAGAATTCAATACAGTGCAACACACATATTAATAAAGGCACAGTGTTTTTATTTTTGTTGCCTTACTATTAAGAACATCTATTCTTAGTCATCTCTTCTGCTCGTTGCCCTTCCTAACCTAGATTTCTCCAACTTCATAGTTCTCTCTTGTGTCAGTTGCTGAGCTCCTCACTGCCACACGGGTTTCCTTTCCCTCATCGGCTGCCAACCCCTCTGGTTCTCTGCGATGAATGAGTTGTTGTTGCCAACTTCCTTTTTATCTCTTCCAGATGCCTTCCTACTTTTACTCCTTTGCTATGGTCATATTTGCCTCTTAATTTCTAGATCTTAAATCCAAAAGTTGACCTCTTTTTGTCCCGCCTAACCTGACTACACAGAGCAACTCCTTCTAAATCATGGCTCTTGCCTTTCCTGTTCTGTTGTTTTCTTGACCTCTATTCAGTCTTGCATTGACATTAGAATACTAAGGTGTCAGCAAATAACTGAGCAGTCAGTCTGCATGCCTTAGCGCCTTCATTTTTTGTCTTAGGACCACAATCTAGCTGTATTTAACCTTCCATTTTCTTGGAATCTTACTAGTTTATTTGTCTAACTCTTCCATATGGCTGAGAAGAAAATCATCCATTATACTTCTTCCTCTGCCCCTAAAGTAAAAAGAATTACTGAGAACACATATTTAAATGGAATCTCAAAGCAAATTGTCATTAATAATAAACAGTTGAAAGCCATTGAGATCTTTACTCAGTTTACTCAGAAAATGATGAAACTGAGAAATTCATTCATAATGCATAGCCACGTCTGCCATATTTCCTCTGCGTGAAGTCTCTCTCCTGTACCCAGGAAAAGCTCCTGAACAAACTGTCTTTCTGCTGCCTCAGAAGTGCCTCCTAGCACTCCTTCATATAAACCCCCTCTTGGCCTTACATTTTCTCTTAGCCTAGTCAATATTGTCCATTCTCTTGTCCTAATGCACCTGAACAACTCAGTCCTTTCCTCTGACCCTACAGTCTCCAGGGAATTTCCTCTGTTTTGTTGTATCTGCTGTCTATTGTGTAACAAACTCTCTTGCACTTCTCATCTGCAGAGAACAATGATTTAACAGTAACAAATTTAAACGATTTAAACCTAACAAATCTGTATGTTGGCAGGGGAATTCCTTTGTTGGCTTCACCTGGGCTCACTCATGCAGCTACATTTGGCCAGAGGGTCCGCTGGGATCTGGGCTGCTGCTATCATTGATTCTGTTCAGCAGATGGGGGAATGAGGCAGGCAGGAATGAGAAAATCTAAGATATATTTCTTTAAGGAAACAAACTAAGTTTTTTTTTTCTCTTTCATCTTTTCCTCCATTCTGCTCCCACGGTATGAAGTATTCTTATACAAACATAAAAATGTGCCAGTTGGTTTTATTATTTATTCAAGCAATTTAACCATAACTGGGTTCTCTCCATTCCTGTCATTTAGTTTGAATTACTTATATGATACCTAAATTAAGCATGAATGACACTTCATAAATAGATTGACTTAGAGTGTGCTGGCATAATTTGATCTTCCCAATTCTGTATGGTACCTCATCTTTACTATAGAAAATATTTAATAGACATTTGCTGAATAAATTAATGCAAGAATAGCAGTGTGTGTAAAGGAATTCAAAGTAATACTATCTAGGCAATTCCATTTAAAACATGATGAAACTTTTTTCAGTGAATCGTAGAACAAAAGTTATTAAGTGAATTACTTACTGTAAGTAGAAAATAGCATTGATTACATAAATCTTAGACACCTGTCTTGAGAAAAAGCTCTCTAAGTCCGAACATTGCCTAGATGGTGAAGGAGACCTTTGAGCAATATTCTCACAGAATATTGCTATTGGAAGTTTTGGTTCTTATGTTAATTTTATGTCGAAAGGTAAAAATTCTCCTTTCCTATTTATAGTAGATGGACTGTTGGTATTATTGTTTCACCCTAGAAGGGCAAAGTGGCTTTGAATCAAGAGGCCTTGGTTTGCAGACCTGTTCTTTTACTAGCTAAACTCTCTGGCACAAGGCACTTGCCTTCTCTGTAAATTGTGATAAGTGATATCTATCTCACAAGGTTGTTTGGAGTATCAAGTGAATGATACATATTTAATGTGTTTTGTAACACAAGGTGAAACTCAGGCGCTAAAGAATAAAATAAATGAAATTTTGACTTACAGTTGGAATGGATGGAGATTTCCCTGAGATCATTTTCTACATGGAATGAAGTAGAGAGTGCAGTGTGAAAAAAGGCCGCCTGAGGTGACAGTAAATGGCTAGTGGGTGGGGAAAGACAGAAAAACTGGGCACATGGTATATCTGCCTCTGTAGGGGGGTACAGTGAGGAAGAGATTAGAAGGTAAGCCACTAAGTGGTTTAGCCACCAGTGGTGCTGTTGGCTAATTGGCTAAGGTCAGTTGGGTGTGACATTAGGTGGCCCCAGGGTAGACAGATGTAAAGCTCATAGGGCATTCATGGTGGAACAACTCACTTGTGCTTGGAAAACAAAGTATATCTATGTCCACTGGTAATGAACCAAATGCCAGAACTGGCCTGTGTCTGTCTTCTTGAATTATGGAGAACACTCATGAAAACTGTGCCACTGATGATCAGAAGTTACTTGACTTCAGTTGCTACAATTCTGGCCTGAGTAATGTGGAAACTGGGCTCACACATATATTTTAGTGTTTCCATATGCCTTTTGTGCTAGAATATATCCTTTATTTCTAGCTCTTCTTTTTCATCCAATCCATCAGTAGATTGACCAGTCCTGTTCACTCACACACAAAAATGGTGTTGCCCTTACTTCCATCCTATTAGGCATCTCCCAGGCACAATTTTTATCGCCTCATACCTGTGTAGACAGTGAGCACTGAGTAACTGTTTGTTGAATGGCTATGTAACAGTGCCTGGCAGGCTCTATCTGGTAGTGTCATAACTTGGCAATCAGTCCTCCTCACAATTGCTCGACAATTATTCTTTAAATATCAATTTACAGGTAAAAATAAAGGTGATCCCTGAGCAAATCTCCCAAATCTCTTACCACTGAAGATAGGTATCAAACCTCTTGTATTTACTCCCACAAACTCTAAGGTAGAAACATAAATTGCAGCTGGTAGATCTGTAATGGGTAGAAGATACCTAAACTAAAATCCAGGACCAGGAATACTTGAGTTGCTGAAAAAGAAAGAATTGCTATGAGGTGGTGTGCCTAGAGTGTGTTTGTGTGGACACGTATGTGATGGACACACATATTTTGAATACGTTCAACAAATGAGGATTAAGCCTTGCCTCCCTTCAGCCTAATTCATCACTCTGGTGGCTTTGGCAATTTCACAGAAATGATTTCCTCTTTTTTGTTTAGAGTCTACCTCCCTGTAGTGCATCTTCTAGGTGCAATTAGTCTTCCTGTTTTGGAAAAAGCCCATCCTGGTGATGATGAAGACCTCTGAAGACCTCGCGTGAGTTTTACTGCCCTGGACATTCCATCTCTGCACACATCCATGCAGCTCCCTCTGCCTAGAGCATTCCTCAGCTCTGCTTGGCCAATTCTACCTACTCAGAAAGGCCCACATCAAAATACCACCACCCTCAAGAAGCCTTTGCTAGTCCTTAGCAGAAAATTAATTCCTCCCTTGTTCCTTTCCCCCTAGCTCTAATTTTTTGCCGCTTCTAAAGCCTGGATCATGGTTTGCCTTGCCCAGAGCAGCTGATTCTCAGGAAAGGTCTTAATGCTTTCCTTATTGCAGGCACATTAAAAATAAGAACAATTATTTATTTGACCTTATAGTCCCTGTTAAGCCCAATAAAGTGCTTTGTGTATAATAGGCTCTCAATAATTATTTGTTGAATGAAATTAGGTTACATTTTATAAGTGTTTACAAATGAGAAATCATTGCCTTACATGGTTTACAAAAAAAATTCTGTTGAGATAAAAATAGACAAACAATAAGAATTTAGGCTGAAGGGTAACTTCTTACACAATGAGGTTGTGTTGTTTTGGATATTTGGAACGCTTCTCAGAATTTCCGCTTCCTAAAGAGCCTGATACTCTAGCATTTTGCCCACATGCTAAAAGGCATCAGAATAGATTTTGATAAAGCAGAGTATTTTTAGGCATTGTAATTAGCCTAGCTCTGCCAAATTCCTGGCCTTTGGTATGTGCTGCTGAGTAATGTCAGACACTCACACGTACACACACTGACATTTACAAGGCACGAGGTAGTCTCCGCCAAGTTCAGAACAAAGCCCCCCTTTTGATTGGTTCACCAGAACTTCCTTGGTTGCATTTATTGTCTGCTACTGGAGGAACTGACAGTCTGATGGTGCCGACTGAATTTCCATTCTTTTCTTCAATTCCACTCTTCCCTTCACTCAGGGAAGTGAAGTCGTGGACTCATGAGGTTACATACTCAGCTGTGCGAGGGGGCCCTTTGGCCTCTCTGGCATTGACACTGATGGAAGCTACACATAGGGGTGGGGCTGCATTAGATCTCTCTGGTATGAGATTTGTAGAAACGAACGTGAACAGGGCTTCACTCCAAACATGTACTGAAGGATCTTAGAAAATTCCTTTCTGAAAAATAGTTTTACCTAAAAAGACAAAAAGAGATGAAAAGAGAGCACTATTTTATTCTTGCCTGCCATGAAAAAGCCAGAATATATTTAGTAACCTTTGGAATTTCACTGCCTTTTTAGATGGAGGAGCATCCCAAAAAAGGAGACATTGCATGTGCACGTGTGTTTGAAACCACCAAATCTCTGTCTAGACAAAAATAGTAGCTAGGTAGGTTCTAGAAAAGAAGTTCATAAAACTAAGCAGAATACATTCTTTTTCCAAAATGGTGCTGTTTTGTGAAAGGTGTTTTTTCCCCACATTACTGTATATGGCTAACTCTGAGATTTTTAAGTGGCAACCCCTGGAGATGAAGTTACTGCTGAGAATTCAAATCACCTGCCTTAAAAACGAATGTAGGATTTGTGATGTATTGGGTACTGTTTTCCTTTAGGGGCATCCTTTCTCCAATGGTGATTGAGAATGTCAACCTTCTGCTCCCATAATGACCTTGGGAGTTAGAGGTGAACCCTGGGCAGTGCCAGACGACCTATTCCAGCCATATGCAAGCAAAAGCACATGCTCCAGTACTGTAGGCACTAGGGTTCTGGAAAATGTAAACATGTGAGCTGCCATCTTTTTTTTTTTTTTTGAGACAGGGTCTCGCTGTGTTGCCTAGGCTGGAGTGCAGTGCTGTGATCTCAGCTCACTGCAACTTCTGCCTCCTGAGTTCTAGCGATTCTCCTTCCTCCGCCTTCCAAGTAGCTGGGATTCCAGGCACACACCACCATGCCTGGCTAATTTTTGTATTTTTAGAAGAGATGGGGTTTCACTATGTTGGCCAGGCTGGTCTCCAACTCCCGACCTCATCTTGGCCTCCCAAATTGTACCTTCTACTTCTTAACCCTGAAGAACCATTCTTGGTTAAGAGCCACCTTACCAAGGCATCATCGTAGCCTCATTTCCGCAGCAGGGACTTCAGAACTTAATACTGGTTCTTCAGGGTTAAGAAGGACTGTTTATGGTTCCTGATGCCAATCATGAATGCAGAAGGATGGGCTCACAGTGCACACTGGGCATCTGTTGATACTCACCCCACATTCCCATGGGCCTCTGCCATGGCTCTCTGTGCCATGACAGCAGGGTGCTCCTGGCTTCACTCTGCATTGTAACAACAATAATGCCTTACATTTTATGGTGCTTCTACTTTTCTATTTATTCCTTTTTCTCTAATTTCTGCCCCCATCAGATGAGGACATGTGGTACAGTGACTTGCTTTTAGCAAGGCTGGGAAAAGACTGAGTTGAGAGTGGTCCCTGTTCTCCTGATGGCTAATCCAGGGTTCTGTTCGCTCTGTGTGGGCACTCAGTATCCACAGCTGGAAGGGTCTGTCTTTAGATGAGATTGAGACATTTCCATTTTTTTAATGACAGAGGAAGAAAACATATACTATATTGCAAGAATAATAGTATTCAAGACATGACTATGGAAGAAGCGTCAAGATTAGTGTAGGACATTTCTACATCTCTGAGGTATGTTAGAAACCAGGCTCATGTGCCTAGATTAGAAATGTCTTAGCAGGACTTGATGATGTGCTCAGCCAACTGAGGTGCTATTAACTGAAACAGCAGCTGTTTGTTTGGTCTTTTCGATTATTCTGGGGATCAGTTGATTCACTCTGGCTACTATGATGACCGGATAACCAGATGATGATGCTCCTTCCGTTATTTTGATTTTCTATCTGTTTAGATCTGTGAGATTGGACTTTGTTTGCTTTGGGGCCAACTAGCCTATTCACTGGCAAACAGGAATTGAGAAAATGTACTTTAAAAACTGGTTTTGGCCAGGCGTGGTGGCTCGTGCCTGTAATCCTAGCACTTTGGGAGGCTGAGGTGGGTGGATCATAAGGTCAAGAGATGGAGACCAACCTGACCAACATGGTGAAGCCCCATCTCTACTAAAAATACAAAAATTAGCTGGACGTGGTAGCGTGTGCCTATAGTCTTAGCTACTCAGGAGGCTGAGGCAGGAGAATCGCTTGAAACAGGAACATGGAGGTTGCAGTGAGCTGAGATCTTGCCAATGCACTCCAGCCTGGAGACAGAGCGAGACTCTGTCTCAGAAAAAACAAAAAACAAAACAAAACGAACTGGTTTCATGACTTAAATGTGATACTTTAATTTTAGGGATTTTAAAACTTAAGTGGGAACCAGAGACTAATCCAATTGTTTTCGGACAGTGAAAGGGTTTTATGTTCTGTTCGATTTATTCTTTCCCAAATTCTTGTCTATAAAATAACATTTTTCTTTTTATAAATATAAATCTTGGCTGGGCACGGCGGCTCATGCCTATAATCCTAGCTACTTGGGAGGCTAAGGCAGGAGACTTGCTTGAACCCAGGAGGTGAAGGTTGTGATGAGCTGAGATCATGCCACTGCACTCCAGCCTGGGCAACAGTAAGGTGGCTCATGCCTGTAATCCCAGCACTTTGGGAGGCTGAAGTGGGTGAATCACAAGGTCAGGAGTTCAAGACTAGCCTGGCCAACATGGAGAAACCCCGTCTCTACCAAAAATACAAAAATTAGCTGGATGTAGTGGCCGGTGCCTTTAATCCCAACTACTCAGGAGGCCGAGGCAGGACAATCGCTTGAACCTGGGAGCTGGAGGTTGCAGTGAGCCACTGCACTCCACCTTAGGTAAAAAGAGTGAGACTCTGTCTCAAATAAATAAATAAATAAAAATAGGCCAGGTGCGGTGTGGCTCATGCCCGTAATCCCAGCCCTTTGGGAGGCTGAGGCGGGTGGATCACGAGGTCAAGAGATCGAGATCATCCTGGCCAACATGGTGAAACCCCGTCTCTACTAAAAATACAAAAATTAGCAGGGTGTGGTGGCACAAGCCTGTAGTCTCAGCTACTCGGGAGGCTGAGGCAGGAGAATTGCTTGAACCTGGGAGGTGGAGATTGCAGTGAGCCGAGATCGCGCCGCTGCACTCCAGCCTGGCGCCTGATGACAGAGCGAGACTCTGTCTCTAAATAAATAAATAAATAAGGAACCTAATTTCATATTTAAAATATTTTTCTCTCTTCTCAAATCTCATTCTATAGGATACTCTGTCTCTAAATAAATAAATAAATAAGGAACCTAATTTCATATTTAAAATATTTTTCTCTCTTCTCAAATCTCATTCTATAGGATAGTCATGTGTTTCTTTTTTCTTAATTTAAACTAATATATACCTGAGTTTCTACATATATTAGTATATTTATTTACTGTGTTGTGAATACTGCTGGTTAATCTACTCTGTATTTCAGAACTTCTTACTTGGCTATTAGTTCTAGGCTTCAAGATGAGTGAGTTGTCTGCTTCTTGTAAAAGCAATGGCCCGTTCAATTAGATTAGTGAAAATAGCAATGATAAAACAATTGACTTAATAATGGATTATTTTTATTTCTCAACTAGTGGTTTCAGCATGTCAGTACACACTTTGCTGTCCTTTTAGAGACTATGCCAATTTGTGGAAGAGAATGCCAACATTACACAGCCATAGACACTCCCCTGATGTTCTCGTAAGAGATACCCTATCTCTCTCTGGTTGTGTTCATTTCAATTTCTTATGGAATGATCAGTTAAGTTGGCCGAGAGCCGTGTCCTCTTAGCCTTTCATTGCAGTGCTCATCCTGCTTCTGAAATTGCTATCCTTCTTTGCTGTGAGCAATTACCAGGTTAAAATAGGTTGCCTTTTACGGGATCACGCTCTGACGATCAAGTACAAGATGACCAAGTGCTGACAATATCAGTATTCACACTTCTTGATCAGATTCTTGCACATTTTAAAAAGGGACAGGGCTGTTAGAAATTTTGTGTGGAATTTTGGCGCTGCGTCATTCATGCCAGAAAGCAAGTTTGTGTTTTCAAATTATCTTAAGATGGGCAGATACTTTGGATCCTCTGACATTGAGGTAATCATTTCAACTTTCTCTACCTCAGTCTCCTCCTCTAAAAATGGGATAATAATAGTATTTACCTCAAAAGTTCTTATGAGAATTAAATGAGTTAATTTGAGCATGAAACAGTACTTGGCCCATGCAATATAATAACAATATAAGTTGTGCTATTAGGATTATAAAGACATATATAATAATTATTGCTACTCAGAAAAGTCATCTTCTTGTTTCTAGTTATCTTCATAGTCTCATAAGGTTTTAGGGTTCCAAGAACTCCCAAAGGGAAGGTAGTTTACTCTTTTGGCCAATACTGAAATCTCCTGCAATATTATAGCTACATTAGGAGGCAGAGCAAACTCATACAGCAGAATGCAGCTCACCACTGGTTAGCTAAATTAACTCTGCTTCCAGGGATCTAAAGAGCCATGACTCCAAGGTCTGATAATATGTTAAACCCAGATCGTAGAGTGTGTGATGTTTATTGGACAAGATTTATCAAGAATCTCAGTTGGTGGGACACATATCCTCGTGAGTTTGGTGATATGAATAGTTTAGCTGGCCTCCAAGTCTTTGGAGAAGCCAAACCAGAAAATGAAAATTCTATGAAAGTTCTAAGGAACAGGATAGGAATATTACCAATCTTTATAAACTCTCTCTGACAGGGGAAGGAGGAATCAATTTTTAAAATGAAGGTTAGCTCCAGGTAATTGATAATGGTGCGTGTTTTCCCAGAAGATGAAATATTTATTTCTCTGTTTCCTGTTCATATATACTTTCTCTCAAGTTCTTTTGGTTTCCTGCAATTTTCTTTAGAAAACCCACATATCACAGCAATCATTCTCAAATCTCACGGAATCCTCCAAAAATAACTTGAGGGAAGGAATCAAGCCCACGTGGCTCAATACTTGATGGAAATTGGTGTAAAGAACGTCACTGTCAAATGAAAAAGAACTTACTCCAATTTACCATTTTCATTTAAAAGCAGAATGATACTTTTGTTATCTAGAGGACTTTTTAAACTGAACACATAATTATTTTTTACCAAAGTATAGTAAAAGGTAAATATCATCATTAATTTGTATCCTTATGCTCCTCTTTTAAAAATAATTTCAACGTTTATTTTATTTTATATTTTTCAATGTTCATTTTAGATTCAGGTGGTACCTGTGCTACGTGGGTGTTTTGTGTGATGCTGAGGATTGAATGATCCTGTCACCCAGGATATGAACAGATACTTTTCAAAAGGAGACATATATGAGGCCAACAAACATGTGAAAAAATGCTCATCATCACTGATTATTAGAGAAATGCAAATCAAAACCACATTGAGATACCACCTCACACCGGTTAGAATGGTGATCACTAAAAAAACTGGAGACAACAGATGCTGGAGGGCATGTGAAGAAATAGGGACACTTTTACACTGTTGGTGGGAGTGTAAATTAGTTCAACCATTATGAGACAGTGTGGCACTTCCTCAAGGACCTAGAAATAGAAATTCCATTTGACCCAGCAATCCCATTATTGGGTATATACCCAAAGTATTACAAATCATTCTATTATAAAGACACATGCATATGTATGTTCACAGCGGTACTGTTTACAATAGCAAAGACCTGGAACCAACCCCAATGCCCATCGACAATAGACGGTACAAAGAAAATGTGGTACATATATACCACGGAATACTATGCAGCCATAAAAAATGATGACTGTGTGTCCTTTGTAGGGACATGGATAAATCTGGAAATCATAATTCTCAGCAAACTGACACAAGAACAGAAAATGAAACACGGCATGTTCATTCATCATCATAGGTGGTACATGGACACAGGGAGGGGAGCATCACACACTGGGGTCTGTTGTGGGGAGCCAAGGGAGGGAGAGTGGGGAGGTTGGGGAGGGATAACAAGGGAGAAATGCCAGATGTAGGTGATGGGGGAATGGAGGTGGCAAACCACATTGCCATGTGTGTACCTGTGCAACAATCCTGCATGATCTGCGCATGTACCCCAGAACCTAAAGTCCAAAAAAAGAAAAAAATCAAAAAGAATGATTCTGTCACTCAGGTAGTGAGCATGGTATCCAATAGGCAATTTTTCAGCCCTTGCTCCGTCTCTCTCTTCCCACTCTAATAATCCTAAGTATCATTCCATCTTTATGTTCATGCGTACTCAATGCTGAGCTCCCACTTATAAGTGAGAATATGTGGTGTTCTGTTTTCTGTTCCTGTGTTAATTGACTTAGGATTATGCCTCCAGCTACATCCACGTTAAGAAGAGAATGTCAACATTACACAGCCATAGACACTCCTCCGATGTTCTCGTAAGAGATACCCTATCTCTCTCTGGTTATGTTCATTTTAATTTCTTACAGACAGATTAGTTAAATTGGCCGATAGCCATGACCTCTTAGCCTTTAATTGCAGTGCTCATCTTGCTTCTGAAAGCACGTTGGTGCAAAGGATAAGATTTTCTATCCACATTGGTGCAAAGAATAAGATTTTGTTCTCTTTCATGGCTGTATAGTATTCCATCGTATATATGTATCACATTTATCTAGAGGAATTTTGAATCCAACATTTTCAGGATTATATAACATAAAAGTCCATTTTGAACAAGTAGTGGGGTAGGAGTATTGTGACTCTAAGATAACTTCATCTTCACTTCTGGACATTTACTTTGAGGGTTGAATAGAGCTATTTTCTTTTTCTGCACGGGATCACCGAAATTAATTTTCATATGTATTTTTTTATCTTAGTCATTGGCTTGGAAGGTTTTAAAGTCATTCTGTGTCAACTTCAACTAAATCCCATGAGACTCAGAGAAGCTGATGTGGCAGGGACCAGCTCCTGCATTTTTACAGATAAGTACATTAGGGCTCCGTGAGGTCCAATAGCTGGACTAGTCAAATAGGAAGATAGAGTGGGCTCCTCGATCCGGGTCTTACAGGACAACCCTAGATTTGCTTCCCTCCACCCAGAAACGTTCTCCTCCCAGGTCACAGCAATTCCCATATCTAAGCATGACTTTCAGTTCATCTTTTCCCCTCTGTTGAAAACATCAGGTGCACCTGTACACTCCACAGCCACAAAACACCTGGATCTTCTAGATCTTCCATTTCCATTGCTACTAGAAAAAGGCACTGTCTCTTGAGCGTGTGATTTCTCACTGGGTATCCTGCTGCTACATTCTCTGTTCCATAAATTCCTGTCTCCAGGGAGCAGCCAGAGCGATCAATTTAATAGGCTTAGAGCCTTTTAAGGACTTCTCTTTCTACCTGGTAAAAAACCTCATTGCATAGCCCTGGCTTATCGGTCCCTCCAGGGTGTGTTTGGCCCTCAGCTCCCTCTTCCACCCTCTACCGTCCCTTCTTCACCCCTGGCAATGGCCTTATTTGTGTTCTTCAAGTATGTTGAAATGCTTCCCATCTCAAAGTTTTTGCATGGGCACTTCCTTTCTTTCTGGAATGTTCACCATAGATCATCATATAGGTTTTTTTTTTAGACTGGCCTACTTTAATATCACCTATTCTTGGACCAACAAATGTAAGATAGCCTCTCAGTCACTTTCTATCACGTCACCCTATTTTGATTCCCTGTATAGTTATGTATTTTATAAGCTATATTGATCACTCATATAGTCCTTTAAAAATATTTATTTTCTGTTGCTCTCCTTCCTACCTGCACACATGTTCATGAGCAAACACCTTGCTTGTTCTACTGATCTCTGCATTCTCAGTGCTTGGTGATATTTGTTGAATGAATGCAGGGCAATGCTACGTCTGTGCTTTCTCATTATCTTCTGACTCGCTGCAAACACAGGAGTCCCCTATGAGCAAGGAACATGCTAACAGTAGTATGTACCTCATGTTGTTACTGAGGCATTTCAAAACATGCTCAAATGCTCATTTCAAAGCTGCTCAAATGTGTTTACAGTGATGAATTATACAGAATACTTCCTGCCACAGATAAAGCTCAAAATAAGGATCAGCTCCAAAGAAGTTGTTAGTGTAGGCTGTATATATATTTTTATTTATATTCATATAGTTTTCTTATACATATAAAACAAAACATTTTATCAGTTTTTTTACTACTTACACATATCTACATGATACATGGTGTTAGCTATTGTTATTCTATTATTTAACAGAGTAGCCAATAAAATGTGTTACAAGATTTTGAAAAATATTATAAAGTAAATGCCAGTCACTTCTTTCTCACCTGGTTCTATTTCAAGATTCAGCCAGGTTTGTCTTTCTGGGAGTCTTAATATTTTTGAGCTAAGCAGCTGCAGTACCTGCTGTTACTGAAATAGTACTGAAGGTGGCAGCGAAGAGCTAAGGTTTGGAAAATGCTCCGGTGTTCTTGTATACAGGCTAGGAAAGGATTTAAAGCGGGTGAGAAAAGTTATCCCATGGGCCTGTTTTTGCGTCTTAAAAATGTCTTTCATCATTAGTATTGTTGGGAAGGGGTGCGTTATATGTCGGGAAGCTACTCAAATGGAAATGATATTTGGGAAGCGGCAGCCCACTATTATTCATGAAACCTCAGGCAAAAAGAGAGCATTAGAGCATTCATCAGGATGCAGGGAGGTGGAACTGCTGGTGAGGTGAGTTAGAGGGCAGGTAAAAGGAAGAAAGGGGCTTGGCTTTGGATGGGCGCTTCATTGGGTTCGGGGACTTCTTGATCTGTGGCGAGGGGTACAGGCAGGGGAGGTCAGAGCTGAGTCCTCTAACTCGTGGGACAAGTCCTGAAACTGGCAGGACCCTTTCGTCCAGATCTAAGGCAGTAAACTGGAACAACCTCATACAACATCCATCCGCTTAAGTAGCAAGCAGATTCTAGAATGTCTATGTGTACAAATAAGATTTTATGGGGAGTAAGCATGGAAAGGAGACTAGAAACACTTGTTAACTTTTTTTTTCAGTAAAGAATAAAAACTATATTTGCAGATGATGTGGTTCCATACATAGAAAGTTCCAAATAAGCCACATTTTCTCCAACTGAATTTGAAATACTTCATATTGACCACAAGATGGCAGTATTGCACCACTAAATGCCTACACAGCAAGGTTTCCATCTTAGCCCTTAGAAATCTAACACAAATTTACACTCCCACCAACAGTGTAAAAGTGTTCCTTTTTCTCCACATCCTCTCCAGCATCTGTTGTCTCCAGATTTTTTAATGATTGCCATTCTAACTGGCGTGAGATGGTATCTCAATGTGGTTTTGATTTGCATCTCTCTGATGACCAGTGACGATGAGCATTTTTTCATATGATTGTTGGCCTCATATATGTCTTCTTTCGTAAAGTATCTGTTCATATCCTTTGCCCACTTTTGAATGGGCTTGTTTGTTTTTTTCCTGTAAATCTGTTTGAGTTCTTTGTAAATTCTGGATATCAGCCCTTTGTCAGATGGGTAGACTGCGAAAATTTTTTCCCATTCTGTTGGTTGTTCAACCATTGTGGAAGACAGTGTGGCGATTCCTCAAGGCCTTAGAAATAGAAATTCCATTTGACCCAGCAATCCCATTACTGGGTATATATCCAAAAGACTATAAATCTTTCTACTATAAGGACACATACATGTACACGAATGTTCATTGCAGCACTGTTTACAATAGCAAAGACCTGGAATCAACCCAAATGCCCATTGATAATAGACTGGATTGGAAAAATGTGGCACATATACACCATGGAATATTATGCAGCAATCAGAAATGAAGAGTTTGTGTCGTTTGTAGGGACATGGATGAATCTGGAGAACATCATCTTCAGCAAACTGACACAAGAACAGGAAATGAAACACCGCATATTCTCACTCATAGGTGGGTGATGAAAAAAGAGAACACATGGACACAGAAAGGGGAGTACTAAACACTGGGGTCTATTGGGGGGGAAAGGGGAGGGCCAGTGGGAGGGGGAGGTGGGGAGGGATAGCCTGGGGAGAAATGCCAAATGTGGGTGAAGGGGAGAAGAAAAGCAAAGCACACTGCCATGTGTGTACCTTCGCAACTGTCTTGCATGCTCTGCTCATGTACCCCAAAACCTAAAATCCAATAAAAAATTAAAAAAAAAAAAAGAAATCTAACACAAAATCACTTGTGCTTCCCACTTGAGGCAATCATTGAAATTATGCTTATGCAGAGCAATTATTCTTTATTTTCACCTTTTTCATAAATGAAGGATACATTTGCCCATAGTGGCTACTGTATGTATACTTCAGTTATTGCCTTGGGAAAATGGGAGTTGAAAAAATTGAATTGTCTGTGACTCTACTGTTTTATAATTCAAAATTTGTGAAAAAAACGAATCAGCATGTGAGTTAAAGGGCAGTACTTCTTTGGCTAGAATACATCAACTGCTGGGAAACTGCAAGACAAAAAAAGTACCCATAAAATTGTTTGGTTTATAATTTTCTTTTAATTTACAGCCTATAATAAGATTTTCTAATTCGTGAAACAAAATGGTTCTAAAATATGGTTTTATGTAGTTTACATATTTTATAACCGTGTCTATCTAAAATAGCTCTCTGTAAATGCACTTATGTGGTTGAAAAGTTAGAAAGGTGATTATCAAGTGAAATAATGTAGGTAGAATACCCAGCTCAAGCCTCACACGTGCAGGAATCATAATAAATAGAGGCTCTTGTTTCATTTATTAAGAAGAAATTATAAATGAGTGGAGAAGTGCAAAAATCCTTTGCTACTGTGGAACAGGAGAGGCCAAACAGTGAATAGAATGAGCTGCCGCTTATGCCTTCCTAGTTGAGTAGTCAGAGAATGAAAGGTTCTGCCCTTCCACAGACACTGCAGATGAAAAGTGTTCAGCAATTACCCACGAATGACTTTCGGGAGTAGCAAATCCACGCCTTTCTATTTTACTCGACTTGGATTACATCTGTAGCGCAAATTTAAAGTAACAATTCCGGGGACGGTTTTTGCCATGATCTACTTACTGTCTAATTTTTTCTTTTTTTAATTGTTTATTCATTTTCGAAAAATGTTTTAATGTTTATTTTAGGTTCGGGGTACATGTGCAGGTTTGTTGTATAGGTAAACTCGTAACTCAGTGGTTTGGTGAACAGATTATTTCATCGCCCAGGTATTAAGCATAGTATCAGATAGATTTTTCTCTTCTAAACCTCTCCCTCCTCCCAGCCCTCACCCTCATGGAGGCTCCAGGCTGTTCCCCTCTTTCTCTCTGTGAATTCTCATTATTGAACTCTCACTTATTAGTGAGAACATGTAGTATTTTGTTTCTGTTCCTGTGTTAGTTTGCTAGGGATAACGGCCTCCAGTTCCATCCATGTTTCTGCAAAGGACGTGATCTTGTTCTTTTTTATGGCTGTCTAGTATTCCATGGTCTGTATGTCCCGTAGCTATTTTCTTTGATAGACTCAGAACAATAAACATTGAGTCCCCACAGCGACCCTTGTAGCTACAAGATGCCATTTGCATGATCCAAGCATAACAGTTAAAGATGAATGCCTTAATGTTTGGGGTCATCCAACTTTAACCATCTTCTATTTTAGACTTTTTCTTCCTCCTAATAGGCCTATATGGGATGAATTCCTTAATTAAACAGGATTTCTTGTTTGAAACAGTTTAGACTGCAATCATCAAACTTTTCTTTCCTCCCTCCCTTCCTCTCTTCCATTCCCCCTTCACCTTCTCTCCTTCCTTCTCTCTCTTTTTTCCTTCCCTGCATCCCAAAGTCTTGTTACTTACTACCCTCTGTTAAGCTTAGGTACCCACGTTAGAGGCAAGAGCTTTATTTATTTCCTCATTTCCCGTTACGGGACGAATTCAACCCAGTCAGCACCTTGGTCTTGGACTTGGATCCAGCCTCCGGAACTGTGAGAAATAAATTTCTGTTGTCCAAGAGACCCTATCTCTGGCACTTGGTTATGGCAGCTCTAGCAAATGTACACATCCCCTTAGTTTTTTTTTTTTTAACATGGAACACTTAAAGGAATGTGCGTGTCATCTTGGTGCAGGGGTCATGCTCAACTACTCTAAATTGCTGCTGGAGCAAGCGCTCCTGTTAGATTCTTCAATCCCTCAAATTTCCAAGAATTCTTAAAATATACTGGCTTTCCAGACCTCTGGGTCTCACCCCTGCCATTGCTGCACTCCACCACTGCAGCGCACTTGACAATAGTGACTGCATTTGTGTGAATGTGAGCAGACACTAAATCCCAACATTTTTGAGCAGTTTCATTGCATTCCTAACAGGTACAGCACATTCATTCATTTTAATATTTGCTATCGCAGTGGGACCTAAGCAGTTATCAGAAATGGAATAAACTTAAAAACGGTGCATAGGAGAAGATGGAAGACCGTGATCACAGAGAAACTTTTAGCCTAAAGATTTCTTATACTGTTGTTTCAGCAAAATGTTTTTCCCTCAATAAATAGATGTATGTCTATAGAGTATCTTCAAATTCTGGTGTTGGGTGAAAATATTAAAAAACTGTAGATGGCACCATGACATCGCACATGACTGCTTTAGAACAAAACCACTGTGTCGTTATCTCCCTCCCCATTTTTTTTCCTAGTGGGTAAGTTACTGGAACCTTTAAAAAAAATGATGATTTATGATGAAAACTTGGAAAAGAAATTATGCCCTTTTTTTTTTTCAAGTTTACTCTCATGGCCTGAACTACAAAGCACTAGTCAGCAACCTCCCCTTGAAAAGTCTCTGGATAAGTACATCGTTATTCTAGCTACAGCACTTGGTGAATCCCCATTAAACTCAAACGTGTTTTGAAATTAAACCTCAGAGATGCTCCCAACCTTCTTACATGTCCCTAGACATAAATTTACCAAACGTTAACAAAGAAACAATTGTGCTCAGAACTTACGGCAGGAAAGTGATGAGATGGAGAGTTGCTTTAAGACTGAGGCACGAGTGGTGCTCTGTGGCAAACATAAAGAAACTGTTCAATGATTACTGTTTTCAGTGAATGTAAAACTCTCAAACAGGGGCCAGCGAACTTTTTCTGTACAGGTCCATCCAGATAGTAAATATTGTCAGCTTTATGGGATACATGGCCTCTGTCCAAGCTACTCAACCCTGCCATTGTACCCTGCAAGCATCCATAGACAAGACATATACAAATGGGCGTGGCTCTGTTCCAATAACACTTTAGTTACAAAAACAGGTGGCAGATAATTTGCTGACACCTGCTCAAACCCAGGCTTGCTTTCCCTCTAAAGAAGGCTCTCTCTTGTGGTGATTCCTCAAACACCTAAAGGCAGAAATACCATTTGACCCAGCAATCCTGTTACTGGGTATATACCCAAAGGAAGAAATTCTTATCATTCTCTTATACAGACACATTCACACATATGTTCATTGCAGTGCTATTCACAATAGCAAAGATATGGAATCAACCTAAATGCCCATTAGTGATAGACTGGATAAGGAAAATGTGGTACATATACACCATAGAATACTATGCAGCCATAAAAAGGAATGAGATTGTGTCCTTTGTAGGAACATGGATGAAGCCAGAGGCCTTTATCCTTAGCAAATTAACACAGGAACAGAAAACCACATGTGACATGTTCTCACTTATATGTGGGAGTGAAATGATGAGAACACAGAGACACGTAGAGGGGAACAACACACACTGAGGCCTAGTGGAGGGTCGTGGGTGGCAGGAGGGAGAGTATCAGGAAAAATAACCAGTGGGTACTGGGCTTGATACCTGGCTGATGAAATAATCTGTACAAAAAACCCCCATGACACAAGTTTACCTACGTAACCAGCCTGCACATGCACCCCTGAACTTAAAAGTTAAAAAAAATAAAGCTCTTCTGTATTCGGTTTGAATGCCTAATAGATTTTTCCCTCCCTTGCTTTTTTAAGCTTCATGCTGATGCATGATGTTCTAAGCCTGACCCTGTGTCATCTTTTTTGGAGGTAAAATGTTGGGTTAGGAAACTGACTTGTGAGTGTGACACTGGGGATGGGTCTAATCATGATGTTGGCCTGGACATATCTCATTTCTTTCCATGGAGTCCATCTGGTTTGATTCAACTTTAGGAGTAAGGGTTTAGATTTGGGATTGTGCTTGGTTTGGAGCTGGCCTGGTAAGCACGAATGTAATGCAGCAAATACTCTTTAGTTATCTTGGAGCTAATGCATGTGTGTGTTAACCAAACAGAAACCAGCTTAGGAAGTAAATTATAGTAGTAATTGTATTAGAGGTAAAGCGTATGTACAGTTATGAACAGTGCCTTGTGTCCAAAAAATGCATTAAATGATTCTCAAAAATGCAATGTATTTATTAACTTATTTATCCAATATTCAGGTTCCATAGGAGCTAATTTTGAATATGGTTCACTCAAGGCCACTTCACCCAGGAAGTTGGGCAGAAGGGATCAATTCCCTTGAGGGGCACTGATCTGCTAGGTTCTTTCTTGCCTATCCCAACTTGAGCAGACTCCAGAAGAATAAAGCAAATCATTTCTAGAAATCCCCTCTTGTAAACTTCTGGGTCAGGCAAAGATAGAAAGTTGCTTTTGATAGTTTTTGGCCTCACTTGAATTCTAAGCTTATGAGAACACTCTAGTTGTGAAATACTTCAGCATGAGGCTGAGGCTGGTGAAGGAAGGGTACCTTTTCTCTCCCACAAAAAGCCTCTGCAGCTAGACTGGATATATCTTGCATGGATTAATTTATAAACAAGCGCTATTGCCCATGTGGAAGCTATGATCCCCAATTGACTGAAAAGTAGGCTGAAATCTGCAGCTGGGCCTCAGGTTTTGACCCAGCGTCACGTGAATTCCTGCTTTATGTCAGCTCTTATAGGGAAGTAGCCCATTCCAAAGGGTTACCTGCACAATAAAAGACTTTGTCTATTTTCATGTTTTTTGGCCAGTTTGGAAATCTTATTGCGTGGTCTGGGCTGTACAAATAGAGAAAAGTAAACAGAGAAACCTGCTTCATGGAATAGCTTTGGAAACTGTGGTTGCTGAGATAGAGATAGGCTTTACGTAGAGGGAGTTTCCATTATAAATATACTAAAAGGATCAGAAAAGTGAATTTACATGAAAAACATACACTGGGTGTTTGAAAAGTGTTCTTTCTATAGACAGGTTGTGTAAAGCGCATATCAAGGGAACTCTTTGGGGAAGGACGAGAATTTGCGCAAGGTGTGTGGATGAAAAATATTGCTAACTTGTTTTAATTATTGGCTGAAACTTGATGGAAAGAGGAAAAAATTCTCCAGGTGATACAAAGTAGACCTTTCTTCTCATGCTCCATACTGGTCTTTTGGGAAAAATTTCCCATTTCTATTCATGTTTGAAAAACCTTGGGTGTGTATTTTCACTGTGTACTTAACCTTCTTTCCTGGCCTCTAGGACTGTGCTGTCCAATATGGTAGACACTGGCCATGTGTCACTTTTGAGCACTTAAAATTTGGCTACTGTTGCTGAAAAACAGAATCCTTAATTTTATTGAATTTTAGTTAATTTCAATTTGAATAACCACCTAGGGCTATTGGCTAGAGAGACAGCACAGAGAGAGGACATTTCCCTCATCACAGAAAGTTCTATTTAGACAGTGCCCTGCTCTAGAGGGTGACATAAGACTTGTCTTTAATATTGAAGATTTAGTTTTCTCCCAACTGATAAAGTTTAGGGAGAAAATGCTATGAAGTTGGCATTTACATTATTCAGATCTGATTAACATTTTCTCCCAACCTATTTTTTCCCTCAGTTCTGGGTAATTCTGTCTATTTTAATCCATACCATATTTAGTTTCTTCTGATGTAATTAAACAAAAATATCTTAATTTTAGAAAACACTTCTTTAGTTAGTTGTGCTTGAAATGTCCTCGCTAATGCTGACTGTAATAACTGAATGGCCAATTTCATAGCCTCAGTGGGAAAAATGAAAAAGAGAAAGACCCGTGTTCTTTGTCTGTGCCAAACAGGAAAACACTGTGGTTTAGCAAGAGAAAATGAAGAGGGAGGAGACGTGTTAGGTCATCAAATGGGGTCAGAAATACGCATGTCAGTGTGCTTTTGCTGCTCTCCTGAATTTCTCAAAAGGGTATCTGTGAATACCTAATTTAGGTTTTTTTTTTTTTTTTTTGGTTTCACCTTAAGTACACATGAGCTTCTGGAAACGGTGACATTTATATATTTTTTCATTGTGGTTTACAACCCAGTGTAGGTATATTTCAAGATGTCACTCATGATCTCAATATGGTCATCGAATTATTCAGAAAAAGCTAATTGAAAGCAAAATGCATTAAGATGACTAGGATTAAGCTTCCCAAGGGCACCGACTGCCTGTTTTGTCCCCATTGTAAACACAATTTCCTCAGAAGTACTGTGCTGAAGTTGGCCTCTGTTGAGTGAATGCATGTAAATGTGGGAGTTTATGTATTGTTACAGGATAAGAAATGTTACAATTGCAAAAAACATTGGGACTACAGCCATCTCTGGGAGGTTTTCCTGGGACATAAGCCCTACTATTTTGGAGTTCAGGGAGAAGGGCAGTGACCTGAATAAGGAGTCCTCAGGGTTGCAGGCTCAGACTCCTGGCTTCTCCTTGGGACTATATCCCAGGTCACAGAAAGGTTTCCGAAAGGCAGAACCAAGTATCAGAGATGGAACAGACATCTGACAGAACTGTCCCTGCTGGTGTTTATAAGACACACTTGACTTTGATGAAAGCAGAGGGAGGACAGCAAGAGGGAGCCGTTCTCTGTGTCCACATCAGCGCCCTTTACCCTTCCTTATACTTTATCTTGTCTCATCCTTACCTTGTTGGGAAAACACATTGGCAACGTCACACCCCACTCAAAAGATTGCCAACACCTTCTCCCAACAATAGCGATCAACACATGTAATAGACTTCAGCTGTCTTTTTGGGAGATCTGGCAACAAACTTAAATGAAAAAAGTCCGATTTTTGCAAGGAAACACTGCTTTATTGCTTAAATGTGGAAATAATACAGACCACCAGCTAAGCTAATAGCTTTTTGAAAAGGAAAGTTCAACGTGTCCATTGTTACTTCAATAACACACACATAAGTGGAAAGTAACAAAAAAGATAACTACATACAGAGGGGCCCTCATGTGTTGGCAAATTGTTGCTCTTCTGAGCTCTCCACTTGCAGCAATTATCTGACTGTCATCAGAAGAAGCTAAGAAACAACCCTCCAGCCCCCTCCCATAATGCCATCTCCAGCAAATGAAAACACGGTGCAACTGGCTTTTCAATGTCGGCTCCCAACCTGGCCCTTCCTGTGTTTCTCCCTGAACGTGATTCTTTACTTCGTAGGTCATCCTCTTATCCTTGTATTCTGCGTGTATATTACTGGCTACAAGCCAACCAGCAGTGGAAACCTCCCGGAGTTCTCGAAGACCTGGCCTGTGGAGTTAAGCCGGGCTTGGTGGATGCAGCCCAGGTAAGTGAGATGTGAGAGCAATAAAGTGATGTATGTAGAGAAAGAAACAATTCTCAGAGCTCTCGACAATCCTTAAAAGAAATATATGTTCCTTACAATTTTTCACTGTCAGCTTGGTGCCTGTTTCTAAGGCAGCTGGGGAATCATACAGCAGCTCTTTTTTTCTTTTCTTTCTTTCTTTTTTTTTTTTTTTTTTAACATTCTATGGAATAATTAAGCTCTGAAAACACAAGTAGGCCATGATTTCAACACTTCTAAAGAAAAAAATGAGGCAGAGTTTTGAAGTCTTATTTTCTCTGGCTCTGCCTCTAAAACCTCAAAAACATTTTATAGCAAGTGGATAAAACTCCACTGAGGGATTGGGAACAGTGGCTTATGCCTGTAATCCCAGAACTTTGGGAGGCTGAGGCAGGTAGATCACTTGAGGCCAAGAGTTCAAGACCAGCCTGGTTGGCCAAACCACATCTCTACTAAAAATACAAAACTTAACCTGGGCAGGGTGGTGCATGCCTGTTGTCTCACCTATTTAGGGGACCAAGGCCTGAGAATTGCTTAAACTCAGGAAGCAGAGGTTGCAGTGAGCTGAGATTGCACCGTTGCACTCCAGTCTGGGTAACCGAGCAAGACCCTGACTCAGAAACCAACCAACCAATCAACCAGCCAAAAAAAATACTTCACTGAGGACAGAAAATCTGCCTCCCTAACCCCAATCATTTTGTATTTACTGAGACTCTTGTGTCATTTTACTTCTGAGTTTATGAAGAGCCTCTTTTAAGCCTCCCCAGCGGCTCCAATTTTACATATGGAAGGGAAATGGGAACTATTCAGTCTTAGAAGAATAAAATTTAAACACCTGTGAATCTCAAAATATCAATAAATGAAAGGACACTTATCTGTCAATTCTGAGTTTCCCAATCAGATCAATTGTGACTCTTTCCACTTGCCTGCTTATCTCATCCTTTTTTCTTTTTTAAAATTGTGTACAAACATAGCCAGCAGGGTTTCTGAAAGATATTATTTTTCATTTTTTATTTTTTGAGATGGAGTCTCACTTTGTTGCCCAGGCTGGAGTCAGTGACACAATCTTGGCTCACTGCAACCTCTGCCTCCCAGGTTCAAGTGATTCTCCTGCTTCAGCCTCCCAAGTAGCTGAGATTACAGGTGCCCACCACCATGTCTGGCTAATTTTTCTATTTTTAGTAGAGATGGGGTTTTACCATGTTGGCCAGGCTGGTCTTGAACTCCGACTTCAGGTGATCCGCCCATCTCGGCCTCCCAAAGTGCTAGGATTACAGGCATGAGCCACCACACCCAGCTAATAAAAGGATATTAACATACTCAGGCTTCCAGTTTGGGAACAAGCAGCTCCCCACTTCTAGGCTCACTTAAGGGAACTGTGAAAGTATCCTGATTTGCTGTTCTATTGCACTGATGAGAGAGCAGGAGGCAAAGATAGCTGGGTTTTAGGGGCAGAGTCACTACGGGCAGGCAACCACTGTAACACAGACTGGGTTTGTATTTAGCAGATGGCATCGGCGCCTGTGTGTTGTTACCTCCTGTTGAGGGTTTAGGATCGTCTGTAAAAGAACCCTTATTTTAGCGTTTCCCAGTTGTTATTGTCTCTTTGGAAATATGCAGAATAAAAGCCAAGTCCCAACAACTGCAGCAGTGCCTTGCTTTCCACGACATTTCTCCTCAAGCACCAGCACATTTTCTGGTGACACCCAAGAAACATATATCCCAGATTTCTGCAGCTGAAGAAGATGATGAAAGTCTTCTTGGACACTTAATGATTGTTGGCAGGAAATGTGCTGTGGATCTGGGCCTGAATAAGGGTTACTGAATGCTAGTGAACGAAGGTTCAGATGGTGGACAGTCTGTCCGTCACATTCATCTCCATGTTCTTGGAGGTCGGCAGATGCATTGGTCCTGGTTAAGCACGTTTTGGGGATAATTTTCCCTTCTCTAGGCAATAATTATGTTAGCCAAGTTCCATATGTTGAGTGGGACACTTATTTTTGCCTGTGTATGGAGAGATTCAATAAATAATTTTCAAAACGGAAAAAAAAGATGGCTGGGCTTTGTGAAATGTAGAAGCAAGGAAATAAAGGTAGGTTAGCCTACTTCAGGGACAGTTTCTTGCCTGTCCTTCCATATTCTCACCCTCATCACTAGAAGTGGGCTCTTTCGGTGGGCCACCTTGTTGCATCAACAGCTACCATAAGGCATTGAGCTGCCTGGATTCTGTAAGTAAGTCTCATATATCCTGTCTGTGGCAGATTGCAAAAACTGGTCTTGTTCCTATACCCCTTCCTTGTATCTGCCCTCTGTGTGATATGTCCTTGTAGCTCCTGCCATCAAAAGGTAGAATCTGCTTTCTCATCATTTGAATTTGGGCTGATCTACTTTGGTCTTTAGGATAAGGAAGAAGGACCAATGAGCTGCACAAGCCCAGGCCTCAGCAGGAGGCTAAATTCCACAATGACCCTTACTGTTGTGTAATCTCCTTGCCTTTGCTGTGGTTGGCACTTGTGAATATGATGAGCTGTTACTCTTATGATTATGTTATGGTATATAGCAAAAGGGATTTTGTAGCTACAACCAATTTTCCAAATCAGTTGACCACAAGATAGTGAGGTGATCTGGGTAGATCTGACCTAATCACATGGGCTCATTGAATCTGGGTCTAGTGGTCAGAGACAGAGGCAGTCCAAGGTCTGAAACATGGGAAGAATTTGACATACCCTGACTGTCTTGGAGATGGAGGGAACTTTGTGGTAAGGAATGTGGGTCATCTTCAGTGGCTGAAAGTGGCCTCTTACAGCTTGCAAGGAATCAGGGACCTCAGTCTTACAACCACAGGTAACTGAATTCTGCTAACACTGAGAATGGGATTAGAAGCAGATTTTCACCCCCAGAGCCTCCAGCTTAGAACTTAGCCCAGGTGACACCATAATTTCAGCCTTTTGATACCCAGGGTAGAGAACCCAGTCTATTTCACTAGACTTCCGATTTACAGACCTGTGAACTAGTAAATGAGTGTTGTGTTAAGGTGCTAAGTTTGTAGACATTGTTATACAGCAACAGAAAACCAAGATAGCCCCAAAAGACTTCATGCACTTCTATTCTGTCTCTTGGAACCTTGGGAAGATTATGAAGCCATGCCCAGACTAGCCTGCTGAGGAACGAGAGATCATATAAAGCGGAGCTGAGGAGCCCCCACTGGAGCTGGCCAACTTCCAGAAGCAGGGCCACCTGACCAACCCACAATGATCAAAGATGTCTGAGGGAACTCAGTGGAGTGTGGAATCACCCGGTTTATCCTGCTCTGTGTTGCTGACCTCCAGAACCATGAGTTATGCAAGTGATTGCTGTTTGGCCCATTATGCTTTGGGGTGGTTTGTTACAGAGCAATATCTAATGATATAAAATCTGTCTTCATAAGCAGACACCAAACTTGTTTTAATGCTGAGCAGGCACACTGCCACATTTAGAAAAGACGGGATTGATTATTCTTCACATACAAAGCTTTTGCTGACTCATGATGAGACCCGCCCATTTCAATGAGGTACTCAGGCAGCACGGCATCACAGAGCAGATCAAAGCTGTGGGCATGGGTTCAATCAAGATTATTCTATGGGTCATGTCAAAGTTCTTCACTGCTCCTTTACTTCATGTAAAAACAATTCATTTATAAACATTTTTTATGATCAAGACCTCAGCATTCACCTTTTCACCATTATAAATATGACTGCAAATTATAAATAAGTAAAATATTTTTTAAAAAGTCATCTTGCCAAATTTCTGATTATAGTTGAAAGCAGACATGCTGCGGCAGACAACAAATGTGAAAAACATAGATGAAAGCGTTTCAATGGTGTACTCCTGCTGTCAGAGTTTAAAACATATATTTATAAATATATGCAATGTGTTTCTGTGTGGAGTCGAACCTGCTTTCCATGAACTCAGGCTGTTTGCAAACTTGGGTTTGTTTTTAGGGAGCTACTGTCTACTTTATGTTCCTAAGATAATCAGGCAAGGGTGTGAAACAAATGTGAGTGGCTCAGTTTCATTTTGAACTCCTGATATGGAGATTAGGGATTTTGAGCTTAGAAGGTTTGACTGCTATAGTGTTTTAGTAATGGGAGGTCTGCAATGGCATCCAATGTTAATACCATCTCCCAGGAAGGATGCTAATGACTTTTCTCCATCCCTAAATGGGCCAAGAAATGGTAGAACAGACACCTGTGGATGGAGGTTGCTGTAAGATTAATGTGAAGGAGAAAAAGGATCAGTAATAGCGCTGCCGTTGCTGGGAAGTGGGTGGGGAGAGGCTGTCACAGAGGAAGGCTAAACAGTGGCTTGCAAAGGACAGCAAGCCGGCTACCAAAAGGTCACATGGGACAAAACTTCTGTGTGGAAAAAAATGGGGTTGGAAGGATTGGGTAGGCAACTTAAGTCAAAATATTAGTGACCCACAAAGAAAAGGAAGAGCGAAATGTAAGGTGTGGGTGGAGGAGATGTAAGTTCACGTTCAACTGTAGAGAGGTCCACAAGTGCATCACTGGCTCATTTATCATGAGACCTGCATGTGTATCTCAGGAAGAGACAGCCATTGGATGCTTAGGATACATGATGGGACTTTCAGCTGGAGACTGTTGCGGAGGCTTAGCTGAGAAACAGCCAATGTTATCTAAGAGGAATTCTGCTCCATGCAGGGAAATGGAAGACCACACAATCTGTATAAGCAATATCGCTGCTAATTCCTAATGTTTTTGTTTGGGAGATGTGATGAGTAGAGAACAAGCTGACCCCAGTGAAGCTTCAGTATTGCACAGTCCTTATTCTGGAGGTACCTGCATATTACCGACAAGCAACATTTTATCTAGAGGCAGAGAGAGCATTTTGAAGGGCATTCAGGAGGAGGGATTCAGGTCTGACACTCAGCAAAAATCAAGGTTTTTCTTGTTCAGGCATAATCTTTCCCTCTGAGGAGTGGGGAAACTCAGATGATTTGGGTGCTGGTGAGCCTTTCTGTCATCTCCTTGGGAAGCATTATTTACACAAGTTCCTTATCCCAACCTGTGGCCCCCCTACCAGTCCCTTTCATGCCCACTGGTGCATACATCCACTCCTTTTGCCTACAGCCTTCTCATGTTCTGAGCGAGGGAAGAGCAACTTAGTGAACTGGGTCCCAGAGAAGCAAATTGACAATGACATCCACAACCCATTGTCTTCTGCCTTTGTGAAGCCCCTTCACATATGCAGCCCATCCTCGGAGATGCCACGTGATCTGGCCAGCACAGGCTGTATCATCTTTGCGAGTTCAGTTGTTTGTTTCTCACACTAGACTGTGTGTGCTCCTGGCACACAAGTCCTCTGCTTTATTCGGCAGTGACCCTCAGCACATATCCAGTGCCTGGCACACAATGGGCACTGAAATAACATTTAATAAAGGACACTACTATAACTGTGCACATATTACTATACAACCATTAAAGTAAATATTTTTCTCATTTTCTTTAAAACAGGACATGAAATCTTAAAGAGATGATAGTCCCTGAGCATTCTACTTGTGCAGCACGTAGGGCTAGAAATAGCCATTTTCAGCCCTGTACCTCAAAGGCAGCAGGAAGCCAAGTGTCACCATCTGTGATTCAGCCTGTGTCATAGAACAAAAGGGCAGGAGAGGCTGGGTGGCTGATGAAAGCAAGTGTCTTGTCTCAAGTTCAAAGCAATGCTTTTCCGACCTGTTAGGTTTCCAGGAAGACACGTGCCACCCGGGGACTCTGGACAAGCTGCCTTGCATGTCACCACCTCTTTGTGGGCTACCAGCTACTGGCAAGACTCATGGCTGCAGGCACAGGCTCTGCAGTGCTACGGTGCTCTGCAGATTCCCAGACAGCTTGCAGGTGGCTCCAGGGACTGCTCACTTCTTTTTTTTCTCTCTTTTCTCTCTAACCCTATGTTATGGAGGAGCTGCTCACTTCTAAGCCAGGTGTGTATTGTGTTTCCTGGCCGAGCCATTGTTCCATGAAACTTCTGATTTAGGGGAAATCAAGGACACAGGGTGAACGAGGGAGCATCATTCCCGAAACGTGACATTTTCATGGGCAAGTATAAACGTCTTCATCAGATAGCTACTTCCAAGCAGATTTTGAGTATGGGGTGTACAATTATAACACAGAATATGGTACTTTTTCAGAAATTGGATATTTATAGATTCTAGCTCCATTACATAGTATCTATGTGACCTTGGGTTACTCAAGCTCATTACATGTAAATCAAGCATCATAATATAAACAGGGTATCGTGAGGGCTAGAGGTTCTCATTCCTTACTCCTGGTGCTTCTTTCCATTTGGAAAGGTCTGCTCCTTCTGTCTGCTCCCTTTTTTGGCCTAGGGCTCATAGTCTCTCTCTACCACTTCCTCCCTTATTCAGGATTTGTTTATGCTATTGATGGGTATGACACGGCATGTACCATGTATCCCATCCTCTGCCATTTCTTCCATGGGCAGGCTTCTTGTTAGAGCATGAGTTTCTTTTCTTCTGAGATGGGGTAGAGGGAGGCCTCCAGTCCTCCCGGAGCATTCCCTGTCATGGTGGGTTGCCACTGAGAAGGGCGCCTATAATATTCACACACATGTGTAATCTCTTCCTCTTAACTGTGGCTGGACTTGGTGACTTGCTTCTAACATACAGAATGTGGCAAAGGAGTTTGAGATTAGGTTATAAAACATTGTGATTTCTGGCTTGCAGGCCTCTCTTTCTTGCTGTCTCAGAGCCCTGGTATAGAAGGAAGCAAGCTGCTGTGTTCTAAGTAGCCCTACGGAGAGGTCCACATAGCAAGGACTCATGTCTCCAAGACAACAGCCAGCGAGAAACTGAGCCCTCAGTTCAATAGCCTGTGAGGAACTAATTCCTGCCAATAGCCACATGAGTGAGCATGGAAGCAGGTCCGCTTCCAGTGGACCCTAGAGGTGACCACAGCCCTAGCCAACACCTTGACTGTAGCCTGGTAAGAGGCCCTGAGCCAGAGAAGCCATGTGGCTCCCAGATCCCTGATCCATATAAGTTGTGATAAAACAAGTGTTTGTGTGTGTGTGTGTGTGTGTGTGTGTGTGTTTGAGACAAGGCTTTCTCACCTGTCCATGTTATTATGGGGAGAAGCAGAGACAGATGGAGAAACCTGGAAGATGATTAAATGATTAGAGACTTTGCAGGAAGCGTTAATAAGGCCACAAGCATTTGGACATCTTTTGCTTTTTCTCACGCATTCTTTCTCAGTTCAGGGAAACTAAATGAGCGCACTCTGAGTCCCAAAACTTCAGTGTTCCCGGCCATGTTTCAGCCATGGTCTAGGAATGGACACTGTATGAATAGGCCCTCACAAGGAGTCACAGCTCCCTGGAGGGTGAGGAGTGGGGACTGCTGGATCCCTTCTGGAGGGAAAGAGGGAGAGATCTGTGTCCTGGCAGCTTGAGAAGGTTAAAATGTACTGTCTCAATTTCTTCCCTTGTGTCCTATTTCAGAATCTGTTAAAAAAATGATTTGAATCAGAGAAACAGCATTTGGATTTTATAAAATACAACAGATCAATTCCTACTTGTGGTTTACCCTGGAGCTTGGCATGGAGAACAGTCTTAACAGACATTTTTCAAAAATCATTATTCTCACCAAAATTCAAGCTGACCCGTGACGTTTGGGTAGGCTTCATTTTTTTAAGCTAATACTTTTCCATCCCCAGTGGTCTCTAGCTTTTAATTATTCCCTCTACATCATGGGTTTAGAAGAAAACAAGTATTTGCCTACCAAAGACAAACTTAGAGCTCTTCTGTGTTCATGAATTTCTGGGCAAACATAACCACTTGAATAGGAAAGAAAAGCACAGTTGATAAATCCCCCAATCTTTAGGGAGGCCCCATGATTTCTAATAACTTCTGATTTCTACTGCTCAGCCCTGTCAATTTCCTTTGGGCCTAGCCTGGTGATATACTTATTTTCATATCTGCATTAGATTACTTGGGACAATCAAAAGTCATAAGTGATAATTATTAAAATGGAATTCTATTTTAGGGGACATTAAATACTTTTAATGTAGGATGATTATGGGATATGCCTACATAGTTAATATGTAAAGACATGTCATTTTATTAGGGCACTGAATTAGTTTCCCATTGCCACTGTAGCAAATTACCACAAACTTAGAGTTTAAGAAAACATACACTTATTGTTTTCTAGTTCTGGAGGTCCCAAGTCTGAAATGGGCCTCACTGGGCTAAAACTGCACCCTGCATTCCTTGGCTTATGGCCCTGAATTGCTTCAATCTCTTTCTCCATCATCACATGTATTGCTATAATTAAATAGCAGACTGCTTCAGATTATTATATGTATGCATACACACACTACATGCAAAACAGATGCATTTTTAAAATGAGGGATATAGCCCCTTTTTTTTATGGGGAACAGAAGGATTTCTCAGTTTATTTCAAGTAAGCCCTCTCAGGCTTACCTGAATGAAACAGATCTGGTCTGAATCGAGTTTCTTCCCAAAGAAATCAGGCTTATAATGAATGGTCCTATTTGAACAAAAAATTTACCTGTGCATTGAGAATTATCTAATGAGTCCATGTGCAGGCATTTTAACATCCTTCAAATTAGTCTATTACATGTTCTTCTTTTCTTCTCCACTAAATCTTAAATCTACAAACTAAAGGCCCAAATCAAATAATTGAACTTCATGAATTCTATAGCATCTGTAAAGGATGTGGCTCCTTTGTTATTCTGAGTACGCAGCGTGCAACTTTGAAAGGTGAACGAAAGTAGTTTTGATTCCTAGAAACCATTTGTCCTCTATCCTTCCTTCCTTTCCGGATACCTGCCCGGGTATTAGGTTTTACTAATTTGTCCTGAGATGATGTAGCCAAACCAAAGAGCTAATTCTTAGTTTTCGGGTTTCAAAAGCTTGGGCTTTGAATTTCCCAAGGCAAAATTAAGAAAGACTTTGAGACCATAAAATTATCCCAAAGCCACTGAAGTGTAAATGCGTGGGTGTCCCGGGGATACACAGACTTCTCAAGGGAGTATGTAGGGACTGAGACAGTGTCAGCAAAATCAGCTTCCAGATCCTCAACTCCCCTATGTTTTCTTTTCTCAAACTGATCTCTCTATAGGCACCATTAAGATGTGCAGAGTTTCTTGCTTTTCCCTCCTCCCACACTTGCCCTTTTCCTGTTTCTACCTCCATCCCTTGATTCACTCCTTATCTTGCTATAGTGGAAAAACTCAAGCAAAGGGACCTGTGAACTAGTACAGATATTGAGGAAACTGATCTGATAACTGGAGACCACATTCTTTTACAATGATTTTTTAATTCTTTGCTCAGAATAAAATTAGAAAACATACTTAGGATATTCCAAATAATTTTTTTTTTTTTTTTTTTTTTGGAGACAGGGTCTTGCTCTGTTGCCCAGGCTGGACCATAATGGTGCAAGGATTCTCGTGTATCAGTCTGTCAAGTAGCTGGGATTACAGGCACCTGCCACCACTCCTGGATAATTCTTGTGTTTTTAGTAGAGATGGGGTTTTGCCATGTTGGCCAGGCTAGTCTTGAATTCCTGACCTCAAGTGATCTGCAGGCCTTGGCCTCCCAAAGTGCCCAGATTACAGGTGTGAGCCACTGGGCCCGGCTGCAAATAATCTCTGATGGTAGACTACTGTGCTATGTTTAGGATGTTAACTCTTAAAAAGTTCAAAGAATTGAATGATACTGCTATAATAAAATCTTATGTTTTCAACTACTTAAATAAATTTTTTGGACAAGTCTTTTCAGTGCTATTTTTTAAAACAAAGAACATTAATATTAACCTCTGTTTTATTCTATTGATAAATAGTATTCATTCATAGAGAGATTAACTAATTAGAGAAACTGACCAGTCCTACCCATTTCATTGAGATGACTTTCCATTCAACTTTAAATTTTCAAGTTTATTTATTAACATTAAAAATATATTTGTTTTGTTTTGATCAATTGTGTACTAAGTAAGACATATTATGGTAACTCTCCAACAGAAAACTTAAAAAAATACATTTGAACCTATATGGTCATAGGACATTTAAAAAATGCTAATTTATACCTTTTTCTGTGGTGAATTATGGTAGACTTATTTAATTAAATTCTTTCAACTATATTATTGTATTAACACAAAGCTCTGTTGGGAAAATGGAACCGAAATGTGACTTCAAGAACATTATAAAACAAGATAAGCGTGTACATTTATATTTTTAAGTGAACAATGATGAATATCACATTTCTTTGGAATTTAAATTCCACTGGAAACACTTAAAAGGATCTGAGTGACAATTTTGTTTTAGACTTTCAATATTTACAATTTACTGGAAGTCACTTTAAGCAACTACTGAAACTGATGACCAAAAACGCCTATGGATGTCAACCTAATAATGTGCTAGGGGAACAATGTCTTCTGAAACTATTTCAGGGAATAGATGAGTAAACATAGACAGACTGAAGACCAGGTTATAAAAATCATCCAGAATGATTTAAAAGCAAGATTTGAAATGAGATTGAGAATCTGGACTGGGGATGGTGGAGAGTGTGGCTCAGACAGTAACTGAGGTCTGAGTCAGGAAATGATGGGTTCAGTCTGAGAGCCGGCAGCAGCACCTAGGCCTTCATGCTTGTCTGCTATCCCTGGGAAGCTGTTGATGTGTGGTTAGGAGAAGGATAAGGGGAGAAAGGCCTGAGATTTCATCAGGTCCCTCCATGTGTTTCCTCCCAGTGTTCCCTCCGAGTTTGCAGCTCAGTTGTCCGCAGTGATTACCTGTCTCATGAATGCATCCCTTTTAGTTTGCCTCCCTTCCTTTAAGTCTCACTTTATTGTCCTACCTGTGCTTTCTGAGATTATCTCCCAAATAAGCTGTCTGCATCCAGGTTCTATCTCAGAATCTGTATTTGGAGGACGTCAAATCCAAGAGATGTGCTGTACGTCACTTACTTATTTAGAATAGATTTAGTTTCAATCTAATTTAGCATACATGTATTGGGTACATACTAGGTTAGCTCTAGGGACACTCAACAACTGTTGACTGACTTATTAATCAGGATGGAATAGTCAGGACTATCAGCTGGTCGTTTCTACTGAGTATACATAGAGAGATTTAGGGAAAACTGACCTTGAAGAAATTCATCTTAAAAAGATGTGTTACCAATTTGGGAGGCAAGGAGGGCAGATTGCTTGAGGCCAGGAGTTTGAGACCAGCCTGGCCAACATGGTGAAACCCTGTCTTTATCAAAAAAAAAAAAAAAAAAAAAAAAAACCTAGCTGGGCATGGTGGTGTACACCTGTAGTCCCAGCTACTCAGGAGGCTGAGGCAGGAGAAATGCTTGAACCCAGGAGGTGGAGGTTACAGTAAGCCAAGATAATGCCTCTGCACTCCAGGCTGGGTGACAGAGTAGAATTTGTCCCCCCCCCAAAAAAATATAAAATAAAATAAACAGATGTGATACATCTAGTGAAGAAGCTGATCTGTCAAAAGCCAGAGAGCAAATGCAGAGGCATACCAAAGTAAATATTTAGGGCAATTCTTTTGGAATAATTTCTCATCAAACAATTTTTTCTTCTCAGGAAATTTGCTGCTGCTCTGTTATTACAACCAGGAACTATAAAGAACCCAAATGTAGTGTCTGGCTAAAAACACAAACAAACAAACAGTTAAGCTTTATTTATAAAGGCAAATAAAAATTATGCTCTATTCTGGAAATAAGCAGGTTTCCCCCCTTAGCATTCATTATGGCCCATGCAAATGCTAGTAATGCAATTATGTAAATATCTAGTTGGGGTTTGGAATGCTGCCTTTATTATTTAACTCTAAAGTTCTAAAATGCCTCATTTGCATATTACATTTCGTAGCAATGGTATAAAGCTAATAAACAAGGTTCTATTTTTTAGAGAAGTGTTTAAAGCAGGTTTCTACCAGTGAGAATATGAGTCCTATCTAGTATTTAGCCTTGAGCTTTGAGCAAGGAGTTATGTTCATAACCATAAATGAAGAAAACCAAAATTAAAGAAAAATAAAAAGCATGTTAATAACTCTAACAAGTAATTAGCAGAGCTCAAGGGCTTGAAGAAGGGATTGAGTGTCTGATCTCTCTTGGGTGGTTCCTCAACATGTGTGGCCTTGACCAAGTCTTGTCCTCACTTCTTCCATCTGTAAAGATGAAAACAACTCTTAATACTTAGAATCATTGCTGGGGCATTGGTGTCAGTTTGTTCACTTTCTGATGCTCAAAATTATGGAATAACTCCTTTTCTCACCACAAAGTTGTAGCATTTTAATAAGGAACAGGCTTGGGTCAGGAAAAAAGACACAGCTTGGCAAGGCAGTGCTGGCTGCATATCTTCATAGCATGTCTGAGTTAGAAAGAAGCTGAATTATCATCTCATTTAAAAAAATCATTTTTGGGTTTATAGTATGTGCCAGGCTAAACACTGTGCTAAACACTTTACAAAGATGATCTCACTCCATCATTTCATCAGTCCCATGAGGCGGGCATGATTATCAACGTCTTCGAGATGAAGAAGCATGCTCCAAGAGGTAATATGGCCACTGTCTTAAACTTGAAGTTGAAGAGCAAGCACTGAGCCCTGTTTTAGATTTTTTTTTTGATGGAGTCTTGCTCTGTTGCCCAGGCTGGAGTGCAGTGGCACAATCGTGCCTCACTGCAACCTCCGCATCCTGAATTCAAGAGATTCTCCTGCCTCAGCTTTCTGAGTTGCTGGGACTACAGGTGCATGCCACCATACCCGGCTCATTTTTTGTATTTTTAGTAAAGACAGGGTTTCACTGTCTTAGCTAAGATAGTCTCAATCTCCTGACCTTGTGAACCACTCTCCTCAGCCTCCCAAAGTGCTGGGATTACAGGCATGAGCCACAGCACCCGGCTGCTGTTTTAGATTTTTAATCTCGGTGTAAACTTCTTCATTTTGTTCCACCTTTTCTCTTTAGAAATAAAGCCCATGGAAACTCTGTGATGTGCCAAGATCCCCAGGGTAATACGTAACAGAGAGACTTTGAATCCAGGTTTTCTGAGTCCCAGGCCAGTCACGTGGTTCAGCAACACCTGTTTCTAGCCCAGGCTTCCCTGTATAGCAGAGGAGGTGTCTCCATGCAAGTGTGCAGTGACATGTAGATTAATTGTTCTCAGTGTTTTAAAATGAAACCTGGTGGCTTATGGCTGTAATCCCAGCACTTTAGGAGGCTGAGGTGGAAGGATCATTTGAGACCAAGAGTTCAAGATCAGCCGAGGCAACATAACAAGACTCTGTCTATACAAAAGAAAAAAAATTAGCTGGTTGTAGCAGTGTGCATCTGTAGGCCCCAGCTACTTGAGAGGCTGAGGCAGGGGGATCACCTCTGCCCAGGAGCTGGAGGCTGCAGTGAGCTATGATTGCACCACTGTACTCCAGCCTGGGTAACATAGAAAGAGACTCTGTCTCTCTCTCTATATTTTTTTAAATAAAAGAAATCTACAAGGCCTGCATGAAGTTCTGAAGATGCAGATCCTGCAGGTATAAAAGAGAGTCATTCCCCTTTCCTGGCCTTTCTGGATGCCTTTCTTCCCGGGAATAACCAGCACAGAAGCCAATCCGTTGTCCTTTGCACAACTAAATGAATATAATCATTATTTATTACATAGAAACAATTCTCTCAAAGAACTTTCAGCTGATTTTCAAAACAACAAACAAGCAGTTTTCTATGGGCAGTGTGAGCAGTTTTGTTTTACGAATCCTCAGTCTGTTCATTTAGCAGATTTCGGCCTCTTCCATCAACTCCTGTTCCTGCTGGTTTGCCTCTTCATTTACCTAGAACCCTAGTTCATCTGCAGACTCCTTCTCACTTGAAAAGTTCTTTTTCTAACATTCATCTCCAAATTCCCCTTCAAAAATTTTTTAGTATTCTCTTTTATTACCAATACAATTGGTATGTTTTTACTTTATCTTCCTACCTTTTGACCTGTGTTTCTATCATAGATCTAGATGGAAGACAACACACCATCCTCACATTCGTGGTGGCTCAATTTTTGCAAAATCTTGCAAAACTTTTGGAAATTAGTGTTCATTCCTTTATAAAAATATCTTTTTCTTTTTATATCTTCAAAGAATGCAACTGAGGCATAAGCTATGATTTCTATTTACTGATAAGCAATTTTTATTTCATGGGTTTGATTGCATCAAATAGATGTGTGTATGTGTGTGTGTGTGTGTGTGTGTGTGTGTGTGTGTGTGTGTGTCAGGGGGGAGGGGGTTATGTGTGGGATGGTAAAGAATGTGAGCTATATGACCTAGGTCAAATCTGGCTCAAATCTGGTGTGACCTGGGGCAAATCGCTTTGCTTTTATTTTGCCTCAGTTTTTAATTTGCAAATGCATAACACCTATCCCTGAGTATTCCAGTGAGGACCAGTCAAGTTAATATATGTAAAGTAATATATGTAATTAGTAATATATGTAAAGTACTTAGAGCAGTGCCTGCCTCAGAGTAAGTAGAATGTAAGTGATAGCTGTTATATGGTGATCTAATTTACAGTTTTCACTATAAATTCTTACTATAAATCCTCCCAATTCAGCTGTTTATTCCAAATCAGCACTGTGTAATACAAACACAATGCAGTCCATATAAGCCATTTAACATTTTCTAGTAGCCACATTTTTAAAAGGTAAAAAAGGAGATAAAATTAATTTGAATACTTTTAATGCCTATTATGTAAAATACTTCAATATGTAATCAATATAATAATTATTCATGCTGGGCATGGTGGCTCATTCCTGTAATTCCAGCATTTTAAGAGGCCAAGTTGGGAAGATACCTGGAGCCCAAGAGTTTGAGACCAGCCTGGGCAACATGCTGAAACCCTCTTTCTACCAAAAATGCAAAAATTAGCTGGACATGGTGGTGCATGCTTGTAGTCCCAGATATCAGGGAGGCTGAGGTGGGAGGATGGATTAAGCCCTGGAGGTTGAGGTTTCATGGGCCTATGGTTGCACCACTGCACTCTAGCCTCCTGAGAGACAGAGAAAAATCCTGTCTCAAAAAAATTCTCAAGGACATCTCAATTTGGACTAGCCACCTTCAAGTACACAGTGACTACATTTGGCTGGTAGCTACTATATTGAGCAGTACCAATCATATCAAGCATTAAGTGTAAAATCCTGAGATAATTCCTCTTTTACCATGGATAGTTTATGTAATATTATTACAAGACTATGTATCAATACTAGGGTTGGGCTCAGGAAATATGGAGAAGAGGAGGAAGTTTGTCTCTGGTGCTTCTCCAGCTCCAGTTCAGTGCTCTCCTATTTCACATGACACTTCCTTAGTTTCTCAGGGTGGAGCCCATCAAAACCTGCATCCAGGCCCTTATATTTTAACATTACTGTCTGTTCTGGGTCCTATTTTTCTAGGACCATAATATGGTGAAATTACAGTTAATTCTCATTATTGATAGTAGTTGTTTTCTGTAAAGTCACTCTAAACACTGAATTAGCAAATACTGAACCATTGCTCCTAGAGGGAAATACAGGGTTAGGTTCCCATTACCCTCTGGTCATAATGTGTTCACCATCTGATCATCACATACCTTATGTATGTTTCTGTTTAAAAACACCTTATTTACACAATCTATTGTTGGGTTGTTAGTATTGAACTCATATTTGCTCAGGTTTGAATGAAGATTACCTAACACGTATACTAGATGACACTTCAGCACTGTGCTTGGGAACTTTTAAGCAGTGAAATCACCAAAGCAAAGCACACAAATGTAAAAAACATGGCAGTAAATGGACAACTAAAAGGACACTTGTTTTACAGTATGTCCACTGAAACAAGAAGGCAGCGTGTTGTCTTGTTCCACCTCAGCTGGGAATATATGTGTCAGGTGACTCAGACTTATTCCTGCTCTGTGCAAATCTGTGAATGGCCATGAAAACATGGAGAGAATTTATTTTGATGTTACAAATAAGTGAATCTCTGAATAATGAGAATACGCTGGGTTGCCTTTCATCAACACTTGTATGTTAAGACATGCTTTCAGTGTATTTGGGTGGGCAGCTGAAGCTACTGGGTTCCTTCAAACCCTGTCACTTGGATATTCATAATGGTGAACTGCCCACTCCTACTCCAAGGGAGTGGAACAGCCAAGTGAGTGTGTCCTGTAGCTTGGTTGGTATATTAGTCTGTTCTCACACTGCTAATAAAGATATACCCGAGACTGGGTAATTTATAAAGGAAGAAGTTTTGATGGACTCACAGTTCAGCATGGCTTGGGAGGCCTCACAATCATGGCAAAGGTAAAGGAGAAGCAAAGGCACATTTTATATGGTGGCAGGCAAGAGTGAGTTTGTGCAGGTGAACTCCCATTTATAAAACCATCTGATCTCATGAGACTTATTCACTACCACAAGAACAGAGTGTGGGAAACCACCCCCATGATTCAGTTATCTCCACGTGGCTCCACCCTTGACACTGGGGGTTATTACAATTCAAGGTGAGATTTGGGTGGGGACTCAGTTAAAACATATCAGTTGAGCAGAGTCAACTGTAAACAGAAAGAGCCAGAAAATGAGCAATGCCCCCACTTGGAAAAAGGCAAAAGCAGATAAACCCAAAGCATGATGACCCTCAATTGCAATACTCCCACAGGAGTTGGAGATGAAGTGGAAAGATGAGAGCCCATAAAAAGATGCATAGAACTGAGAGCATAACATCAGCCAGGAACAGTTGAAAAGGCCAGGACTCTTGGGTGAATGGGCTTTGGTGGCCATTGTTGCCTTTTTTGGGGGACTGGCTTTGTGAGTGAAGATAATAATCTTGGCCCATGCCTAAGCTTGCTGTACACATTCATTGTCAGATTATGCAAGAATTTTCGATATTTTCATCTACTCTTTCATCTTATCATGAATCAAGTTTATCAGATTTTCTGAATTCATTAGGGCCTCACCTTTTATCTTCTTTGTTTAACCATTTTTTTTTGTTTGAAACAAATAAAAATATATGCATATATTGTAAATAATTCTGATTTTATTGAGAAAAATGCAGCATATTTAAAATATATAGTGATTCTGTTATATAAGTTTATCTGTTTTCACATAACTCTCCTTAGGATAAATATTTTAAGCAATTTATTTTCTTTTTTAATATGGAGATTATGTTGGAGCACCAGGATTCGTAAAACAAATAATTCTAGATCTAAAAAAAAACTTAACCACACAGTAATAGAACTTCAACATCCCTCTGACAGTGTTAGACAGGTCTTTGAAGCAGAAAACTAACAAGAAAATTCTGGAGTTAAATTCAACACTTGACCAGTTGGACCTAATAGACTTCTACAGACCACTTCAGCCAATAGCCTCAGAGTATACATTCTTCTGATCTGCAGATAGAACATACTGTAAGATCAAGCACACCTTCAGCTGTAAAGCAAGTCTCAGGAAAATAATAATTTAAGAAAACATACTAAGCACACTCTCAGATCACAGTGGAATGAAATAGAAATCAATGGAAAGATCTCTTAAAACCAGAAAATTACATGGAAATTAAACAACTTATTCCTAAACGACTTTTGAGTAAACAACAAAATTAAAGTAGAAATCAAAACAATTTTGAAAGAAATAAAAACAGACACAACATATCAAAATCTCTTGGATGCAGCAAAAGCAGTGTTAAGAGGAAAATTTATAGTACTAAAATGCCTGCATCAAGAAGTTAGAAAAAGCTCAAATTAACAATTTAACATTGTACATAGAGGAACTAGAAACACAAGAACAAACTAAACCCAAAGCTACCAGAATAGAAGAAATGAGTAAAATCAGAGTGGAACTGAATGAAACTGAGATCCAAAATCCATACAAAGGATCAACAAAACCAAAATGCTCATTTGAAAGGATAAATGAGATCAATAGCCCGGTGCAGTGGCTCGCATCTGTAATTCCAGCACTTTGGGAGGCCGAGGCGGGCGGATCACCTGAGGTCAAAAGTTGAAGAACAGCCTGGCCAACATGGTGAAACTGTCTCTACTGAAAGTAGAAAAATTAGCTGGGTGTGGTGGCTGGGCTTGTGATCCCAGCTACTTGGGAGGCTGAGGCAGGAGAATCACTTGAACCCAGGAGGTGGATGTTGCAGTGAGCCAAGATTGTGCCACTGCACTCCAGCCTGGGCCACAGAGTGAGACTCCATCTCAAAAAACAAAACAAAACAAAAAACAATGACTAAAATGACATTACAACTGATCCCATAGAAATACAAAAGATCTTCAGAGACGATTATAAACATCTCTAGATACACAAACTAGAAAATCTAGGAAATCTAGAGGAAATGGATAAGTTCCTGGAAAGACGCAACCACCCTGGATTGAATCAGAAAGAAGTTGAAACCATGAATGGTCCGGTAATACCAGTAATGAGCTCTGAAATTAAATCAGTAATAAAAAGCACACCAACCTTTAAAAGCCCTGGATCTGATGAATTCATATCTGAATTCTACCAGACATACAAAGAAGAGGTGGTCCCAATCCTACTGAAACTATTCCAAAAAAATAAAGGAGGAAGGACTCCTTCCTCATTCTACAAACCCAGCATCATCCTGATAGCAGAATCTGGTAAGACACAGTGAAAAAATAAAACAACAGGCCAATATCCCTGATGAACACAGATGCAAAAATCCTCAACAAAGTACTAGCAAACTGAATCCAGAAGCATATCCGAAAGTTAATTCGCCATGATCAAGTGGGCTCATTCTTGGGATGCAAGGTTGGTTTAACATACATCATTCAATAAATGTGATTCACCACACAACTAAAAACTAAAGACACAACTGAAAACAAAATTGTATGACTATCTCAATAGACGTGGAAAAGCTTTTGATAAAATCCGGCATCCATTCATGATAAAAACCCTCAAGGATTAGGCATGAAGGCACATAACCTCAAAATAATAAGACCTATCTAAACAAACCCACAGCCAATACTGAATGGGTGAAAGCTGGAAGCATTTCCTTTAAAAACTGGAACAAGATGAGGATGTCTAATTTTGCTACATAGTACTGCAAGTCTTAGCCAGAGCAATCAGTCAAGAGAAAGAAATAAAAAGCATCAAACTAGGATGCATTTATCATTCTTTGCTGATGATATGATTTGATATCTAGAAAACCCTAAAGCCTCTGCCAAAAGGCTTCTAGAACTAATAAATGACTTCAGTTAAGTTTCAGGATACAAAATTAAAGTAGAAAAATCAGGAGCATTTATATGCCTCAATAATGTTGAAGCTGAGAGCCAAATCAAGAACACAATTTCATTTGCAATAGCCACAAAAAAATTAAATACCTAGGAATACATCTAGTCAAGGAGATGAAAGATCTCTTCAAGGAGAATTACAAAACACTGCTAAAAGAAATCATAGGTAACATAAACAAGTAAAGAAACCTTCTATGCACATGGAGCAGAAGATTATTATTAAAACGGCCATACTGATCAAAGTAATGTACAGATTCAGTGCTATTCCTATCAAACTACCAATATAATTTTTCACAGAATTAGAAAAACTACTCTAAAATTCATATGGAACCAAAAAAGAGCCCAAATAGCCTAAGCAATCCTAAGCAAAAAGAACAAAGCTGGAGGCATCACAATACTCAACTTCAAACTAAACTACAAGGCTATGGTAACCAAAACAGCATGGTACGACTACAAAAACAGATACACAGACCAATAGAACAGAATAGAGAACCCAGAAATAAGCCTCATGCCTGCAATCATCTGATCTTCAGCAAAGCCAAAAAATATGTAATAAGGAAAGGACTATATTCAATAAATAGTGCTGGAATAACTGACTAGCCATATGCAGAAGAATAAAACTGGACCACTGCCTATCAGCACATACAAAAATTAACTTAAGGTAGATTAAATACTTAGATGTAAGACCTAAAACTATAAAAGCACTAGCAGAAAACCAAGAAAATACTCTTGTGGACATAAGTCTTGGCAAAGAATTTATAACTAAGTTTTCAAGAGCACTTACAGCAAAAACAAAAATTGGCAATGAGACATAATGAAACTAAAGAGCTTCTCCACAGCAAAAGACACTATCAACAGAATAAACAAGAAAACCTACAGAATGGGAGAAAATATTCACAGACTATTCATTCTACAGAGGTCTAATATCCAGAATATGTAAAGAATTTCATTTGACAAACAAAAAATAACCCTCTTAAAAAGTGAGCAAAAGACATAAACAGACACTGCTTAAAATGAGATGTTCAAGTGGCCGACAAATGTATGAAACGATGCTCCATGTCACTAATCATCAGTGAAAAGCAGATTAAAACCACAATGAGATACCATCTCGCATCAGTCAGAATAGCTATTAACAAAAGTCAAAAAATAACAGATGCTTGCAAGGCCCCAAAGACAAGAGAATGCTTACGTACTGCTGGTGGGAATATAAATTAGTTCAATCATTGTGGAAAGCAGTTTGGAAATTTCTCAAAGAACTAAAAATAGAATTACCATTTGACACAGTAATTATATTGCTGGATATATAACCAAAGGAATATAAATCATTCTACCCAAAAGACATGTACTTGTATGTTTATTGCAGCACTATTAACATGAGTAAAGGCATTGACTCAACCTAGGTGCCCTTCAGTGGTGGATTGAATAAAGAAAATGTGGCATGTATACACCATGGAATGCCACAAAGCTATAAAAATGAATGAAGTCACATCCATTGCAGCAACGTGGATGGAGCTGGAGGTCATTATCCTAAACAAATGAACACAGGATCAGAAAACCAGTACCACATGTTCTGCTTATAAGTGGGAGCTAAACACTGTGTGCTCATGAATATAAAGGTGAGAACAGTAGGCACTAGGGACTAGTAGAGGGGAAAGGAGGACAAGGGTTTAAAAAAATACCTAGTGAGTACTATGCTTACTGCCTGGGTGATGAGATCATTTAGACCCCAAACCTCAGCATCATGTGATACCCATGTAACAAACCTGCACATGTACCCCTGAATCAAAAATAAAGGTTGAAACTTCAAAAGATGAAGATTATGTTTGACCTTCTGTGTATTAGTCAACTCTGTGTCACAGTAGACACTCATTAACCATGTTTATTCCTTTAACCTGGAGTGTTATCTGGTTTCATTGTTTTCAACTTGGAGCTGACTTTTCCTACTTTTTATTCTGTGTATAATTCAAACTCATCTCATTGTTTTTGCCCACCATATTTCAAAACTCTCTCGACATCCTAACTACATAGGAAGATAGTGATATTTTAAGAAAAATTAATAGGCCTCAATAGGTGTATTTCCCAACTTATTGCCTCTTTGCAAAAATTAAGGAGAACAGAGGCAAGAAGTAGAAATAATATATCTAGAATGACATAATATGATACAATGGGAAGCCAAATAAGCAACTTGGAAAAAAGTTCTAAGAATGGAAAAAATACATTAGAATCTGGGTAAGACAAAGCTTAGAAAAATCTGTCCATCATTTACAAGGTGATTTTTATGGAAGAGGCATCAAAGCAATGATATAAAATAAAAATTTGAGAAATAGAAAAATGGGTCCCATAACTCTTAACATAAACACAACTCTATAACTGTTACCTATTATTCTGCTGTACAGTATATGGTGTTGATCAGGAGTGTCTGCTCAAGCCAGACTCACGAATAAACTCCAGGTCCATCATTCCTGATGAACAAGTGACTTACGAGTCTCTCAGCCTTAGTTTTCTTAGATGTATATGGGTATATAATGTACATATAATGCATTTGTGTAAATAATGCAACTAAAATGATGAACCATATACGCGAGGCAAGTTAACATACAATTGAAATAATTTCTTCATGTATTTTTTAAGCCCATGCTAAGTGCCATCTTCTTTATGATTTAGAAAAGGAGGTAGACAGTCACATGGGCATGTAGGTAGATAATAAGAGACAGAGAAGGAAAAGCGCAGAAGGTTAAGAGAGCTTCCAACAGGGAGATCTGGCCTGGTCCCCAGGGACAGGAAAGGTTCCCTGAGAAGGTGATGCTGAGCTAGGAAGCAAAGGAAGAATGAGAATTAAATGAAAAAAGAAGGAGGGGCCTGGGGAAAGAGCATCCTAGCAAGAGGAACTACATGCAAAGCCCCCAGCTGGGGATCATAGGCTTTCTTGGGGAACTAAAGGTTGGTCATTGTGGCTGGAGCATCAAGAATGAGCAAGGGAGTCCTGAGAATCGAGGTTGAATAGATGGGCAGAGGCCACATCACTTTATCCTAAGTGCAGTGGGAGTCAATGCAGGGCTTTAAGCTGGGGAGAGACGTGAGCTTCTGTGCTGTTAATAGAATGGCTGAGCAAGGGTGAATGTTTGCTCTTGCTGTCCTCTCAGTGAGAGATGATGGTAGCTGTGACTGGGTGGTGGCATAAGCAATGGCAAAAAGTGGAGAAATCTGGGAGATATTTAGGATGTAAAGTGGATGGGACTTTGTGGTGGGCTGGATATGGCAGTGGAAGAAGAGGGAGGTGTTAAGGATGAATCCTAGTCTGCCAGATTGGAAACTCAGCCTGTGGTGATGCCATTCATTGCAAAAGGTAATACTAGAAAAGTGCTAGACTTTGCAGAATACCTTTGTCCTTATTTACTTGCAGACATATTTCACAAATCTGAAACCTTACTGCACCTTTTGCCTAAAATCTTTTATTAATGAAAGAGCCTCATATTCATATACATACATCTATGGAAACAAAAATACACAAAAATAGTAGGTTTGACATAATTGGTGTAAATTAGTCAAAATATTTATTTAGGTTTATTATAAATGTAAGTAATTTGACTATTTTTTATTTTTTTATTGCATTTTAGGTTTTGGAGTACATGTGCAGAACATGCAAGATAGTTGCATAGGTACACATGTGGCAGTGTGTTTTGCTGCCTTCCTCCCCTTCACCCATAGCTGGCATTTCTCCCCATGCTATCCCTCCCCAGATCCTCCCCCCACTGTCCCTCCCCTATTTCCCCCAATAGACCCCAGTGTGTAGTGCTCCCCTCCCTGTGTCCATGTGTTCTCATTGTTCATCACTCACCTATGAGTGAGAATATGCGGTGTTTCATTTTCTGTTCTTGTGTCAGTTTGCTGAGAATGATGTTCTCCAGATTCATCCATGTCCCTCCAAAGATGCGAACTCATCGTTTTTGATTGCTGCATAATATTCCATGGTGTATATAAGCCACATTTTTCCAGTCCAGTCTATCATCAATGGGCATTTGGGTTGGTTCCAGGTCTTTGTTATTGTAGACAGTGCTGCAGTGAACATTCGTGTGCATGTATCCTTATAGTAGAACGATTTATAGTCCTTCAGATATATACCCGGTAATGGGATTGCTGGGTCAAATGGAATTGCTATTTCTAGGTCCTTGAGGAATCGCCACACTGTCTTCCACAATGATTTAACTAATTTACACTCCCACCAACAGTGTAAAAGTGTTCCTATTTCTCCACATCCTCTCCAGCATCTGTTGTCTCCAGATTTTTTAATGATCACCATTCCAACTGGTGTGAGATGGTATCTCAATGTAGTTTTGATTCGCATTTCTCTGATGACCAGTGATGATGAGCATTTTTTCATGTTTATTGGCCTCATGTATGTCTTCTTTTGTAAAGTGTCTGTTCATATCCTTTGCCCATTTTTGAATGGGCTTGTTTGTTTTTTTCTTGTAAATCTGTTTGAATTCTTTGTAAATTCTGGATATCAGCCCTTTGTCAGATGGGTAAACTGCAAAAATTTTTTCCCCTTCTGTTGGTTGCCGATTCACTCTAGTAACTGTTTCTTTTGCTGTGCAGAAGCTGTGGAGTTTGATTAGGTCCCATTTGTCTATTTTGGCTTTTGTTGCCAATGCTTTTGGTGTTTTGTTCATGAAGTCCTTGCCTACTCCTATGTCCTGAATGGTTTTGCCTAAATTTTCTTCTAGGGTTTTTATGGTGTCCGGTCTTATGTTTAAGTCTTTAATCCATCTGGAGTTAATTTTAGTGTAAGGTGTCAGGAAGGGGTCCAGTTTCTGCTTTCTGCACATAGCTAGCCAGTTTTCCCAACACCATTTATTAAACAGGGAATCCTTTCCCCATTGTTTGTTTTTGTCAGGTTTATCAAAGATTGTATGGTTGTAGATATGTTGTGTTGCCTCCGATGCCTCTGTTCTGTTCCATTGGTCTATATCTCTGTTTTGGTACCAGTACCATGCTGTTTTGATTACTGTAGCCTTGTAGTATAGTTTGAAGTCTGGTAGTGTGATGCCTCCTGCTGTGTTCTTTTTGCTTAGAATTGACTTGGCTATGTGGGCTCTCTTTTGGTTCCATATGAAGTTGAAGATGGTTTTTTCCAATTCAGTGAAGAAAGTCAATGGTAGCTTGATGGGAATCAGAGCAGAACTGAAGGAGATAGAGACACAAAAAATCCTTCAAAAAATCAATAAATCCAAGAGCTGTTTTTTTGAAAAGATCAACAAAATAGAGCACTAGCCAGACTGATAAAAAGAAAAGAGAGAATAACCAAATAGATGCAATAAAAAACGATAAAGGGAAAATCACCACAGATTCCACAGAAATTCAGACCATCATCAGAGAATATTACAAACAACTCTATGCACATAAACTAGTAAACCTGGAAGAAATGGATAAATTCCTGGACACTTGTGTTCTCCCAAGCCTAAACAAGGAGGAAGCCGAAACTATGAATAGATCAATAAAAAGGTCTGAAGTTGAGGCAGCAATTAAGAGCCTACCACACAAAAAAAGCCCAGGTCCAGATGGGTTCACAGCCAAATTCTACCAGACACACACAGAGGAGCTGATACCATTCCTTCTGAAACTATTCCAAATAATCCAAAAAGAGGGAATCCTTCCCAAATCGTTTTATGAGACCATCATCATCCTGATACCAAAACCTGGCAGACACTCAACAAGAAAAGAAAACTTCAGGCCAATATCCATGATGAACATAGATGCAAAAATCTTCAATAAAATACTGGCAAACCAATTGCAACAGCACATCAAAAAACTTATCCATCATGATCAAGTAGGATTCATCCCGGGGATGCAAGGCTGGTTCGTCATATGCAAGTCTATAAACATAATTCACCACATAAACAGAACCAAAAACAAAAACCACATGATTATCTCAATTGATGCAGAGAAGGCATTTGACAAAATTCAACAGCCCTTTATGCTAAAAACCCTCAATAAACTCGGTATTGATGGAACATATCTCAAAATAATAAAACCTATTTATGACAAACTGACAGCCAATATCATACTGAATGGGCAGAAACTGGAAGCACTCCCTTTGAAATCTGGCACTAGACAAGGATGCCCTCTTTTACCACTCCTATTCAATATAGTACTGGAAGTTCTAGCCAGAGCAATCAGGCAAGAAAAAGAAATAAAGGGTATTCAAGTAGGAAAGGTGGAAGCCAAATTGTCTCTATTTGCAGACATGATAGTATACCTAGAAGAGCCCATCGTCTCAGCCCAAAAACTCCTGAAACTGATAAGCAACTTCAGCAAAGTCTCAGGATATAAAATCAATGTGCAAAAATCACAAGCATTCCTATACACCAATAACAGACTTAAAGAGAGCCAAATCAAGAATGAACTGCCATTCACAATTGCTACAAAGAGAATAAAATACCTAGGAATACAACTAACAAGGAATGTAAGGGACCTCTTCAAGGAAAACTACAAACTACTGCTCAACGAAATCAGAGAGGACACAAACAGATGGAGAAACATTCCATGTTCATGGTTAGGAAGAATCAATATCGTGAAAATGGCCATACTGCCCTAAGTAATTTACAGACTCAATGCTATCCCCATCAAGGAATTTGAACATTTTATAGTGTTATTTTTAAAAATTAATTTCATATGCTTTGTTCATAGTTAGGTTTCTAAACAATTGTATCAATTCCCTGATCAAACATTTATTTTCCTCCCCAAAGTCTATGGAATGAAATGTATGCCCTTTGCAATTAACATTATATCCAAGGTCTTGGGTTACTTTCCTGCCTCATCTTCATGGCTTCTCTTTTGCCTCCAAGGGTGTTCTAGGCTTTGATTGTTGGTTCCTCTGCCTGGGATGTCCTCTTAACACTTCTGCCCAGCTGAATCCTACCAATTCTTCAAAGCCTCCTTGAAACATTACCGCCTCTGAAGCTTTTCTGGATTCCTGTCAAATTGTTTCCAAGCTTTCTTATTTGTATGTGAGTTTATATCACAGACAGACTTGAATTAAAGTTAAATAGTTCATATCAGCCCCCTCCTCTAGATCAACAAGTTCTACAACTTATTTTGCCTCTTATTCTCTATTACTAAACATCATGAGCACACCCTCTGGTTGAAATTGGGCTCCCCCAAGAGCAGATCCTAAGATACAGATTTGAGTGTAAGTAATCAGTTTTGGAGGTGATCCCAGGAAGTGCTTTTGATGGAGTGGGAAATTATCAAGCCGATCATGGCAGCGATTTGATGTTGAAAAGGCACTAATGGTGTCTGCAATGATACCCTGCCCTCACATAAATAGAATATTTTCTTATTTATTGCTCATATAAAATAATGAAAGCTCTCACTCCTCCTCCAAAACTAATAAGAGGACACAGTATTTGGAAAGGAAAATAGGATATTATCAGAGGGGAGTGTAGTAGACCCTTAGATTTTTAAAAATTTTTGAAATTAAAAGTACCTAGAGTTTCCAGCTAATATATTTTAATAGTTGAACATATTAAAAATCAGGGTCTAGTATTTATAGTGGATCTAGAAGTAAAGTAAAAAACAACAAGGTCCTAGAGCTTGACAAGTTTTAGTATATAGATGCCACCAGCAGAAAAGGTTTATGAGATCTCATGGAATATCGGGGCCGTTAAACTATGGAGTTTAAAAAAGGAGAATTTTCTCATGAACAATGTAATGGAAAGCCTGAAGAATCAAGAACTTGGAATTTGGATGGGCTCTTCATTAAGGAATGTGTTTTCTGAAGTTTTAAAAAATAGCAAAAATACTAAACATGAAGCGTATTCATTGAGACAGGATCATTTGATTCTTTCCTATTAAAGGAAAGAAAATAACTGATCCTTTTATTCCATCCTCCATAAATTTCATTCCATTCTCCGTTGCATCCTCTCCTCACTCCCAGACCTTCTTCCTCACTTCCCAGCACTGGGTGCTTTTTAAGGTGATGTGATTTCTGAATTTGTGGAGGATTTAATGTTTTGAGAAATGAAATGGCATTGGAATGCTGTCATGGTGCCTGAGTTATAAAGTATTTAGGTGATTGGTGGTCCACGCACATATGGAGAACGTATCTTTGATTGAGGAAAAGCATATAGATTCTTTTGTACATCTGCACTATTTTTTTCTAATCACAAATAGCATTTTAAAGTAAAAAAGAGGTAAAGTCTTAGTGGGTTTGTGTTACTTTAAATTGCTTTCAAGAATGGAATCAGACTACCATTGGCTGGTTTTTGTTTCCAAATCATATTCCTAATAGGATGCCAATCCAGTCCAGCAGTTTAATTCATTATTATACAAAATCCAAGCGAGTGAAATTTTAACCTTTGCTTCTAACCACTTTCAGTTGGTTTTATCTGTAATTAACTTAGTGAAAGGCATCTGATGACAGATTTGTCCCTATGCTCCAATTACCTAACTTAGTAGGTTCTCCAAGGAGTTTATTTAACCACTTTAGACTGAAAAGTGTCATGTGGTAAAATAGAAATCATAAGTAGGAATTCTAGGTGTTTTAATAGTGAATCCCAAAGGGTATTATTGGATGAGCCCACATGGGAATGTTTGTAAACCCTTGACTAGTGTGGTTAGGTCTGGGGCAGTATCATGGTCAAAAGAACACCACACTTAAACCAAAATTAGCTTCAAAGTAACCTAAATCCTTTACATCTTTCAAAAGCAATGCTTTCTAATATCTTCTTTTCACCCCTCTCCCATTCTCTGTGCATATTCTCTGCAGTTATACCCGGACTTTCATTTTCAAATGTCCTTCACCTGGGAAAATCTCTTCCCCTAGCTCCAGCCCTCTGGTTTCCTATGCTTTCTCCCCTGCCCTCTGTCTGATTTTGCCTTACAAAAGATCAGTCTAGCAAAGGTGGGAGCTCTTTGGAAGGTGGAAAAAAGGAAGACAGATAAGGAAAATCTGGAATCTTTTTTTAGGGCAGAACGTTGGGAACGGCAAGGGACCCTCATAAGATAATCTTTGTATTTAAAGTATGTAAATAAGGACATCAGCAATTTTTCTATCTGACAGCAGCAAGGGACATTTTATTAACAGTGGACTTGGTTGTCCTTTATAACAGCCAGTAGGAGATAGTAGAGGAGTACATTTCAAAGTTCCATCCTACGTTGTGACTCTCATTCATGACTTTACTGTAAACCCTTCCTGAACCTACTTATATTTTAAATTTGTGCCACTCCTGGGTTTCACAATGGAAGATAATTTGAGAATTCTCAGATTTGACAAACAATTCTAATTTGCCTCCATATTAACTCTGTAGTCTACATATGCCTTTTGTGATTTCAAAGACTTTGCAATGGATGGAATGTTTATGTGCCTTCAAAATTCCGGAGCTGAAATTCTAACCCCCAATGTGATGGTATTAGGAGATGAAGGCCTTGGGAGGTGATTAGGTCACTAGGATGGAGCCCTCATCAGAGGGATTAGTGCCCTTACAAAAGGGACCCGAAATAACTCTCCAGTTCTTTTTCTGCCATGTGAGGATACAAGTTGATGACAGTCTGCAACCTGGAAGATGGTCCTCACCAGGACCAGACCATACTGTCACTCTGACTTCCAGCCTCCAAGATGGTGAGAAATAAATTTCTGTTGTTTATAAGCCACCCAGTCATTGGTATTTTGTTATGGCAACCTGAACTAAGACAGTCTTCATTTACACATAAAGCCTTCTTTTCTTTTTTAAGTCTCTCATTTTTGAGAAACCTCTCTTCTTTTAATCTTTTTAGTTAACCTTCTTGGATTTCATCCAGTTTGGCTATGTCTTCCTTGAGACACAGAGGTCAGAATTTCTCATGGTGTTCCAGATGTGGTATGAATCCATTTTAAATAAGGAATGACAGACTCGTATGATTTACTTGTAATATCCGTTTTTGCTATTACCTTGCATTATTTTTGTTGTTATAGCCTTCCAAAGGACGAATCTCTTTCAAACCACACCATAACACTTCCCATACCATTTTCCTTGGTCATAACCATTGTTGACAACTGTCATAACTAACCTGTAAATATGATAGGAATTAATTGTCCCATCTGTCTAACCTATGCTCACATGGAATCTTATGTGCCATTTCCCTCCATCCCTGGGATTACGGCCATACCCTGGGGATTACAATCCAAGAGCAGCTTAATGGAAATTCTAAGATAAACTGTAATCATTTACTACATAAGCATGAATAACATAATGAGTGGAAGAAGACAAAGAATATTCTTTGGCAGGAGGTAAAAAAGGATTCATAGTAGGTGAAACCAGTAAAAATAAAACTTGATTTTCAAAAGATCTTTAAATTTCTACATGTAAGTTTCATATGGTAGAATATTGAGAAGAGCATTTTAACTAAATGTAGTAAGAAAACTGTTTACAAGTGGGTAATTCTCTGGTAAGCCTAGCTGCCTTCTATTGGGGCATACATTAAAGAGATATAAAAATATTTACACCGAGTGTGGTGTCTCATGCCTGTAATCCCAGAACTTCGGGAGGCTAAGGCAGGTGGATCACTTGCGGCCAGGAGTTTGAGACCAGCCTGGGCAACATAGTGAAATCCTGAATATATTAAAAATACAAAAATTAGGCTAGTATGGTGGCACACACTTCTAATTCCAGCTACTTGGGAAACTGAGGTGGGAGGATCACTTGAATGGGGGAAGCAGAAGTTGCAGTGAGCTGAGATCATGCCACTGCACTCCAGACTGGGTGACAGAGTGAGACTTCATCTCAAAAAAAAAAAAATTGTGTAACTTAAGTTTTTTGATTTGGAAAATACAGTTTTCCTTAATGTTATTTGTGTTAACATTTAATGTGTTTATTGTCATTTTAAAACTAATAAATATTTTAAAATTCTCAATTTAAATTTCTAATATTAGAAATATCAGTACACACAATCCCCATCAACCAAAGCTCCTTGATGCCCTCCACTTTTGAGAGTGTAAAGGGATGTTGAGGCCAAAAAGTTTCAGAGCTGCTAGACTTTAGAGAATCCAAATGTCATTTCCATCTTCTTTGTGTACATTAAGTACTTACTTCTTCAAAGGGTCTCACTATATTTCTTTCATTCACCAGGGTATTTATATTTATCTGAGAGCATAGAGCGGTTTCCTACTGACTGGGAGTTTCAAAGGAAGAACACAGTACATACAACAATAAGGAAATACAGTAGCAGAGAATACAGGTACCAAGAATAATGCTAATTTCAGTTTTTCGTGGTTCAGAGTATCTGAAATTCCATATTTAGCCTCCAAATAATAATTTTATAAACGGGTTTATTTTGTAGTCTTGAAAGTACAAGCCTTGCTTTTTCTGCAGTGATAACATTCATGAAAAAAAAGAAAGGCTCAAAATCTGGAAAAGTCATCTAATTCTTAAAACGTTTAGGAAATTCTGTGCTTTCAAAGACGGATTAAAGAGAAGCCTCATCATTTCAGACAGAGAAAACTGAAGAAGGAAAGACAGTGAAGTTTATAAAACTAGCTAAGTTTTTCTGTTTCCAAGATGAGTAAAGATACTACAAGAATCATGTCATGGCCATATTTTACACAAACTCCCCTTCCAACTAAATGGGAAATAAGACATAAATGACATTTGATTGAGACCTAGTAAGGACCATAAATTTCTCAGAAAATATAACTAGGATGTGATAGAGTCATTAAATAATCCTTCAAATCTAACCAAACCATTGTGGAACAGATTAAATGCATTTGTAGTTGTAACTGTCTACTTTTGAAGGCTCAAAGGAAATCTTTAGATGAAAACAGAGGAGATTTAGTGACAGGTTTGAGATTTCCTACAAGAACTTTAGAATTTTTTCAGGTATAGAACAACTAACCTATGACTTTATCCCTGTGGAATGAAGCACTGATAGGTGGTGTGGTAGGTAGAATAATGACTTCTCCAAAGATGTTTACATCCTAATTCTTGGAACATGTGAAGATGTTGCCTTACAAGGCAAAAGGGACTTTGAAAGTGTGATATTAAAGACTTTAAGATGTAAAAATTATCTTGGTTTGTCAAGTGGGCTCAAGCTAATCACACGGGTTCTTAAAAACAGACAACCTTTCCCACTGTGATCAGAGAAAGGAAGATGGGATTACAGAATGATCAGACAATTGCATTTGGCTGCATTTTTACTGCATTTGTCTTTGAAGATGACGGTTGGAGTCATGAGTCACGAAATGTGGAAAGCCTCTAGAATCTGGAAAAGGCAAGAATGTTGATTTACCCTTCGAGTCTCCAGAAAGGAACATAGTCCTGCAGACACCTTGATTTTGGCCCAGTGAGACCCTTGTTGGAATTCTGTGGAACTGTAAGATAACACATTTGGGTTGTTTTAAACCTCTGAGTTACAAAGAACTAACTCCATTAGCATTACCTGATTCCGTCCTTTTATTTCCTCTTTCTTCATCATCTTTTTTTAGCCTATGATATTCTGGTATAGCATACTTCCTTTATTCTTTTTTAAAAATGTATTTGTATTACTTTAAGTTCTGGGGTACATGTACAGATGATGCAGGTTTGTTACATTGGTATACACGTGCCATGGTGGTGGTTTGCTGCATCTGTTGCCCCGTCATCTACAGCAGGTGTTTCTCCTAATGCTATCCCTCCCAATCCCTCCACTGCCTGCTATTTCTCTCCTGATCCCCTAACCTCTAGGCCCTGGTGTGTGATATTACCCTCGCTGTATCCATGTGTTCTCGTTGTTCAACACCTACTTATGAGTGAGAACATGCAGCATTTGATTTTCTGTTCTTGTGTCAGTTGGCTGAGAATGATGATTTCCAGTTTCATCCATGCAAAGGACATGAACTCATCCTTTTTTATGGCTGCATAGTATTCCATGATGTATATGTGCCACATTGTTCTTTGTGACTGTTTTTTTGTAAAAGAGTAATGATCAGTCTTGCAATCATTATAATACTATTATTTGTCTGCTTTCCAAAATGTATAAGACATTTGAAGGATTATGTGACATAAAAAGATTAATACTGAAAAAAACCTCTAAGTTTATAGTAACTCATTATGGTGAAAAATAAATATAGCAGAGTTGAAGTTGGACATTTTTCTGACTCCCAGATCTTCACTTTCTTTTCAGTGCAGTATTGTATAGGCTGTACTATGCAGCTAACACATTAATCAAGTAATAAGAGAAGAAGCCAAGAGATGTATGTTGTGTTTCTATTTCTCTCATGAGGAACACATGGGAACCTATTTCTAGGTCTTCGATTCTACCAATGAGTGAGTTAGGAAAGCAGCCTCCTGAGAAAATTATTCAAAAACCTTGCTTTTTTCTTTAGGTAGAAAAAGGAAAGAAAAGTAGTAAAAAAAGTCTTACAATTAATTAAATAAATGAAATAATTTATTGTAGTCCTTTAAAGTCCATAGACATATAGATTTCAATTTATGGGAGAGAATGGGCCCAGCAAAATGTTAAAAAGTATTTGTCAATATTTTGAACCTTGATCTAGAAGCATGATAGTGGTAGGAATAAACAACAAAAAAAGAAATGAAAATGTACTAAGCTGCCTGGTGAGAAATCTGCAGTTTCTGTTTTTTTCACCCTCATGTAATTTTGTTGACTTCAAGCCTAAGATGCCTGGAGGGAGAGCAGCAAGTACGAATGACAGCGGCAGTGAAGAGGGAAGGAGACAGAGTGCCAAAGCAGTGTAAAGGCAGTGAGGCGTTTGCCAAGCCAGGAAATCGTCACTGCTTGCTGCCTTTACATGCCTCACCTGGTACGGGGACCAGGACAAACTAAGTTGTGTTTACATTCAGCATTTCTATTTTGAAACTTTTTATACTTTGTCACCAACATTTATTTTAAATGATTGGCTTTAAATTACTTCAGAGTAATTTTAGCACATCTTAGCAGTGACAGTTTTCCTATGAATGACAGTTGAAAGTCAGGGGTAACTTAGGCTTACCTGAAAGAATTTGACTTTTTTAAAAACACTTGTCCCTTCTATGTCCATTGAAAACCTACCTGCATTTCATAACCTTCGTATAATGGGAATACATGTTTGTTTTTTGGTCTTTGGGCAAAATCTCCTAGAACATGCTAAATATCATGGTATGAAGAAAATAACATTTAGTAAACCCCCTAATCACTTGTCTTTCACCCAGATGGTGTCCCAGATCCAATATAAATTTTCTGTCAGGATGTAGAGAAAGCAAATCTTTAACCAGCCATGTATTTTGTTTGAAGTCTCAGGGCACTTAGGAAATGCCTCATGGGTATAAGGAGACTTGAGTGATACAGCGGTACATTAAGGATGTCTGAGAAGGGATAAAAATTGGAATACAAAAGTTTTCTATGTGGTCTGAATTATGCTTCTGGAATGGGTTTGGTTTATAGAAAGTCCGCATTTTGAATTACTTCTGGCCTCCATCCACGGATCTAGGAAGATTCAGCTAACTTAGCTAATGTCTAAGGCATGAGAAGCCTCTATAAACTTGAACTCCCAGCTAGTGTTTGTATATCAAGGGGTTTGTTTCTTCAGTATCTCAACTTCCCAAACAATAGTTTGGACAGTGTTTCAATGATAATGTGACATAAGCAGACACGTTGTATAGGTTCACAATGTTAATTAGCATTAATCATGGTCAAGTAAGCTGCAAGTCCATGAAAACAGCATGAAATGTTGATATTCTGACCTAGGAGAACAATGTCTCAAGTGCTAAGACAAGGATGGAAAACATGTAACACCTCATTAACTATAATGTTATTATACGGTAATTTTTTTTTCCCTGTAACTCTGAATCAGAGCATCCAATAAATTTTACACGGGATGAATGTACTTCCGCAAAAACGTTCTTTCCTGTGCTAGAGGATGCTGATAAAATGTAAGGGATGTGGAAGGTAAGAAGTGAAATACAGTAACAGCTGTTACAGAGAAGTGCTGCCTTTGGCTTGAACGTATGGTTGGAGCACTGAAACAGAGTCTGGGGTTTCAGCCTGTCTTTATCCACAGATAAAGGATGAGCAGCATACTTAATTCCTCACATGAGCTTCTTATTTTGTAACATGGTGTCAGTCATATGGAGCATTATTGTAAAGACTGTTAGAGAAAGGAAGCAAGACTTCCATTATGGTGCCTGACACCTGGTGCTTACTTAATGAGGTCGGCTTTATTCTCTCCCTAGCCATAACCTACAAAACAAGGATAACAATGCCTACTGCATCTCTTCCCCAGAGTACTACCTCTATCCTGCCAGCGATCCTACAGGGAATCATCCTTCTCCATTTTTTTTTTTAACTTTTAGTTTCAAGGGTACATATACAGGTTTGTTATATAGGTACATTGTGTATTGCCAGGGTTTGGTGGAAAGGTTATTTCGCCAGCCAGGTAATGAGCACAGTACCTGATAGGTGGTTTTTTGATTCTCACCCTCCTCCTACTCTCCGTCCTCGTCCTCGAGTAGGTCCCAGTGTCTGTTGTTCACTTCTTTGTGTCCATGTGTACACAATGTTTAGCTTCCACTAATAAGTGGGAACATGGTATCTGTTTTTTGTTCTTATGCTAGTTCACTTAGGATAATGATCTCCAGCTCCATCCATGTTGCTGCAAAGGACGTGATCTCATTCTTTTTTATGGCAGTGTAGGATTCCATTGTGTATATGCACCACATTTGTTTTTACTCAGTCTACTGTGATGGGCATTTAGATTGATTCCATGTCTTTGCTATTGGGAATAGTGCTGCAATCAACATACAAATGCATGTGTCTTTATTGTAGAATGATTTATATTCCTTTGGGTATATACCTTATAATGAGATTGCTGGGTTGAATGGTAATTCTGCCTTTAGCTCTTTGAGAAATTGCCAAACTGCTTTCTACAATGCCTGAAATAATTTACATTCCCAGCAGCTGTGTATAAGTGTTTCCATTTCTCTGCAACCTCACTAGAATCTTTTATTTCTCGACTTTTTAATAATAGTCACTCTGACTGGTGTGAGATGGTATCTCGCTGTGGTTTTGATTGGTGTTTCTCTAATGATTAGTGACACTGAACATTTTTTCATGTGCTTGTTGGCTGTGTGTATGTCTTCTTTTGATAAGTGACTGTTCAGTTCTTTGCCCATGTTTTAAGGGGGTTGTTTGTTTTATGCTTACTGATTTAAGCTCCTTATAGATTCTGATGCATAGTTTCCAAATATTTTCTCCCATTCTATAGATTGTCTGTTTACTCTATTGATAGTTTCTTTTGCTGGGAAGAATATCTTAAATTTAATTAGGTCACATCTGTCAATTTTTGTTTTTGTTGCAATAGCTTTTGGCTTTGTCATGAGATCTTTGCCAGGTCCTACTTCCAGAATGGTACTTCCTAGATTATCTTCTGGGTTTTTGCAGTTTTAGGATTTACATTTAAGCCTTTATTCCATCTTGAGTTAGTTTTTGTATATGATAATAGGCAGGGCTCCAGTGTCAATCTTCTGCATATGGCTAGCTAGTTTTCCCAGAACCATTTATGAAATAGGGAGTCTTTTCCTTGTTGCTTATTTTTGTGACTTTGTTGAAGATCAGATGCGTGTAGGTGTGCAGCATTATTTCTCAGCTCTCAATTCTCTTTTATTGATCTATGTGTATGTTATTGTAGTGATACCGTGCTGTTTTGGTTACTGCAGACTTACTGTACAGTTTGAAATTAAGTAATGTGATGCCTCTAGCATTATTCTTTTTGCTTAGGATGCTTTGGCTATTTGAGCTCTTTTTTGGTTTCATATGAATTTCAAAATCGTTTTTTCTTATTATGTAAAAATGTCATTGGTAGTTCAATAGGAATAGCATTGAATCTGTAAACTGCTTGGGGCAATATAACCATTTTAATGATATTATGGTTCTTCTTATCCATGAGCATGGAATGTTTTTCCATTTGTTTGTGTCACCTCTGATTTCTTTGAGCAGTGTTTTATAATTCTCGTTGTAGAAATCATTCACCATCCTGATTAGCTACATTCCTAGGTTGTATGTGTAGCTATTGTGAATGGGATTGTATTCATGATTTGGATCTCAGCTTCTATGTTGTTGGTGTATAGAAATACTACTGATTTTTGTACATTGATTTTGTATCCTGAAACTTAGCTGAAGTTGGTTATCAGATCAAGGAGTTTTGGGGAGAGGCTATGGGGTTTTCTAGGTGTAGAATCATATCTGCAAAGAGGGATAGTTTGACTTCTTCTCTTCTTATTTGGATGCCTTTTATTTCTTTCTCTTGCATGAATACTCTGGCCAGGACTTCGAGTATTATGTTGAATAGGAGTGGAGAGAGTGTATTCTTGTCTTGTTCTGGTTTCCAAGTGAAATGCTTCTAGCTTTTGCCCGTTCTGTATGATGTTGGCTGTGAGTTTGTCATAGATGGCTCTTATTATTTTGAATATGTTTCTTCAATGCCTAGTTGAGGGTTTTTATCTTGAAGGCATGCTGGATTTTATCAAAAGCTTTTTCTGTAGTTATTGTGATAATCATATGGTTTCCATTTTAAGTCCTGTTTATGTGATTAATTACATTTATTGGTTTGCATATGTTGAACCAAGCTTGCAACCCAGAGATAAAGCCTCCTTAATCCTCGTGGGTTAGCTTTTTGTTGTGCTGCTAGATTCAGTTTGCTAATATTTTGTTGAGGACTTTTGCATCTGTGTTTATCAGGGATATTGTCCTAAAGTTTTCTTCGTGTGTGTGTGTGTGTGTGTGTGTGTGTGTGTATACATATTTTTGCCAGATTTTGGTATCAGGATGATACTGGCCTCATAGAATGAGTTAGGGAAGAGCCTTTCTTCTTCATTTTTTTGAAATAGCTTTAGTAGGCATGGTACCAGCTCTTTATGCATCTGGTGGGATTTGGCTGTGTATCTGTCTGGTCCTGTACTTTTTCTGGTTGGTTTTTATTATGAATTCAATTTCTGAACTCTTCATTGGTATGTTCAGGGATTCAGTTTATTCTTGGTTTAATCTTTGGAGGTTGCATTTCCAGGTTCATCCATTTCTTCTAGGTTTTCTAGCTTGTATGCATAGTGGTGTTCATATTAGTATCTGAAGGGGTTTTCTTTTTTTTTTTGTATTTCTGTGGGGTTGGTGGTAATGTCCCCATTGTTACTTCTGATTGTGTTTATTCGGATATTCTCTCCTTTCTTCTTTGTTAGTCTGGCTAGGTGTCTATTCATCTTAATAATTCTTCTTGTTTTTTGGGAAAGCAAAATATCTTGGTAACTGCTTAAAACTGAAAGTGTGTTCTTCTGAGGTGACCAATACTTCAAATACCATTGACTGTGATAAGGACAGTTGTTGTAACAGAGGTATTATTAGGAGAACCAAATTAGAGAGGTGAAGGAGAATGGGAAACGCTACATAGTGGGAGTGACACCAGTTCCCTAGTGGGAGGAGAGGGGAAGGGGATTACTCCTTGGGAAGAGGAAAAGAGATGGGGACACCCTGGGAACATGCTTCTCCTCCTGGATGCTTTCCTAAGGTTTGAACACTGTGGTGGTCAGGGGCTATTGGTCTACTTCTTTCTCACCTTAAGGATCAGTTGCTGCTTTATTTAGCAATTAGAGGTTTTGGGGGAAAGAAAATTGGTATAAACTTATTAAACTACATTGAAGAAATCTAAGTGATATGAAAGACATAGTTAATATTTTAGTGGTTTAATTGTAAAATTCAATGAAATTAATCTGAGTGAGGATTCTTGTCACATAAATCAAGTGTTTACAGTCCCATTTCATGGGGCATGACAAACCCTATCTGACCCGTCTGTTCTTGCACACTGTTAACAAACTCAGAGTTGAAAAGAGGACAACATGTTTGTGCTTGCAAACTTTTCCCTTAAATATATTTAATAAAAAACTTTTGTGTCTGCCCTTGGCACTCCACCCTTTTATTGATGATATCTTCTTGGTAAACAAATTTCTCTTAAATTTGATAAAATCTTAAATAGAATTAAAGTTCAGTGAATGCAATTTTATTTTTACCTTTATCAAACTCTAAAATGCCAATGACACTTTAAAAAATCATGTATCCTTCTTTTTACATTTTTGTTCGGTCCCACATTGATCTTTCTCCTAAAATAATTGAAACTCAGCAGATTGACGCACTTACCTGTAAATTTTGACCCAACTTAATATCTTCAAATTTTTTGCACAATTTCAACGTATTCATTTTTCTTAAATGTGAGCATAGCTACAGGGCACAGTCTGTGAACCAGGGAGCAGGCCTTCACCACACAACAAATCAGTTTGTGCCTTGGTCTTGGACTTTTCAGCATCCAGAACTGTAAGAAATAAGTTCTGTTGCTTATGAATTGTGCAGACTAAGATTCTTTGTAATAGTAACACAAACAGACTAAGGCAGTCATGTAGTATTTTACTAATAGAGTAATTTTAACTATAAAGCATAATTTAGATTTTCTTTGGTGGTTCATGAATTAGTGTTGGAGGCCATTCAGAAATATGGCTTCCAACAATAATTTGAGAAATGGTTGCAGAATTAAAATATGTGCATGATATTAGGAGATGAACATTTCATAGATTAAAAAAACACACGAATGCTTACATTTTGGTTGATTTCATAATGAATATGCAAAACTACAGGATACTGTGAATTCTGATAAGTTTTGGTGATGAATTTCATTCATCATGCATGTGGGATTTGGTTGGGGTAGTCATACAAGATACAGTATATGTTTTTTAAAAAAATAAGTGGTCTATCTTTGTCACATCTAATCAGTGAAAATATCTTTCTTCAAACAGTTAAAAGAAGATGGAGTAGAAAAAGTTAGTTTTTATTACTCTCGTAATACTTCAATCTTTCATGTAATTGCAGTTTTTGGATCGTATTTACAGCTTTTTGTGGTTTTACTGTGTTAGTTACTCTGTTTCATAGTCATTCTTCATTTCTTTTCTTTCTTTTTTAAAATTAAGTAATCCCAGCACTTTGGGAGGCTGAGGCGGGTGGATCACGAGGTCAAGAGATCGAGACCATTCTGGTCAACATGGTGAAACCCCATCTCTACTAAAAATACAAAAAGTTAGCTGGGCAAGGTGGCGTGTGCCTGTAATCACAGCTACACAGGAGGCTGAGGCAGGAGAATTGCCTGAACCCAGGAGGTGGAGGTTGCGGTGAGCCGAGATCTCGCCATTGTACTCCAGCCTGGGTAACAAGAGCGAAACTCCATCTCAAAAAAAAAAAAAAAAATATTATTATTTAAAAAAGAATCTCTCCTTTTGAGGGGGATGGGACTAAGTCTTTATATTCCTGGCATGCATGTTATAATACAAGTAATTACAACTATAATATCACTAAGCACTGACATATTATTTGTTATGAGCTCAACATTTTAAACTATTTTTCATTTTAACTTATTTAAAGTTATGAAGCAGGCTATATATATATGTCTAGTTTATGAGAAAATTGAGTTAAAGAGAGGTTAAAAAGCCCATTCTAACCACACTCCGTTAGTAAGTAGTTGTATTCAAACACAGCTGGCTGCTGAGCCCATGCTCCAGCTAAAAGTTGTATGCTGTGCTATGGTCTGAATGTTTGTGTGCTTTCCAAATTCATATGTTGATACCTAATCTGCAATACAATAGTATTAAGAAGTAGTTCTTGTGGGAGGTGGTTAAATCATGAGGGTTAAGCCTTCATGAGTGAGATCAGTGTCCTTATAGAAGAGGCCCACGGGAGCTTGTTCACCTCTTCCAGGTGAGAACACAGTAAAAAGACATTGTTTATAAGCCAGATATCAGGCTCTCACCAGACCCTGAATCTGCCCTCATCTTGGACTTGCAGCCTCCAGAACTGTGAGAAATAAATTCCTATTGTTTACAAGTTACCCAGTCTATGGTTGTGTGTGTGTTTGTGTTACTGTAAACTAAAGGAATACCTGGGTAATTTACAAAATAAAGAAAAGAGTTTTTTTTTTTGGCTCATGATTCAGCAGGCTGTACAAGAAGCAGGGTGACAGCATCTGCTTCTGATGAGGGCTTCAGGGAGCTTCCACTCATGGTGAGAGGGAAGGAGAGCTAATATGTGCAGAGATCACCTGGCAAGAGAGGAAGCAAGCGAGAAGGAAGGTGGCAGCTTCTTTTCAACAACCAGATCTTGTGGAAACTAATCGAGTGAGAACTCATTCATTACTGTGAAGACACACTGGAACTGGGTAACAGGCAGAGATTGGAACAGTTTGGAGGGCTCAGAAGAAGACAGGCAGATGTGGGAAAGTTTGGAACTTCCTAGAGACTTGTTGAATGGTTTTGACTGAAATGCTGATAGTGATATCGACTATTAGGTCCAGTTTTGGATGGTTTCAGATGGAGCTGAGAAACCTGTTGGTAACTGGCAAAGGTCACTCTTGCTATGCAAAGAGACTGGTTGCGTTTTGCCCCTGCCCTGGAGATCTGTGTAATTTTGAACTTGAGAGAGATCATTTAGGGTATTTGGGGGAAGAAATTTCTAAGCAGCAAAGCATTCAACAGGAAGCAGATCATAAAACTCTGAAAAATTTGCAGACTTAAAATGCAGTAGAAAAGAAAACCTCATTTTCTGGGGAGAAATTCAATCCTGCTGCAGAAAATTGCGTAAGTAATGAGGATGCAAATGTTAATAACCAAGACAATGGAGAAAATGTTTCCAGGGCATGTCAGAGACCTTCACAGCATCTTCTCCCATTACTGGCCTGGAGCCCTAGGAGAAAAAAATGTTTTCCTTGGCCAAGTCCAGGGTGGCCTGCTGTGTGCAGCCTCTGGACATGAAGCCCTGATTCCTAGCTGCTTCAGTTCCAGCCATGGCTAGAAGAGGGCAAGGTACAGCTCAGGCTGTGGCTTCAGAGGGTACAAGCCCCAAGCCTTGGTGGCTTACACATGATGTTGGGTTTGTAGGTTTACCAAAGCCAAGAATTGCGATTTGGGAACCTCCACCTATATTTCAGAGGTTGTATGGAAATGCCTGGATGTCTATGCTATGATTGTGAGGCCTCCTCAGCCATGTGGAACCGAGAGTTCGTTAAACCTCATATATATATATATATATATATATATATATATATATATATATATATATATTAGTGAGTCTTGGGTATGTCTTTATCAGCAGTGTAAAATTGGATTGATAGAACCCCCATTGTATCTGGGAAGTGATGAACTTGCTTTTCTTGATTTCACAGGCTCATAGGTGGAAAAGACTTGCCTTGTCATAGATGAGACTTCGGATTATGGACTTTTGAGTTAATGCTGAAATGAGTTAAGACTTTGGGGGACCATTGACAAGGCATGACTGGTTTTGTGAGGCAATGAGATTTGGGAGGGGGTGGGTGCTGAATGATATGCTTTGGCTGTGTCCCCACCCAAATCTCACCTTGAATTGTAATAATCCCTGTGTGTCAAGGTTTGGGCCAGGTACAAATACTTGAATCATGGGGGCAGTTTCCACCATACTGTTCTCATGGTAGTGAATAAGTCTTGTGAGATGTGATGCTTGCCTGCTGCCATGTAAGACATGACTTTGTTTCTCTTTCACATTCCACCACGATTATGAGGTCTCCCTCGCCATGCTGAACTGAGTCAGTTAAGCCTTTTCCCTTTATACATTACCTAGTCTTGGGTATGTCTTTATTAGCAGTGTGAGAACAGACTAATACATCAAGCCATTTATGAGAGATCTGCCCCCACAACCCAAACACTTTTCATTAGGCCCCATCTTCAACATGGGATCAACATTAGATTTGGAGGGGTTAAGCAAACCGAACTATAGCAATGGTATTTTGTTGTAGCAGTCTGACTATATGAAGACAAGATGCTATGTATATGTATTTTTCACTGGTTCATTATTTGTTCATTCAGAAAAAAATATTAAGCACTAACTGCATCAGGCAGTATTCTGGGCATAAGAAAGTCGAGATAGAAGATCATGTATTAGCTTTTATACCTGACTCAGCCTAGCTGGGAGGAGAAAGTTCGGCCAAGTTTTATAATGTTGAATCTTGAAGAAGTAATTACTTCAAGAACCAGGAAGAGGTAAATGTTCCAGGCAGAGAAGAAAATATAAAAAAATTAGAGGAGAGAGGTTGAACATTCAGGAAATGCAAGTATAACTACATTGTAGAGTGCGTCATGCACAGTTAAGGAGAGGATGGCATAGTGAGGCAGGGACCAGGTGATGGCTGGTTTTGTGAACCACGTTAAGGGCTTAAGCCTTCAACCATAAAAGATGGAGGGAGGCTCTAAAGAATGTTGAGAGCTTGTAATGTTGATGACCTCTTAGTGCTATACTAAGATTTCACGTACCTTCCTTTGTTATTTTTCTCATAGTACTTAGAGCATTCAAAGATGATGTATATGTTAGTCATACAGATATGGCACACTGACCTACAAGACATTCCTGCAAATTAGGGTAGAGAAAATGCCACACGTTAGGTAGTCTACTATTTAGGGCAAGCATGTACCTTAACTGTTAAAAGAATGAAGAGAAAACAGAAAGTAAGCCTCAGAGTGTACTTGGCATAAATGCCCAGTGTGCTTAAGGAATGGAATTGTCCAAGAAACTGTAGGCCAGGCCAATAATTACAAACAGGTACCCTTCCTTTGGCAATCTGCTTTTGAAACTTCGTCTGTAATTACCTTGTAATAGCTAAGCAGATATATTTGGTAATGGTTTAATGCTTTGTTTACACCATCCACTATTTGTACATTTGTAAATAAATCTTTAAATGGGTAGATTTTCCTGGAAATAATTTGAAAAAAATTCTCTATTGATTGTATGGATAAAGCAGGGAAATTCCATGTTGAATTTTAATTCAGCTAAACACTGATCAAGAAAGACAAAATTGGAAGCTTTCTTCCTTCTTTCTGACAGTGTATAAAAGGTGATTGATATATGTGCATCTTAGATAGATAGATAAGATTGCCAACATGTCACTGTTATCCTCAAGGCAAGTTAGGTAAAGCAACTGAACTGATGAGGGCTCAGTGTCTTTAATATGATAAAGAAGAAGTCATGCTTTTCTGCACGTTCTATGAATACAAAATGATGTGATTCTCAAAAGATAAAAATGTACTTAATTTTGGCAGGCTGTGGCATGCTTAATGGGCATCATTTTTAACATTATTGCTGCAGCAGTGAAAACGTTGAAGCAGAATCAGAGATTTTAGTTAAAAAATACATGTACAACCTGGAAAATTCTTCATTCTTTTGAGGGCTTGTCCCTAAATAGCCAGTGTTTGGCAGAAAATTTTTACCGCAGTTGATTGGGCTTAAAAGGGAATTCTTGTTAGTTTAAAAATGTTATAAATCATAGTACCCAAGTCCTTATGTCTATGATAACATTAGCTTTAATAATTTGTCATGTTTGCTAAAAGTTGGGCAGATGGTGCATGCTTCTATGCCTAAAACCTCTCACAAATGCCACCTTCTTTGTAGAGATGTCTAGTTCCTCCCTTGTTCTCATCTGGAGATATCTTTATAAAAAGTAAATATTTCTTTTATGAATGAATTATGTTACCATCTACATTATACATATATTTTAAAAGTTTTTACTGGAGATATAATTCATTACCACAGCCCCCCCCTTTTAAAGTGTAAATTTCAATGGTTTTTAGCATTTTCTTGAGGCTGTGCAATCATCACCGCTATCTAATTCCAGAATATTTTCGTCACCCCACAAAGAAACCCAGTACTAATTAGCAGTCACTCCCCATTCCTCCCCCTCCTCCAGCTGCTGGGAAAACACTAATATACTTTCTGCCACTTTAGATTTTTCTATTTTGAACATTTTATACAAATGGAAGGATATAAAATTTGACCTTTCGTGACTGACTTCTTTGACGCAGTATGTTTTCAAAGTTCATCATGTTGTAGTGTATACTTTATTCCATTTTGTTGTAGAATAATATCTTGTTTGAATAAACCACATTTTGTTCATCCTTTCATCAGCTGATGTATATTAAAATTGTCTGAAATTTTTTGTTATAATGAATAATGCTGCTAGAAGCATTCATAAACAAGTTTTTGCATAGAACATGTTTTACACTTAAATGTATTTTATTGAAATTAAAATACTAATATTTAAAAACTTGATTAAATCACTGTAACATGAAAATACCTAAAAAAATAAAATATGCTATTAATCACTTTGGTTTATCTTGTTTTAGATTCTTTGGTTAGTTTTATAATAATTTTATTTAAAAGAGAAGATGGTATCAAAATACAAATATGGTTCTATATTCTATTTTTACTTTCCTTTCCTTATTGTAAAGTATATACAGTATACATATTCCTAGAATAGAATTTCTAATCGTTGCCTATAGCTCCACATTTTATTTTAATTTTTAGATTGCATTTCGGTACATTACTCTTGCATTTCCTGAGGACAATTGCTTTGCTTTGTTCCTTATTCTATCCCTTTCATTTCCCTCTGTTAGTATCTCATGGGTGCCTAGAGTAATAGTTTCTTGCTGAAATAAATTTATAATACATACGGAATTGTATAATGTCCAGGGTTGCCAGGAATCTCAGGGGTCAACAGTACTGTGAATAACATGGGTGATACAATCTTTTAAAGTGTGTTTTAATTAATGACTATAATTTGGTCCTTACACTTGCACTTAACCATTCTGCTGTATTCTTCAATTAAGAATAATTAATTCTTCCCACCTGGGAAGGTTGAAAGAAGAGTAGAACCTTTGTTCCAGTCAGATAGTAAGATTTGGTAACTTCCTGAATTTCAGTATGATACACTTGGAAATTTGGAGAGAGCCAATAAGCTGTTTTTCGGCTAGTTTGTAATTTCATTGGTGAGAATGTGTATTGTTTTCTGAAATAATGAAATGTTTAATGAAGTGATTTAAAGAAAGTTCAGCTGTCTCCAATGTTGTCTTGTTAAATATTCACAGGTTGTTTCAAAAGGGTGAAAGGTAATTGATCTCTATGTGGGGTCCAAACTTTATATTTGAACATCTTTGTTGACACTGTATCTGCTGTTGAACCATAGTAATGTCACTAACTATATATTGCCAACTTGAGCTTGTTCCAATTCTTAAATATCCTTAATCGTAGCTCCCTGACTGCAGCATTGAAATACTATTTTTCACTGAGGCAACCGGAACTTTTTGGAGAAATGGCTGATTCCAGGTTCAGGGGTAGAATATGTATAAGATCAACCTGTAACACCTTGTCATGCCAGATTTCCAGGAACCATCAGAGACCATCAGGGTCATGAGAGAGGCTTCAGAAATCAACTTGAAGAGGCCAACTCGCTTGCCAAAAATGGAACAATTTGAGCTTTAATAAGGATTTTAATTGACATAAAGTGAACTCCATCAGATATATTTAAATCCTCAAATTTATGAACATATATAAAAATTAATTGATTATCTTTGGAAGATGATGAATCAATTCATTGTTTCAAAAACAGGTTAAAAGGAAAGAGAAAAATGCAAGCATTCAGTCTGACTTTCTCATATGAACTATCTCACTGGGTAATCAATAGTAGAGGAGGGGAAGCATCTCTTTAGAAAGAGTATTCCAATGAATAAATGAAAAAGAGCTGATAGAATTATCACCATTTTGCAACACCCATGAAATACAGATCTGGGTATTGGGCTGCTAATGTAATGACCAGAGTGAAAACCAGACATGCTTCCTAAAAGGAGAAGTACAGCCATACCTGTAACCTTGATCGAGGCATGCAATCTGAGATTGATCAACACTCTGTATCTAGCTGCCAATTTGCCAAATGCAGAGAGAGCAGAGAAAGCTTGTTGAATTGCACTGTGAATATCAATGAACAAAATCCTGACTGAGAGAAGCTCTACAGTCTAAAATGGCTGTTTTTACACAGATGGACTGTTAGGAAAAGAAAGAGATGGAGGGAGATGCTGTGTATTGGAAGTAAGACATGTTGATTTCTAAGAAAATTGAGCTAGATTATAGGTAATATCGGGGACTTATCATTTTGATGATAAGACTATACAGTGCAAGAAAGAAATTGTGAAGATACTGTAAAGACAAGGGAGTGGTTTCTTTGTGGAGAAAGAGGTGGCTGCATTTGAGACAAGCCACATAGAGGCAGCTTCTAGGTGACTGGCAAAGCTCTACTTCTTGGCTCAGGTGAGGATGTCAAGGGCATTGTATTAGTTTTTCATTGTTGCTGTAACAAATTACTATAAACTTAGAGGCTTAAAAAATATAATTTGTTATCTCATGGTTCTGTAGGTCAGAAGACCAGGTGAGCTTGACTTACTTCTCTGCTATGAGTCTCACAAGGCTAGAATCACATTGCTGGTCACCTTGGCTTTTATCTGGGGGCGCTGAGCAAGAACTCACTTCCAAGTTCATTCAGGTGATTGCTAGAATTTCGTTTCTTGGGGCTGCAGGGCTGAGGATCCTGTTTTATTGATGGTTATCACCTAGGAGCTCCCTCAGTAATATGGTTTGGCTGTGTCTCTACTGAAATCTCACCTTGAATTCTAATAATCCCCACGTGTCAAGAGCAGGGCCAGGTGGAGATAATTGAATCACAGGGGCAGTTTCCCCCCTACTGTTCTCATGGTAGTGAATAAATCTTGCGAGAGCTGATGGTTTTATAAATGGGAGTTCCCCTGCACAAACTCTCTTGCCTGCTGCCACGTAAGATGTGGCTTTGCTTTTCCTTTGCCTCCTGCCATGACTGTGAAGCCTCCCCAGCCGTATGGAACTGTGAGTCCATTAAACCTCTTTTCTTTATAAATTATCCAGTCTTGGGTGTGTCTTTATTAGCTATGTGTAAATGAACTAATATATTCGTCTTCTTAAGGCCACTACTATATTGCCCCCTTCATCTTCAAACAGCAGTGGTTAAGTGGAGTCCTTTTCATGTTTGAATCACTCAAATTTCTCCTCTGTTGCAACTCTTTTTCTTTCCTCTTCTGCTTTGAAGGGCTCATTTCATCACATTGATCCCAAGTGAGAATACAGGATAAGCTCCATTTTTTTTTTTTTTTTTTGAGACAGAGTCTTGCTCTATCACCAGGCTGGAGTGCACTGGCAGGATCCCGGCTCATTCCAACTTCCACTTTCGGATTTCAAGCAATTCTCCTGCCTCAGCCTCCGGAGTAGCTGGGACTACAGGCACGCACTACCACGCCTGGCTAATTTTTTGTAGTTTTAGTGGAGACAGGGTTTCACCATGTTGGCCAGGATGGTCTGGATCTCTTGACCTCGTGATTTGCCTGCCTCGGCCTCCCAAAGTGCTGGGATTACAGGCATGAGCCACTGTGCCCGGCTGATAATAAGTATCCTTAGTTCCATCTTCAATGTCTCTTGACAGCAGTATTTAGGTGAGTGTTTGATTGAATAACCAGGGACTAGAATCGTGTCTTTAGAATTCTGCCTGCCACAGGTGCTATCACCTTATACATTGTTTTGTGTTGTTTTCCCTTTTTGTATTTTGTTTCACAAGTAACTATGGCTAAAAAATTGTGGAGATATACAAACTGGTGCTTTCCTGTGATATTTGAAAGATACTTACTAAAGGTACTTAACCTTTTTTTTGTGAAAAAAATATAAAAGTGTTTTTTTCTTAGCTGAAATAATTTGTATTTTCATCATGTATAAGGATAGTAAAAATGTAGGTATGAAAAAGTAAATTCTTGAACTTGCTGCTTTTTTCTTTGGAAGGGAGGAAGGGGAGGAAGGCAGGAAGGGAGGAAAGGAGGAGGAAGAGAGGAAGGAAGGGAGGGAGGGAGAGAAGGGAAGGAAGGAAATCAGGCAATGAGAGAGACATTGCTGACCTGGATCTAGAGGTCTACAAGTTGATTTCTTTTTCTCTTTTTTTGAATTTGCTGCTTTTATTACTGTAACCCCATGACATCTGTGATTAAATGTCAATATTTACAATTTGCATGGAGTTATTAAATGTGACTTTAAAGGGACATTTTGTATAGTGGATGCTCAAGTTCATAGTGTGTGAGAAATGCTTCAGCTCATTTTGGCAATAGCTTTTAAAAAATACCACTTTGATTTTTTTCCTACCACTTTATAACTCCTTTTTGATATAATTGTCATTACATTTTTTCTTAATTGATGGTACTTTAATCTACACCAGGGGTGGGCAGACTCCCTGTACAAGGCCAGAGAGTACATGTTTTCAGCTTTGTGTGCCGTAGTGCCTCTGTTGCACATATTGAATTCTGCCATTGTAGCCCAACAGCAGACGAACAATACATCAGTTAATGGGCATGGCAGGATTTGGCCCAGAAATCACCACTTTCAGACCCCCAGTCTATGCACTTAAATATTTCCTCTCCTATTGTGTGTGTGTTCTGTATTTTACTAGGGATATATTTTCATTGTGTTGACTTATATGGGCATATTATATAAAAATAAACAAAATGGAGACAGCCACAAAAATTGAATGCTCCCTTGGACATAGCATAAACATTTCTTAGAATCAATATTTATGCATCTGTAATGTAAATATCTGGATTCTTCTCTTGAGCCCTGATGATAAAGCTAAGTATATTTTTGTATCAACTTACTCATACATTTATTCATTCACCAACATTTATTGAGCACCTAGTATGTGCCATTCTAGATTCTGGAGATCAGCAGTTAACCAAGCGAAGCCCCTGCTTCATCATGCTTGCACTCTACTTGACCTGCTGATGTCTAGAGTACAGGATGTAATAAGCTTTTTCTAACAACTTCTCCCAGACCTGCAATAAGGCAGCATCTGAAGATTAAAGTTAATGCATTTTTGTTGTCAGATGTAAATATTATTTGTATACATTTCCTATAAATTGTTAATTACTGTTGAAAAATCTGAGTTCGTGTTATATGTTCACTGTGTTTTGTTTCACATTTACATTGAAATATATTTTAAGTCAAAATTGTATTTTGACTTGATATTATTTTGAAGACCTGGGCAATGTACTCTCATACTTTATTGTCTTCATGTAGTTTGAGAGGCTTTGCTTTCATTTCATGCACAGCTGTAAATGGAATTCTAGTTGAAAAATCAGCTGGTGATAATCAGGCATTTTGGCATCTTACCTTGAGCCCCATCCATTCACCATACCCATCAACAAATCTTCTTGGAAACTTTATTTTTAACCAGTGACTCATATCAATTTTTAGCTTTAGAAGGATTTATTTGTCTGACCTGGGGAAAAGAAACAGTTAGATACAAAGATCCCAAGACTTAACAATGACTCTAGTCTTAAAATTAAAAAGTCAAACTAATAAGAACTTACAATAAACACACAGAATGTTGGGCCTTCCCTTTCTATTGCATAACTGACAACTATGCCGTGATGAGGGCATCCATCCTTAAGCCTTACCTGGCACTAAGCCGAGTACATTACCTGTATCCTAGTCATGTCCATCGTCACGTACTTTTACATGAGTTGACATGCATAGGCCTAAAATTAACAAAAAATGTTGAGTTACAATCTACCTTCTCAATCACATGTTTACAGTATCTTTATGTATCATTTACGGATAGGGTTAGAGAAACGTTATTCTAAGATTGAAGAAAACAAGTTGGTCTGGTAGCACTAAGTTTACTCTGTTGAATTTCGTTGGGTGTGTGCATGCTATGCTGGCAGGCACATCGTGTTTTCTATTTAAAACTACATTGAAAATAAATGATACAAAAATGTGTATCACAGGTTTGTAGGATTCCTGAAGCTCCTCCATAAAACCCTAAGTTTCTGCAGGACAAATCTGAGAAATTTGACCTAAATCAAGCCATTTATTTTCTAGATGAGGAAAATGAGGTCCAAAGAGAAGGTATGTCTAAGGTGGCTGCCCTAGAATCAGAACCCAGGGGGTCCTAGCCCCAGGTGAAGTGTGTTTGCCATTGCTATGGTTCAAGTTTGTATAAAACAGGTGTTACAATCTGCAATTTACTTGGAAGTACATTAGGCTTTAATTTTATATGTGGTCAGTTATAATGCTAGCAGGGCAGCACACTGCAGACGTGGCAGGGGGTTTAATGTGAGAAGGGTCCACTGTGGAAGCAGCTGCTGCATGCCTTTTATTATATATCCTTTTGTTTAACCTCTGATAACTCTATGAATTGGCATATGAATTCCAAATTTGGGTTTCCATTACTGAATCTAGTGTTTGTTGGGTAGCATGATAGATGTTAGAAATAGGTTTTGGCTCTCATTGATGAAATTAAACATATTTTGAACATATGGATTGGCTGAAATAGTTCAGGGTCTTTCCATCCTTTTTTTTTTTTGAGACAGAGTTTTGCTCTTGTTACCCAGGCTGGAGTGCAACGGCGCGATCTTGGCTCACCGCAACCTCCGCCTCCTGGGTTTAGGCAATTCTCCTGCCTCAGCCTCCTGAGTAGCTGGGATTACAGGCACACGCCACCATGCCCAGCTAATTTTTAAAATATTTTTAGTAGAGACGGGGTTTCACCATGTTGACCAGGATGGTCTTGATCTCTTGACCTCGTGATCCACCCGCCGTGGTCTCCCAAAGTGCTGGGATTACAGGCTTGAGCCACCGCACCTGGCCCTTTCCATCCTTTTTTAAAAGGAGTGTAAACACCCATGAAGGCCTGATATTTTTAAGGATGACAGTCATGGTTTGATTCCTGTCAATCCAGCTGTTGATTTAGGAGAATTTCTGACTGCATGGTGCCACGTAAGCACAAAATCCTATGTTGGAAATCTCACAGTGTCTATTTCAACTGAATGTTTCACCTCTGGGCCACCTAAAAAGGCTTCATCTAGCAAGCAGAACAAATAGTATAAAATCCTTTATGCTTTCTTGCTAATGAATAGTTGCTACTACATGTCTGTCTGTATGAAGAAATTTAGGCTGAGATTTGTTTTTATTAAAACCTAATGGTGGCTGGGTGCAGTGGCTCATGCCTGCAATCCCAGCACTTTGGAAGGCTGAGGTGGGCGGATCACAAGGCCAGACCAGTCTGGCCAACATGGTGAAACCCCATCTCTATTAAAAATACAAAAATTAGCTGGGCATAGTGGTGGGCACCTGTAATCCCAGCTACTCAGTAGGCTGAGGCAGGAGAATTGCTCGAACCTTGGAGGCAGAGTTTGCAGTGAGCTGAGATTGCACCATTGTACTCCATCCTGGGCAACAAGAACAAAACTCCATCTCAAAAAAACAAAAAGAAAAACCAACCTAATGGTGAGGTATGGGTAGTACAATTTCACCATAACAGATTCTTTTCTTCACCAAACTCTAGCCAGGATCTTTGGAGCCCTCTTCTAGACTAGGCCTCAGGCTGGCATATAAAGACTTGAACACTCACTAATGTAGTTTCTAACAGCTCAAAGTAACCTTCCTAAGAATGACCCTAGAATCACCCAAGACCCATATATAAAATGCTTGTTGGAGAACGCTCAAGGCTGTCAAAAGGATGTACTGTTTGTTTCAGCCAACACCTGCATACAGGGACCCTGCCTCCCAGCCTCTGTGGGAGGAAAGGAGGCTAACTCTGAGAAGCTGCAGTTAGCAAACCCTGGTGGATTTTGTATGGATAAATTCCCTGTTTGTCTTTTGTAATTTTTTTACTTTCCTGAATCTAATACCTGCCCCTTCCCTACTCTCTCATTCTCCCTTTAAAACACATCAGCTGGGTGCAGTGGCTCAAGCCTGTAATCCCAACACTTTGGGAGGCTGAGGCAGGTGGATCATGAGGTCAGGAGTTCAAGACCAGCCTGACCAAGATGGTGAACCCCTGTCTCTACTAAAACTACAAAAATTAGCAGAGCTTGGTGGCAAGTGCCTGTAATCCCAGCTACTCGGGAGGCTAAAGCAGAAAATTGCTTCAACCTGGGAGGTGGAGGTTGCAGTGAGATGAGATCGTGCCATTGCACTCCAGTTTGGGTGACAGAGCGAGACTCTGTCTCGAACAAACAAACAAGCAAAACACCAGACACCTCTCTACAAATTGAAGTTGAGTTCAATTCATGCAGAACTTGTTTCCCTATTGCAATAGTACATTTCTGAAGAAAATCTCTTCTTACTTCTTTACCATCTGGCTTTGTTTATTCTCGACACCATTTTAACTTTTTTGGTGGCCACTAGAAATCTAAGTGTGCATAACCAAACTGGTTTAGGTAAGTTTGTAACAACAGGCTTTATTTGGTTTGAGAGTCAGTGGGAACTTAAATCTTCTGCTTTCTTAATTATATTTTTTCCTTTTTCACTTTACCACAGCCTTTAGCTAAATTTATAAAAAAGAGGGAGTCGTTGCTGTGGCTCTTTGTGACTTTCTGATGAGTGTTTGGTCTTGCTGTTCTTCAGTTTCCTGCCCTTTCTGGTATTTTGGGACACAAAGATTCATGATCAGCTGAGAAGATGAAATACATATCATAGCATATTGTAAAAAATGCCAAGAATTTAAAATAATGAAAAACACTTATAAAAATCTAACATATGAAAAAATATATTGCAAGGATAGATTGTGGGCAATTGCACAGAGATAGCCCCTAAGAAGTAACTTTTATGATCATTAACTATATTCTGAAATCTTCATCGTGAGATGCTTCACATGAACCAATTCCCTGTTCCTGTTTTTTGTAATTTTTTGCTTCCCTGACTCTAACACCCACCCCCTCCCAACTCTCTCATTTTCCCTTTAAAACACCAGTCACCTCTTCACAATTGAAGTTGACTTTGGTTCATGCAGAACTTATTTCCCTATTGCAATAGTAATTTACTGATGAAAATCTGTCCTTACTTCTTTAACTAATGTCTGGCTTTGTTTACTTTTGACACCATTTCGACCTTTTTGGTGGCCACTAGAAATCAGTGTACATAACCATTGCTTGTAGAATAGAGCTGATTCCACAGGTACTTGATCTTCAGGGTGAGGGAGGGAAGTTAGATGCTCAACCCAGCAGCTTGGAGCTCAAATGAGCCTGTGGTCTACTTGAGTTCCCAAGTGCTATGGGCGGAATTGTGCATCGGCCATTCATGTGTTGAAGTCAGGTTTCGAGCATAATCCTGAAAGACAGTCCTAAACGTCATACTCTCAAAGTTGACATCCAAAACTATCAAAATCTCTCCTGTATAACATCCCTCATGTCTAAAGAGATGAAAATCACAGTCACAGGATGGTTGCATCATGTCAGGTTGAACTATTACCTCATAGTCTTTATGCAGAAGAAAATGAATTTCAATTGAATTCCCAAACCATAATGACAGACTTGAAATTAGGTGTCATCAAGGATTCTAAAAGTGAATTTCAAGGTGTTCCTAATGAAGTTTGTTTTTCCGTTCAGCCTAATGCATTTGGAGGGAAATTCAGATGAATGAATTGGCCCAGCAAAAACTTCAGTTTAAAAAATGTGTCATTTACCTGCATTGACCTTCCTTCCCAGCTGACAACATTCCAGATTTTAATGAATTAAAGCTGATTTGCCTGAAGAATCCAGAGAAGTTACTTAGTGTTTGAGAATAATTATATGCAAGGTAGGATAAGAAGACACACAGTAGTGTTGCTGTTGAATCATCGGTATTGTTTCTGCCAAATTTGTGGCCTGCATATGGGTGCATGTGGAATGGATTTCTGAATAGCCAAAATGAAACATATGGGCATGGCACAGAAGATGGGAAAGTTTAATAGTTTAAAATGGGAATGCTCATGTTGGTGTTTACTGAATTATAGAATAATTTCAAAGAGAGCAATGCCACATAGAAAATAAATATCAACATATTCTCCAAGGAGATATACATCCCAAAAGATAAAAAGAAGCTTCTCATGATGCAAGACTTCAGAATATAGTTAGTGATCATGTAAGTTAGTTCTTAGGGGCTGTCTCTGTGCAATTGCCTTCAATCTTTTTTTTGCAGTGTGTTTTTTTATATGTTAAATTTTCTTTTTTTTTTGATGTTTTTCACCATTTTAAATTGTTGGCATTAATTTTTACAATGTGCTATGCTATACATTTCATTTTTCATAATTGCTAATACCGGAGATGTAAATGGTATAAAGATTTTCAGAGGGTTCTAATTTGTTTTATGTAACTTTTTGCAAATGTGACTCCATAAAAGTGCATCATCACGATGTTGACTTGGTGCGTAAACATCGTGCATGCATGCATAAATGTCACATAAGAGATATCCTTTTCATATATTTGCATTTGTGAAAGATAAAATTTCCTGAGATGTTGGCTCTTTGGTCTACATGCAGTGATGATGCAGCACTGACAGAACATGGTTTTGGATCAATCTTATCAGAGGATGTGGGTTGTTCATCAGTGTTTCAGATGACTGCAGTTACAAAGCTGGTGGACACAGTTACCAGCCACAGTGATAAACATTCATACATTTTTTTTGACCTATTTCTTTATGAATATAGTTCATCTGCTCATAACTGTTATACCTGTCTGACTGTTGTTAGTATACCTGAGTGTTTATGCTTGCCAAAATGTGTGTCATATTATTACCTATTTTATTGTGTAAAGTGGCCTATGCAATGTTCTCTTGTGTTTGTGGGTTTCTGAAATAAATCGCCTTTAAAATATAAACAGAAATCTTTTAGAGAATTTTTAAAGTCATTTTTTTCCAGAATTATATTGTTGTAGGATACTCTCCGTAGTTCCACTAAAGACAGGTGTCCTTGTCACATGGCCACAAAATATTAGGCTTACAGACAATTTGAAGGGTGAGAATAATGGAATTTACTGGACAAAAAGGGGAATAAAGGGAAATGGGGACCCTCTGCCAAGCCATGGTCCTGCTAGTGTGCTTCTTGCCTAGCAGAGTAAATCCCAGTTCCCACCTAGGAGAAGAAGAGGGGCCTGGCTCCTCACTGCTGAAAAGGTGCAAGTTCTGTGGCTCCACCCTAGTGCCTGCTCCTCCCAGTGGGCAGGCCAGTTGGAGTTTCTCTGGGGACCCCCTCCGACCTGGCTGGCTCAATAGTTTCAGGATTTTGATGTTTCAGGATTTCACGATGATGGCATTTGGGATTTTGTCTTTTGTAGTTATGTTCAGCTCCCGTTGAAGTCCTAACTTCAACAGACACATAGACACACACACAGAGGGACTACAAGCCAAAGACAGAGGCTTCAGGGGAAATCAACCTTGACACCTTGATATCAGGATTTCAACCTCCAGAACTGTGAAACAATAAATTTTTGTGGTTATGGCAGTCCTAGTAAACATATACCAGGGCAGTTTGCTTCAAATTCCATCTTGCTGAATTTTGTACTTTACATTCTACCGAATTTTGGCTCTGACTTCGAAGGCCCAGACACTGGAATTGGGGTTAAACATGAAGGGTTCTGTGTTGGAGTAAATTCCAGGGGTCAGGGTAGTGCCCAGCTGGACTTGCAAGAGAAAGTGGCCCGAGAAAAGAAAGAACTTCAGAATTCCAAATGAGAAACTTCCTGTAGCAGCTCCAGGCCCTTCTACAAAGAGCTAACAGAGATGGAACATTCTGGATTACTTTTACTCTCCTCTCTGCGGGTGAGGAAAACTCTTTCTGGCTCCAAGTTAAAAACACACAGTCTAGTACTGCAGGAACTATTAATAAGATGAGTTCTCAACTCTCTGTTCTCAATGCCCAAAGAAGCACTGGCCCCAGGGTTTGTGCCTCTCCCAGCTCCAAGACAGAATATGCATTCCTAAAAACTGCCCTATTGGTTGAAATACAAGCCATCAAATTAATCTTGATGCATCATCCATCCTTACAGTTTCTAACGGCATGCCCTGAGCAAGGTTAACATGTTCCTTGTTCCGTCTCTGTCTTGTAATATTTGTGTTCAACTTGCCCTCTTTTTGTTGCCAATGATGGATATACTGCTCTACTGCTGACAATTTTGTTGGCAGTCACTTTAGATATTTAAAACACTTAATAACAGATCATGAGTTTTTCGAAATAGGGACACTGGGAGGGAGTAATGAGTCAGGCTGTGCTCTGCCTGACATAATTTGTGAATTGCCAACTCGAGATGTATTCATTTATTATCTTTTGGGATTAATCCATTTTTCATTTGTATTATCATGTTTGAATATATATATACACACACACACACACACACACACACACACACACACAGACACACACACACACACACATATATATATATATATATATATGGAGTCTCACTCTGTTGCCTAGGCTGGAGTTTTGTGGTACAATCTCAGCTCACTGGGTTCAAGAGATTCTCCTGCCTCAGCCTTCTGAGTAGCTGGGATTACAGATGTGCATCACCACACCTGGCTAATTTTTGTATTTTTAGTAGAGACGAGGTTTCACCATCTTGGCCAGGCTGGTCTTAAACTTCCAAACTCAGGTGATCTACCCGCCTTGGCCTCCCAAAGTGCTGGGATTACAGGTGTCAGCCACCACGCCTGGCCTGAATATATTGTTTAAAGCAGCAAAATGTTACTATCTCAGTTCCATAATCCTTGTACATAAAAGAGGAATAACTTTACTTGTTCTGTCTTCTTATATGAGGAAGATATGGAGGAATAAGCCAGTTGTTTAAAAGCACTTGGTAAATGCGCTAAAATCACACTAAATATAAGTTTACTATAATTTACCAATGTGTTTTAACCCCTAGGTTCTTATGTAGTTAATGAATCATTCAGAGTTACTGGGTGCTATGATCTAAATGTTGATGTGACCTCAAAATTCATATGTTGAAACCTAACTCCCAATTCAATAGTATTAAGGGGTGGGGCCTTTTGGGAGGTGATTAAGTCATGAGGACACCACTTTCATGGGTGGGATTAATGCTCTCATAAAAGAGGTTGAAGGGAGCTGCCTTGCCTTTTTGGCCATGTAAGAACACAGAGAAAGCACCATCTGTGAGAAACAGTCCTTCACCAGATACTGAACTTGTCATCACCTTGACTTGGGACTTCCAAGGTTCCAGAACTGTGAGAAATAAATTTCTGTTATTTATTTACCCAGTCTAAGGTATTCTGTGATAGCAGGAATGGACTAACATAGTGGGTCTAGCAAAGAGTTCTCAAGGTGGGTGCTCAAATCTGGATACAAAAAGAACTAAAAACAGAAAAAAATTAATGCAGATGGCAATCAAGGAGTGAGATAGTGAAGTGAGCCTTCCATCCTACTCCAGAGAAGCAGGACAAGCTTCCTTCTGTCTGCCTGCCTCTGAATGAATTATGCTTTTGAGAGTCTTTGACCAGGGCTACTGTTACCAGAAAGGGGTCTGGATCTAGACCCCGAGAGAGGGTTTTTGGATATTGAGCAAGAAAGAATTCAAGGCAAGTCCATAGAGTAAAGCGAAAGCAAGTTTACTGGGAAAGTAAAGGTATAAAAGAAGGGCCACTCCATAGACAGGGCAGTCCCAAGGGCTGCTGGTTGCTCATTTTTATGGTTATTTCTTGATGTTCTGCTAAACAAGGGGTGGATTATTCATGCCTCCCCTTTTTAGACCATATTCAGTAACTTCCTGACATTGCCATGGTATTGGTAAACTGTCATGGTGCTGATGGGATTGTAGCAGTGAGGACGACTGGAGGTCACTCTTGTCACCATCTTGGTTTTGGTGGGTTTTGGCTGGTTTCTTTATTACAACATGTTTTATCAGCAAGGTCTTTATGACCTGTATCTTTTGCTGACTTCATATCTCATCCTGTGACTTAAAATGCCTTAACCCTCTGGGAATGCAGTTCAGTGGATTTCAGCCTCATTTTACCCAGCTCCTATTTAAGATGGAGTTTCTCTGGTTCACTGCGGTTCGACACTACCATCTGAGTTATCTGAGTGGTTAATTTTAATGAATGTTTTATCCTCAAACCTTGAAAATAGTGTCAATTATAATGCGAGAGAAACTATTTATTTTACGCATTTTTCACTTACAAAGCTTTTTCAAGTCCTGTAGTCATATGACCAGATATGTGGGTTATATGTGAGCTAAGTGTCTGAGTTTGGACTGTTGCTGAGAATACAAATTTATCCCAAGTTTATTTTTGAAGTGAAAAAGTAGATTTAAATCCACTTTCAGTAATGCAAAGATAAATTAGTGTCAGACAAATTTCTTTTTTTCTTTAAATACTTCTAGATTTTCTGAATCAATCAAGCTTCTGATTGGAGAAAACAGTTGTGAATAATTCATTTAAATGATTGCTAAAACACCATCGTGCATTTTTCTAGACATTTTTCCTTTTCCCCCCTCCCATCCTTTCTTCTCTGTCTCTTTTTCTTTCTCTCCTTTCATCTTTTTCTCTTGCCTACCTCCTTCTTTCCCCTTTCCCTCCCTCCCTTCCTTTTTTCTCTATTTCTTTCTCTTTTCTCTCTCCCTCCCTCCCTCCCTCCCTCCCTCCCTCCCGTTCTTCTTCCTCCCTCCCTTCCTCCCTCCCTCCCTCCCTCCCTCCCTCCCTCCCTCCCTCCCTTCCTTCCTTCCTTCCTTCCCTCCCTCCCTCCCTCCCTCCCTCCCTCCCTCCCTCCCTCCCTCCTTCTTTCCTTCTTTTTCTCATTTGTCATGTAGAAGGAAGAATAGAAAACAAAGGTAGTTTGTGTTTGCTTAGTTGAATCAGGAATTGGGAGATAAAAGGAAGAGCTGAGACTTAGCTCACATCTGTGAGGGAAGAATTACATTTTTAATTTTTAAATTAAAACAAGTCAAGCAAAATGGAAAGAGCAAGCAGAGTTGAGAAGAGAAAAAGATCAGGGCATTTGGTTGCCTTGAGGTGTACAGGTGTCTTGGATAGCTTACTAATACAGCATCACGTTAAACCATTGCCTTTAAATATTCTCCTTATGTTTAATTTAAAGGAGGGGTGTATACTGGTTGGGGAATAAGAGGAGGAAGGCCACCTCCTGGAGAGCCTGCTCTCTTCTCTATTAATAGAGAAATTCTGCTCAGGCCACAAAACTTGCATATTCTCTACCAAACAAGAGCCTTCCATATTTTTGACAGAGCAGAGAAGCAAACATATTTATAATTTTAGGATTCACCTCAAGAGTCCTTTTGGCTACAAATGACTTAAAGCTGTCCTTCTAAATATATGCAGTCCTCTTCTTGGAAAGTAGTATGATCAATACCATTTTCTCCATCTTAAATTTCCAGTGGAAATTTACACCGTAGTGATAGGCAGTATTCATTATAGACTGGTACTTGGGGCAGTTGTTAACCTGAGGGAGACAGAGGGTGGGAAAAAGATGGAGAACAAGCCTCTGTGGAGGACAGGACTCAGCAAAGAGAAGTTCCAAATGATTTAAAATTTGTTTTGATGTGAAAAGAGAACTAGAGAAATGTTTATCGAGAATGGTAACCATTTAAGCTTTTGGGTTTTTTTTGGGAGTTTGCTTTGCAAAAGGACCTACTATCTAATATGCTCTGGTGTTTGAAAAACAATGTGTGCTTTAAAAATGGCTGTGACTGGTCATATGATCGATAGGTCTTGAGTTATTCTGCTTCACTGTAGAATGAATAAGTCACAGAATTTGGCAATTTTCTGTTTTCCAGTGAAATGATAGGGGAGACCATAGATTGGCTTAAAGGTTTTGCAAATTAAGTTATGAATATAGTGCTATGGCAGAATTTACGTATGACATTAAAACCAGCAGTTCAAAGAGTGGAAATGATTCAGAGGATTACGTTTATGATTGTGGAAGCAACAGTCAGATGTAATAAAAAAGATGACTAAGCGTGTAAATGAGGTTTATGGAATGATGATATCCCTGGTATTGCTATACTGAACCTAGCCTTTTGGGAAATAGCATCAAGCACTCTGAGTCTTCTAAACACATTATAAACACCAGGTAATTTGCCCACCCAACTCCTACTCCACTGCCAGTAATCCAGATTGTATTTGTCATTATAGACTTCTGGGCTGGGAAATAACTTCATCTAGTGCCAGAAATGTTTGATTTCATATTGAATGAATACAGAGTTGGTTTTGCTCACTTCTAAGTTTGTGAAGTGACTTAGAGGTGAGTATATGGGTATATGAAGAAGACTCTTCCTTTTCTCAAAGCCAGAGGAAGAGGCTGCCTGCAAAGGGAGGATGCATGGTATGGTTAACCTGAAATCTTACTGTCATAATTAGGACCCACTTTATTGCCTTGGGTTTTCAGATAAGACTTATTTGGACCTTTACTCTTTCTTCCTCCAGTGCACTATTTCTGTCCCACCGCTGCCTATTCTCACTTTCTTTTGAAGACATGATTAACAGTTTCCCATCTGTTTGGTCCCTCAAAAGGCAAAGATAAAGTACAGGAGAAATATAGGGACCACAGGCAAGATCCAAAGCTGGCTGCAGTCTCTGAGACCTGAGTCCTTCCACAAAGGCTCCTGCTTCTCCTTGTTCCATACAATACATCTTTCTTCTTCATAGCAAGACACGCCCAATAAGCTCAGAAGCCCAGAGTGCAACTCGGATACAATATATTACATGTTGCATCTCTTACTTTGATATGATTTGACTCTGTGTCCCCACCCAAATCCTATCTCAAATTGTAATCCCCATGTGTAAAAGGAAGGACTTGGTGGGAGGTGATTAGACCATGGGGATGCTTCCCCCCATGCTGTCTTCTGATTGTGAGGGACTTCTCACAAGATCTGACAGTTTTATAAGCATTTTGCAGTTTCCTTTTCACATGCTCTCTCTTGCCTGCTACCATGTAAGACATGCCTCCTTAGACTTCTGCCACAACTGTAAGTTTCCTGAGGTCTCCCAAGTCATGTGGAACTGTGAGTCAATTAAACCTCTTTGCTTTATAAATTACCCAGTCTCAGGGAAGTTCTTTGTAGCAGTCTGAAAATGGACTAATACACTTTCTAACAGGACAGAGTTCTGACGATACTTCTCAGATTCACTAGTTTAGTAGAAAGATCTGCCTTGCAATGTCAGCCTTCAAGAGTCTGTATCTGAGAAGATTTTCTCAAGTAGTTTTATTGAATAGACACAAATCATGTCCTTGTGGCCTCAAGACAGTACACAGCAGTGAGGAAAGAAAATGGACTCTAGAGATGTAAAGGATATCACACATGGCTAAAGTGGCTGGGGACAGAATAAATTCTATTTTAGGTTTCAATTTCATTTTTACAAAATAAAACTAAGAATATTTTTTATCATGTGGTACAAAGTCATTTGCATCAGTTCCTTTGCCCATTTAGACTGCAGGCTCTGTTTCTCAAAACTGTAAATTCTGTATTCAGTTTAAGAAAGTGTATTTTTGATTGAGGTTAACACAGTATTTAAGTTAATGAAAAACATGCTTCCATTGCAGAGTATTTCCACTGGATTGCTGGATTCTGTACAACAATCTTTTTGTATTTTGGAAAAAAAAAAGGGATGCTGTTGTATGATCTAAATACTCCTTTTCCCTTTTATTTCACCCTTTTACCTTCATAAACTTTGTTCTTCAGGTATATTCAAATAAATGACACACTATGAATTTAGATGAAAATACTTCCTGATGGTATATATTCTTAATGTTTCATAAAATTAGAAAATGTTTTGCTTAAAGTCTGAGCCTCTTTTCAATGTAGGGAGCATGAGTTTCCACTCCTACTACCCAAATAATGCTAGAATTGTGGAGAGAATATGACTTAGCTTTTGCTGAGTGACAAGTCACCCCAAATTATTGGCTCAAAATTGCAGTCAGTTTTTCTTTCACGTGTATGGATTTCATATGAAGATAAATTAACCTAACTGGTCTCAGCTAAGTAGCTCTGCTTCAAGTTGGGTCTAGCTGGGCTTGGCTTCTTGCTTGGGCTTAGGCTGGTCAATATATGTTAATTCTGGGGTCCTGTCTGGACTGGCAGCAACTATCAGGAAAAGTTGTTCTCAAGGTACATTTCAAGAGGGTAAGCAGGAACATGGCTTAAGCTTGGAACTGGCAAACTGTTACTTCACCCATATCTCAGTGGCCAAGTGAATCACCTGGCTAAGCCTAACCACAAGGTAGGGAAACAGTGGGAGGCACTGCAAAGTCAAATGGCAAAGGCATGAAAACATGGAGGGGAAAGAATTGAGCATCAACACCCAATCCATCAGAAATTCCAGTTTATTCTCTTCTTTTTTTTGAGTCTCACTCTGTCACCCAGGCTAGCGTGCAATGGCGCAATCTTGGCTGACTGCAGCCTCTACCTCCTGCATTCAAGCAATTCTCCTGCCTCAGCCTTTCAAGTAGTTGGGACTACATGCGTATACCACCAAATATGGCTAATTTTTGTATTTTTGGTAGAGACAGGGTTTCACCATGTTGGCCAGGATGGTCTCTGACTCCCGACTTAAAGTTATAGACCCACCTTAACATCCCAAAGTGCTGGATTACAGGCATGTGCCACTGCACTGGGCGTGGTTTATTATCTTCTTTCTGCAGGTGGGAATGTTGTTATGTCATCCTCCCTTCTTCCCTGGGACAGCAAGTCAGAAAAAGTAGGCCAGCAACTGCTGTCAAAAGTGACTCGTCCTGATCTCTAGGCATAGCTTTCTGCACACAGTGATTGCCAAACTTTGGTGTATGATAAGATTACTGAAGAGATTAGTAACAATAGAGATCCTAGGTCTCATGCTCAAATGTATTACATCAGAATCACTGTGGGAACGCCAAGCCATTTATATTTTTAACAATTTCCCTAGGTGATATTGATGTTCTTCAACATTTGAGACCTGTATCACTAATGGAAGGTTAATTGAGGTGATTAGCGTATGTCTTGAATTTGATAAAACACTGGTAGTTTGGCAAGTGTGATCAATTGTATTATTGTTCAGCAAATACTACCCTTGACCATACAAGCATAGGAGGCATGTACTTCCTTGTTACATAGCTATTGGACTTGGTCATGTGATTTATTTTGGCCAGTGAAATGTAGGCAGAAGTGACCTACTTCCTCTTCAAATAAGGTTTTCAATTTGTTTAAGTCATTGGCCTTTTTCTCTTGTGTTCCTTCCCTCTGCCATGATAAAAACTTCTTTAGGTGGCTACAGCTGCATCAGCCTGTGAGAGACATTGTAAGTGTTAGACTGAGGAACAGGAAGCAAAAATACAGCCTGGAGCATAGTCACCATGGCTGCCTCAAAGATCCGTGTGTGGCAAACAAATTTCAGTTGTTATAAGCCAATGAGATTTTGGTATTGATTATGAAGCATTATTGCAGCAAAAGCTGAAAAATACATCCAATAACAACACAGCAAAACTGGGATAAAATATGGTACTCTAAATTCCTTTTCCCATATTACGCTTAGATTTCTAGATGTTTTTAATGTCTTATTTTGGGTTATCTTTAGTGTTTGTTCTAATTTGACTTAACCTGCTTGAAAATGCTAAAAAGATGGAGAAAATGGGCTTATAACAAAATTGACCAGGATCTAGAACACTCTCAGGATTGGTCTTCATTTTAAATTTTCCCCTGAAGGACTTCTGTTTTTCCCAGAGTACAAGTTTTTTCTCTTTTGCTGTTGGGTTGATTAGCAACAATAACAATGCATACTGAATAAATATTAGTATATGCTTGGTACCATCCTGAACACTTTCCATGTATGAATTCATTGAATACTCTCAACAAATCACTATGAGGTAGTGATTATTATTAACCTTACTTGCAGGATCACACATTCATAACTCAGATCCCACAGCTAGGAGGCCATAGCATTGGGAAGATGGACTTCAGAACTTGTTTCTAACTCAGATCACAGCTAGGAGGCCATAGCATTGGGAAGATGGACTTCAGAACTTGTTTCTAACTCAGATCACAGCTAGGAGGCCATAGCATTGGGAAGATGGACTTCAGAACTTGTTTCTAACTCAGATCCCACAGTTAGGAGGCCATAGCATTGGGAAGATGGACTTCAGAACTTGTTTCTAACTCAGATCACAGCTAGGAGGCCATAGCATTGGGAAGATGGACTTCAGAACTTGTTTCTAACTCAGATCCCACAGTTAGGAGGCCATAGCATTGGGAAGATGGACTTCAGAACTTGTTTCTAACTCAGATCCCACAGCTAGGAGGCCATAGCATTGGGAAGATGGACTTCAGAACTTGTTTCTAACTCAGATCCCACAGCTAGGAGGCCATAGCATTGGGAAGATGGACTTCAGAACTTGTTTCTAACTCAGATCCCATAGCTAGGAGGCCATAGCATTGGGAAGATGGACTTCAGAACTTGTTTCTAACTCAGATCACAGCTAGGAGGCCATAGCATTGGGAAGATGGACTTCAGAACTTGTTTCTAACTCAGATCCCACAGCTAGGAGGCCATAGCATTGGGAAGATGGACTTCAGACCTTGTTTCTAACTCAGATCCCACAGCTAGGAGGCCATAGCATTGGGAAGATGGACTTCAGAACTTGTTTCTAACTCAGATCACAGCTAGGAGGCCATAGCATTGGGAAGATGGACTTCAGAACTTGTTTCTAACTCAGATCACAGCTAGGAGGCCATAGCATTGGGAAGATGGACTTCAGAACTTGTTTCTAACTCAGATCACAGCTAGGAGGCCATAGCATTGGGAAGATGGACTTCAGACCTTGTTTCTAACTCAGATCACAGCTAGGAGGCCATAGCATTGGGAAGATGGACTTCAGAACTTGTTTCTAACTCAGATCCCACAGCTAGGAGGCCATAGCATTGGGAAGATAGACTTCAGAACTTGTTTCTATTGCCTCTAGAATAGTTTTTTTAAAAATGAATTTCACCCTTTTTTACTTTTGTAACTTTTAATTTTTAATTTTTATAGGTGCATAGTAGGTATATATACTTATGGGGTACATGAGATGTTTTGATACAGGCATGCGATGTGAAATAATCATATCGTGAAACAACATAAATGCTTCCATAAAAGCAGTCTAATTTTCACCTAGAACAGAAGGATTCCAGATTTCAGAAGCGAAATGTGTATTCAACACATTCTTGAGAGTAAATGACAATCTGCTGCAGCATTTGCTTCTTTATTCTTTCTTTCTCTCCGTTCTCATGGTTATGGTTTAGAATATTTTTTTCCTCCATATTCTAATTCCTTCATCAAAGAAACACAAATTATGGCTTCTCATTTCACTTTGACCCAGAAACCTGATGGTGGATTATATATTTTTTAGCAAAACACATCATTGGAATAAAAATCTGTCAAAACAACTCATGTTTATATATTCCATGAGTTCATGGCAATGAGATACAGCTTGCACAGGGAGAAATAGCAATTTAAAAATTATGTAAAATAAGAGCATATATTTCATCAGGACCTACTCTGAGGCATTTTATATATATTATCTTTATTTCTAATAAGTCTATAGGAAGTTATTATCTTCTTTTATGAAACATGTGATTAGGTCTTTATAAAGTTGCATAGTTAAGTGATAGAACCAACATTTGAACCAGGGTTTTATGATTCCAAATTCTGTTTTCCTGGGCTCCATACCTCATGGCTTCTGTTTCTTTGAAGAAAAAATACTTTCAGATTACTGAATAACCACTAGTTTTTTTGATTCGTTCCCATAATAGAGAAATCTCTGAAATGAATTTTTCCCTCTCTCCTGTATAGTAAGTCCAAGGGACCAGATAAGAACTAACAACTATATTTTCTAGTCTCTCCTGAGAATACACTATGGTTAGGTAAATGGTTAAACAGGATTTGTATATATCAGGAGAGATCTAATTCTGAAAAGAAGCTGTAAAGCTATTTATTACCTTTTTGTTTCAATCTAGGCAAATATATTACAAATCTATATAGGAAAACCTGCCCTCATCTGTTATTAATGATTAAGTAGAGGACAGATTCTTAACTGTTTTCAGTAGTGGATCTACTCATCTAATCATTTAATGTCTCTTTTCAAAATGGTGTGAAACTAGTTTGATATACTAAAAAGTGCCTATGTCTATCTGGCACTGATGACGGCTACGTCGCCAGAAGAGTATTTTTTCTTGTTTGTATATCAGATTCTCTAAAGGCATGTATTAGCAACCTAAACTCCTTTTCTAGTATTAGATGTACAGTAAGAATTGAACATACAACTTCTTTTTTTTTTTTTGAGATAGAGTTTCGCTCTTGTTACCCAGGCTGGACTGCAATGGCGCGATCTCGGCTCACCGCAACCTCCGCCTCCTGAGTTCAGGCAATTCTCCTGCCTCAGCCTCCTGAGTAGCTGGGATTACAGGCACGTGTCACCATGCCCAGCTAATTTTTTGTATCTTTAGTAGAGACGGGGTTTCACCATTTTGACCAGGATGGTCTCGATGTCTTGACCTTGTGATCCACTCGCCTCGGCCTCCCAAAGTGCTGGGATTACAGGCTTGAGCCACCGTGCCCGGCCCACAACTTCTTCAAAGAGTCTTAAATGTGTACTGCATAGGGTATTTAACAATTAAATGCAGAAAATAAATTCTGTAAATTTCTCACCAAAGCCACATATTTTCCTAAATGTTGAAAAAATGATAAATGGGAGACAGAGTAAAAAGAAATCTGCTTCATTTGAAAGCCCAGGCAAATGGGAACAAACTTAAAAGTCCAGGGTCATCAGGGAACAGCATAGGTCCTAAGTTGATACCCATCTGCAATGTTAGAAATAGATTCTCATTTAAAGTATGCATCATGCATAACCAATTTAGAATTGGGATTTTAAGGTCAAAGATGGAAGTTTATCAATAATATTAGAAAATGTAAGAGTAATGGATGTTCCTCATATTTATGTTTATTTTAAAGAGAAGAATTACATAAGCAGTTGGAAAGGTTGTTTTTTAAGAAGTGGACAATAAAGTACCCAAATGTATAAATGCAATAAAATATTTGAAGAAATATAAATAACTAAAATTTCAAATGTGTTTGTAAATTAATCTAAGTCTATTTTTTAATTTATTTACTTTTGGAATAGGGTATCTCTGTCACCCAGGCTGAAGTGAAGTGATGAGATCACAATGTCTCACCACAGTCTCAATCTCCCAGACTCGAGAGACTACAAGTGCATGCCGCCACTACTGGCTAATGTTTTTTTTTTATCTTAAGTAGAGATGAAGTTTCATCATGTTGCCCAAGCTGGTGCTGAACTCCTAGGCTCAAGTGATCCACCTGCCTTGGCCTCCCAAAGTGTTGGGATTATAGGTGTGAGCCACGGTGCCTGGCCTATAAGCCACTTTAAAAGCAACTGGACCTATAAATGGAGTAATATTTGTATGTTGAGTTGAAAAGTTCCTTAGGTGGCTACAGATGTGTCAGCCTGTGAGAGATGTTATAAGTCTTAGACTGAGGAACAGGAACGAGATATACAACTTGGAGCATAGTCACCACGGCTGCCTCACAAATCCATGTGTGACAAACAAATTTCAGTCTTACATTGGATTAGTCTTGTAAGTAAGTTTTGTAAGTCTTATATTGGATTAGTCTTGTAAGGTTAGTCTTACATTGGATTAGTCTTACAATGGATTAGTTTTACTAGTTTATAATAAATATTAATTTTGAAAACTATAGTAATTTTCTAAACAAAATCTACCTCCCTTACTATCAAAACCTAGCATTTATTAATAATATAGCAATGTTATTGTAATCTAAAGGTCTACTCTATTTTCCTTTCTGAGCATTTCAACCTGTGAAACGATTATTAGAGATTGAAGCATGCAGGAATTTTTAAAAAGGAAGGGCATATAAAAAAGGACCTGAAGATATAGCCTGCTAGAATTCTAGTAGAGTGATTATCTTTTCTCTTTAGCTTATAAAAATAAATATTTTTTAAAAGGCAAAGTTTTAGGAGAAAAAGTCATGCTTTCAATATTCTGTGCTATCCCTATTTTATAAGAATAAACTGTAGTATAGGTGGTTGATGGTAGTGTAAGTAAAGTGCTGATTTGAGTTGGGTGAAGGTAGAGAAAGAAGAAAGAGAAATAAAATCCACTGCTCCTTTAAAGTGTGGGCCTATGTGGTGATTTATTTTTCTTGAGTAAGAGCAAGTAAGATACTCAGAAACATGACACAATTTATACAATGCATGTACACATATTTATTTATGGTTTCAACTGTACCAAAAGAGAAATTATAATGGCTTTGCAAAGACCACAAATCATTTGCATACAAGTCAAAGTGTCTATTCCATGTGGCTTAGGAATATGTGTAAAGCTTCCATATGGGAAAAATATTTTCTGATACCCAAACGAATGAAAGAATCAAGCATCAAAGAACTTACTGAAAGATTTGACAAATATCAACACATATTATAAAACTTCTAATTCCAATTTTAATGTCTACACATTTTATTTTGCAATATACTTCATTGTTTTGTAATGCAGCTGTACAAAAGTTTTTGCTAAAGGCCACGAGGTTTTATATATGAATGTACTATATGTACAATGCATATATGTGTATGTATATCAGTGTTTTGCCTTCGGGTTGCATATTTGACTACATGCCCCACTGATGTACTCTTGCTCTTAGAAACTAAAGAGATGCCTGCTCTTTTGACGTAAATGCCAAACCCTCAGAATAATGATTATATATTTCATGTATACAGTTCATTTCTTCCAAAGCGTTCATTTTAAATTAATTCCACATTGAAGTGAGTGATCGTGGCTGACAGTGCTCGGTTAGACTGGCTTTGTCTTAACGTCCTCGATGACAAGAACAAAAAAGGCAGAGAGGGACAACAAAAACAGCAACAAAAAGAAACCCATCCCAAGTACCCAACATTGCATTAAAATTAGGGTTGTCACATAATGTTGAACTAGTCTGTTCTTGCCAATGGGCCATGTGATGGGATGGATACTTGAGGTCCATATATCATTGCCGCAGAGACCCTTCTGTCCATGTGCTGCACTGCAAAAGTCCCAAACCATGGCCCACAGGCTGGATTTGGCCCATCACCGTGTTTCATTTGGCTGGTACAATGTTTAAAATTTTTCTGAGCCAACATTTTGAAATTGGATGCTCTCACATAAAAATCCAGATTTCTGGCATCTCTCAAAAAATTAGGAGATCTGGGAACACTGGACTCCCATTACCGCACTGCAGTCCCAGGCTGGCTGGATAGCTGCTGCCCTCTTTAGACAGGCATGTGTCCTCCATGATCCCTACTTATGTCTGCAACTTCACTACACTTCTCATTGCACTTGCTCATTTATCTTTAAGTAGAAAATTATGCCTTTCTTCTAAAAGTGTCTTCATCAAAATATGAAAAGAGCATGGTAGAGTTATATCTTTACATCAGATTATTCTTTGTCTATTCTCTTCTCATTTTTTCACTCATCCATTGAGAGATTATTTTTCTCCCTTATCTCCCACTGAAGTTGAAACAAACATTTAAGAAACCATGGATCAGAGCTGGAGGTGGCAGAAGGTTCTCAGAGGTATGCTTTCTCTCATAGGGAGCAGGTAAGATTGGGCTTGGGGAAAGTGAGACAGGAGGGGAGAATGGAGAAACAGATAAGAGAGTATGTCGGTGTATTTCTCTGTTCTCATGCTGCGAATAAAGACATATCTGAGACAGGGTAATTTCTATAAAGGAAAGAGGTTTAATTGATTCACAATTCCATAAGGCTGGCGAGGCCTCAGGAGACTTACAATCATAGTGGAAGGGAAAGCAAGCACGTCCTTCTTCACATCATGGCAAGAAGGAGAAGTGCTGAGATAAAGAGGGAAAAGCCCCATATAAAATAATCAGATCTCATGAGGACTCACTCACTATTATGAGAACAGCAACATGGGGGTAACCGTCCCCATGATCCAATGACCTCACTCTGGGTTCCTCCCATGACACATGGGAATTATGGGAACTGCAGTTCAAGACGAGGTTTGGGTAGAGGCACAGCCAAACCATGTCAGTCGGTATTTTGTTCTTAACTTTGAAGGCACCCTTCTATGATTGGCTTCATGGTGCTTGGGCCTAGACTCTGAAAGCCACCTTTTTGCTTTGTGAAATGCTTCCTGTTAGACTCTGCCAGCAGAGGGAGAAAGAGGGAGATGGCGTGGCAGGAGGCAGGTGACAAACTTTCTCCTTCCAGTTGGTTCCTGTGAGAGCAAAAGTCTATCGGGGCATCAGCAACATTTCTTCAGCTTGACAGCAGCAAATCTTTCGGGATATAACAGCTGAGTACAGGTTGTAGTGTACAGTTTACACCTAACAGCATGACCCTCTCCCACCCACCCTCCTTTCCCTTTCAGAGATCTGCTCCAGCTTTATGGGCCTCTTCCCCAACCTTCTAAGTTTAATACTCTGGACTCCTTATTTTCTCCCCTCTGTTCTAGAGAAGGGAGTTGCTTCCCACTGTTGCCACTTTTGTGATGCCTTAGAGTCTCCCTTTTTCTCTAGTTAACAAAACATATACTTATTAACAGTTATTTATGGTACTTTCTCACTGTTCAAATAGCTTCTTCCTGACGGCATTCTAACTGAGAGAGAATGGGTTGATTTTACTTGTGCTGTTCAATATGGTAGTTCTACTTACTTTGGTTACTTAGATATGAATGTATTTAATTAAATATAAATAAAATATGAAAACTGTTTCTCAGTTAAACTTGTCACATTTCAAGCACTCAATAGCTGCACGTGGCTACTGGCTACTGTCTTGGACAGTTGAGATACAGAACATTTCTGTCATCACATAAAGTTCCATCAGAGAGTACTGGAATAGAGGAATGAGGAGTTTTGAAAGTGGAAAGGAAACATGAGTAAAAAAACTTCATTAGAACCAGGAAATGAAATAGGAGATTCAGGACGAGCTTCCTCGAGAAAAGAGAACACACACACACACACACACACACACACACACACACACAAAATACGTTATTGTCATTGTTAATGTTAAGACAAATTCAGCAAAACCTAGCGTTCTTAGTCATTAGCATAATCACAAAATTGAAAAATACAGAGTCTCTGATCACAATGCAGTTAAGTTCAAATCCCATATTTTTAAAAATTAATGATATGATGATAAAATTATAGTGAAATATTGCATTAATATTTATAAATAAAGTGGCCCTTAGAGGAACATTTACAGCCTTAACTAAATATTTCAGAAAAGGTGAAGGTAAGATTAGAAATTTAAGTGTCCATCTCAAGAAGTTAGAAAAAGAACAGAAAGTAAAAAACAAAGATGGTAGAAAGGTCAAAAATCAGAAAGACAACATAAATTAGTTAGACATCAAAGACAGAAGAAAAGACAAACAAAACCAATAATTAGTTATTTTGAAGGATTAATAAAGTTGGTAAGCTCCTAGAGAGAATGATGAGGAAAATAGAGAAGGCACAAATATTGTCAGTAAATAACCATAGAACCAATAGACATTAGAAAGATAAGATATTTTGAACAACCCAAGATCAGTTAGCTTGGAAATTTAGAAGAAATGGACTTATTTCTAGAAAAAAATTTACCAAAGTGACCCTAAAAAAGTGGAATATATAAGTGGTTCCTTAAGTGTTCATATTTAAATACTTTGTTCAAAGATCACTTCAGGCTCACATAGCTTCACTATTGAGTTCTGTACCATTTTTAAAAAAAGACTTATGGGAGGCTGAGGTGGGTGGATCACGAGGTCAAGAGATTGAGAACATCCTGGTCAACATGGTGAAACCCCGTCTCTGCTAAAAATGCAAAAAAAATTAGCTGGTCATGGTGGTGTGTGCCTGTAGTCCCAGCTACTCAGGAGGCGGAGGCAGAAGAATTGCCTGAACCCAGGAGGTGGAGGTTGCGGTGAGCTGAGGTCGTGCCATTGCACTCCAGCCTGGGTAACAAGAGTGAAACTCCGTCTCAGAAAAAAAAAAAAAAAAAAAAAAAAAGACTTAGTGGCAGTTATTTACAAATTCTTTCAAGAACAGTAACAGGGAGTTAATTTTTGTATAAGGTATAAGGAAGGGGTCCAGTTTCAGCTTTCTGCACGTGGTTGGCCAGTTTTCCCAACACCATTGATTAAACAGGGAATCCTTTCCCCATTGCTTATTTTTGTTAGGTTTATCAAAGATCAGATGGTTTTAGGTGTGTGGTGTTACTGCTGAGGCCTCTGCTCTGTTTCATTGGTATATATCTCTGTTTGGGTACCAGTACTATGCTGTTTTGATTACTGTAGCCTAAAGTATAGTTTGAAGTCAGATAGCATGATGCCTCCAGCTTTGTTCTTTTTGCTTAGGATTGTCTTGGCTATGTGGGCTCTTTTTTGGTTCCATATGAAGTTTAAGGTGTTTTTTTCCAGTTCTTTGAAGAAGGTCAATGGTAGCTTGATGGGGTGGAATTGAATCTATAAATTACTTTGGGCAGTATGGCCATTTTCATGATGTTGATTCTTCCTAACCATGAGTATGAAGTGTTTTTCCATCTGTTTGTGTCCTCTCTTGTTTCCTTGAACAGTGGTTTGTAGTTCTCCTTGAAGAATATCCTTGTCGTCTGCAAATAGAGACAATTCGACTTCCTGCTTTCCTAACTGAATACTCTTTATTTCTTTTTCTTGCCTGATTGCTCTGGCTAGAACTTCCAATACTATATTGAATAGGAGTGGTTAGAGAGGGCATCCTTGTCTAGTGCCAGATTTCAAAGGGAATGCTTCCGGTTTTTGCCCATTCAGTATGATATTGGCTATGGGTTTGTTGTAAGATCAGAGCAGAACTGAAGGATCTAGAGACACAAAAAACCCTTCAAAAATCAATAAATCCAGGAGATGTTTTTCAAAAAATATCAACAAAATAGACTGCTAGCCAGATTAATAACAAAGAAAAGAGAGAAGAATCAAATAGATGCAATAAAAAACGATAAAGGGGAAATCACCACAGATTCCACAGAAATACAAACCATCATCAGAGATTATTACAAACACCTCTATGCACATAAACCAGTAAACCTGGAAGAAATGGATAAATTCCTGGACACTTGCACTCTATCAAGCCTAAACCAGGAAGAAGTTGAAACCCTGAATAGACAAATAACAAGGGCTGAAGTTGAAGCAGCAATTAATAGCCTACCAACCAAAAAAAGCCCAGGTCCAGATGCGTTCACAGCTGAATTCTATCAGACATACAAAGAGGAGCTGCTACCACTCCTTCTGAAACTATTCCAAACAATCCAAAAAGAGTGTATCCTTCCCAAATTATTTTATGAGACCAACATCATCTTGATACAAAAACCTGGCAGAGACTCAATAAAAAAAGAAAACTTCAGGCCAATATCCATGATGAACATAGATGTGAAAATCTTTGATAAAATACTGGCAAGCTGATTGCAATAGCACATCAAAAAGCTTATCCACCATGATCAAGTAGAATTCATCCTGGGGATGGAAGGCTTGTTCAACATACACAAGTCTATAAACATAATCCACCATATAATTAGAACCAAAGACAAAAACCATATGATTATCTCGATAGATGAAGAGAAAGCCTTTGACAAAATGCAACAGCGCTTTAGGCTAAAAACTCTCAATAAACTAGGAATTGGTGGAACATATCTCAAAATAATAAAAGCTATTTATGAGAAAATTTTTGATTGAAAATTCTTAGTATGGGTAGAAGTTTATATTGAAAAAAATTCACAATCAGATAAAGAGGAGTTACCCTAAATTCTGCAGCTAGCTTTTTATGTAAAGTAAAATAGTAAGAACTTTCCCTTTGAGATTAGGAACAAGTAAAGTTTGCCCAATTTACTGTTCAATGTGTTAGTGGAAGTTTTTATCATTTCCAGAAGGCAATGAAAAGAAGCAAAAGCTATAAAGATGAACAAAATTGTGATTATTCACAGATGATATTAAGTTTTAGGTAGAAAAGTCCAAGAATCAATTGATAAATTAGGAGACTTGATTTGTGAGTTTAGGAAAGTCATTGTATTTCAGTTTAATCAGTTTTATTTTACACTGTAGAAAAAAAGAAAGATTAAAATGAAAAATAATACCATTTTCAATAATATAAAATATTGAATATCAGGGAAAAAGTCTATTGAAATTTGGACAAAACCTCCATACAGAAAACTACAACACATTATTGAGAAAAATGTAAAAAGGATCTAATAAATAGAAAGCTATAATCTCTTCAATATTTCAATCCTCCCCAAATTGATTTAGGTTCAGTGCCATCTTAATCAAAATCCTAGCACTTTTTATGTGCTTGCACATATGTGTGTGTAAATATACTGTTAGGATAATTCTAAAGTTTATGTGAAAGGCAGAAGACCAGAGATAGTCCAGGCAATACTGAAGATGAATAACTAGGTGAGAGGACTTACCTTATCTAATATTGAGATGCTTATTTAGTGGATTGTGAAAAATAATGTTATCCTGTGGGCTAAGCATGAGATGTCTCATTACCTATTTCTCTTTTGTTAGAAATATACCCCAGATCTTCACATCCAACTCATTTTAGTTATTCATTATATTGCAATGTTGAATCCAGGGTATATGAATATGGAAAATAATTCCATACTCAAATAGTTCTCTTTGGTTTCTGCCTTTCCTCTTGAACAGAAAATGTGGCAATGAGCTTCTTCACTTCTTTTGGCACTTTTAAAATGCCTGGGTCAAAGATAGAGGTGCTAAACAATGAGAAAATGGCAAATGCTGGCTAAATAGTTATCAAAATTCTGAATTAATAAAAATATTTTGAACATTTCAGATTGATGAACTTAATTATCCATTTGGAACAAAATGCTCTGATTAATTAAAAGATATCTTTTGAACTCTTTGAGAAAGCTGAAGCACTTGCAGTGGGTTATTATTATGTCACATAGAACAAGGCTTTTCAAATTTTCCATATTTCTTTATTGAATAAAGCTTCTAGGCTGACTAGGAAAATGTATAGTAGAAACTAGTTTATCAGACAGATGTTATCCTGTGGGCTAAGTATGAGATGTCTCATTACCTATTTCTCTTTTTTTAGAAATATACCCCATTATGTTATGTTATAGAGAGAATATCTTTGTGGACAGAAATAAAAATGTCAGGATAATATATGCAGGAGAATTTGTAAATTTTTGAATCACAGTTTGTAAATTAATATTTTTGACTGTCGGGACAGCTGGTTACATGCAGCAAATGTTTGAGATTATACCTACTTGACACTGCTGGTAGGCGTAGAAAACAAAGAGTTAACATAGGCTTTGGAACTTTAGCTAATATATTGGATAGCAGAATCGAGATCAGACTCAGGTGAAATAAGTGACCAGGTTTAACAAGGTGAAATGTAACAGCAATTAATGTATAGTGCTTCAGTCAGTCTAAAGATCAACTGCACAATATGCAGCAGACATGATGTCCCTTAACATCAATTTACGTGAAATGGACAAGAGGTTTCTGTCAGTCATGAGCTTGGGACAAGTTGGCAATATAATATGCTTTCTTAAAATCTAATTGAATTTTCAGCAACTGGCTCCTATGGATTGGTAAATATGACATTAAAATCATGGTGGTATAACACCGAAGTCATATTGGTTTCATGTAATTTGTTTTTAGGCAAAAGGAGTCAGAAGAGCAGGACCAGATTTACAACCTCTTTCAGGCAGAACAAAGATCTTCAATATGGCAATTGCACCAGCAGAAATCCTTTCAGCTCTATTGTAGGGCAATTTAAAATAAGCACCTAGGCTTCAGGTTAACTTGAAGCGGGTTGTACTTATTCCTCTGACCACCTCATCGGGAGCCGCACTGAATCAGAACTCTATTCTCTGCATTTTCTTAAGGCCCATAAGCCAACTTTCCCACTCTATTGGTTTTGGGCATTTCTAATATCCTTTGAAGTAGTCTTCAGTCAAACTGAGCTACTGGAACTCTAGAGGTTCCAGTTATTCTTTTACTAGTACTCCAGTTACAAAGTTGTTTGGGTTTTGGATAGTATGCCTTTAATGTTCTTTTTTTTAGGTCCTATTACTTTGGTGAGAGCCAACTACCACACAGAGATTAGTTGAGATCTGTCCCTACAACCTATATTTGGCATGCAACCTATATTTGAGTTTTGGAGTCATAAACATACTTTTAGGCATCCCACAACTTCTAGGATTTTTGCACACATAGCAAGAAATGGCTTGTCTTAATTCATAGAACTACGATTCAAAAGTCCATGTCCCCGTTTATTCAAAATTTGAGGTATTTTAAGCATTAATTTAATTCATCTGCATTTTTCTTTTTGCCTTTTTCCTCTCAATATACATGTCATACAGTTAATAGCCCTAGGGTAAAGAGCTGTTTCAATCCAAGTCTATCTAGGAAGCTTGGCCTAAGATAACATTATTTATGGTTAAAAAAGATAATTGTTGTGTTAAGTTATTTGTCCTGGTTGGCAGCCTTAAAGGTTTGGGTTGCTGGCTGCTTTTTGGGTATTATATCATAAGTATGGATGAGTTGAAGTACAAACATTAAAAAAAAACTCTAGTATGCTTTGTCCAAACAAAAGAATAACCATCCAAGTTATGAAGTGATGCATCTCAAGTATTCTGACTTCCAGAGGTTTTTTGTTTTGTCCTTTCTCTGCAGTTAGGATTTCCATTGTGTTGTTGTAGTCTGCCAATGTCAACCAATTCGTGTTTTCTGGTGGGGTAATTGAGTTGAGACTTTTCTCCTTTGACATGAAGTCAGAGTATTAAAGTTACAAACTGTTGGATTAGATCTTCATAGTAGGGAAAGCTAATTCCTTTCTGAAGTCACCATTGACATAATTAAGGTACAAGAGGGCTGTTGCCCTTTTGGATATAGAGTAAATTTCCTATTATTTAGGAGCTGATCAGGCAACTTGGATTTAATTCAGTTTTTGACCTTTCCTTTTCTCAGGGTTTGCTGCTAACTCTTGACTATTTAATCACTCTTCTGTATCTTTATACAGATCTGTTTACCTAAGCAGGATCAAGAAACTGATCATTTAAATTAGGAAATTTCAGTTGATGTTTGTTTTAGGAAGTTTATGCAATAGAAAAATAGTTGGGTATGAAAACAATTTAATATAACATTGAGAAAACATGGATTTAATATACTGCCTGATAAAAAGTGATCAGCAAGAAGCATCACTCTATTCATGCCACTTAAGTGGATATTGATAAAAGCTAGTACTTGTGCACTTACTATAAAACAGAATTCTCACAAATATTATTGTAAGTGTTTACAGTAGTCTTAGAAGGTAGGTGTTTTTCATTTTTCTCTTGAAGCAATGAAGAATCAGAGAGTTATGTAATTTATCAAAGTTACCCAATGGTTAAGTAAAAGAGCTAACATTTGAACCTTGGTCTTTCTGACACTTAATTCTTTGTACCGTGTCGCCTTTGGTTGACAGGCTTTCTTGAACTTGCCAGGGGTAAATGACTTTTCCCTCTGTAGTTAAGAGATACCTCAGCCATCATCTTCTAAACCTTCATGGCTGTATCCTCTATTTGCATAGCCTGAATTTGTATATTTTTTTCATTTTTCTCATAATGCTGACTTTATTTTCCTGACAACTCAGTTGCATATTTGAAGTGTGACTTTTCATACATTTAAATAGATTTTAACCATGCACAAATTTTATATTTTGGTTTAGGGTGAGAAGTAAGATAGGATACGTACACATGAGAAAGTAGAAGCAATCTCAAGTTGAAAGAATTGAGAGTTGGCAAAAGTCCTACTAATTGTAATTATTTCTTATATAAATGCAGGTATTTTATAGAGTAGAAATAGCATTTAATTTTATTTCATTCAGTAAACAGTTATTGAGTATCCACTATATAAATAAATACCTGAGTTGGGTGTTTTGGGGAATATCAGAGAGCTACTACTGACTTGGAGTACATCATGAGTCAGATGCTAATATCTTTAATGCACACCACAGTCCTGTGAAGTAGATATTATTACCCTTATCTTACAGTCGGGAAATTCAAACCTAGAGCGAAGAAGAAACCACTGTGTGACCTCTGCCAGGTTTCTTATTCTCTCTAGGTTTGAATACTTGGACTACTATCCTGATTTGTCTGACTTCAAATTTCCAAGGTTCTGCCCACTAGTCTGAGCTACTTCCTGCCCTCAAAGAGTTTTTAATTCAATTGAGATGGATTTGGAAAAGAAAATATATTTCCTATTCTCCTGGATGAATTCGAATGGATTTTTAAAACTACTTAGAGTCAGATTTATTTTTTTCTTATTGATAGCAAATTTTTATGCATTTAGACACTATCACAGTTACAACAATTGCCTCAGGCAGCAAACCACATAGTTTTCATTTGTTCATTTTTTGCTCTATACTAGTTTGTTCAAAACAAATTCAAAATAGAAATCTTATTGTATTCATTGAAATTAGTGAAAAATGAAATAGACAAACAGAGGAAGGGAGGGACTTGAGTAGTTTCTAACAGTAGAACATTTTGTCATAATATTTTAATAGAAAAAGAGAAGTATTTTAAAGGCATATTAGGCTCAAAATGTGCCTTGAGAACACATGTAAGTTTTCTATAATACTTGTCTATTGACGTGAAATTTTTCTGGTAAGTATTTGCTTTCAAAGCGAATTTGTCTCCAGATGAGTTTACTAAAGATGGATATTTAAGCAGCATGAGGTGAGTGGTGAGAGTGGAAGACAGTGTTTTCAGCAAGTGCATGTCTCTCACATACCTGGTCAAAACAGAAATTCAAGTAAGCATTTGGAAGTTGGATTCCATATTCAGCATTTCGTATCCTTGGCATAAGGAATTCTAGGCAGCCAAGCTTCTGTTTTTAGGTATCTAGAATAATTCTATTGCAAAGAACAGCTGACTTAATGTATTAACCTACTGTGCAGAACCGCGTTTCTAAAATTGGGCACTTTATGCTAAAACTATGAATTCCAAGCAGATTTCACTGACTTGTTTCAATAAGTCTGAACCTGTAGCCAGGTTTTTGTTTGGACAGCACTGAAAATAGGACGTTAAGAGAAATACATTAACATGTATGTTTTATTTTTTCCTAAACTGAGAAACTTTGTTCCGGCAAGTTCCACTGGAGAGAACATCTGCTCAGAAACTATTCTTATGCTTTCCTTGACTTGGGTGCTGGTGAAAAATAAATTCATGGATTTTTGTGCCTTTTCTACCACCATAAAAAGGATATTTACTTGTGAAAGGTTATCCTTTAGTCTCCTTCCCTTCCAAAGTGAGTAGCTAAGCAGAGAAAGAAAGTGCTAGAGATAACCTTGAAAGCTATCAAAGACTTACACGTCTTTTAGAGTCTGTGCAGGCAGACAATATACGCGGTTGCACAACTGTGCTGTTTTTTTTTTTTTTGAGACGGAGTTTCGCTCTTGTTATCCAGGCTGGAGTGCAATGGCGCAATCTTGGCTCATGGCAACCTCCGCCTCCTGGGTTCAAGCAATTCTCCTGCCCCAGCTTCCTGAGTAGCTGGTATTACAGGCACGTGCCACTGTGCCCAGCTAATCTTTTGCATTTTTAGTAGAGATGGGGTTTGATCATGTTGACCAGGATGATCTCGATCTCTTGACCTCGTGATCCATCTGCCTCGGCCTCCCAAAGTGCTGGGATTACAGGCTTGAGCCACCGCGCCCGGCCAACTGTGCTGTTTTTAAAAGTAATAAATTAATGGCCTATAAGGATATGGCTCAGGATCCATAACTTACTAAATGCTCTTTCATTGTAAGGACGTGTTCTGATTGGCCTTCAAGAACACAGTGAGGCCAGTGCAGTGTTCTGTGACTCAAATCCACGTGTTTTCTCAGATCTTCCTCTTCATGGTTGCTGTATTTTCTGCCCATTTGATAATTGTCACATCATTTTTGTTAGTGACTTTCAAATACTGTTGGTTAACAATAATTCCAGTTGGTAAACACTGTTTGCATGTAGGTTAGTGTTTGAAGTTGTTTTATTTCATTAGTCTTTTTAACTTAAAGCTAATGACTTCAAGGGATAAAAATAAACTAGTTTATAGTTTTTTCTTTTGCTAATCATAGAGCCAGATACATTTTTCATGATCATTTAGGCTTACATAATTTCCCAATAATATCTGATTTTGTTGCGTTTATGTGCATTAGACCTAGTCCAGGTGACAATTGAGATTTTGAAACTCCTTATAGTACAACTGAACTAACACAAAGCCGTGCATATATCAAGTGTCCAAGATTGTTATGGAAGCAGATATGCTTTCATTTATTTATTCATGTGGACAGCTGAGACAGGAAACAAACAAGAAACTTGTCAGATGTTAAGAAATGTTGCACAGAAGTGCTACACAGTTGACTGAGAAGCTATGGGTGATTGAGGGAAGTCCCTGTAAGGATGTTTCCTTTTAAAACAAGATCTGAATGGAAAGAAGGCAATAGCCACTAAAATATTAGAAGGATGAGCCTTCAAGGTGGGTTGAATAGCTAGGGCAAAGATCATTAATTTGGGAACAAGGGTGGTGTGTTCCAGGAATAGAAAGGCAGATCAATTTAGCTGGAGTCTAGTGCATAAAAGAGTGGATGGACATGGGTCCGAGGAGTTTGAAGGGAGAGATCTTGCATGGCTTTGGTAACCACAGTAAGCCCTTAGGGTTTTCTTCTGAGCATGGTGGAAGACGTTGGAGAATGTTAAACAAGCACTATTGATGCAGGACAGACAAGCCCCAAAACTGGGATTTAGCCTTGGAGGGTTTTTGCCTTTACCCAGGAAATAATTTAAGGATGAGTCAGTGGTGTTACACAGCCATCTTTTAGTGACCAGTACTGCTCCTTGTGGAGCAGGGCTAACTCATGGGCAGTGTGTCCAGAGTTGGCAATGTATGGACTCTTGACAACTCTCTTTACAGTCACACCCACTTTCAATCACATGCAAATTAAGGGGCAGGTTAATGCAAATTGAGGGATGGGTTATTTAGAACTTTCTAGAAAAGGAACAGTAACTTTTGGGTCAATGCCATGGGGAGGGTTGGTAACTTCCAGATAACGGCTTGGCATTTGCAAGCTGTCATGGCACTGGTGGGCATGTCTTATGCTAATGAGCAATGAGGGCAGCTAGGGATCACTTTCTTGGCCTTCTGCTGGTTTCTGCTGATTTTTTCATTACATCCCCTCGAGATTGGAAAATAAATGCTGTAGTCTCTTATCTCTTATCTCAGTATAATCTGGTTTACGTTTTCAGAAGGCTATTCTAGCTTCTGTGGAAAGTATATATTTTAGAGGCAGCAGTAGGGAAACCAGACAGAAGAACATTCAGGTGAGAGAATAATTGTGGTGATTGTGATTAGGGTGATACTACAGAAATGTGGCAAAATGGAGGAATTTGGGGTGCTATGAATGTTGAATTTCTTTGATTTTGTGATTAAAAATGCATAGTCAGTACCAAAGGGAATGGAATATCTTCAAGGACTGTCATGTGGTTGGTATGTTGGGCTCTGGAAATTTTAGTCATAACTTGGCTAGATTATATTTGGTACATAATTTGACATTAGTGTGCCTTTATGTTCACAAATATATTAGAAGTATGCTACTAGAAATTGTGAGGGAAGAATAAAGTGATTATATATAATGTTATTTTTCAGAGTTTAGGTAAATTTATATATATATTCTATCACTTGAGATTCTTTTGGCTGCCAATAGCCGAAAACCTCAACTCAGATGAAAATAAACAATAATGATACTTATTTTCTTTTATTTCTGGTAGTCCAAAGGGTAAAGTGGGTTTCAGGTGGAATGAGCAGTAACTCAATGAAGTCCTCAAGAATCTAGGTTATTTCTCTATTTCTGCTCTGCCATTCTTAATTCTAAAATGGGTTCTCTTCATGGGAGCAAGATGGCTCTCTGTGACAGCTGGGACTTCATGCATCCTTGTTCATGTCCAGCAGGAAAGAAAGACAGAAAAGGAAGGAAGAAAGGAAAGAAGGGAGGGAGGGATTAAAGAAAGAAAAGGAAGAAAATATAAGCCCTTCTTTCCAATCTGATTGGGTCAACTTAGGTCATAGGTTCATCCTGCTATTGGTTTCCTGGGCAATTACATGCCCAAAATTGGCTTAGGCTAATCAGGATTTACCCAGTGAAGAGGGGAGAAATAAATCAACACTCTGAAAGGAAAAAGGGAAGAAATGTTAGGTAGGTGATCAACAGTATCATAAAAATTACCTAACTTTTCTTATGTTTTAGTAAAGTCAGCAACCACTGTTTGTGTTTTAAGATCTTAGGGCACTAAAAATATGGTGTGAATAATTCTGAAAATAAAAGCTTTACCTCCATAGGAAAAAATGTAATGAAGCAACTTCAGAAACACTATTCAAATCAAATCCAAAGACCTTAAATCACAGAAATGTGGTAATTTAATTTTCTACTCCACGCTTAGAGGAAAATTTATAAGACAGGTATAATGTGGTATGTTGTGGACTGCTGGAATTTGAACAAGTTGTCTTACTTGATTTTTTCATTTTGATATGTTTTTTCTTCCCATCCCCACCTACTCCTTTTATTTAAATTTCTATTAAACTTTTCTCTTTTGCAAATTAATGGCATACTAATAGCATGGCATATTTTATTTTCTATTTCTCTGTAATGACATTAACAGAGATTCTCTGAGGTGGTTGATATAGAGAGATTCCAAGGAAAACAAGGTATTTTGAAAGCGGATGGTACGACCTTCATGATAATGCCCTATGCAAGATATTTATCAATTTGGTAATTATACAGAGGAGACAAAAATGAAAGCATTCTTGCCATAGGTATTAGTTTTGATTAAACTCAAACTGCAACTTATAATTAGAAATCCATAAACACCGATTTATTCAAGTGACAATGTTTAGAAGCTAAATACTACTACTTTATTCTGTTTTATTTCTCTTCTGTTCCAAATACCCCCTTTTTGATAAACTACTTTCACATTTATTTCCATAAAAGCCTTGATTCAGCTGAACAATAAGCAGAATATTTTTTATAGTTTTTCTTCTAAATCACACTTCTGGTAGGTTCTTCTTATGGCTTAGTTCAAAAGTACAGTGATTTATTAAATTGCTGCATTCTTTATCCATAATTTACATGGAGTCTGGGGGGAAAAGGAATACTTCTCACTGTGAAGTAGGTCTTTATTATGTTTTAAAGTGACTGGTATTTGACAGCTGGCAAAGATTTTGTTGGAGCAGAAAACTATGTACTTTGACCAGCACAATTTATACTTACTGTCAGAATAGCAATGTAGCCCTAACTATCTTCCTGAATAGGATTTTCTTGGTCCATAGAAATAGCAATTACACAATGCCAACTCCAGTCTACTCTGCTTTTGACAGTATTATTGATATTCCTGATTTCTTGCTTCTTCTCATTCAATAACTTCTGACATAATATTCTCTCCTAATTCCCCCCTAACACTCTGTACCTCATCTTTTTGTCCTTTGATGGTTTGTTTTTATCCTCTCACCATTTAACTGAAATCATCCCCTAAAGTTCTCTTCTACGTATCTTTCATAGCCTCTTCACAACTGTCTGTTTGCTCAAGCTCCTTTCAGCTTCTGAGTTAACATCATTCACCCCTATGGATTCAACTCCTACGCTGAGGACTTCCAAATCCACATCTTTACCTCTTTCTTCTCAAGAATAGACTTCAACTCTGAATAGTTGGCTGGACATCCCTCTCTAATATTCCACAGATGTCTAACTCTCCAGGTATGATCTCACCTGAACTCATCCCACACAATTGCTCCCCTAGATGTTGGCTATAGTACCTATAGCCAACCTATAGTTCCATTCCCCCATTGTCCAGTTTGGAAACCATAAAGTTTCTGACTCCTTTCCTCTCTCATCCTATATCTAACTGGTCACTTCACACATTATGGTTCCACCTGACTGTCTCTTAATTCTCTCTATTCCTTTCCATGACCAATACCACTCTGCAGATTCTGCCCCCAATATTAAATGAACCATGGCAATATTTTTTATCCGAATTCGCTGCCTCTTTACGCTTCAATCCATTTCCCACATTCATCCATTTCAATATTTCTCTTGATTTCCCATTCTCTGAAGAATAAAGTCTAGACTTTCAAATGTTCTTTATAGCCTCTCGACATTGCTTTCCAACCTCATTCCCATGCATGTATTTGAATTACTTGTTTCCAAACATGCCATGTAGTTTCATACTTTAAGTTTTTGTTATTTTAAATAAACTAAGTAAAATTTTATTATTTTATTATTTTGCTTTTCCTCAAGCTGTTTCCTCTGCCCTTGATTTTCTTCTCTACTTCCTTCAAATTCTTATTGCCCCTGAACCTTAGTATTTGTTGATCCCTTGGCCTGAAATGATATTTCCTTAGTGCTTAGTAGGACAAGCTCCTTCTCTTTGTAGATTCCAAATGAAATGTTAGCACCTTTGAGAAGCTTTCCTAATTATTCCAAAGGAGACCCTCTCCCAGCGGTTATCCCATATCCCAGCATAACATTTATCCACTTCCAATTTACTCATCACTTTCAGAAAAGCTCCTGTTCATGTAGTTGTTTATTTCTGCCTCCTGAACTAGAATATACTCTACTTGTGGGAAAGGACTTTGTCTTATTTATTACTTCTTCCCATTTCCTAAAACAGTGTCTGTCACAATGTAGCTGCTCAGTGAATATCGTTAAATGAATAAACAAATAAGAGTTTGTTCACTGAGGTGATATGTTTTGGTTCTTTGGTGTACCCTATGCTTATTCCTGAATCAGGTCAGACAGGAGCCCCCTTTGTACCCTCATTATTTCCTTCTAGATGGGTTTAATTTTTGTGAAGATTCTATTCTACTTATGAGCTTTCTCTTTTAATTTATTTAAATGACATCACTTTAAGGAAAAAGGGGAAAAGCAAAAATGTTTATACTGCCCTGGAGACAGAGCCAGATTCAATCCGTCTGGTTGTACTCAGCTCTCCTGTTTTACTGTGGTGTAGAGAAGAAAACGTAGTATGTTTGGGAAATCCATGAATTCAGAGACAAGAGACCTGAGTTTTACTTCTTGCTTCACCACTGACATACTTCTTTATGGTGAGTAGGTTCTTTAATGTCTGTGGATCTCAGAATTACAATGTAGAATGAACTAAATGCTCTCAAAAGTCTCTTCTGCTGCTACAGTTCTGGGCTTCTTTGACTCATCAACCTAATTCAATTATTTATGTAACAAACCTTCCCTGAATTCCTTCCTTAACTTGGTGAGAGGCACCAAGTTAAATGCTAGAGACACAATCAATAATGGGCAAAGCAGACTTGGTTTCTATCCTCAGGGATCTTACAGATTAGTGACAAGGACAGATATTTATAGATGATCACACAGCTCTACTCCCAGGAAAAAAACAGGCATTTCTATAGGCCAGAAAACTGCATACTTAACCTACTTTTTGTCAAAGAAACACCTCTGGTGCAACTATTAGGTTTAACTCTCAGGATTTTCCCAGTGGAAAGTGAGTCAAATGTTTTATTTCAAAAAAATATTTATATACAGAAAGTTTGAAGGAGCAATCTGAGCATGTTAGTAATGTCCAAATGGAATAGATTATTTTCAAGCTCCTGTCATAATTTTTCAAGTTCCCAACATTTTTCAGGGACTTTTGCATGGGACAGAGGTATGGAAAGAGGTGAAAGTATAAAACACCATTAAGAAATCTCAGCCTCTGCTGATAAATTCAGCCCTCATTAGTGATTTGCATTCTAATCTGGTAATTAATACTCTCAAGTCTCATGCAGAGTAAATATTCAGTCACATTCCAGAATCCCTAGCCCCCATAACGGTCTTCAGCTCAGCTTCAAGGAACATGGTAGAGAAGAAAGGAAGGTTTGAAATTTTTCTCTCAATCACTCCCTCTTGTTCTTGCTCTAAGGTCTGTTTGTGCTCTGAGCAATCCCTTTTCACTCAGTGTATCCCAAACCCGAGTGAAGACGAGAGGTGGAGGGCCTGTTGTGTTGGTCTTTGCTGTCAGAACAGGGTATGTGTGTATATTGTGGTGTCCATTTATTTCATGTAAGAGGTCTGCAGAATGGCCTTCTGCAGCCCTTAACCCTCACCCCAGGGGAATTCTTACAGGCAATGCACAGTCCCAGCCTTTGCTCCCTCTGCTATAATTCCAAGGCACAATGAACCATAGGGAGGTGACATTGGGTGGAGTTTTTGGCTGGCCCCTAAGAATTCCCCCAGTGCTACTTTCTCTACCACCTTTTGGACCTGTATTAGCTCATCCTCAGAATCTTGGATACCTTTTGTATTTTCTTCCAAGTTCCCTTGGTGGAAAAACAAAAACAATCTCTGTACAATATTTCAGATCCATATTCTGTAGAAAATTATATTTTCAAAAGATGGCAGCCACAGTCTCTCACCCTTATTGTTCTTTTACAATATGTCTTTACCACACCCTCTCTTAAGAACAGGAGCCTATTTCTTCTCTTGGATTTTGGTTGGCCCAAGCGACATGCTTAACCAATAGAATAAATCAGAAGGGATGTTCTTGGACTTATGAGACTAGTTCATGAGAGGGCTTGCTCTTGGATCATTCCTTCTCAGACTTGCCATGCCCCAACCAATGCTGCAGGAAGCCTAAGCCAAATTGAGAGGCTACATACATGTGCTGTGCTTGACAACCCAGCTGAGCTCCAGGCTGACATTAAGCATTAATACCTAGCCATATGAGTGAGCCATTTTGCATGCCTGGCCCATAAACCTTCAGTGATCTCCAAATCCAGCTGCCACCTGACTGATAATACATGAAAAATACCAAATAAAGTCATCCGACTGAACCCAGTCAATTGGTAAAATCATGGAGATAACATCATCATTTTGAGCCACTTTGTTTGGGGGTGATTTGTTACATAGCAGCAGATAACTGAAATACCCTCAAACTTTATGAGGGAGTCTCTTGGGTCAAGCCTTTGAAGGAGGAAGGACAAGTTCAATGTTCCTCTTCCCTCCACTCTCAGGGAAATGTTAAGAAAGAGGCAGTTTGTCCCCTCCTAGCCTCTTCTCCCTCTCTCCAAACTTCTATGTAAGAAGCAGGGATAGGGCATGGTGTCCTTCAGGATATGCTTAAGTGAATCACCCAGCTCACTGTTTATGGGTTATTGATTAGGACATCAGGCTTTCCCTGGGATGACGGGTTGATGCAGGAGGAAGGGGCACCTCCCTCTTTCTCTTCATAGTGATCCATATGCTGCTCGTATTATAATAACATACAGACAGCAAACCTCCATAAACGTGTGCCAGATGCTCTCTCTCAAGATAGGGCTGTTTCATCAAGTGACTCTCACAACCTTCTTTTGATGCATAATTAGCCTTTTCTTTCTTGATTCTCAGCCTTAGTATGAGTTAGAATCACCTGGGGAATTTGTTTAAAAATTCTGAATCCCAGCTCTATCCTTAAGAGAATGTGAATTTGTATGTATATAGTGGGTGTCTTGGTCCTTTTGGGCTGTGATAATAAACATGGATGACTTACATACAACAGAAACTTGCTGCTCACAGTTCTGAAGACTGGAATGTTTAAGAGCAAGGCACTGGCAGATCTGCTGTCTGGTGAGGGCCTGCTTCCTGATTCAGAGATAGCACCTTCTAGTTGTAGCTTCATATGATGGAAGGGGCTAACAGCCTCCCTCAGATCTCTTTGATAAGGGCATTAATCTCATTTACAAAGGTTCTGACCTCATGACCTGATCACCTCCCAAAGTCCCCGCCTCCTAATGTCATTGCATTGGTGATCAACTGTCAAGATAGGAATTTTCGGGGGATGCAAACCTTCAGACCATAGTAGTGGGACTCTGGAATCTGTGTTGCAGAAAAAACACAGCTACGTCGATGATATGCAGAAATTTAAGGAGCCACAATGTGAAAAATTCTTTTTGACTCTTTCTCATTTGAAATTTGTTTTTCTTAATCCTTCAGCACCTTTATAGGTCTCTGAAACTTTTGAACTGTTCTTACCTTGTATTTGGCAGTCTCTAACTGAACAGGATCTTTGACAAAAATTGACAGTGAGACAAATGGAATAATTTCAAATGTGTTTAGAGAAGAAGACATTTATTAGAAACCAGAGGCTGACAGAGATAGATGAAATTCATAGAATATTAAGAGAAGTCTTATCTGAGACCCTCCCTAAATGAGTTTCCTGGTGTAAGCTTGGGGATGCATGCAGTTAGTGAAAGGGCCGTGCAGCGTGAAGTTTTAAACGGAGTCTGGCAGGAAAGTGTGCCCTGTGTGTGTCTGGAACTCCCAAAGGGAGGATAAGCAGATCACCTCTCTGGCCTCAAAGACTCACTTCATAGTCTTTGAGATGAGGAGGAGGTCACTCTGTAGCTTCCCTGATGAGGACACTCCTACCCCAAGGGCATGCACATTCAGTTCCATTCCTATAACTCACCAAGAAACCTTTGGATCTGCGGTTTGGCTTCCCAAAGTCAAGTCTCCAAGCCCCAGAGCACTGGCCTCAATCTAGAGAGGTTCTTGAGCTCAAATGCCAATCTCTCATCAGATTAGCAAAAATATGGAGTGAGGCAGTGTTGGTACATTTCTGAGAAACAAAAAATTAGATTTCCAGTATTTTGCATTGCCTAGTCATCAAAACCACCAGAACAAATTAGCAATTTATTATGAAATAGTTATTGGAATGAGAAATTGATCTACCTAAATATTTTCAGGGTTTAACTTTCACAAAAGAATTAAGATTCTGTGAGTTGTTTAGGCCATTGGAAAGTAGTCAGAATTTAATACTTGGTTTTGTTATTTCCTCAGTTATTAGCTCATTTAATCCAGGCGAGTGAAGAAACATAAGCAGGGTGAAAGAGCTATCATGTTCTGTGACTGAGACTTGAAATGGGTTAGTTGTTTACCAGACTAATTTCCACTAATTTCTAGGCACACATTTCCCATATTTCTTCATAGTGGCCAATAAGTGATGATGGTGGGATGATGGGTGATATGGTTTTGCTGTGACTCTACCCAAAATCTCATATTGAATTGTGATTCCCATAATCACCATATGTCAAGGGAGAGACCAGGTTGAGGTGATTTAATCATGGGGTCAGTGTACCCCATGCTGCTCTTGTGATAGTGAGTGAGTTCTCATGAGATCTGATTGTTTGTTTGTTTGGCAAGTTTTTCCTTTGGTCATTCTTCTTCCTGTCACCTTGTGAAGAAGGTGCCTTGCTTCCCCTTTGCTCTTCACCATGATCGTAAGTTTCCTAAGACCTCCCCAGCCATGTGAAACTGTGAGTCAATTAAACCTCTTTTCTTTACAAAGTACCCCGTCTTGGGTATTTCCTTATAGTAATGTGAGAACAGACTAGTGCAGTGGGGTTTTATGTGCTTGAATTCATGTCAATGGAATTTGAAGGTAACTGTTGCACACAACCTCGAGTCTTGGGCCATGAAAACTTCTCACATGTAGTTCTTCATGCTCTCATTCTATCACTGGCTTAATGTACAGGAATATGAAGCCTTACAACATGCTGCTACCACAAGATGGCAGGAAACAGCATCCCTGAATGACTACATGGAGCAGAGATTCCTGCTGACTTCATTTGATTCTTATGTGAGCTTGTGATTTAGTCTATTCAGGCTGCTAGAACGAATTATCATAGACCAGGTAGCTTATAAACAATAGATGTTCATTTTTCACGATTCTGGAGGCTTGGAAGTCCAAGGTTAAGTCTGTTGCCCAGGCTGTTGTACAGTGCTGTAGTCCTGGCTCACTGCAGCCTTGAACTCCTAGGCTCAAGCAGTCCTCCCACCTAAACCTCCAAGCAGCTGGGACTATAGGTGTGCACAACCTTGCTTGGATAATTTTTAAAATTTTTCTGTAGAGAAGGGGTCTTGCTATATTGTCCAGGCTTGTTTTGGACTCCTGACCTCAGTCAGTCCTCCTGCCTCAGCCTCCTGATAGGCAATTATAGGCATGAGCCACTGTACTCAGTCAACATAATCTTTTCTCTGTTTTCTCATCTGTCAGAATTGGGGAGTCTCTCTTGAGCCTCTTTTATAAGGGTACTCATCCTGTTTATGAGGGTTCTACCCCATGACTTAATCCTCCTCAGAAGTTCCAACATCCTATCGCCATCAGCTTAGGAGTGAAGATTTCTGCATATGAATTTTGAAGGTACACAGACATTCAGACCGTAGTGCTCAGCAGGTGCAGTAAGTGGTTGCTGACACCTTTAGCGTAGCAAAGCAGTAGGAACTAGTGAGGACTGTGAAGAACACGTCCTTGTCCAATGAGGGCAGTAGCTACCCAGCCAGCCTTAGACTGTAGGATATGTGACCATTGCCCAAAAGCCCAAGTTTTAGTACTTTTGATACAGAGAGGCTGGGCTCCAAGCTAAACCCCAACCTTACCCTGGAACTGCAACCCTAAGTGAAAACAGCTGACGATGTTTTTCCACCCAAATGGTGACTTTTTTGGCCTGCCTCAGCCCTAGCCTGTGCCTATAAAAGACTTTAGCTGGCAGAACAACACAAGTGGCTGAGCGTCGAGGATACAGGCAGCTAAGCAGTGAGCAGAGAAGCAACTGAGTGTCAGACACTGCAGTTAGACACAGCTGACTTCAGATGGTACAGCTTTGGAGACGGCCTGACTGGAGATGGCTGGGCTTCAGGGAAAGATCATCTTCCCATCCCTTTCTGCTGAAAGCCACCCAATGCTCAGCTCAATAGTCTTCCACATTCATCACCTTTCAAAGAGTTCATGTGACCTGATTCTTCCTGGATGCTGGACAAGAAGCCAGGTGCTGAGAGGACAGGGGCTGCCAGCCTGACCCCTCTACTGAGCTGGTTGGCACTTGGCAATCCCCAAATGGCAGAGCTGAAAGAGGATTGGTAGTAATGTGCTTGGACACTGCTACTGGGCCTGCATAGAGCCTGCTGTCACCAGAGAAGAGTGGCCAGGTGCCTCCATCATTTGTTCACTCTGGTTCCCACACTCACTTGCTTGCATGCTCCCTCCCATGAGGAGTGGCCTGTGGCAGGCTGGCTGATGTCAGTCCCTCCAGTTCCCACTCATGAAAGAAGGAGTCAAGGGAACTATTCTGCCTCACTATCACCTTTGGGGTTAGGATTTCAGCTTATCGATTTTGGGGGAACACATGCATTCATCCTAGAGCTGCAAGAAATAAACTCTTAATGTGTTTGTTCACTGAGATGTTGGGGTTATTTCAGCATTTAATAGAACATTAATATTCAGACAGCTCCTGAAGATGCCTATTTATTAATGTCAGGGGTTCCCACTTTTCCAACATCAAATTTCTTTTGAGCCCCAACGTGAGGGCTTGAGTCTCACATGTATTCACCCACCTCTGGAATTCAGAATCATCTGCACATTTGGCTAACTGATGTGGCAGATACACCAGAGGCCTGTTTGTAGGAGACATTGTTGAATCTTGTGGGAGAGAATTTATCCTCAGGGACAGAGATCCTGAAAGATAAGCTTGGCCCGACAGCAAAGCAGTGGTTTGTGTGAGGGACGTGGCTGCTCTGAATACGGGTTTCTGTTTGTTCTTGGATCCATCCCTGGCCCAGTTCTAGCTAAGAGAAAGAGAGGCTTGGTAATAAAAACTAAAGAAATTGTGTAATCGGTATCAGTGTGCTTCACTTGTGTGTAAAAACCACTGTATTTTTCTAAGTGAAATATATATCTCAGTTCCTGTTCATTAGGGTTTGTAGAATACTTAAACTTGGTTATGTTTTGGCAGGTGTCCAGTCTTTACAACAACCAAGGAGCTTTTCCAATCCCGAAGACTGGGGTAAAGCCTTTGGTCTTCAGTGCATGGTTGTCTCTCTCTTTTTTTTTTTTTGATTTTTTATTGTATTTTAGGTTTTGGGGTACATGAGCAGAGCATGTAAGACAGTTGCGTAGGAACACACATGGCAGTCTGCTTTTCTTTCCTTCTCCCCTTCACCCATATTTGGCATTTCTCCCCAGGCTATCCCTCCCCACCTCCCCCTCCCACTGGCCCTCCCCTTTTCCCCCCAATAGACCCCAGTGTTTAGTACTCCCCTTTCTGTGTCCATGTGTTCTCATTTTTCATCACCCACCTATGAGTGAGAATATGCGGTGTTTCATTTTCTGTTCTTGTGTCAGTTTGCTGAGGATGACGTTCTCCAGATTCATCCATGTCCCTACAAACGACACAAACTCATCATTTCTGATTGCTGCATAATATTCCATGGTGTATATGTGCCACATTTTTCCAATCCAGTCTATTATCAATGGGCATTTGGGTTGATTCCAGGTCTTTGCTATTGTAAACAGTGCTGCAATGAACATTCGTGTACATGTGTCCTTATAGTAGAACGATTTATAGTCTTTTGGATATATACCCAGTAATGGGATTGCTGGGTCAAATGGAATTTCTATTTCTAAGGCCTTGAGGAATTGCCACACCGTCTTCCACAGTGGTTGAACTAATTTACACTCCCACCAACAGTGTAAAAGTGTTCCTTTTTCTCCACATCCTCTCCAGCATCTGTTGTCTCCAGATTTTTTAATGATCGCCGTTCTAACTGGCGTGAGATGGTATCTCAATGTGGTTTTGATTTGCATCTCTCTGATGACCAGTGACGATGAGCATTTTTTCATATGATTGTTGGCCTCATATATGTCTTCTTTCGTAAAGTGTCTGTTCATATCCTTTGCCCACTTTTGAATGGGCTTGTTTGTTTTTTTCCTGTAAATCCGTTTGAGTTCTTTGTAAATTCTGGATATCAGCCCTTTGTCAGATGGGTAAACTGCAAAAATTTTTTCCCATTGTGTTGGTTGCCAATCCACTCTAGTGACTGTTTCTTTTGCCGTGCAGAAGCTGTGGAGTTTGATTAGGTCCCATTTGTCTATTTTGGCTTTTGTTGCCAATGCTTTTGGTGTTTTGTTCATAAAGTCCTTGCCTACTCCTATGTCCTGGATAGTTTTGCCTAGATTTTCTTCTAGGGTTTTATGGTACCAGGTCTTATGTTTAAGTCTTTAATCCATCTGGAGTTAATTTTAGTGTAAGGTGTCAGGAAGGGGTCCAGTTTCTGCTTTCTGCACATGGCTAGCCAGTTTTCCCAACACCATTTGTTAAACAGGGAATCCTTTCCCCCTTGCTTGTTTTTGTCAGGTTTATCAAAGATTGTATAGTTGTAGATATGTTGTGTTGCCTCCTGTGCCTCTGTTTTGTTCCATTGGTCTATATCTCTGTTTTGGTACCAGTACCATGCTGTTTTGATTACTGTAGCCTTGTAGTATAGTTTGAAATCCGGTAGTGTGATGCCCCCCGCTGTGTTCTTTTTGCTTAGAATTGACTTGGCTATGCGGGCTCTCTTTTGGTTCCATATGAAGTTCATGGTGTTTTTTTCCAGTTCTGTGAAGAAAGTCAGTGGTAGCTTGATGGGGATAGCGTTGATTCTGTAAATTACTTTGGGCAGTATAGCCATTTTCGCGATATTAATTCTTCCTAACCATGAACGTGGAATGTTTCTCCATCTGTTTGTGTCCTCTCTGATTTCGTTGAGCAGTGGTTTGTAGTTCTCCTTGAAGAGGTCCCTTACGTTCCTTGTGAGTTGTATTCTAAGATATTTTATTCTTTCTGTAGCAATTGTGAATGGCAGTTCGTTCTTGATTTGGCTTTCTTTAAGTCTGTTATTGGTGTAGACGAATGCTTATGATTTTTGCACATTGATTTTATATCCTGAGACTTTGCTGAAGTTGCTTATCAGTTTCAGGAGTTTTTGGGCTGAGGTGATGGGGACTTCTAGGTATACTATCATGTCGTCTGCAAATAGAGACAATTTGGTTTCCACCTTTCTTATTTGAATACCCTTTATTTCTTTTTCTTGCCTGATTGCTCTGGCTAGAACTTCCAGAACTATATTGAATAGGAGTGGTGAAAGAGGGCATCCTTGTCTAGTGCCAGATTTCAAAGGGAATGCTTCCAGTTTTTTCCCATTCAGTATGATATTGGCTGTTGGTTTGTTGTAAATAGCTTTTATTACTTTGAGATACGTTCCATCGATACCGAGTTTATTGAGGGTTTTTAGCATAAAGGGCTGTTGAATTTTGTCAAATGCCTTCTCTGCATCAATTGAGATAATCATATGGTTTTTGTTTTGGGTTCTGTTTATGTGGTGAATTACATTTATAGACTTGTGTATATTGAACCAGCCTTGCATCCCCGGGATGAATCCTACTTGATCATGGTGAATAAGTTTTTTGATTTGCTGTTGCATTCGGCTTGCCAATATTTTATTGAAGATTTTTGCATCTATGTTCATCATGGATATTGGCCTGAAGTTTTCTTTTCTTGTTGGGTCTCTGCCGGGTTTTGGTATCAGGATGATGTTGGTCTCGTAAAATAATTTGGGAAGGATTCTCTCTTTTTGGATTGTTTGAAATAGTTTTAGAAGGAATGGTACCAGCTCCTCTTTGTGTGTCTGGTAGAATTCGGCTGTGAACCCGTCTGGACCTGGGCTTTTTTTGTGTGGTAGGCTCTTAATTGCTGCCTCGACTTCTGACCTTGTTATTGGTCTATTCATAGTTTCAGCTTCCTCCTGGTTTAGGCTTGGGAGGACACAGGAGTCCAGGAATTTATCCATTTCTTCCAGGTTTACTAGTTTATGTGCATAGAGTTGTTTGTAATATTCTCTGATGATGGTTTGAATTTCTGTGGAATCTGTGGTGATTTCCCCTTTATCATTTTTTATTGCATCTATTTGGTTGTTCTCTCTTTTCTTTTTAATCAATCTGGCTAGTGGTCTATTTTGTTGATCTTTTCAAAAAACCAGCTCTTGGATTTATTGATTTTTTGAAGGGTTTTTCGTGTCTCAATCTCCTTCAGTTCAGCTCTGATCTTAGTAATTTCTTGTCTTCTGCTGGGTTTTGAGTTTTTTTGATCTTGCTCCTCTAGCTCTTTCAATTTTGACGATAGGGTGTCAATTTTGGATCTCTCCATTCTCCTCATATGGGCACTTATTGCTATATACTTTCCTCTAGCGACTGCTTTAAATGTGTCCCAGAGGTTCTGGCACGTTGTGTCTTCGTTCTCATTGGTTTCGAAGAACTTCTTTATTTCTGCCTTCATTTCATTGTTTACCCAGTCAACATTCAAGAGCCAGTTGTTCAGTTTCCATGAAGCTGTGCGGTTCTGGGTCGGTTTCTGTATTCTGAGTTCTAACTTGATTGCATTATGGTCTGAGAGGCTGTTTGTTATGATTTCAGTTGTTTTGCATTTGTTGAGCAGTGCTTTACTTCCAATTATGTGGTCAATTTTTGATTAGGTGTGATGTGGTGCTGAGAAGAATGTATATTCTGTGGATTTGGGGTGGAGAGTTCTGTAAATGTCTATCAGGTTTGCTTGCTCCAGGTCTGAGTTCAAGCCCTGGATATCCTTGTTGATTTTCTGTCTGGTTGATCTGTCTAGTATTGACAGTGGAGTGTTAAAGTCTCCCACTATTATTGTGTGGGAGTCTAAGTCCTTTTGTAAGTCATTAAGAACTTGCCTTATGTATCTGGGTGCTCCTGCATTGGGTCCATATATGTTTAGGATCGTTAGTTCTTCTTGTTTTATCGATCCTTTTACCATTATGTAATGGCCTTCTTTGTCTCTTTTGATCTTTGTTGCTTTAAAGTCTATTTTATCAGAGATGAGAATTGCAACTCCTGCTTTTTTTGCTCTCCATTTGCTTGGTAAATCTTCCTCCATCCCTTTATTTTGAGCCTTTGTGTATCCTTGCATGTGAGATGGGTTTCCTGGATACAGCACACTGATGGGTTTTGGATTTTTATCCAATTTGCCAGTCTGTGTCTTTTGATTGGTGCATTTAGTCCATTTACATTTAGGGTTAATATTGTTATGTGTTAATTTGATACTGCCATTTTGATGCTAAGTGGCTGTTTTGCCTGTTAGTTGTTGTAGAATCTTTAGTATGTTGATGCTCTTTAACTTTTAGTGTGATTTTGGAATGGCTGGTACTGGTTCTTCCTTTCTATGTGTAGTGCCTCTTTTAGGAGCTTGTAAAGCAGGCCTGGTGGTGACAAAATCTCTGAGTACTTGCTTGTTTGCAAAGGATTTTATTCTTCCTTCACTTCTGAAGCTCAGTTTGGCTGGATATGAAATTCTGGGTTGAAAGTTCTTTTTTTTAAGAATGTTGAATATTGGCCCCCACTCTCTTCTGGCTTGTAGTGTTTCTGCCGAGAGATCTGCTGTGAGTCTGATGGGCTTCCCTTTGTGGGTGACCCGATTTTTCTCTCTGGCTGCCCTTAGTATTTTTTCCTTTATTTCAACCCTGTTGAATCTGACGATTATGTGCCTTGGGGTTGCTCTTCTTGCAGAATATCTTTGTGGTGTTCTCTGTATTTCCTGCATTTGAGTGTTGGCCTGTCTTGCTAGGTGGGGGAAGTTTTCCTGGATGATGTCCTGAAGAGTATTTTCCAGCTTGGATTCATTCTCTTCGTCCCCTTCTGGTACACCTATCAAACGTAGGTTAGGTCTTTTCACATAGTCCCACATTTCTTGGAGACTTTGTTCATTCCTTTTTGCGCTTTTTTCTCTACTCTTGGTTTCTCGTTTTATTTCATTGAGTTGGTCTTCGACTTCAGATATTCTTTCTTCTGCTTGGTCAATTCGGCTATTGAAACTTGTGCATGCTTCGCGAAGTTCTCGTATTGTGTTTTTCAGCTCCTTTAATTCATTCATATTCCTCTCTAAGTTATCCATTCTTGTTATCATTTCCACATATCTTTTTTTAAGTTCCTTAGTTTCTTTGCATTGATTTAATACATGTTCTTTTAGCTCACAAAAGTTTCTCATTATCCACCTTCTGAAGTCTAATTCCGTCATTCCATCACAGTCATTCTCCGTCCAGCTTTGCTCCCTTGCTGGTGAGGAGTTTTGGTCCTTTCTAGGAGGCGAGGTGTTCTGGTTTCGGGTGTTTTCCTCCTTTTTTCGCTGGTTTCTTCCCATCTTTGTGGGTTTATCTCCTTGTCGTCTGCGTAGTTGCTGACTTTTCGATTGGGTCTCTGAGTGGACACCCAGATTGTTGATGATGAAGTATTTCTGTTACTTGGTTTTCCTTCTACCAGTCTAGCCCCTTTGCTGTACGACTGCTGAGGTCCACTCCAGGCCCTGCTTGTCTGGGGTGCACCTCTAGCAGCTGTGGCACTGTGAGGGATGCTACCCGTTTCTTTTTCTGCTATCTTTGTCCCAGGATGATGCCTGCCTAATGTCAGTCTTTTGGATATAGAGGGGTCAGGGAGCTGCTTGAGGAGACAGTCTGTACTTTTTTGGAGCTCAATTGCTGAGCTGTTCATTCAGGGCTGTTAGGCTGCTATGTTTGATTCTGCTGCAACAGAGCTCATTAAAAAAACCCCTTTTTTCTCAAATGCTCTGTGTTGCGGGGTTTGGGCTTTATTTTTTGATGTCCGTTGAGGTGTTCTGCCCAGCTAGAAGGCAGACTAGCCACTGTTTGGCTGCCTAGGCTCCGCCCTGCTGTTGTGTGATTCGCCCTGTTCCTGCAGGCTCTGCTGTGGTCACCACCATGCCCTGCGGCAGAGTCTCTTCATTGTAGCGTGTTGCCTCGGCAATGGCAGGCTGCGTCAGCAGTGGGCGTGTATCTCAGTAGGGACGGGTTGCCTCGGCAATGGAAGACTGCGTCAGCAGTGGGCGTGTATCTCAGTAGGGACGGGTTGCCTCGGCAACGACTGGCTGCCAGCAGTGGGCGTGTATCTCAGTTGGGGCGGGTTGCCTCGGTAGTGGTGGACGCCCCTCCCCCACAGAGTGTCTCGGACCGTCTTCTCGGGATAGTTTGAAATCGCGGTTTTGTTCATCCCACTGGGTATCCCAAACGATCTGTCCCTGCAATCCCCTGGGCTGGCCTACTGTCCAAGTCTCGTTCAGTCTCAAGTCCAGCCCTCTCAAGTCTCAGGTTGCCGGTTCAACAGGGCACCCGGACAAGGGCACCCTGTGGGAATTGCTGGGTAGGGCCGGCCGCCACTGCCCCGGCTGCCGGCTTCGCCAGGCAGACCTACTGCCTGGCATCCCGTGTCTTTTTTATACTTGGGAGTTTCCCCGTTCTGTCGGCAACAAAGATCAGTCTGGAAATGCAGCTCCGACTCACCTGTTTGCGGATTCAACGAGAGCTCCAATCCTGGGTTGTTCTCACAGCGCCATCTTGAGTCCTCCCCCCCGGTTGTCTCTTTTGAGATGCTCATTGTTTAGGGTTATCTGTTTCATTAGGAAGTGGGTGGCTCTGGGCTCAGGATAAGAAGACTTCCAGGTGATCAGGCCTCAAGTCATTATATAGCCCCCTTTTTTAGAGGTTCTGCTGACCTTGTGTGTGGGTAGGAGGGGGCACGGTTCAAGTTCATTGTCACCTCTTCCTTCTTTTAACTCTAGGAATTGGGTCATTTCTCTTCAGTTCAAAACATCACCTTCCATTACTCTTTTTGACTTCTTTTGTCTTTATGGATCTGAAATATGAAAACTGTACTTTGCCCTGGAGTTATAGTTGAAGGAGAGTTTACACTTTAAAAAGCACAAATGCTGGCACCTTCTATCAGTGGTGAAAGCAAAGGAACAGAGATTTTTTTATTCCTTTGTGAGTTTATAGCAGCAAAAGCAAAACAAAAGAAGAACAAAGCCTCCCACCCCCCCCCAAAAAAGGAATAGAAAAACAATTACAAAGAGACACTACTGAGTTTTTCTTAACAGTAAATTTTTTCAACAATTTTTACTAAAATGCATAATATTTGCGGTAGGGTAGAATATTCCTTTAATTTCCTCCTGAGAATGTCAACGGGTGTCTTTGCCTAACATTATACATACTTGGCACTGTGATTGTTCTTCATGGCAGCCATGATCTCCTGAAGGGCAGACCAGAGTCAGGCAGAAGCTGAAATGTGAGTTAGAAGTGGACGCAGCTGGGCGTGGTGACTCAGCACTTTGAGAGGTCTGTAATCTCAGCACTTTGAGAGGGTGAGGCAGGTGGATCACTAGGTCACAAGTTCAAGACCAGCTGGCCAAAATGTTGAAACCTTGTCTCTACTAAAAATACAAAAAAATACATAACATTTTGTGGTAGCAGGCACATGTAATCTCAGCTACTCAGGAGACTGAGGCAGAGAATTGTTTGAACTTAGGAGGTGGAGGTTGCAGTGAGCCTGGGTGACAGAGTGAGACTCTGTCTCAAAAAAAGGAAGGAAGGAAGGAAGGAAGGAAGGAGGGAGGGAGGGAGGGAAGGAAGGAAGGAAGGAAGGAAGGAAGGAAGGAAGGAAGGAAGGAAAAGAAATGGATGCACCTGGAACGAAAGGCAGGGTGTTGGATGATGGCATATCACGTAAACCGGAAGGCAGCTGGGCAGGCGAGAAGGAAGCATTTGATCAATCAGCCAAGTCCTAACTGATTGGATTTGTTTTGAAGCCTAGTTTAGACATCCACTAGGGAATCCAAGAAGTATTCAGTGACAGTAGTAGTGATCAAACGAGACTTTCCAGGTAGCTAGATTTCTGCAGAAGAAGGGATTTCAGAGATACCTTAATTTTATTAAGGGGGAGAATGTTTCTACTGTTTTGTGTTTGCCTCAATTTCCCTGTAGCCTCATTCTGATTGTTTCTAGGATCTGCATGTTGATTCAACTCTTCCCCAGACTCAATGAATTATTATGTGAACAGCGTGCTTGCTGGACATTTGAAGAATTTAGAAATATTCATGTCCATCCTGTGCCCTCACACAGGAGCTCCAGACACTTTTGAAGGGCTCTTAGATGGTGACCCCTCTTCCTGAGCCATGATGATCCCAAAGATCTTGGCCCTCCATTGTGTCTCCATCTCCCAAGGGCACTGGTCATCATGGGAGGTTGGTGGAAAGTGCTTCCTGCTTGTGTCTGCTCCTCTTCATTTCCTAATTCTGCACTGTGTGAAACTGTCAGAATGACAGCTTAATACCTTCCCTCAACACTCCCTGCTTCACATTCATCTATCTAGCTGTAGAATCATTTAAAAATTGTTATTTGCTTTGTGCCAGACACTGTGGGTTTCCTCTAGACTTTGTTTTCTCTTCTAAATTGGAGTGAATGTTCCCTGGGCCTCTTTGCTAATAGGACCTTGTCTCCAGGATTACAGCCCAACCTTTCTTTCTCTCCTTCCACCCTCCTCCACCCCCTCAGTTCCCTGCTGGTTTCCTAATACCTTCTCTTGGTTCAGTCTGGCTTTGCTCCTAGCACGCCTTCGTACTGGATGATTGGCTCATTACTGGCGCAAGTTTTGACAGATTTTTAACAACTAGAGTCCGAAGCCCAAGAAATAATGTGTAAACCAGATTTTCTTAATCAGGGTTCCTCGTCTGAACCACAGGGTATTGACCATGATTTAAATAACTATTTTTTTTCAATTCTCTTAACAATAGAATGTGGAAAAGAGATTAAAACGTATGTATACTAGTCAGATAGATGATACTCAGATAAGTTAATATAATACTAATATTTATGAGACTTTTTGATTATAAAATCCACTTTGTTTTGGTCCCACCTGCTCCATGAAGACTTCCCTGATTCTTCTGAACTTTCCTTCTCTTTTCTGTATCACTTTCTGTCTTTACTATATATTTTATCATTTGATCAGTTACTATTTTCTATTATTACCTGATTTTCTACTTTGTTTCCTGGACTGAAGTATTAGTTCCTTGAAGTTAAGGTCATTAATTGGCACTAGAACTGGGAGTGTTAACTTAATTGACATAAATGAAATTGATCCACATTCTTCTCTACTTTTTTGATGCACACCTGATACTTGCATAAGCATTGGCCATTGGTATGTTGTTAAGATAATTCAATAAACACTAAGACACACAAATATTTAGTTTCTCTCTTTCGTTCGATCAAACTAGAGATTTTGTCTTCCTCATCTTGATTCAATCAATCATGAAATTCTGCCATTTATCCATGAAGGTTTCTTAACTTGGTTTCCTTTGCTCCATTGCTATCACTTCTTTTGATTAGCCCCATTATCTCATTTTTAGGGGACAGTGCACAGTATCTCCTAACTGGCTTTCTTGCCTTTGGTTGTAATTCTCTGTACCAGTTTGGTAAAACTTACAGTTTCTCCCATTAAAAGTGAGCCTATTTCTCTCCACTATACCTCTCTTGAATCTAGGCTGGCCTTGTGACTGTCTTTAAGAAATGGAATGTGGTGATGATAACATTGTCCACATTGTGAGCTTGGGCCTCAAATTCACTGGCAGATTTCACTCTTGCTTGTCCTAGAACCCTGAGACCATGTGAGTGAGCTCAAGCTAGCCTGCTGGTGCATACGAGGCCCCATGGCGGAAAACCAAGGGGCTTCGCAGACAGGCTCCAACCAGTATGTACGTGAGGCCAGCTTGGATCATCTAGCTGCCGGCCAATTTTGCAGCTGATCCCATACACAGGAGAGGGCCAGGAAGAGTGAGCTAAGCTGATTTGCTCAGAAGAACTGCCCTCAGGATCATGGGTTATTAATGCTTCTAAACCTCTAGGTTTTGAGGCAGTTTGTTTTGTAGCACAAACCAACTCACACCACTAAAACCAAAATCGGACATGTCCTCTCCTTTGCTGAAAACCCCAGAATGCTTTACACCATGTGTTATAAATAAGACCCTCGAGATCAGGATCTTGCTGGCCTCTCTGGGCTTAGCTCTCATTACTCTCTACCTCATGGTTTCCCCTCTGGCAGTGTGGGAACACTTGATTCTCCTGTGCACCATGCTCCTCCTTCCAGCCCCTCTGCTCTTCCTATACCTCCTTTGCACTTAGTGACCCTCTACATATTCCTCAATTGCAGACCAGATCCCACCTCTAGGAAGCCTGATGGGTTGGACGCCTTTCCCCATGCTTTTCTGATACTCCATTCATATTCCTGTAACATCACTCCAGGACTTTCATTGAAAATATTTATATTAATACCTTCTAAGTAGATTGTGAGCTTCTTAAGGGCAAATTTTGTATCTATTTTTCTTGTGTTCCCTTTGCAGAGCAGGGTGGACTGTTGAATAAATGCATACCCCAAGTTTCAGGAATGTAAAAATAAAATGTGGAAGAAAATGGTACCCATAATTTGTGGCCACTTTGTACCTTCTAAAGATCAATAATAAACACCCATGATTTTAAATTATTTATTTTCATATCTATGAATTCTATTTTTGTCCTATCCAAAGAGTTGCTTTCCGATTGATATATACTTTGTGGATTCAAACGAAATCAGAAGCAAAAAAACAGAGAACATTTTTTCCCACTCACAGCAGTTGTAAACTATCATGCTTACATTAAAATGCTTCAAAATGTAAAACTTAAAACATCTTACTTTTTCATAATTCTGAACTCAGAATTGATGAATTCATCTAGCTTGACTTTCTAGAGAAATTCTACCATTAATTTCAAAGTAAACTCCTACCCACCCATAGAAACCCACCTAGCAGGCCGGCTGCTCAGGTCTCAATGTTTATGAGCCATGAATGTAAGTGTTGACTGAAAGTCTTTTGCTAAACCCAGGTTAGCTCTCTTGAGAGCAATACATGAAGATTCTTCTTCTTCTTTTTAAAAAAATTTCTGTTACATGCAGAGGCAAGTGCCCACTATTAACATCAATGAAAAAATTGTGTATCCAAGTGATCTTTTAATCCCTTTGATTCACTGTGTCTCAAAAATCACACAAATGATAACCTATGAACACATCAATAGGAATGAAGGTTGGAAAGTAAAGAATCCAATGAAAACAAGAAAAATTAACATATCTCAGAATCACCACCCTAATGTTATACAACGATGGATAAGATAAATACATAACACACATACCCTCTCTGCCCACAAAATTGTGGCAAGGCTGAGTCAGTCCATTAACAGAAAAAAAAAACATCAATATTTTGCTTGGAAATCCAGTCTGAAAACAAAGAGAGGAAATGACTTAGAAGAAAATTTGCACATGAGCTACCCAGTCGACTCTGACCACAGCAAATCAAACTGAACTACCTGAACATGCCACTCGCTTTTAGACATTATTGTATAATCATTTTGCCACACTTTTAAAGCTTGTTTAAGATTTCAGGTTTGTCTGTGAGGCTTCTGTCACGTGGCTTCTAAGCAAAATGATCCCAGTTGTGATTTTGGAAATACAATTTTGAAAATGCTGATTACAAGCAATGCTGTCTGAGGAACTTGGGTAAAAGTGACAGAGTCATACTCTCTGCCCTGATGACAAATAGGACAGTACTTGTTTGGGTCAAGCATCACAGCACAGATAATTAAATAAAATGGGAATGGAAAGCAAGATACATATACTGTCATTCAAATGAAATTATTTTCTTGGTTGCAATATTGATTTAACTCAGGAGAAAAAAAAATACTTTTTTTTGTGATTTTTGTTTTCCTGAGTCTCTCTGGACTTGGACAGGTTACATTTGGCAAATTACAGTGTTGCAGAGGGAGACAGAGGTTGGAGATGAGGGACTGGTTATTTGGAATGAGACAGGCATGCTTAGGGTAGTTAATTTCATGAGATACAGGCTAAAGTAAAAGCATAATTTGGTGGATCAATAGAAAGCCAAGTTGGATGGTACTACATAAAAAGTGATATGATGTCTACTTTTGTCCAACAAGCCACGATTTTCAGCTCAGACAACAATAAAGTAGTTGCTCTACAAAAGAGAGCAAAACAGAACTCGTGTCCTAACCAGAGAACATGGGGTAGACATGTGCAGAAAACTGTCTGCATGTGACCTGTGGCTATAGAATAGGGTCTGACTTCAAGCAAGTACAACAAGTAGGCACAAGGGATAAACAGTTACAGAGTGAGCCATTATTAGTGGAGGATTTTGAAGGCAAAGTCTCCTTTTACTGAAGATAATCAATGTATCAAAAAAGGCCACTTATTTTTTAAAGAAGATTGTAATAAAGGTTCCAAATGAAGAAACTACAACCAGTGCAGGCAAGTGTGGAACAAGAACAGTGTGGACAAGGGTGTCCACTAGTTTCTTCAGTGAAACTGGCCCTTTAATAAAGCAATGCAACAGGGTGGTCTAGGCATGTGTTGTCCAATAGCCACGAACTGCCTGTGGCTATTTAAATTTAACTTAAATTAATTAAAATGAGATGAAATGAAAAATTCTATTCCTCAAGCATATTCACCACATTTTAAGAGCTCAATTACTACATGTGCCCAGGACCTTCTTTCTGTATTGGGCGGCACAGACAAATTAGTTCCATTATTGTGGAAAGTTCTATTAGACAGCACTGAAAGAACATTGTCTTGGGAGCTTGGAAGTGAATCCCAAGTCTGCAAGTTAGTGATGGAGTGGCGTCTGCTTCCTCGTATTTAGAATAGTGCTAGGTAACAGTACCTACCTCCTAGAGCTACTATGAGGATTACATGAGTTATTTTTAAGTAAGATGTGTAGAACCATGCTTGGAACACAGTAGTGTAAATTGTCTAAGTTCATATAACCAGTAAGTCACACAACAAGCCCAAGGACTCAAATCCTACTTCTAATGTCTGTTTTCATAAGCCCTGTGCATTCTGCCTTTCAGGAATACACAGGTAGTTGACCTAGAGAGATGCTGCCTGACTAGTGCAGAATATTGCGATTTTTGCACTGGTTCTCAGAATACCCAGAGTCAAGGAACTTCACTTAATAGATACTGAACTACTTAAACAGGGCTATTTCAGTCCTGCATGCTAGTGTGCATATCCTGACTCGCCCTTTCCTTGGGGAAACTTGGGAGAAATGTACATACATGGAAACGTACTATTAGCTACTATAACAAATTTGGCAAGAACTGTGGACCATAGCCTCTCAGCAAAGGAGGAGAATGTCCCTGCCAGCAAATGCCTGCTTCCCAAGCTCAGTTCCATAGGATTTCCCCCTTGCACACTTCCCAGTCTCCTTCAGAATCAGCTGGATCCCTGTGAGAAAAGGAAAAGTGATGTGTTTGAAAAGTCAGGTCTAAGGGAAGACCAACTCTCTGTAGTTCTCAAAATAATTTTCAATGAGATAAAACATCTTGAGTCAGAGGATATGACATCCTCATTTGCATGATTCAGAATGGCAGTGACGCCACGGGCAGTCAGTCATTAGAAAGGAGTTCCCGAACATGAGACGCTGAACAATTAAACAGGCACTGTAGCTGGCACCAAATGAATTATCTTAGATAACCGAAGCCTGTTCCATTGGCCCCAGCACAGGAAGCTGGTGACTATCAGAACTTCACAGTAGGTTATTCCTGTTACCGCCCCAACATTTTCCTGGTATGGGGCGGATGGCAGATAGGTTTCAGAAAGACAGAAGTGGCTGAGCTTCTTACCCTGAGCAGAGTATACAGTGCTTATTTACTGACGCCTTTCTTTTTTGTGGAATGGTTTAGAGAACTATTCATATTGTATTACAATGGGAATTTGTAACCTGGTATCCATGCAGAGGAAAAAGCTCTCTAAGTCATCTCAAAGTCATATACAGAAGGTTGATTTTGTGTCCCGAAAAAAGGGTTCACAGTGCCTATTATATTCTGAAAGGGCTCTCTGGTTTCTAAAAGAACAGAACTTTAAAAAATACTTGGTATTTAAAAAAATACTTGGGAATGTGGGTATGACTGCCCTGCCAGACTTAGCTACTAACAGCCCATTTATTTGTTAGGCTTCCTGCTCAGTCTTTTCTATTCCCCAAAAAGTTGCCATGATTTTGAAGACAAATAGACCCAGAGAATTGCTCTGTGTGTTTTTAAAGTCACAGTTTCCACCTAAGCAGGAGTTTAAGATCTTACCTGTGGATTTTCAATAGTAAATGTTGTTAGTAGTAAAGATAAGGTATTTGTGGAGCATTCTGGCTTGTAGGGAGAGCCAGCTGTGTTAATTTTCTCTTCGTGACTCTGCACACTGGAGCTGGAAGACTTTTTGACAATTGAGGACTGCATTCCTAACCTCTACAGAGACCCAGCCTCGCCCTTCCAGTGCATAGGTTCAGACTTGCTTCCTCTCAGGCCACCTGGAGCAAATGCTCCATCACTATAGTGATGTCAGTCCCCATAATCTCATCCAGTGGGTGAGTTTATCACAATCAGAGTTTGGTGGCTGGTTTTAGAGAAAAGCCATGGATTTCAAAAAATGGGTCTGATCAGTTGGCAATCATGGTATGAACTATAGGAATGGGAGGAAATGGAACTCTGACTATGCATTTCTTATGTGATGTGTTGACAGTTGAAATAAATCACTTGCAGCAGGAGAAAACCTGTCAGCGCTGCCTTTACTTTTCTCTCATCCCACCGTCAAACTCCAGGGCTATCTTTTCTATGGTGACTCATCGGGGGCATTTGCTTCCAAGAAATCACTTATTTTGGTTTTCTGTTAGCTACTGTTATTAGCTAAATCTAAACTGTACAGCAAGAATTGGAGGAGAGAGTTAGAAGAAGGCATCCCGATAAAGTTTTCTATAAATATAACTTTCTCCCCTGTAAGCCAAGAGTTACAAGAACAAATAGGTTGATTTCTATTTTCCTGTGTGGACAGAGGAACAGAGTTGGTAATGTTGACATTAATAGAAAATGCCACATTTGTGACTGCCCCCCAACACTTCTTTCTACTAAATCGAAGCTTTATTTCAGAAAATGGTTGGAAAAAAATGAAAAAAATCTTACACTGTTATTGAGAATAATTGGTTGAGAAACTCTTCTGTTTAAAAAAATTGAAGTTAATTAAAAAGGTTAAAATGCAAGAAAATCCACTTTCAGCTACAATTTTGCTGCCACAACTGAATACAACGTGTGACATTGTAGCGAGCTCATTTAGAGCTCTTACTCTGATAAAAGCTAGACTGTTAGATTTTGGGACTCCACCCAAGACATACTGATATCTAGAATCTGCATTTTAATAAGACTCTCAGGGAATTTGTATGTGCATTTAAGTTTGGGAAACTCTGATTTAGGGTAATGTTTCCCAAACTTAGATAACCATCATTATTGTTTATGTGTAGAGCTCTTCAGAAATATTGTACAGAGATAATGAGTCTTATTCAATTCACTTGTTTAACAGACTTTCTCCTTTACTTCAGTTAGATATTGACTAGTGACCACAGCAAGGTGACTAATCCTGGTTTGTAGCTCATTCTCTAGTATTCCGGAGCATTTCTGCACACTGTGCTTGATTGTATGTGCTTACCAGTTACTGTTGTGTTTGTTCGTAAGCCTGCTAATGAGGCAATGTAAATAATGTAAATTGATACAATCTGAGTGTGAAGAGAGTGATATCATTTATTTGTTGTCGTATGTGGACAAGGCAACTGGAAGTGATTAGAAAGTTGTAAAAATCTAAGAGGTTATGTTCCTGTTTCTTTACAGTCTTCAAGACTTCAAAGAAACTGAAACTGGAGATTGTATATCTTGACTTTGTGTGAGAAATACACAAGAAAGATGGCTTTACTGTTTAGTCACTAGACCTATATGAGAAAAAGCCCATACTCGACATGAAAGTCTGTCAAATGCATGTGATTATGTTTTGGTTTCATATAAAGTGTTATATGTTAAAGATGTACACATGTCATTTTCTTTCTGATTTCTTGCTTTGTGAAACTTTTGGGTTGAGCAAATTGTAGGCTAGCTATAATTTTGTCAGGGTTTCTACTACACATATTTCCAGATATCATCCAAGACCACTGATTTACAGTGGGGCTTAGAATATGTATTTTTAAAAAGACCTGGCATTCAGTTATTGGAAGTTATTGAATTAGAGAATCGTGGTTGACTAAGCAATGTTACAGAAGTAGAAAAACTTTTACAGGTTTTGATATTTTAAGAATGTTACTAGCACATTTGCTAAAGAATTTCCAGAACTTTAACAATAAAAAACAATCTCATCTGATTCCACAGATAATCTTTTGGATATTGTCTCCTTTCCTGGTCTGATGTTGAAGTTTTCCTGGGACTGAACCAGCTGGTCCCTCTGAAACTGTCCATTTATAAACCAGGAAGAGGGAGAGATTTGGATCAAAATTTCCCTGTCAGTTTTGGAATATCTAAATTTTCCTCTGCACCCCAACCCCACTGAAGCTGGTTAGAGAGGCACACATACTTTCCTTGGGGAGATTCATTACTCTCTAGTGACTTCCTGTTTCCTTAGTCACTGTTAAACCAACATAACAAACTGAGCAAAGGGGATTTTGAGAAGACTGAGCTGTACTGATTCCCTCTGGACCGTGGACTAAGCTTGTCCTTCATTTCCCTGATCTGGCTTATGTAGCCACTAAAGGCCTTCCAGGCTCCTGAGGAAACCTGGATAGTGGTAGGTTATGGATCTATGGAAAGATAAATAATCTTCACATGACAGGAGGGCTGGAAAATGAGATTATCACCTGCCTTTTAAATTAGAGATGGCAGCTACAGTTATTCCTGGATCCGATTTGAATCTTGTCTTTAAGGCTTTAAGAATGTAGGTTTTAAAAATGATGTTTTAAATGAACTGTCTTCTGGACTTGCCACCCTGCCTGCAGTCCAATCTTTTAGCTGCTCTGCATATTTCCAATATTTGGCTGTCAGATACATACCCAATGTCTACATGAACATTTGTTTACATTAGGGCCCGTACTTTCAAAGTGCACTTTCTGGCTATTTTGAATGAAAAATGCCATGATTTATTTTGATGTGTAGGATCTGGGTTGGACATCTGCTTGATGTCGAGGTGATTGTGTGACCATGCTAAACCTAGGCAAAGTTACTTATAACTGAAGACAACACCACAGCAATGTCTCTCTTGGCTTCAGAATCTGGCTGTCTGGTTATAATTTGCCACCCACCTCCTCCTCTCTAATTACCAGTGAGACCTTAGAAAAAGAGGTAATCCAAATCCAAGCACACTAAATGCGTCAAATGTCTTTGAGAAGAGACTGCCAAGACTCTGGGGTAAATTCTATGGTTTCTCACATTATGCCTGTGTTTCCCAGACTTCCATGATCTTAAAAATTCTTGTGTGTGGGGTGCAATGAAGAAGAGCTGTGCTTAAAAAATATAGATCCCAGGCCTTCTCGGGAATCTTCACACACTCGGTCTGTTGGAGGTGGGAGCAGGTGATTCTTTTTTTTTTTTTTTTTTTTAAATTTTTTATTGGATTATAGGTTTTGGGGTACATGAGCAGAGCATGTAAGACAGTTGCGTAGGTACACACATGGCAGTGTGCTTTGCTTTTCTTCTCCCCTTCACCCACATTTGGCATTTCTCCCCAGGCTATCCCTCCCCACCTCCCCCTCCCACTGGCCCTCCCCTTTTCCCCCCAATAGACCCCACTGTTTAGTACTCCCCTTTCTGTGTCCATGTGTTCTCATTTTTCATCACCCGCCTATGAGTGAGAATATGCGGTGTTTTATTTTCTGTTCTTGTGTCAGTTTGCTGAGGATGATGTTCTCCAGATTCATCCATGTCCCTAAAAACGACACAAACTCATCATTTCTGATTGCTGCATAATATTCCATGGTGTATATGTGCCACATTTTTCTTATGAACAGGTAACTCCAAGAATCCCTGCTTTAACTAAAGTTTTGGGATGTATTTCATTCTGATGTCCTATGAATACTGCAAACTTAATAAATGGCGACTAGGGATGTGGGTGAACACAGTTAATTCCAGAACACATGAATGAAGGGTGCTAAAAATGCTGCTTGTGATTCTGAAAAAGCCAGTGGCAGCATGTGAAGCTCACTTGTTTTCAGCAGTAGGAGTGTTCAAGAAAACCTTTGTAGAACCTCTGATCTAACATGAATTCCTAAGAATATCACAGAGACTAAAGTTGCCTTTATTTATAGTAAAGTGGTCAAAATAAGCAATCCTTAACTCCTAGTGGTTGCAAAGATCAATTAACACCAATCCAATGATTATGCAATAAAAAACACATTTTTGATATTTTAAAATATCAAAACTATTGTTAGCCTGTCAAATCAGAGCTTCTTATACTCTGTGTATATGAATGTATGCATTGTATATATACATATGTGTAGAGGTGTATAGATATATATGCTATTGTGACTGGTGGACGGTTTCCAGGCTCTTGGCTTTTGAACAAGAAATTGGACAAAATGCATAAACAGAGCAAGGAAAGAATGAAGCAACAAAAGCAGAGATTTAGATGACGGGGGGATGAATGCAGCAAACCACCATGGCACATGGATACCTATGTAACAAGCCTGCATGATCTACACATGTACCCCAGAAGTTGAAGTGTAATAAAAAAAAGATTGATGAAAAAAAAAAAGAAAATGAAAATACACTCCCCAGAGTTGGAATGCTCTGAGCATAGGGACTCAAGAGCCCAGTTACCAAATTTTCTGGGGTTTAAATACCCTCTAGAGGTTTCTCATTGGATACTTGATGTACACCCCATTCTAATGAAGTAGTGGCCAATCAGTCTGATTGGTTGTGGAAAGCAACCAGTCAGGGACTGAAGTGAAGTTACAAAGTTTACACCCTATGCAAATGTCTGATTGGTTGTGGAAAGTAATCAACCAGGGACTGAAGCAATGTTACAAAGTTGCACTCCTATGCAAACATCTGATTGATTGTGGAAAGCAACCAATCAGTGGTACTTTCAATTTTCTATCTGCCAGGGAGGTTGCAAAGGGAGTAGCCTCTGGTCCTTTTGTTATTTAGGTGTGGAAACTTGGGGTTTTCCTTTTGATTTACTTCTAGGAAGTCAATGTGAATTGGCTTTAGGTTCTGAGCCTCCAGGTCCTAGTCTCCTGCCTCACTATATACATATATCTTTATATATATATATATATATATATGGCACATAAATAACACTAGGCATAGAAAGTTTATGGGTAGTACCTGACTTACATTAATTTTAGCATTAAAAACAGTTCAAATGGAAGAGAGCTTATAAATAATTCATTTCAACTACTTCATCTTACTTATTGGAATACTGAAACTTGGGGAGGTTAAATGAAACAGAAGGTTATTGTTGGAGCATGGACAAGAACTGTTACTGTCAATTTTTGCTCAGAGCACATTTTAATTTTATTTTAAATCAAATTTATCAAAACATAATTTATGTAATAGGAAATGCACCCATTTTCAGTGTTTAGTAAGTTTTGACAAATGTGCAACAACTGTCCTGATCGAAGCAGGTAGCATTTCCATAACCCCAGAAATTTCTCTCATGCCCCTTGCAGTGCACTACTCTGATTTCTATCATTATAGATTAATTTTGCCTGTTCTAGAATCTCATATCAATGGGATCATACCATGTGTGCCCTTTTGTACTTGGCTTCTTTTGTTCAATATAATATCACTGAAATTCATTCATGTTGTTGCATATTTCAGTAGTTTGTTCCTTTTTATTGCTGAACAGTGTTTTATTTATGCCACAATTGGCATCTTCATTCAGCTGTTTATGTACATTTGGATTGTTTGTAGTTTTTAGCTCTTGTGAAAAACACTGCTATAGATATTCATATACAAATGTTTCTGTGAATATAAATTTTTATTTTTTTAAATACTTAGAATTGTTGGGTTATATTATATGAGTGAGTTTGAAGTGGTGTCTCATGGCAATTTTAATTTGCATTTCTCTGATTACTAGTGACCTTGAGCATCTTTACAGGTGCTTGTTGGCTACCTGTATTTCTTCTTTTGCTTGTTCAAGTTTTTTGCACATTTTTAAAAGTTTTAACTTATTTGTTTGTTTATGTAGAGATGGGGTCTGGCTATGTTTCCCAGGCTGGTCTCAAACTCCTGGTTAAGTGACCTTCTCACTCTAGCCTCCCAAATCATTGGGATTACAGACATAAGCCACTGTGACTGGCCTCTCCTTTTTTTTTATTGCATTGTTTGTCTTTTTCTTACTGACTTATAAGAGTTCTTTATGTATTGTGATATAAGCTCTTTTTGAATATATATATTCCAAAGATTTGCTCCTATTCTGTGGCTTGCCATATCATTTTCTCAATGATGAACTAAGATTTTTTAAGTATTTATTTTATTTGCTGTATTGGCTTCTTAACTATACTACTTTCATTAATATTTAGGAGTTTTTCTAGCTGTAAAACTTATTGAAGTTTACTACCTCACAGTTCACAGTTCCTAGTTAACACTTACACTTCTCATTGCAATAACCTTATAATGGTTTAATTCTATTTTCCACTCCACCCATCTTTTGTGGCATTTTGTGCCATCTTTTACATATAACCTAAAAAGTCCACCCTTGAATATATATTTTTTTAAATAGTTGTCTTTTAAGGAAATTACAAGAGCAACAATAAAAATGTATTTGTTATTTACTGTTTTCCATGTTGGTACATTTCAGTTTCTATTTGCTATCCTTTTTTCCTGCAGCTTGGAGAATGGCCTTTAGCATTTCTTTTAGCGCAGATTGATGCTGACAAATTCTTTCAGCTTTTGTTTATCTTAGAATGATTTTTAAAATTCTTTCTTTTACAGGATATTTTCAATATATATTTATCCTTGTTGTTTTACATTTCTGGTGATTTTCATTTCCCTGTGTCAATCCATATTTCCATCTGGTATCATTCTCTATCTACCTTGCCAAATGAGATAATAGAAATAATCTCTGTTTTTTTTTTTTTTTTTTTTGTGTTTTATTGTTTTTTGAGACAGAGTCTTACTCTGTGGCCCAGGCTGGAGTACAGTGGTGCAAGTCCAGACCTCAGCTCACTGCAACCTTCACCTCCTGGGTTCAAGTGATTCTCATGCCTCAGCCTCTGGAGTAGCTGAGATTACAGGCATGTGCCACCATGCATGGCTAAGGTTTTGTATTTTTTGTAGAGACGAGGTTTCACCATGTAGGTCAGGTCTCAGAACTCCTGACCTCAAGTGACCTGCCCACCTCGGCCTCCCAAAATGCTGGGATTGCAGGCATGAGGCACCAAAAATAATCTCTTTGAATTTTAGTTTTCTCATAAGAAAAACAAAAGAATTAGATTGGAATGTGTTAGGGTTCCTACATGTTGTAATCATTTCAAGAATCTTCTAAAAGTATATTTTGATTGCTGGGCTTATTTTAATGTAAGTTCCACAAGTATCCTTGCAATAACTAGCTTTTTTCTTTGTAGAAAATTTTTGAGTAATCCTTCTCCTAAACTAACTATTCTTGAAACAAGACAGCTCTGCAGAAACTTACCTGTTTGTTTTTGAATGTAATCTCTCCTTTTGTCATTTGCTACTGACCTATGGACAGACCTTAGTGACAATGTTACTTTTCCTCAATTAATTTCAATAAGTTGGGTGCATGACTTAGCAATTTGTAAAAGGTTGAGGATTTGTAAAAAGGCTGAGGTCTGTTCTAGTAGTAAACCAAAGTAGCATAAATGCAAATATATCTACTTACCTACCAGACAAAAGTCTTACACTTTGCCTTTTGTCCCTAGTTTGGCTGAGCCTTGACATCTATGAGCTAATTCTGCTTAGCACAGGAGAAGCCTAGCCTAAGCCTAGGTCTATGGCTGACCTCTTTGGTGTTTGGTGGAGTCAATCAGAATCATGGGTAAGTGTGAGTGCCTCAGGTGCAGACAGCCCACATTGTTTGTTTGCTTGGTGATCTGGCTTTCTGCCTTGGGTTCCTGATTAGTGTTCCTAGTTCTGTCTGTGTCTGGTTCCATATTCCAGCCCATTAAGCCAGGAATTTGATATTCTTCCCAGCTCTTTCCAGGGTCCTTCTCTAGAGTGTCTAGATCCCAAATAATTATAGTCACTTGACTTGAGCCTGATACAAAACAGGCCATTGTCTTGGGACTGTGATGGGACCAGACACATGACTGTAGGTGTCACCATGCCCTAAAAACCACTGCTGCCACCCTCTTCTGACTAGGTGAATATTCCCCTTTGATGACAGCAGCAAACAGATCCCACAGAACTCTATTAACATTCTCATTCTCTCAACCTTTGTTTTAGATAGGAATAAAAGAATGTGACTTCTTTTTTTTTCTTTTTTCTTTATATATATATATATATATATATATATATATATATTTCTTTTAAGAAAGGAAAAACAGGAGTGAAGGAGAGGAAGAAAGAGGAAGAAAAAGAGGGAGAGAAAACGGGAATGTAGCTTTATTCTAAAATAAAAATAAAATAAAAATAATGGCCGATCAATATTTTGTGTATTTAAGGTGGAGAATGTATATTTTGCATATTTCAAGTATAATTTCAAGCTCTATAAATATTTATTGAGTTTACTTGTTCCGGATCTGAGTTCAAGTCCTGGATATCTTTATTAATTTTCTGTCTCGTTGAGTCTAAATCTCTTTATGAATCTTATGTTTCTGGGTGTTAGAATCGTTAGCTCTTACTGTTGCATTAATCCTTTTACCACTATATCTTTGTTGCTTTGAAATCTATTTTATCAGATGCAAGAATTGCAACTCCTGCTTTTTATTTATTTATTTATTTTGACTCTACATTTGGTTGGTAAATCTTTCTCCATCCCTTTGTTCTAAGTCTTTGTGTATCTTTGGATGTGAAATGGGTCTGGATGTAGCATATCGTTAGGTTTTGGCTGTATCTTTTGATTGGGGGATTTAGTCGACTTAAATTTAGGGTTACTGCTATTTGATGTTAACTGGCTATTTTATCCATTCGTTGATGTAAATTCTTCTTTATGTTGATGCTCTTTACTTTTTGGTATTTTTTAGAAAGGCTAATACTGGTTGTTCCTTTCTATGTATAATGCTTCTTTTAGAAGGTCTTGTAAAGCCAGCCTGGTGGTAATAAAATCTCTGAGTACTTGCTTGTTCATAAAAGATTTTATTTTTCCTTCAGTTGTGAAGCTTAGTTTGGCAGGATATAAAATTCTGGGCTGAAAGTTCTGTTCTTTAAGGATGTTGAATATCAGCCCCCACTCTCTTCTGGCTTGTAGGGTTTCTGCAGAGAGATCTGCTGTAAGTCTAATAGGTTTCCCTTTGTGGGTAACCTGACCTTTCTCTCTGGCTGCCCTTAGTATTTTCTCCTTCGTTTCAACCCTGGTGAATCTAACAATTATGTGCCTTGGGGTTGCTCTTCTTGAGGAATATCTTTGTGGTGTTCCCTGTATTACCTGGGGTTGAATATTGTGCTGCTTTGCTAGGTTTGGAAAGTTTTCCTGAATAATATCCTGAAGAATATTTTCCAGCTTGGATTCATTCTCTTCGTCATATTCAGGTACCTATCAAATGTAAGTTAGGTCTTTTCACATAGTCCCATATTTCTTGGAGACTTTGCTCATTCCTTTTTATCCTTTTTTCTCTATTCTTGTCTTCTCATTTTATTTCATTATGTAGGTCTTTGACCTCTGATATCCTTTCTTCTGCTTGATCAATTACGCTATTCAAACTTGTGCATATTTCACTAAGTTTTTGTGTTGTGTTTTTCAACTCTGTTAGTTCATTTATATTCCTCTCTATATTGTCTATTCTTGTTAGCATTTTGTCAAACATTTTTCAAAGTTCTTAGTTTCTTTACATTGGGTTAGAACAAGTTCTTTTAATTCCCAGAAGTTTCTTATCATCCACCTTCTGAAGCCTACTTCTGTATTATGTATTATGGAGAGAAGTGATTGACTTAGAACTCTGTCAAATCGCCAATTTTAGGGATAGGATGATGGAACTTCTCAATCCTCAATCCTAGAGGCTACTTTGCTCTAGCATTCAAAATTCTCATGGTAGATGTGAGCATAAACTTTCTCTAAAATTCTGTACAGAATCTGAATGTATTTTTTCTCTGTGCTTCTAGTATTATTACAAGACTAGAAATGAACTTTGTTATTGTCATTTGTTTCTTTTTAAAAGATGACTCATATACTCCAGTTAATACAGCGAACAGAACACACATTAAAATTAATTTGCTGATAAAACGGTAACTTTTTCTGAGTCATACAGACTTCCAGTTTTTCCTTATTCATGAGTTTGAAACTGCTGGCATTTGCTTCGCATTTCAAGTTGGCACTAGAGTTTTTTTTTTAACTTTTATAATTTAAGTTCTGGGATACATGTGCAGAATGTGCAGGTTTGTTACATAGGTATACACCTGCCATGGTGGTTTGCTGCACTCATCGACCTGTCATCTACACTAGGTATTTCTCCTAGTGCTGTCCTTCCCCTACCCTGCTACCGCACAACATGTCCTAGTGTGTGAAATTCCACTCCCTAAGTCAATGTGTTCTCATAGTTCAACTCCCACTTATCAGTAAGAACATGTAGAATTTGGTTTTCTGTTCTTGTGTTAGTTTACTGAGAATGATGTTTTCCAGCTTCATCCATATTCCTGTGAAAGACATGAACTCATCCTTTTTTATGACTGCTTAGTATTCCATGGTGTATATGTGCTACATTTTCTTTATCAAGTTTTGTTATCCAGATGGGCATTTGGATTGTTTCCAAGTCTTTGCTGTTGTGAACAGTGTCACAATAAACATATGTATGCATGTGTCTTTATAGCAGAATGATTTATAATATTTTGGGTATATACCCAGTAATGGGATTGCTGGATCAGATGATATTTCTGGTCCTAGATCCTTGAGCAATCACAGAATTGTCTTTTACTATGGTTGATCTAATTTATACTCACACCAATAGTGTTAAAATGTTGCTATTTCTCCACCAGTCTGTAGTTTCTTGACTTTTTAATGTTCACCATTCTAACTGGCATGAGATGGTTTCTCATTGTGGTTTTTGATTTGCATTTCTCTAGTGACCAGTGATGATGAGCTTTTGTTTATATGTTTGTTGGCTACATAAATATCTTCTTTTGAGAAGTGTCTGTTCACATTCTTTGCCCACTTTTTGATGGGGTGGTTTGTTTTTCTGGCAAATTTGTTTAAGTTCCTTGTAGATTCTGGTTATTAGCATTTTGTCAGATGGATAGATGGCAAAATTTTTCTCCCATTCTGTAGGTTGCCTGTTCACTCTAGTGATAGTTTCTTCTGCTGTGCAGAAGCTCTTTCATATAATGAGATCCCATTTGTCAATTTTGGCTTTTGTTGCCATTGCTTTTGGTGTTTTAGTCATGAAGTATTTGCCAATGCCTATGTCCTGAATGGTATTGCCTAGGTTTTCTTCTAGGGTTTTTATGGTTTTAGGTTTTATGTTTAAGTCTTTAACTTATCTTGAGTTAATTTTTGTATAAGGTGTAAGGAAGGGGTCCCATTTCAGTTTTATGCATATGGCTAGCCAGTTTTCCCAACACCATTTATTGAATAGGAGATCCTTTCCTCATTGCTTGTTTTTGTCAGGTTTGTCAAAGATCAGATGATCATAGATGTGTGGCATTATTTCTGAGGCCTCCATTCTGTTCCATTGGTCTATATATCTGTTTTGTATATCTATCTGTCTATCTATCTATCTATCTACACACACAATATATATATATATATACATATATTGTGTATATATATCAAAATATCTATATATCTATATCTATATCTATCTATATCTATATCTATATAGTAGCCTTATAGTTTGAAGTCAGGTACTGTGATACCTTTGGCTTTGTTCTTTTTGCTTAGGATTACCTTGGAAATACAGGCTCTTTTTAGGTTCTATATGAAATATAAAGTAGTTTTTTCTAATTCATTGGTAATGGTAGCTTGAAAGTCAGTGGTAGCTTGATGGGGATAGCATTGAATCTATAAATTACGTTGGGCAGTATGGCCATTTTCATGATATTGATTCTTCCTATCCATGAACATGGAATGTTTTTCCATTTGTTTGTGTCCTCTCTTATTTCCTTGAGCAGTGGTTTGTAGCTTTCCTTAAAGAGGTCCTTCACATCCCTTGTAAGTTGTATTCCTAGGTATTTTATTCTCTTTGTAGCAATTGTAAATGGGAGTTCACTTGTGAATTGGCTCTTTGTTTGTCTATTATTGATGTATAGGAATGCTTGTGATTTTTGCACATTGATTTTGTATCTTGAGACTTTGCCAAAGTTGATTATTAAGTAGATTTTAGGCTGACCTATCTCACATGCAAAAGCACACATAGGCTCAAAATAAAGAGATAGAGGAATATTTACCAAGCAAATGAAAAGCAAAAAAAGGAGGGGTTGCAATGCTAATTTCTGATAAAACAGATTTTAAACCAATAAAGATAAAAAAAGACAAAGAAGGGCATTACCTAACGGTAAGGTAAAGGGATCAATGCAAAAAGAAGAGCTAACTATCCTAAATATATATATATATATATATATATATATATATATATATATACCCAATACCAGAGCACCCAACTTCATAATGCAAGTTCTTAGAGACCTACAAAGAGACTTAGACTCCCACATAATAATAGTGGGAGACATTAATACCCCACTGTCAATATTAGAAAAATGAGACAGAAAATTAACTAGGATATTCAGGCCTTGAGCTTAGCTCTGGACCAAATGTACCTAATAGACATCTACAGAACTCTATATCCCAAATCAACAGACTATACATTCTTCTCAGCACCACATCACATTTGTTCTAAAACTGATCACATAATTGGAAATTAAACACTCCTCAGCAAATGCAAAAGAATGGTAATCAGTGCAATCAAATTAGAATGAAGGATTAAGAAACTCACTCAAAACCACACAACTACATGGAAATTGACAACCTGCTCCGGAATGACTACTGGAAATATCAAAATTAAGGCAGAAATAAATAAGTTCTGTGAAACCAATGAGAACAAAGATACAATGTATCAGCATCTCTGGGACAGAGCTAAAGCAGTGCTCAGAGAGATATTTATAGCAGTAGATACCCACAGGAGAAAGTGGGAAAGATCTAAAATTGACACCCTAACATCACAATTAAAAGAATTAGAGAAGCAAGAGCAAAAAAATATTCAAAATCTAGCAGAAAACAAGAAATAACTAAGATCAAGACAGAACTGAAGGAGATAGAGATGCAAAAAACTCTTCACAAAATAAATAAATCTGGGAGTTGGTTTTTTGAAAAGATTAACAAAATAGACCACTAGGCAGACTAATAAAGAAGAAAAGAGAAAAGAATCAAATAAACGCAATAAAAATGATAAAGGAAATATCACCGATGATTCCATAGAAATACAAACTACCGTCAGAGAATACTATAAACACCTCTACGTAAATGAACTAGAAAATGTAGAAGAAATGGATAAATTCCTGGACACATATACCCTCCTAAAACTAAACCAGAAATAAGTTGCATCCCTGAATAGACAAATAATAAGTTCTTAAATTGAGGCAGTAATTAATAGCCTACCAGTCAAAAAAAGCGTGGGACTGGATGAATTCACAGCCAAATTCTACCAGAGGTACAAAGAGGAGCTGGTACCATTCCATCTGAAACTATTCCTAACAGTAGAAAAAGAGGGACTCCTCTCTAACTCATTTTATGAGGCCAGCAACATCCTGATTCTAAAACCTGGCAGAGACACAATAAAAAGAGAAAATTTCAGGCCAAATATCCCTGATGAACATCAATGTAAAAATCCTCATTAAATACTGGCAAAACCCCCAAAAAACATATGAAAAAAGCTCATCATCACTGGTCATTAGAGAAATGCAAATTAAAACCACACTGAGATACCATCTCATGCCAGTTAGTCTGGCGATCATTAAAAGTCAGGAGACAACAGATGCTGGAGAGGATGTGGAGAAATAGGAATGTTTTTACACTGTTGGTGAAAGTGTAAATTATTTCAGCCATTGTGGAAGACAGTGTGGCAATTCCTCAAGGATCTAGCACGAAAAATACCATGTGACCCAGCAATCCCATTGCTGAGTATATACCTAAAAGGTTATAAATCATTCTACTATAAAGACACAGGCACACATATGTTTATTGCGGCACTGTTCACAATAGCAAAGACTTGGAACCAATCCAAATGCCCATCTGGCTAAAGAAATCTTGATAAAGAAAATATGGCACATATACACCATGGAATACTATGCAGCCATAAAAAGGATGAGTTTGGCCAGGCGTGGTGGCTCACAACTTAATCCCAGCACTTTGGGAGGCTGAGGCCGGTGGATTGCGAGGTCAAGAGATTGAGACCGTCCTGATCAACATGGTGAAACTCCGTCTCTACTAAAAATACAAAAAATTAGCTGGGCATGGTGGCATGTGCTTGTCATCCCAGCTACTCAGGAGGCTGAGGCAGGAGAATTGCCTGAACCCAGGAGGCAGAGGTTGTGGTGAGCTGAGATCGTGCCATTGCAGTCCAGCCTGGGTAATGAGCGAAACACCGTCTCAAGAAAAAAAAAGGGATGTGTTTATATCCTTTGCAGAGACATGGTGAAGCTGGAAACCATCATTCTCAGTGAACTAACACAAGAACAGAAAACAAAACATCACATGTTCCCACTGATAAGTGGTAGTTGAAAAATGAGAACACATGGACACAAGGAGGGGAATTTCACACACCAGGGCCTGTTGGGAGGTGGAAGGCTAGGGGAGGGATAGCATTAGAAAAATACCTAATGTAGATGACAGGGTGATGGATGCAGCCAACCACCATGGCAAGTGTATACCTATGTAACAAACCTGCACATTCCGTACATAAACCCCAGAACTTAAAGTACAACAACAACAACAACAACAAAATACTGGCAAACCAAATCCAGCAGCACATCAAAAAGCTTACCTACCTCAGTCAAGTCAGTGTCATCCTTAGGATGAAAGGCTGGTTCAACACATTCAAATCATTAAACATAATCCATCACGTAAACAGAACCAATGACAAAAGCCACTTGATTATCTCCACAGATACAGAAAAGGCCTTTGACAATATTCAACAGCCCTTCATACTAAAAACTGTCAACAAACTAGATATTGATGGAATGCATCTCAAAATAGTAAGAGCTATATTTATTACAAATCCACAGCCAATATGTTACTAAATGGGCAAAACTGGAAGCATTTCCTTCAAAAGCTGGCACAAGACAAGGATGCCCTCTCTCACCACTCTTATTCAATATAGTATTGGTAGTTCTGGCCAGGGCAATCATGCAAGACAAATAAATAAAGGTATTCAAGTAGAAAGAGAGGAAGTAAAATTGTCTCTGTTTGCAGATGACATGATTGTATATTTAGAAAACCCCATCGTCTCAGCCCAAAATCTCCTGGCAGTAGAATTTTAAGAGAAATTTCCTTAGATTTACAAAGTCATATGGTGTTTATCTCAGATTATGGTTTGTGGGAATCATAGTTTCTTAATCTTCTATTGATTTGCATGCTATTCTTAGTCCTTAGCAACCCAAACCGAAATTAAAACCATATTACTTCAATAGGAACATCAATTATTGTTGACAATGGAGAGAAAAGGAAAGCACTGAATCAATAGTTCTTCTATTCAGTCATTTTGTAATAAAAATGAAGTCTGTTCACAAAATTAAAGGACTGTGAAAGAATGTAAATAAAGGAAGAGCAGAAATAAAATGAAGATTTTAATGGTAGCCAAAGGCTAAGAGCTCTTTTACTAGTTTGTTTTAGTATCTTTGTGAGAAGCACCGATGGGTAGTAAAATGAATGCTTTGCAAATGTCATCTTTTTTAGGACCATGTGATTTGGTGAAAGTAAATTCCATTTACAAAAAGGCAGTCAATTTGCTTTGGCTTTCATTTGTTATTTCAATGGCTTTATGTCACCTTATGGCATTTACTGCACGTGCTCTTGAAGATATATTGCCAGAAAATCACTTCATATAAGGCAAAAAATTACATGAGCTGTCTCTAATCTTGGCAGACTCTTTATCGTAAACCAGTGTATTCATTTGTGAGGGCTGCTGTAACAACAGTCATATAACTTCTCCAAGCTCTGAATGCTATGAGTTCTAAACCAAGGTATTGACAGGATTGATTCCTTCTGAGGTCTGTGAGGGAGGAATCCATAGGCTTCTCTCCTTGGCGTGCAGATGGCGGTCTTCTCTCTGTATCTTCATATCATCTTCCCTCTGTGCATGGATGTATCTAAACTTATAAGTATAGCAGTCATATTAGGTTAAGGCCCTCCCGAGTGACCTACTGTTAACTTCATAGCTTCTGTAAAGATCCCCTCACCGATACAGTCATACTCTGAGGTACCAGGGGTTGGACTTGACATGAATTTTTTTTAATAGACACAATTCAGCTCATAATAACCAATATATATGGAATACCCCATCAAAAGTTAGTTTATTATTATATATAAACTTAAGCTCAGAAAATTTAAGAACTAAAGGTTAATTTCCCACAGTCACCCTAATGAATGTAAAAAATGATCACTAGCATTGAGTGAGCGTGTGCCAAGGAACTGTCAAAAAGTAAAAGTGCATTCATATGTGCAAGGATGAGTTACGGGATAGTGTTTTACTGAAGTAAATACCATAAGGTGACATAAAGGCATTGAAATAACAAATGAAAGCCAAATGATTACAGAATAATTGACAGATTACAAACCAGTTTTTCCAACGATATCAATTTACGTGGTAATTTTGAAGAAAATGGAGATGAATCCAAAATATACAGTTAAATGGGGTTCACCTGTGATTCAACAATATTTTACTAGTGGACCTAGCTTTGCTTTAATAATCAATTCAAAATAAAATTTCCAAGTGCAGTTTTGACACAAATCTTTTATTTATAGTAGAGAATGATTTAGAAGTATAAAACGAACTATGAACTATGTGTCAACATATAAGCCATTAATCAAGATTAAGTGCACGGTAACTACAAGAAAATAGGCCAGCAAATTCCTTTCATAAGTTCAAGCAAAAAAATATTTGTTTTTGTGAATATACAGTTGTCAGTCATGAAAACCTGAACATTTTATTTTGAAAAGTGAGGTGGCAGAGGAAGAAACTATGAGGTATTTGAAATTCTTAAGTGACATTTCAAGGAGATCTGCTTATTGTACCACTCATACTATTAATTTAAAATTCTTATGCTAATTTTGATAAGTCTTGATTTTATTTGTCCTGTTTTCCTTTTTATCTTTGAAACAGCCAAGGCTGGGCGTGGTAGCTCACACTTGTCATCTCAGCCCTTTGGGAGTCTGAGGCGGGAGGATCACTTGAGCCCAGGGTTTTGAGACCCGCCTGGGCAACATAGTGAAACTCCATCTTTACAAACAGTACAAAAATTAGCCAGGCTTGGTGGCATATGCTTATAGTCCCAGCTACTCAGGAGGGTGAGGTGGGAGACTATGATCAGCCACTTAACTCCAGCCTGGGTCACCCGAGCCTGGGAAGTTGAGGCTGCAGTAAGCCACGATCATGCACTGCACTCCAGCCTGGGTGATGGGAGTAAGAGATCCTGCCTCAAAAAAAAAAAAAAAAAAAAAAAAAAAAAGACAGGAATACCAAAATACCAGTATATTAGAGATTAATCAGGCATACTCATTTTGCTGTTTCCAGGAATAGTTTACAATTTTAATTTAAGACCTTTAGAAATATTTTGTCCTGGCACTGAACAAGGAAGTTCCACATCATGAGCTGCTAAGGTAGCAAGAATCAGTAGATTATTTGTATTATGAAGAAACAACTTTTATGTGCAGCTCTCCATGTGGCAATGGCCAATGCTTTGTAGAGCCGAAGTACTGTGACTAGAGGTGGCAATCTGAGCGCTTACAGCAATGGGTGGCTGATTACAGTAAGTAGTTATAAGGGGTGAAAGGGAGGCAGTGAGAGATTTGATACTGACACCATTAGGGATCTTCAGCATGAAATCAGCACAAAATAACACATTCTTAGTGTGTCATGCAAGGCCCTTCGTTAGTTGGTCTTTGCATCCCCAGTCTCACTTTGCACCGTTCTCCCTGCCTCCCTATACTCCAGCCCTGCCAGATGTGCTTCAGTTTCTCGATGCTAAACTGCTTCCCATGTTAGGGAATTGGAATTAGCTGTGCCTCTGTTGGCAAGGTGTATCTAGATCTTAGCATACATGTAACCTTCCTCAGCAAGGCTATTCCAGACCACTCAATTCAAATTAGCCACTAAGCCACTCTCTGACCTATCGCCTTGTTGTATTTCACTTTCTGGTTCCTATGTCTAGGTCTTATTTTTCTTGTTTGTTTGTTTGTATATTTATTTATTTATTTTTCTTACCAGCTCACTGGAGCCTAAGCTTTATCATAGCAAGACTTTATATACTTTGTATCACTATATCTCAATGCCTTAACAGCTTGGGAGGTGGAGGCGGGTGGATCACGAGCTCAAGAGATCGAGACCATCCTGGTCAACATGGTGAAACCCCGTATCTACTAAAAATACAAAAAATTAGCTGGGCATGGTGGCGCGTGCCTGTAATCCCAGCTACTCAGGAGGCTGAGGCAGGAGAATTGCCTGAACCCAGGAGGCGGAGGTTGTGGTGAGCTGAGATCGCGCCATTGCACTCCAGCCTGGGTAACAAGAGCGAAACTCTGTTTCAAAAAAAAAAAAAAAAAAAAGAAAAAGTGCTTGGCATATGATGGCTTCTTATTTAATATTTGTGAAGTGAATGAGCAAGAATGACAATTATTTTATTGCCTGCCACAATGATTAGGTCCAATCTTGAGTGATGTGTTGAGGTTTTTGAGTTGGAGAGAGAGAAACTGGAATCCATCCACAAATGAGAAACTGCAATAGCAAAGGATATACAAACGGTACTTATGGGATAGGAACTGGCAATATTCAATCTGGAAAATATTTAAATGACTGAGAAATAGAAAAACAAATTACAAGAACACAGTTTTCAACTTGTTAACAGAATAATTTTCTGATAATTTTGAGCTTTACTACAATGGCATAGGCTACCATTTCAGCACAGGAAAATTTTGATGTATCAAGGAAATTTTAGAGAATTTTGCAGGTAATAGAATTTTGGAGACTATGGTTTCTTAAAAATATAACATTTTATTGGTATAAGACTTTTGGTAAAAATTCATACCTTTTCAAGCAAGACTAATTTTTACAAATTATCTTTAGCTAATACATTTAAGACAAGGTTCATTCTCAATACTGCTGGATATAAATCCATATTTACAATAATGTTTTTATTGTTTCAGTAGCAAGACTTCTTGTAATATCTGATGAAAATTGCCATTTTTTTCAAAATCTCATGATGTGATTAGCAAAGAACTTCTCCCCAAAGCAGAAGACTTAGTTCTATATTTCCTTTTGCTTATATTATTAGCACTATCTTCAACCTTGAAAAATCTTTTAAAGCTACTTTTCTACTTTTTGAGGATTAGATAAATTATGTCTAGACAATTTGATCTGTATGCCAAAAGTGATCAGTGACTGAAGCTTCCACTGTCAACCCTCAACCCCTGTTTATTATAAAGCATTTCCTCTGGAGACCTCACGTACTAAACATGACTAGTGGCACTTGATATATGGACCTAGTGAAGATGCCATTATTTGTATTTTAAATATTACTTATGATTATTTTTTCTTCTTGTTATAAAAATCAACATAACTTTTAAAACTTGTTTTCATACCTCAGTGAGCTATCTTAGACTTCTGAGATTTATCTACCCCACCCTGGAGATCACAGAACTAGCTCTTAGATAACACATACTATTAAAAATATAAGAGCAGCCAGGCATGGTAGCTCACACCTGTAATCCCAGCATTCTGGGAGGCTGGCACGGGTGGAACACAAGGTTAGGAGTTCGAGACCAGACTGGCTAATATAGTGAATCCCTGTCTCTACTAAAAATACAAAAATTAGCTGGGAGGCAGAGGAAAGAGAATTGCTTGAACCTGGGAGGCAGAGGAGTGAGGTGAGATTGTACCATTGTACTCTAGCCTGGGTGACAATGTGAGACTCTGTCTCCAAGATATATATGACCGATCATTAAGCCTTTCTATTTTGAACCTAATTATAATGCATTAATGAATAAAATGCTAGCCTTGTGGAAGGCAGACAAATATGGCATTCCATACCATGTGGATTATGATTCTAGTGATTTCACTTTGGGTTTTCCAGCATAAAATTTAAACAAGGGACCAAAGAAAAGTGCCCCTGCTCCTGGTTTTGAAATAACCAGCGGGGAAATAAAATGTACACTTGTTTTTTTTTTTTTTTTGGTAAGAATTTATTGTAGGGCCAGGCATGGTGGCTCATGCCTGTAATCCCAGCACTTTGGGAGGCCGAGGCGGGTGGTTTACAAGGTCAAGAGATTGAGACCATCCAGGTCAACATGGTGAAACCCCATCTCTACTAAAAAAATACAAAAAATTAGCTGGGCATGGTGGTGCGTGCCTGTAATCCCAGCTACTCAGGAGGCTGAGGCAGGAGAATTGCCTGAGCCCAGGAGGCGGAGGTTGCAGTGAGCTGAGATCGCGCCATTGCACTTCAACCTGGGTGACAAGAGTGAAACTCCGTCTCAAAAAAAAAAAAAAAAAGAATTTATTGTAATGAGCAGAGTGTGAAAGTTCAGTTCATTCCTGACATTTTGGTTCTGATGCTGGTGTGCTTATGACCCCAGCTCTGTGACTGAACATTCCTCTTTGCTGGTCTTGTGGTCTAATCTCGTTCTCAGAGATGGGGGTTTGTGGGGGGGGGGGAGAGAGAGAGAGAGAGAGAGAGAGAGGAAGAAGAAGAAGGAGGAGGAGGAGGAGGAGGAGAAGAAGAAGGAAGAGAAGGAAGAGGAGAAGGGGAAAAGGGGTGTAGGAGATTGGTCAGGGTGGTGGGAGAAGCTATAAGGAAAGACACAAGCCTTCTAGAAGGTTGGAAGGTCTTGCAAAAGCTTCAGGAGAGAATAAAGCTGAAGGCAGCTAATTCTCTTAACTTGAGACTAAGGGCGAGGAGTAGGTAACAAGGGAGTGTAAAGAAATCTATCTAGATAAGTTTATTTACTTGTGTCATCCAGAGACAGACCTTTGATCATCTGCTACAAGACTGCTCCCTGCAAGGGGGGATGACAATGTTAATTACCCACAAATTGTGTTGGCTGCAGGCCTTGACATTATACCAGTAATGAATAAATACAAGTGACGTTGGTTTATCAGATCTGCCCACTCTCCAGTAGTCCCCTAGCTGCTCTCAGGCAAAATCTTGGATCTGAGTTCTCCTTTCATTTCTTGGTCCACCAGAGTCTCAGGGATAGACTCGGCAAAGGGGGAAGGAGGGAGGAAAGGAAATGGGAAAGAGAGAGATGGGCCTAGTAAAATCCTGAAGAATGTATTACTTTCTTCCTTCCAGATCTTACTCCCTGCATCTTTCTGCTCCATTTGGGGTCATGAACTACAGATCTTTCTAAGAATCATTTGAATGCAGTGGGAATTAAGTTCTTCCCTTATTTGCAGACAAATAAGAGTCAGTTTTATTAATCAATGAGGAAAGAGAGAAGACTCCCATATTATCCTTTTATGTCACCATGCTAGAGCATTCCTACTCTGCAATTATCTGTCCCTATAGACAAGAAGAGGCATTCTGAACCATGCATTCTGGAGAAACATTTGGAGATTAGCAAGGGGTTATGGAATTTTATATAGAGTGGGAAAAGGTCTCAATGAAAAAGCGTTGCTTACAAGATTGAAAAATATCACTCAATGCTCTAAAGGGTTCTGAAACTCAAAAGAGAACCGCTTTCCTGCTGTCCTTAGAGGCTGCTGTGTTAGCTAATTCTCTAGGTGAGCCTGTGCCATGTGCCATGCGGAGGCATTTGTGGTACTTCCGATAACAAACTTCTTGGATGGGATTTAAGTCAGATGTCGTCTATTAAGTTCCATATTCTAGTGGTTCATATGTCAGCAAAATGTCCCTGTAATCTAATTTATATAAGGACTTTTTCTTCCAAAAAATGTCATTTAGTTTTACAAATTGCCTACCATGTTTTTCTTAATAGCCGTAGAGCCCAAGAAAATGGTGAAGACTCAAGTTGAAATCTTGGCTTGGCTTATACTATTTGATCGTATTTTTCCCTCTGAAAACTTCTGGAAAACTTTTTATTTCAAAGTTTTGTTAAATTGCAAAATGTCTGATGGACAGGTTTCAATATATTTTTTTAATGTCTGAAAAACAGTGGAATGAATTATAAGCAGTAATCCTAACTAAAATTATGCTCCATAGCTAAGAGTTGAAAAAAAATTAAAAGCACTATGGTAAAAACTTAAAAAAGTGTATCAATCTAGTGTAAAGGATATATATGTTCATAGATAAGAATAGACATCTTAGGTAGTTCTAATTTTATAAACTATACATAATTCCTCTTTTCTCAGTCAATTATCTACCATGGTTAGAAAGTTTTGTATATCACACCATGATTATGGATTCAATTCCTGGATGGAGGTGGGGGAGAAAAAGAGAGGGAAAGGAATTGTAAATTGACATGCATTGCTGCAGTAGGGCCTTGTAATGTATATGCAAGAGACAGGCATTGGTTTGTTGGTGCTTATAGAAAATATTCCCATAGTGAAGAAAACACAGCATTGCCCTTAATCCCTGGAAGAAAGTCATGGGTATCTTTTTCCCTGAAGAATTTGCACTTTTGCCGTGATGCTTTACAGTGGAAATGTAAATGCTACTCAGCAAGCTTCATCGGTGTAGGAGTACTGTAACTTAGAGTCGAGGATATTGCCTGCATGTTTAACTCCATTTCTGTTTTTTTTTTTCCTTTTAAAACACTTGAGGTCTTTATTTAATACAAATGTTATCTTGGAAATGTGACATATTAAGCTAAATGACTTGGCATGACTCTCTTTAGTGAATTAATTTTATTGTTAGATAGGTCCTGGGGACACAGAATACGAAAGTTTTAGTTAAGGGCCAAAAAAAGATGCAAGAAGAAAGGAGAGAAGCCTACCACAATATCGAGGATCCTGAGAAGACAAGGTGAGTTCTTTTGCCGGCGGGTAATTTGAAAAAGTTATTTAATCTCTCTATACCATGGTTTCCTCATCCATAGTTTGGAAATTTTGATGGTGTCCTATTTTATTTACTTTAATTAATTTTTCTCTTTGAACTTTCAAAAGTTTCTTTACTTTGACTAAGCTTTTTGCTGCTGGCTAAAATGAGTGCAAGCTATGTATAGTCACAGTTACATTATGGATGGCGGGCGGGTATTGGTATCAGCAAATATACAAGTTCTTGATTCCAGAGTCAAAATTTACTGTAAGTTACCCTGATCATGTGAACCTCTTTGGACCCACCAATATGCAAGCCAGTCTGGGGTGTCATAAAAAATATATATCAGCTGTTCCCCAAAACCTATTAAAATATATTTAAAATAAGTTTTTGGAAACGTGTGATGTTTGGTCATATGAATACATTCTTTAGTGGTGATTTCTGAGATTTCAGTACACCCATCACCCATGCAGTGTACACTGTACCCAGTGAATAGTCTTTTATCCCTCACCCCCCTCTCACCCTTTTCTCCAAGTCCCCAAAGTCTGTTGTATCATTCTTACACCTGTGTGTCCTCATAGCTTAGCTCCTACTCATTGGTTTTCCATTCCTGAATTAAATAATGGTCTTAAAATTATGGTCTCCATTTCCATGCAGGTTGCTGCAAATGCCATCATTTCATTCCTTTTTGTGGTTGAGTAGTATTCCATGGTGTGTGTGTGTTCACTACATTGTGAAAATATGTACCACATTGTGATGTATATATGCCACATTTTCTTCATCCACTTGTTAATTCATGGGCATTTGGGCTAGTTCCATATTTTTGCAATTGGGAATTGTGCTGCTATAGACATGCATGTGCAAATACCTTTTTTGTATAATGACTTCTTTTCCTCTAGGTAGATACCCAGGAGTGGGACTGCTGGATCAAACAGTAGATCTACTTTTAGTTATTTAAGGAAACTCTATACTGTTTTCCATAATGGTTGTACTAGTCTACATTCCCACCGACAGTGTAAAAGTGTTCCCTTTTCACCACACTCATGCCAACATCTATCATTTCTTAATTTTTTGATTACGGCCATTCTTGCAGGAGTAAGATGGTATCATATTGTCATTTTGCTTTGCATTTCCCTAATAATTAGTGATACTGAATAATTTTAATATGTTTCTTGGCCATTTGAATATCTCCTTTTAAGAATTATCTATTCATATCCTTAGCCTACTTTTTGATAGTTTTTTTTTTCTGGTTTGAGTTACTTATAGATTCTGGATATTAGTCTTTTGTCAGTTGTATAGATTGAGAAGTTTTTTCTCCAACTCTGTGCATTGCCTGTTACTCTGCTGATTATTTCTTTACTGTGCAGAAGCTTTTTAGTAAAATTGAGTCCCATCTATTTATATTTGTTTTTGTTACATTTGCTTTCAGTTCTTGGTCATAAGGTCTTTGCCTAAGCCAATGTCTAGAACAGTTTCTCTAATGTCATCTTATAGAATTTTTGTGGTTTTTAGGTTTCAGATTTAAGTCTTTGATTCATTTTGAGTTGATTTTTGTATAAGGTGAGAGATGAGGATACAGTTTCAGTCTTTTATATGTGGCTTGCCAATTATCCCAGCACCATTTGTTGAATAGGGTGTCATTTTCCTATTTTATAATTTTGTTTGCTATCTTGAAGATCAATTGGCTGTAAGTATTTGGCTTTATTTCTGGGTTCTCTATTCTGTTTCATTAGTCTATATGTCTGTTTTTATACCAGTACCATGCTGTTTTGGTGACTATGGCTTTACAGTATAGTTTGAAGTTGGGTAATGTGATGCCTCCAGATTTGTTCTTTTTGCTTAGTCTTGCTATGTGGGTTCTTTTTTGGATCCATATGAATTTTAAGATTTTTTTTTCTAGTTCTGTGAAGAATGATGGTGGTATTTGAATGGGAATTGCACTGAATTTGTAGATCTCTTTTGGTGGTATGGTCATTTTCACAATATTGATTCTACCCATCTATGAGCATGGGATATGTTTCTATTTGTTTATGTCATCTATGATGTCTTTCAGAAGTGTTTTGTAGTTTTCCTTGTGTCTGTCACTTCTTTAAGTATATTCTGAAGTATTTTATTTTTTATTTTTGCAGCTATTGTAAAAGAGGTTGAGTTCTTAATTTGATTCTCAGCTTGGTTGCTGTTGGTGTATAGAAAGCTACTAATTTGGGTACATTAATTTTACATCTGAAAACTTTGCTGAATTATTTTATCAGTTCTGGGAGCTTTCTGGAGGAGTTTTTAGGGTGTTCTAGGTAAATGATCATATCATCAGCAAACAGTGACAGTTTGACTTCCTCTTTACCTATTCAGATGCCCTTTATTTCTTTCTCTTGTCTGATTTTTCTGGCTAGGACTTTCAGTACTATGTTGAATAGAAGTGGTGAAAATGGGCATCCTTGTCTTATTGCAGTTCTCAGGGGGATTACTTTCAACTTTTCCCCATTCAATATAATGTTACCTGTGGGTTTGTCACAGGTGGCTTTTATTACTTTAAGGTATGTCCCTTGTATGCTGATTTTGCTGAGAGTTTTAATCATAAAGGGATGTTGGATTCTGTCAAATGCTGTTTTCTGCATCTATTGAGATGATCATGGAATTTTTGTTTTTAATTATGTTTATGTGATATATAACATATATTGACTTGCAAATATTAAACTATTCATGCATTCCTGGTATGAAACCCACTTGATCATGGTGAATTATCTTTTTGATATGCTGTTGGATTTGGCTAGCTATTTTTTTTTTTGAGGATTTTTGCATGTGTGTTCATTAGGAATATTGGTCTGTAGTTTCCTTTTCTTGTTATGTACTTTTCTGGTTTTTTTATTAGGGTGACACTGGCTTCATAGCATAATTTAGGGAGGATTCCTTCTATCTCTGTCTTTTGAAATAGTATCAATAGAATTGGTAGCAAATTTTCTTTGAATGTCTGATGGAATTTAGCTCTGAATTCATCTGTCCTGAAAATTTTTTGTTGGTAACTCTTTTTTTTGAGATGATGTCCCTCTCTGTCACCCAGACTGGAATGCAGTGGCACAATCTTGGCTCATTGTAACCTCTGCTTCCCTCCTGGGTTCAAGTGATTTCCCTGCCCCAGCCTTCTGAGTAGCTAGAACTACAGGTGCCTGCCACCATACACAACTAATTTTTGTATTTTTAGTAGAGATGGGGTTTTTCCATGTTGGCCAGTATGGTCTTGAACTCCTGACTTCAAGTAATCCATCTGCCTCGGGTTCCCAAAGTGCTGGAATTACAGGTGTCTATACATGTTTGAGCATGAGGAAATTTGGATTGGCTATTCATGAAGATGGAAAAATATGGTTTTCATATTGAACAAAAGCTTCCATATACGTTCAGTCATGTTTAAAGAGCTAAAAAACTGAATTAGTTAAAAAAATTCACAACTTACCATGCCTTTTATTCTTAATTAGGACAAGTGTCTTTGACATATTTGAAGACATTTGACTTAAAAATAGCCAAGTTGAAAGTAGTTAAGAGTGACACATGAGTGCTATTCTCCACTGCACTCTCTATCTGTTGCAGGCATCTATTTCCTTGACTTCAAAGAGGGTTCTTCAGAATGAAACCACTACACAGAGGAACAATCTGTCCTTCTTCCGCTTTCACTATATTTGAAACTCAGCATTAATATCTGTGTGCAGTTGAGCTCAGTGACGTTGTGGGTCTGGCAAAGCGACCAGCATTTTAATACTTGCCAGTGGAGTTCCTTTGCAGAGCTTCTGGTTCCCAAATGGGAATTCTGCCTTGGCTGTGTGGAAGTGCTATGAGCAAGAGCAGACCAAGGCCTGAATGTTTGAAATCATGCATGCTTTTTGTTGACATAAGTGCATCCACATGTGCATCAATCCTATATGATACATGCCTAAAATCAGGGGAAAGCAATATTCAAGGACATACTCTGTTGTTAGTGCAGATTTAGGACAATCCTGTCTCCTTCAAATAGCTACATGCACAGACCTGTACAAGAAAAATTCATGTTCAAGAACAATTGTCAGTGGCACAACATGGTCCCAGCGCATCAAAGAAGGCTTTAACTCTGACCACTCCACTGTACTACCAAAGCAGGAGAGTGGGCAAAGACATTTTTGGAAGATCTGTGTCAAGCTAAAGAGCAAATGGTTGAGGCTTTGGGGAGGCAGAGTGGTATGCAGAGTGCACCCTGAAAATATTTTTTACTGTATAATCTCAGGTTAAGTCATTGTAACTTACACAGAGCTCCTATTTTCTCATCTGCAAAATGAGGAGAATTGCTGAGCAGTTTGTATACCAGGTCATTTACTGGTCAACGTGGAATAAAATGGACATGCCTATCTTCACCCACTCTAGACATTTGCTGAATGAAAATCAAATTTGTGATTAGCCTGGAAAGTCTCCATCTGTCTTTCTCATATAGGGTGTGGTACAAACTACTCCTGTGACAGGCAGAAATTTAAAGGGACCTCTTTTAAGGGAAACAAGACAAAATCCAGTTCTGTATGAAGCAGGGAAGACTGAGGATCTGAACACTGATTCTGATCTCAGAATGGGCAACAAAACTTTGTGTGACAATGAGGAGACTCAGTTTTCTCCTCAGGAAGTAGGGATTGAACCAGGATAACTTGCATGATCTTCCAGCCACAGAGTCCTTGAATTCTAAGGGCTGTGTTGACCTCTCCCTGTAGCAGTTGGCCTGCCTGGACCAGATGAGTATGCAGAGCTTGAGGCATGGAAGATTTTAGGCAGGCCACCTGCATGGCTCACAACCAAATTCTGGGTAGAACTGCACCTTGGAATGAACCAGGTTGTGGGAACCAGAGCCCTGTCATAAAGACAACTGAAGACAACACTGCTGTCGCCATATTTGAGCTGAGAGTGAAAGTTCATTTTTTGCGAGTACAGATTCCAACTGAGTTGCTGAAACCAAATTACACTGTGGGAGTAACGTTGTGGCAGGATGAGCTCCTTCAGAAAACAACTCAGGAAACAAAAACCTTCCTGGGATTGTAGTAATACAAGAATTAAGAAGCAAATGCAAAAACAATATTCTAGAGCATTTAAAGCTTTTATCTTACTTTTTCCTTGCAACCTAAAACATACACAAACACACACATATATATACACACACCCATGTGTTTGTGTATGTTTTATACTTATACACACACAAATACACATGAATATATATATCTATACACACACCCACACACACACACACCCACCCACACACATACATCCATCCTCAGTGAAATGATATTGTGGAAGAGTTAAACTGCCTCCTGGAAAGCAATATTGTTACTTGCTAAGTGTCACTAAGGGATTGCCTATGAATTCACTGTCACCATAGAATAAGAAAAGGAGGGCTCTACGAGGCACTGCTTGAAAATGAGACTAAGAAGGGTGACCTAGATTGGGTTCCCTGGAAGTGAACTTTGAGATTAGGATTAGTGGCAAATGGTTTATGAGGGAAGTGTTCCCAAGAGAAATTTATTGGAGGGCTGAAGAAGCAGGGCAGGAATGGGAATGCAGCTAATGAGTTGTTGAGGATAGTGTCAGCCTGATTCGGCAAGGATACTCTGGTGTGTGAGTTAAGCCTTAGTGTGTCTCCACTGGAGGCCAAGGAGCTGAACTTTCCTCTTTGAGATTAGAACTCCCCAGCACTTGTGGCTTTCCATGATGCCTGCAGGCAAATGGGCTTCAGGAACCCCTAAGGGCAGTCATCCTAAGACCAGTGTCAGGTGCTGACCATTGGGAGAAAATAGGCAGTAAAGTACAGAAATGGTAAAAGGAATACAAAGGGGTCTAGGAGAAGCACTGGGTGTATAGCAGGCTACTCCTCTTGTTGACTGCTCAGATGCACTGCATGAAATTCATGCCATTCAGCAGTGGCTAACTCAATATGATGGCTGGAGGGTTAGTGATATGGGCTCTAATCATTCTTCCCCTGAGGTTGGTCCCAAGGCTAAAACTGTTATCTATCATTTCCACTACACATGCAAGATTCCTTTCAGCCTCTTTTGGCTCAGGGATCTTGCATTCTAATGTGCCACAGATTTTTCATACTGTGACCTAGACCTTCTCTCCTGATTTCTATGCTCTTTTAAGGCTGTAGTTACAATTGTGCATTCATAGTGAAAACAGCATGGGAGCATCAGAGATGTCCTAGTGAATTTCTGGAGGCAAAGTCTTAGAATGGCATGCAGTGAATCATTATTCACTTTTGGGATTAATATGTACAAAATGTAGAATATAACAATTCTGAAGTCCTAGATAGATATTTGTTTATTTAATATAATTTTTATTGTCATGAACATTGAAATCCAGTAAAATGTCAGTTTTATTGAGTAGTCTAGCACATCCCTTGGCATATATCAGATACTTAATAACTGAATAACAAATGAAGACATTGTAGGTGCTCCATAAAACATATAAAAATGAATACAATAAAGTAATTTAAAAAACACAGTCCATATATTTAAGTTACCAAAGACAACCTACGAAGTCCAGTTTTCCAAGAAGAAAAAGATGCAGAGATAGTCCTTTTTTTCCTTCATAGTTAAAGGAATATACGATTTAAAGTTTTCCTTGTTTAGGAAGCTGGAATTCTTTCCACTGAGGAAATTAGGCTTGCACAAGCCATTATCTGATGACAATGTACAACGAATTAAATGGTAGAAGCATTGCATAATTCACTACAAGAAGGACACTGCTCTATTGGGCAGCTGTTTCTTAGTCCTCACACTTGTTGCTTCCAGACATGATTATAACAGGATGTGCCAAGGGCTGGGTTTAGTGGTGAGTCTGCTGATTACAAAATGATCAGTTATGTAACACTTTCCATTGCTTTTCAGACATTCATTCATTCATACAGTCTCTGTTGAGTACTTCATAGTCTGTGCTAGCCTCAGTTCTTGGAGCTAGAAAAATAGCAGTGAATAGACAATCTCCTTGCCTCTTGGGGCTTACATACTAGAAAGAAAGAGCAATCGTAAATGAATAAATTACAGATACACACACACACACACACACACACACACACACAGAGAGAGAGAGAGAGAGAGAGAGAGAGAGAGAGAGAGAGAGAGAGAGACAGAGAGAGAGAGAGAGAGATCGAGATCAGAAAGTGACTACTGCTAGGGAGAAAAAAACGAAAACCAAGGGAGGAGTTAGGTATTACCAGATAGTGAAGTGGGTGAAAGTGCAATTGTAAAATTGTAAATGGTAAAAAATGTCAGTACAGAAAGAAAGTCTCAATTGGAAGATGACATTTGAGCAAAAACCCTAAGAAGCTAAAGGAGAGAAACATGGTTATCTGGGAGACTAATGTTCTAATAAGAGGAATCAGCTGGTGTAGGAAGCCAGGGAGCACCGAAGAGGTCAGTCTGGCTGGGGAACTGGCGGTGAGGGGAAGTGCAGTGAGAATGGCTACTGGCTCAGTAAATGCAGGTCCTTGAAAGCCATTGGCACATTTGCCAAGGTGGTTTGCTCCCAGTGAGATGGTAGTGCTTGGGGATAAGTGACCTGACCTGATCATGTTTTACCAGGATCCCTCTCACTGCTGGGTAGAATATGCTGGGATGGAGCATGAGAGTGAGGAAAAGAACCAGGCATGTGATGCTGGGGCCTTGGAGGTAGTGAGCCATGGTTGCAGCTGGATAAATTTTGAAGCCGAGTGGACATAATATGTTAGAAGATTAAACATTTAGTTTGAGAAAAACCTGAGTGAAGGACAACTCCATGGTTTTTGGCTTAATCAGGCAGAAGAATGAAGTAACCATTAACTGAGATTTATTATTATGGAGGAGTGGAGGTTTGGGCTGATCAGGAGTTTGGTTTTAGATATGGCATTCAAGTAAAGACGTTGAGTAGGCATTTGGAGTCTGGAGTTCAGGGGAAAGGGCCATAAAAGTACATTTGGAAGTTATTAGCATATAGATGGTATTAAAAAGATGAGGCTGAATCACTGGCGGGGGGAGTATAGGTCAAAGTCCTGGAATACTTCAGCCTGTAAAGGGGAAGATGAGGAGGGAAGTGCACAGGACTGAGGAAATCCTGTGAAGTAGGAAGTGAAGCCAATTAAAACCTATTAAGGAAGAGAGAATGTTCAACTGCATTAAATATTGCAAACAAACAAGTAAAATAAAAAAAACTGGTTTGGTTTTAGCAACAAGGAGGTCTCTGATCTTGACAAGAGCAGTTTTGATGGAGTAGCAGAAGGACCTAATTGGAATGGATTCCAGAACAAATGGGAGAGGAGAAGCTGGTAGACAATGAGGTTGGAGAATGCTTGAAGAGTTTTTCTGTAAAGGGGAATAGAAAATATCACAGTAGTGGGAAGAGATAGTAGGATTAAGAGAGAATTAACCTTTCTTTAATGTTGGAGTAATAGAATATTTGTTTGCAAACAGAAATGGACCAGGACAGGGAAATATGTTGTTGTTGTAGGCCAGAAGGGAAAGCTGTTAAGACAAAGCACTTGTGACAGTTAATACTTTGTGTCAACTTGATTGCATTGAAGGATGCAAAGTATTGATCCTGGGTGTGTCTAGGAGAGTGTTTCCAAAGGAGAGTAACATGTGAGTCAGTGGTCTGGGAAAGGTAGAGCCACCCTTAATCTTGGTGGGCACAGTCTAATCAGATGCCAACATGACCAATGAAAGCAGGCAGGATGTGGAGAGATCAAATTTACTTAGGTTATCTCATGGAAGAAATTTCTAAGCAGCAAAGCATCTCAGAGGCGACTTGGTGGTGTTACAAGAATTCAGTTTTACAAGAGAAGGAGAGGATTAAAGTTCAGAACATTTGCAGCCTGACAGTGCAATAGAAAAGAAAAACCCATTTTCTGAGGAGAAATTCAAGCCAGTTGCAGAAATTTGCGTAAGTAACAAGGAGCCAAATATTAATCACTATGACAGTGGGGAAAATGTCTCCAGGGAATGTCAGAGACCTTTGATGCAGCCCTTCTCTTCACAGGCCCAGAGGCCTAGGAAGAAAAAAAGGTTTTATGGGCCAGGCCTAGGGTATCCCTGCTGTTTGCAGCCTAGGGACTTTGTGCCCTGCATCACAGCCATTCTAGCCATGGCTAAAAGGGGCCAAAGTATAGCTCAGGGGGTGGTTTCAGAGGTGCAGGCCTTGTCAGCTTCCATTTTGGTGTTGAGCCTGAGGTGCACAGAAGTCAAGAAGTGAGGTTTGGGAGCTTCTGCCTAGATTTCAGAGGATGTATAAAAATGCCTAGATGTCCATGCTGAAGTCTGCTGCAGGGGTGGGGCCATCGTGGAGAACCACTGCCAGGGCGCTGCAGAAGGGAAATGTGATGTTGAATCCTCTACACAGAGTCCCCATTTGGGAACTGCCTAATGAAGCTGTGAAAAGAGAGCCACAGTCTTCCAGGCACCAGAATGGTAGATCCACCTACAGCTTGCACCATGCACCTGGAAAAGTTGCATACACTCAATGTCAGCCTGTGAAAGCAGCTGGGAAAAGCTGTACACTGCAGAGCCACAAAGATGGAGCTGCCCAAGACCATGGGAACCCACCTCTTGCATCAGCATGACCTGGATGTGAGACATGGAAATCAGAGGAGATAATTCTGAAGCTTTAAGATTTGTCTGCCCCATTGGATTTTGGACTTGCATGGTATCTGTAGCCCCTTTGTTTTGGCCAATTTCTTTCATTTGGAATGTGTATATTTATCCAATGTCTGTACTCCCATTGTGTCTAGGAAGTAACTAACTTGCTTTTAATTTTACTATCTCATAGGTAAGAGGGGCTTGCATTGTCTCAGATGAGACTTGGAATATGGACTTTTGAGTTAATTCCAAAATTAGTTAAGACTTTGGGGGACTGTTGGGAAGACATGATTAGTTTTGAAATGTGAGGAGTTGAGATTTTGGAGGGGCTATGGGCAGAGTGAAATGGTTTAGCTCTGTGACCCCCACCCAAATCTCATGTTGAATTGTAGCTCCCATTATTCCCACGTGTTGTGGGAGGAATTTGGTGGGAAATAATTGAATCATGAAGGTGGTTTCCCCCATAGTGAATAAGTCTCATGAGATCTGATGGTTTTATGAGGGGAACCCCCTTTTGCTTGGTTCTCATTCTTTCTCTTGTCTGCCTCCATGTAAGATATGCCTTTTGCCTTCATCATGATTGTGAGGTCTACAGAGCTACATGGAACTGTGAGTCCATTAAACTTCTTTTTCTTTGTAAATTGTCTAATCTCTAGTATGTCTTTATCAGCAGGATGAAAGTGGACTAATATAGTATATGACCATCAAGAACGTTCATATTCATTTATTTCACTGTCTTCCTCTGTATGCCTCCAAGTGCACATACCCTGGACCACATTAGCATCATAGCTGGTGAATCCTTTTAGCTATATTTGCTTTTACCTTCACTCTCAATCAGTGTACTAGTTCCATGGTGCAGGTAAACCTTAGGATCCCTTGCAACTTTGCCCATCATTTCGGAAGTGCTAAACTCCAACATCATGTCCTTACTACCTTAGGTCTTTTACTGCCACTGTTCTTCTTTCTGATCTTACCAGTAACTGCAGGGAGGACTCTTCTTTTAGCATGCTGTTCCATCTTGACTTCACGTTAATGCTTATTTAGGTTGGATTCTGTGGCATTTTTCTATAACTCTGTCCCCAGTGTCCCAACTCTTTTCACTTACTGTTCTGCGATTGAGGAAAACTTCCAGTCAACTTCTACTCATTGCTTTTGACTTGGAGTTGGGGAATGAGTAATTCTACAGAATCAGAGATCCCTAAGACCACCCTCAGGCTCAATAATTTACTAGAAGTACTTGCAGGACTCAGAAAACTCATTAACTCATGGCTATGGTTTCTTACAGTAAAAGGATAAATATTAAAATAAGCTAAGAGAAAAGGTGCATAGGGCAAAATCCAGGAGAAACCAGGCATGAGCTTGCAGACGTCCTTCAGAGTGGAATTGCATGTTTGTGCTTAATACGTCCAAGGATGTGTTGCTAACCAGTGAAGCTCACCTGGATCATGGTATCCAGGGTTATTTTTGGAGATTTATCACAAAGACATGCAATGACTATCTGACTGACCTCGGCTACTCCTACTCCAGCACCTCAGAGGAAAACATGTCATTCATATGCAACCATTAAAAAAATCATTCACCGTAGATCGTATCATCAGCATAAACTTTGTGATCAAACTAGTGCTGCATGGTCTAAGGCCTCAGAAATACAACAGACTCTTATAAGGCAGACATTTTCAAAGGCGCCTCTTCCAGGGCAAGTCCTGAAGACAGGATTTTTTTGGAAATGTTCAGTTTGAGTAACCCAGGCCTGCTGAGTGAACACTTTTCTGTGCACCTGTGAGTTAGCAGTCATTTCATACATGATTGTGATCTTTTTTTTAGGCTCTTACTGACTTATTTCTTAGTCTGCTTTCTTTTCCCTTCCTCAGTGTAACTTTTCAGCTTTCACTTCTCTGTTTAAGTTCATACTTATTTTGTTGCTCCTATCACAATGGCAAAAATGACGATGTCTGTTTAAGTTTCTTCCATCCTTAACTTCAAATTATCTTATCTGAACTTATACTTTCTTGTTATCTCTAGGAAAGTTCTATATTTATTTCTACCTAGAATTTGCAATTTTATATTTTAAAAAAACTTCATCTCATCTGCTTTCTCTTAGAAACTTCTAAAATTCATCTCTTATGACTCTTTTCCCACCAGCCTAAAATCCTGATCAGATCTCTCTTATCCTAAAAAAAACCTTCTTTCTAATAAGACCCCTGGTGTGTGAATGTCCTATTGATTTCTTATCTCAAATGTCTTTCCCATCAGGATTTTATTCTTCATTTCCAAACTGATACTGCTTAGTTTATGATGAATTCCGTATAGCATCATGGCAGAAACCTCACTGGTTACCCTGCCTCCAATGCCTGCTGTTTGTCAAGTCCTTCCTGAAAACAACCAGAAAAAGAATTTGATCACCTCCCTGAATTATGTAAAGTTTCTGTTAGTTACCCCTTGTGTACTAAATACAGCAGAGACTATTTAGCATTATTTATAAGACTTTCTACAATGGCGCTCTCTTACCCTCCAGTGTAGTCTCTTTTCTGTTCTCACCCACCTCCTGCCTTAACAGATGCCTGACAGTTCTAAGACTAAGCTACGGGCTTGCTTGTTCAGGAAATTCCTCCATCTAAAATGTCATTCTCTTTATTTTCACCTGTTGATGTGCTATTTATCCTTCAAGACTTAGCTCAAATATTAAATTTTCTGTGGTGCTTTTGCCAAACTTTTTCATTGCATTCTTGTTCCCTTTGCCTATCATATCTTATTGTGTTGAAGGAATTCGTTTTGCATGTCTATTTCTTTCATCAGAACAGAATGCTCTGGTCATTGATTTCCCAACTTCAGTGACTGACAGAGTAGGAATCAAAATAGGCAAGTTTAATAGATGGGTGGGATCTGAATTAAAAAAAAAAAGCTAAGGAAATTCTTTCTAAATTATATATCTTAAAAAAATAATGTGTATATTTGTGGCACTTGATTCTAATTATTTATTATTACTCAAAGCTGTGGGACCTATAAACCCTCAGCAGTATCTTTCCATTTTCAGTATAGAGCACACTGTGCATCTAAACATTTCTTTTAAAATTCACAGTAACATACAGTGATTTCTTGATATATCTTGAATTAAAATCAGTGTATCTTCTGTCTGCCAAGACTGAATTTAAATGATCTTTTACAGATTCTAGCCATAGTTACTGGATTAAGCAAAACATAAAATTACATTTGTAATTCCATTTGTAATTTTCTCAAAAGAAAAAGTCTTGCTTTGTCACCCAGGCTGGAGTGCAATGGCACAAATCGTGGCTCACTGCAACCTCTGCCTCCCAGGTTCAAACAATTCTCCTGTCTCAGCCTCCTAAGTAGCTGGGATTATAGGTGTGTGCTACTACACCTGGCTAATATAATATTTTTAATAATTTTATACATGAAACAAAGTTTGCGTACATGGAATCATCAGAAAGTGTAAGGAAAAGAGGAAGCATTCATGTTTATCTGTAGCACAGAAAGTCAAGCCGTTGGAGAAACTGGACAGCAGTGTAAGTGAAACATCTCACAGAAGAAAATGGTATTGGAATGACTACCATACACAACCTGAAGAAGCAGATAGATGAACTGTTGAAGTTCTATGCTGATGGTAATGAAGAAACATCAATGAAAATTAGAAAAACACTGAAAAAAGCTAAACATGAGTATCCTGATTATGTATTGAAAGAGTGATCCATTAGCAATGCAGTGAGAAGACACCACTTAATGGTATACTGATCATGAAACAAGCAAAGCTCTATCACGGTGAACTGAAGTTTGTAGGGAACTGAAAATATATGTAACAAGCTGGTTACATAAATTTAAGAAAAGAGACAGCATTAAATTTTTAAAGATTTGTGGTCATAAAGCATCTGCCAATCATGAAGCAGCAGGGAAATTTATTAATTGATGAGTTTGCCAAAGTCATCACTGATAAAATTTGGCACGGAACAAGTCTATCTATAATGCTCACAAAACATGAATGCTTGAGCGTTATTGCTCCAAAAACACACTTGCTACAGCTGATGAGACAGTCCCTCCAGGAATTAAGGATGCTGAGGACAGAGTAACTGTGCTGGGATGTGCTAATGCAGCAAATATGTGTTAAGTGTAAACTTTGCTTGGACAAAAGCTTGCATCCTCTCTCTTTTCAAGGAATGAATTTCTTACCAGTTTATTATTGTGCTAACAAGAAGTCATGGATCACCAATGACATCTTTTCTGATTAGTTTCACAAACATTTTGTGCCGGCACCTTCTGCTGACTACAGGAAAGCTGGATTGGATAACGATTGGATGGCAAGAATTTATTATTCCTTCGCAATGATTTGGCTGATCCTGCAGCTGAAATTCCCATAAAAAATAATGTCTATGCCATGTACTTTTTCCCAAATATGACTGCATTAATTCAGCCAGTGTAACCAGATCAATGAAGATTAAATATAAAAACACTTTCTTGAGCAACAGGTTAGCAGCAGTGAACAGACACTTAGGTGTGGAAGGTTTTCAAAAGAAAGTTAGCATGAAGAATGCCATATATATGCTGTTGCCAATGCTTGGACCATAGTGACTACAGACATAGCTGTTGCATGCCTGGTACAACCTCTGGTCTGTGAATATGTTCAGGAATAATGATGAACAAGGTGATGACTTTGAAGAATTTTGTTATATCAAGTGAGAAAAAAATGATGCATGACCTCCTTACATATGCAAACTATATTTTCAGGGTCCATCAGTAAGTTGAATGAAGTGCATAAATGAAAATATATAGCACGGAAGCTTTTCAGACTGGTTTTTTTCACGTAGGGATATTAATTTGAGATGATTGTATATGGCTCAATAGCTCATTCCTTGTTATCACTGCATAGTACTCCATTGTATGGATGTGCCCAGTTTGCTTATTTGTTTGCGTATTGAAAGACATGTTGGTTACTTCCAGTTTTGGTGATTATAAACAAAATTGCTATACATGTTCATGTGCAGGATTTTGTGTGAACATAAGTTTTCACTTATGAGTAAATATCTAGGAGCGTAATTGCTGGCTTATATGGTGAGACTATGTGTAGCTTTGTAAAAAACTTTCAAACTGTCTTCCAAAGTGGCTGTACCGTTTTTATTCTCAACAGCAATATGTGTGAGTTTCTGTTGCTCCACATCTTTGTCTGTAAATGGTACTGTCAATTTTTTGAATTTTAGCCATTTTAATAAATGTGTAGTGGTAACTTACTTTCTGGTTTTAAATCCCTGAATAATTGCTAGCTGTGTATGATTGTTCAAATTACATAGCCTCTCTAAGCCTTACCTTAAGTAGTGATGATAATAATAATAATACTGATCTGGATGGTTGTTGGACAGTGGTGGTTAGTGGTGTATGTATAGTACTTGCATGTATTAATTGCTCAGTAAATCTTGTCTCGCTTCAGACACAGGAAATTACTAAATAAAAGCATACAATGATCTGAGGCTAAATGAAATTAGCTATTCATTTTAAACCCTTCTAAATTCACCCGTCCCCCTAAATGTGTCAAAATTATGCTCTTTGCATTTTACAATAGTTCTCAGAAATTTTGCTGTATATAATACTCCTTCTTTTTCTCCAGTAAGATTGTGATCCTGATGTAGTTTGGCTATATCCCCACTGAAATCTCAACTTGAACTGTGTTTCCCAGAATTCCCACATGTTGTGGGAGAGACCCTTGGGGGAAGGTAACTGAATCATGGGAGTTGGGCTTTCCTGTGCTATTCTTGTGATAGCAAATAAGTCTCACGAGATCTGGTGGGTTTACCAGGGGTTTCTGCTTTTGCTTCTTTCTCATTTTCTTTTGATGCCACCATGTAATAAGTGCCTTTCACCTCCCACTGTGATTCTGAGGTCTCTCCAGCCATGTGGAAAAACTGTAAGTCCAATAAAACCTCTTTTGTTCCCAGTCTCAGGTATGTCTTTATCAGCAGCATGAAAACAGACTAATACAGTAAATTGGTACCAGTGGAGTGGGACGTTGCTGAAAAGATACCTGTAAATGTGGAAGTGACTTTGGAACTGGGTAACAGGCAGTAGTTGAAATGTCTGGAGGGCTCAGAAGAAGACAGGAAAATGTGGGAAAGTTTGGAACCTCCTAGAGACTTGTTGAATGGCTTTGCTCAAAATGCTGATAGAGATATGCACAATAAAATCTAGGTCTTAGATAGAGATGAGGAACTTTTTAGGAACTATAGCAAAGATGACTCTTGCCATGTTGTAGCAAAGAGACTGGCAGCATTTTGCCCCTGCCCTAGAGACTTGTGGAACTTTAATTAGAGAGAGATGATTTAAGGTATATCATTGAAGAAATTTCTAAACAGCAAAGCATTTAAGGGGTGACTTGGGTACTCTTAAAGGCATTCAGTTTTACTAGGGAAGCAGAGCATAAACAATTGGACAATTTGCAGCCTGACTATGCAATAGAAAAGAAAAACCAACTTTCTGGGGAGAAATTCAAGCCCATGCTGGCTGTAGAAATACGCATAAGTAGCAAAGAGCCTAATGTTAATCCCCAGGACCATGGTGAAAATGTCTCCAGGCCATATCGGACACCTTCATGGCAGCCTCTCCCATCAGAGGCCTGGGGGCCAAGGAGGAAAACGTGGTTTTATGGGCTAGACCCAGGGTCCCTGTATTGTATGCAACCTATGGATTTGATGCCTTGTGTCCCAGCAGCTCCAGCTGTGGCTGAATGGGGCCAATGTAGAGGTCAGGCTGTGGCTTCAGAGGGTGGAAGCCCCAAGCCTTGGCAGCTTTGATGTGGTGTTGAGCCTGCAAGTGCACAGAAGTCAGGAATTGAACTTTGGGAACCTCTGCCTAGATTTCAGAAGATGTATGGAAACTACTGGATACCTATACAAAAGTTTGCTGGAAGGGCAGGGCCCTCATGGAGAACCTCTGCTAGGTTAGTGCAGAAGGGAAATGTGAGGTCAGAGCCCCCACACAGAGTCCCTACTGGGACACTGCTTAGTGGAGCTGTTAGAAAAGAGATGCCGTCATCCAAACTGCAGAATGGTAGATACATCGACAACTTGCACTGTGCACTTGGAAAGGCTGCAGACAATTAATGCCACCCAGGAAAGCAGCCGGGAGGGAGGCTCTACCTTGCAAAGCCACAGGAGCAGAGATGCCCAAGACCATGGGACCCCACCTCTTGCATCAGGGTGACCTGGATGTGAGACCTGGAGTCAACAGAGGTTATTTTGGAGCTTTAAAATTCAACTTCCCTGCTGAATTTTGGACTTGCGTGGGCCCTGTAACCCCTTTGTTTTGGCTAATTTCTCCCATTTGGAATGGCTATATTTACCCAGTACCTGTACCCCATTGTAACTAGGAAGTAACTAGCTTGCTTTTGCTTTTACAGGCTCATAGGCAGAAGGGACTTGCCTTGTCTCAGATGAGACTTAAAACTATGGACTTTTGGATTAATGCTGAAATGAGTTCAGACTGGGGGGCTGTTGGGAAAGCATGACTGATTTTGAAATGTGAGGACATGAGATTTGGAGGGGCCAGGGTGGAATGATATGGTTTGGCCATGTCCCCACCTAAATCTCAATTTGAACTGTATCTCCCAGAATTCCCACATGTTGTGGGAAAGACCCTGGGGGAGGTAACTGAATCATGGGGGCTGGTCTTTCCTGTGCTATTCTTGAGATAGTGAATAAGTCTCATGAGATCTGATGGATTTATCAGAGTTTCTGCTTTTGTTTCTCCCTCATTTTCTCTTGCTGCTACCATGTAAGAAGTGCCTTTCACCTCCCACCATGATTCCGAGGCCTCCTCAACCATGTGGAACTGTTAGTCCAATTAAACCTCTTTTAGTTCCCAGTTTTGGGTATGTCTATATCAGCAGCAAGAAAATGGACTAATACGGATGCCTTCTCATATAAACTAACTTTCAGTTTCTAATTACTGTAATCTATATTACTTTTCACATCTTTGCCTTTCGAGATTTAAGCCAGTTTTCATTCAAACTGGCTTAAATCTTGACATATTATCTGAGTTTGAAATAAACTGCATAAATCTGAGTTTATTTCAAACTCAGATAATATGTCAAGATTTAAGCCAGTTTGGATGAAAGAGACCCAAATAACTTTTTCATTTTACCCAAATAACTCTTTCTTGATGTCTCTAGCTGGTTGAGATCTCTTTCTGTTTGAAATTCTCTATGAGACCCCAAGGTTTTAAAGCTATAGGCTGATTCTTAATGGCTTGGTATGTCCCAGAGTACTTTCATAAGTATTGTCTGATTAATGGAATTATTGAATAATATCATATGTTCTATTTACAATATTGGTATTTGAAATGTTGTTGTCTTTTAAAAAATTGTTGTAAGAACACAATATGAGATCTACCCTCTTAAATTTTTAAGCACCTAGTATGATATTGTAAACATGGATACAATGTTGTGCAGATCTCTAAAACTCATTAACCTTGCATCGTTGCTCCACATTCTTGCCATTACTTATAGTTTGTGTTTTCGACAGTATTTATTGTAACAAGTCTGAAGTCATCGTCCATGGTTTGATTTGCATTTCCTTGATGATTAGTGATGTTGAACTTATTTTCATATGCTCATGACCATCTGTATGTCTACTTTGGAGAAATGTTTATTTCCTCCACAGAATGAAGAATGAAAATTACATGGTCAGAAAATTATGCAGGAAAAAACATATGATAAAATTCAACACTTATAATAAAAACTCTCAAGAAAATAGGTACAGAAGGAATTTACTTCAGTAAAACAAAGGCCATATATGAAAAGCCCACAGCTAGGATTAAACTTAACTTTGAAAAACTAAAGGTTTTTTTTTTTCTCTAAGATTAGGAAAAACAGAGATGCTGACTCTTGCCACTTGTTTTCAACATAGTACTGAAAGTACCAACCAGAGCAATTGAGTAAGAAAAATAAATAAAAAGCATCAAAATTGGAGAGGAAAAGCAAAATTATATTTGGTAGATGACATAATCTTCTATGTAGAAAATCCTGCAGTCTCCACACACACACAGGAAAACTTTACCAACTACTAAACAAATTCAGCAAAGTTGAAGTATACAAAATTAACATACAAAAATCAGTCACATTTCTATACATGAACAATGAACCATCTGAAAAGAAAACGAAGAAAATAACCCCATTTCTAATAACATCAAAAATAATAAAATAATTGTGAATGAACTTAAAGAAATGAAAGACTTGCACACTGAGATCCTACAAAACATTGATGAAGGAAATTAAAGAAGACTAATAAGTGGAAGGACATTCTGTGTTCATGGCTAGAAAGAATTCATATGGTTACAATGTCCATACTCCACAAAGTAATCTATAGATTCAATGTAATCTATCAAAATTATAATGATACATTTTTACAAAAATTGAAAAAGAAATTCTAAAATTTATATAGAGTCATGAAAGACTCTGAATAGTCAAAGACTCTGACTACCCAATCTTGAGAAAGGACAAAAACTGGAGGCATTGCATTCCTGATTTTCAAATATATTATAAAGCTATAGTAATTAAACCAGCATGGTGCTGGCATAAAAAGAGATATAAAGATGAATGCAATACAGTAGAGATCGCAGAAATAAAATCATGCATATATGATCAACTGATCTTTGACAAGGATACCAAGAATACACAATGGGGAAAGAACAGTCTCTTCAACAAATGGTCTGATTTTGGGTAAAACTAGATGTTCACATGCAAAAGAATGAAATTGGGCACTTACTCTACACCATATGAAAAACTAACTCAAAATTAAATTTAAAACTCAAAACTGTAAAAGTTCTAGAAGGAAATAGTGAAAAATCTTCATGACATTAGTTCTGGCAACAATTTCTTAAACATGACACTAAAAGTAAAAGCAAAAAAAGCAAAAATAAAGAAATGTGTCTGTATCAAATAAAAAAGATTCTGCACAGCAAAGAAAACAAGAAAATGCAAGCCATTTTTTTGATAAGCAGTTAATATTGAAAATCTGTGAGGAACTCCTACCATTAAATGGCAAGAAAAGCCAAATAACCTGATTAAAATATTGCCAAAGTCTTAGACTTCTGATTTCTATCATTTTATAAATGTTCTTCTTTTTTTCTTTTTGAGACAGGTCTTATTCTCCTGCACACGTTGTGGTGCAGTGGTGCAAACATGGCTCACTGAAGCCTCTACTTCCTGGGCTCAAGTGATCCTCCCACTTCAGCCTCCTGAGTAGCTGGAACTACAGGGTATATCTCCACACACACACACACACACACACACACACACACACACACACACACACACACATATCTATACACACACACATTTTTTTTTTTGTAGAGACAGGGTTTTGTCATGTTACCTAGGCTAGTAAATATTCTTAAAATCACGTATTAAGTGCAAAGCAATTGCTGTATGTAGAGATATGACATAAAAGACACAGGCTTGTGGGAGAAGTAACTCTACAGTGACAGCCAAGTGATGAATGCCACGGAGACGTTTTGACTTCTGTTTTTCTGGAATGGTCATATTGGTCTTTATTTACAGAAATTGACCAGAGGTGGTTACTGTGGTTATGGTTTTCAAAGAATCAGGCTTTGGTGGTTAAGTAAATAATTCTAATTATAGGAATATACATTAGGTGGCTTTTTATGCCTGAAAAATGATATCCTAATCAGGATAATGTGGTCATTGATTATGTTTTTTGAAATCTTTTAAGAAAATTATGCAGTATAATTTATACTATAATTTTTAACTCCTCTAATTATGGCCAAAAGTACTAACTATTCAATTCAGATGAGGCATGAGACACTTTTCTCACCAGTATAGATTTACTCCAATATAAATTGAATACTGGTTAGATCCTTCTGAAAGGAGTTTCTTTTGTATTTATGGAGGCATTGCATTTTTTAAAGGAGAAACATACATTATTAGGGGATAATACACTGGGCCTTTAGGTCTTTAAGCAGATGATTTTTTAAAATAGACTTTAAGACTTTAATACTGAATACTAAGTGTGGTTGTTTTAGTATCTGGCCTACTCAATAATGACATTGAATTATCACCCTGATGGACTTTTCAGATTAGGCAAACTTCTGTGATGGGTCCTTCTTTGTTTATCTCTGAGAAATACCTTGGCAAAGTTAAAGGGAGAATGTGGACATTGGATCTGAACATCTTTCTGTGACCTCAAGCAAGTTCTTTAATTTTCCCAAGCCTCTATCTTCTTATTTGTAAAATAAATAAATTAGTTATCTCACCTAAGAGGATGAGATGAGGTATTATGGGAAAACTAGCGTTTTGTGGTTGTCATAAAGATGGTAGTACTTATAATTGCTTCCAGTTTGCCAGCAAAAAATCTAAAGTGGTATTACAGAATTAATACTATTGTTTCTAAACATAAACAGAAAATAACCATAAAGAAGTTACTGATTTTAGTTCTGGGATGAGTGAAGAAGATGGGGTTTTGCCAGAGGGAGTCATTTCAGAAAGTCAGCCATTAGCCTGTTTTGGGAAAATTAAAGCACACACAAAAAATTAGACAGTACTTTATCATAATACATTGAATTTTTAAAAGATCCATTAATACTTAAGTATAATAAAAGAGAGAAAAAAGTGGGGGCAAGAAAGTATTTATTTTTAAATAAATAAAATATTCTAGTTATCACATGTAGGGTAAAATTTGATATCAATGAAATAATATATTTGGTCCATGTCATTATAGATGCTATTATAATCATCGGGTTAAAAAGATCATGAGACACAGTATAAAACTATCACCTCACAATTACAAAGAAAAATATGTACCCATGTAATGGTGGACAAGTGAAAATATTGAGATTTAAGTGATAAAATTCAGTATCATTAATAGTGGGATAACCCGATATTGTATGTCTCCTGGTATGATTTAGCATGGAGCACACAGTACCACTCTATTTCAAAAAATGTTTGCCTGCATTTAATCAAGACTCTAAACCTAACTTCCTGGTTACAGGAAATAGGGGTGTAGGTGAAATGACTCCAAAAGGAAGTAATAAGACAAATCAAAAATGTGGAAATCTTATTTTTTTGAGATGGAGTCTCACTTTTGTCACCCAGGCTGGAGTGCAGTGGCACAATCTTGGCTCACTGCAACTTCCGCTTCCTGGGTTCAGGCAATTCTCCTGTCTCAGCCTCCTGAGTAGCTGGGATCACAGGCACCTGCCACCACACCTGGCTAATTTTTGCACTTTTAGTAGAGACAGGGTTTCGCCATGTTGGCCAGGCTGGTCTTTACCTCCGGACCTCAGGTGATCCACCCGCCTTGGACTCCCAATGTGCTGGGATTACAGGCATGAGCCATCACACCCAGCCGGAATATTTTATAAGATGAATAACTTAGACTCTTTGGGGACTGTTCTACATAACAAAAGATATACCAACTATGTTTAATGTGTGCCTCTTGATTATAACCTGGATTAATGAAAAAAGAAAAAGTTATGTTTGTTAGAATATGGTATGTGTATCAGATTTTACACACACATGAGATCTCATATACATGAGATAACTGCTTTTGTTGTGTCCTTAGGTATAGTAATGACATTGTGGTTATGTAGAAGATTCTGTAGGAGATACTTGCTGGAGCATTTTCAATTGGAGTATCATACTGTCCGTAACTTATTTTCCAGTGAGCAGAATTTGAACAATTGATGAATCTAGGTGAGAAATATGTGGTGTTTATTGTATGAGCCATTCGTCTTTTCCAATGGTTTGGAGAATTGCAAAATAAAACTTTGAGTGAAAAGTAAAAACATTATAAAATAATTGGTATATTATTACATGTTATTAAACATTATAAAATATTTTTTCCTAAATTTAAAAATTATAACAAATTTTCTTCTTGAAGAAGTTAAAGTAGACAGGGACAACTGGTGTTTATTTGTGTGATTATAGAATAAATTAGTTCTATATACCAGTGAGGCAGAGAGTGTTCATCTCTTGTGGTGGCAATGATAACTTTCTCAGATTATCTCAAGTCATTAAACAAACAAATAAGGAATTACGTGGAGATAGAGAAGGCAGAAATCTCTGTTCCCAAGATCCCTTCACAAACTGGTGTGTGGGATCCTGGGAGTAGATGTAGAGTCTGCCCTTATGGTGACTGCCCCTAGTTGAGGAAGTGGAAGTGCCTAACACGATGCCTCTAACAGACAATGGGTCTTATTTCTTTAGCAACAGGGACCTGATGCTCTTTTCTTTTCTCGTTCTCTCTTCTTTTCTTTTCTTTCTTTCTGATGCAGTTTCATTCTGTCACAAGGCTGGAGTGCAATGGCTCAGTCTCCACTCACTGCAGCTCTGCCTCCTGGGCTCAAGCAATTCTACTGCCTCAGCCTCCCGAGTAGCTGGGACTATAGGCACGCACCACCATGCCCAGCTAATTTTTGTATTTTTAGTAGAGATGGGATTTCACCATATAGATAGGATGGTCTCAATCTTTTGACCTCATGATCCACCTGCCTCGGCCTCCCAAAGTGCTGGGATTACAGGCTGAGCCACTGCACACATCCACATTGTGCTCTCTTTCTACTACTCTCATTGCTAGCAAATTTCATGTATCTCCCATGTATTCTTATTTTTTCCCTTTTTTAGCTCTTTTTTCTGTCTTATCTGTGGCTTCTATTGCATTGTTACATCTATGTTGCTCTTTGTATATTTTTCAACTTTTGTACCTTTTATCAATCGACTAACTTTCCTCTTTTGTTTCTGGTTTGAATTCTCCACCCCAACAATCTGATCAGGTAAATTGATTATCGTCATCTCTGATTGGGCAGATTTCTGTTTAAGTCCTGGTCACCTACTGAGTGGGATGACAAACTTTAAGATTTTCAGTCCTTAGCTGTCCTGGATCAATCAGGTGTGTTGGGTCACAGAAAAGATGTGTAGCTGTTACAGAATAAAGCATCGATGTGTAAGGAACTGCCTAAAGTTCTCCTGGGGCAAAGCCGTAGTGTGAGGGTGACAGTTTCCACTAAATGAAGTAATGGGTAGAGCACGAAGCTTAATAGGCCTTTTTGGTGCCCCAAATCAGCTTTCTTACGACACTTTTTTTTCCACTTTGCCTAGATATTACTTCAAGAATGTGGAGAGTCTCTTTTTACTATGTGTGAATTTTATTTGCCTCATAATTTATGTCTACCTTTAAAAGACCTAAGTGGCTGTCTTTCAAAATCTATGAACGTTTAGCTATTCAAGAGCTTATATTAGTCTCAGACGCTCACTGGGGAGGAAGAGAGAACACCCTGCATTTAATAACTGATCTTTTTTGCCAGCCACAGCTGGGGTTGGCATGCAAGTTGTCTTGCAACATCACACTTTTCCTTGTCTTTTGACCAGAATGCTCTCTGCATATATTCTGCATGTGGAGAATACCAAAGTATACTATTATAATCTCTGCAAGCAAATGAGCCACCTCTAAGGGACTATGATGGTCAATAAAACGTGATCATTTATTTATCTGTTTGGGCTTAGAAGAGTTTCTGAACAGTTTGCAGTTTGATTTCTGGAATCTTCATTATATAGTAAGTAAAGAGATGAGAGACTGTAGATCAACTTCTTAAATTAAAAAATCCAAACCCATTGGCATTTGTAGATAGTTGAAAATGCCACTTAGTGGGATAACAGTAAATTATTAAGAAATGGGCTGGACACACCCATTAAAAACCACAATTGGAAACTTGTGGAACAAAAGGACAAATAACCTATGCCAGAAGGAAAAGCTGGCTTACACATGTAGTAAATTAGTTTGCCTACTACTAATGAGTGTCTTAGCAATTTGTAACAGTAATTTCATATACTTTCTGTACCACCAGGAGTACATCAGTCAGCTAATCTATTTGATTAAAAACCAACCAATTAATCTATTATATTTATAATTTATCATATAAATATATCACAACTATTATAAGGATTGGAGTAAAATAATAAAAAATCAATTGAATACAGCCCACAACCCACTTTGGGTGAATGAATCTTCTAAAGGAAACAGTAGGCTTGGTAAAAATTGGCATGAGTACTTTAGAGCAAGAGTTGTGGAATCATAAAGCCTGGGTTTGAAGTATTTTTTTGTTTATTTCCTTGTCTGATATGGCTACTCCATCTACCATGTATTGCTATAAAACAGGATGGCTTGCAATTTTAAGATTGCTAATTTATCTTTTATGGCTAAACTATCTTCCATTGGGTTTTCTTGAATTTATTTTTTATGTAACCATAAATATTTTATTTTTACACAAAATATGCAGATGCTGCTATTGTCTAAATGCTTGCATCCTCTCACATTTCATATGTTGAAATTCTAACCCCAAGGTATTAGAAGGTGGAACCTTTTGGGAGGTGATTAAGCCATAGGGCAGAGCCCTCATAGGTGGGATTCATGTCCTTATAAAATAGGCCCAAGGGAGTTCATAACCACCCCCATGTGAGAACACAGTGAGAAAACACAATTCTATGAATCAGAAAGTGGGCTCTCACCAGACACAGACTCTACCAGAGACTGTGTCTTGAACTGTCCAGTGTTAAAACTATGAGCAATGGATTTCTGTTATTTATAATCTATTCAGCATCAAAATTAAAATCAGATACAATTGAAAGTTTTAAAAGTTTATTGTGGATATAAAAGAATAGTTTGCAAACCAGGAATCCTTAGATGAAAGTGATGGCATTATAGGATGGCTTATGAAATGCAAATGAGGTAGCTGTTTAGCCTTTGCAGTGATTGGTTGTTACCATGGGGGTTTCATGATGGCAGAGTATCGGTAGCAAGAAATCATGTTATACTATTTTTGGAAGACAACTTAAGCTTTATTTATGATTATCAGAGGTATTTGCAAGAAATAGTGGTTATTTTGTTGTTCTCATTTTGCTTTAACACCAGTTTAAGATATTGTTGTAGCAGCCTGGATAGGGGGATGTGGATTAATTTGTAATCTTTTTAATGCAGTATAAGATTTTTTCTTTGAAAACTGTGATAGAAATTTTTAGTCCATTTTTTATTCACAAACATATGCATAATGTTTAGCTCCACTAATTTGTTTATTTTTTAAGTTAATTTTTAATTCAGGCTCATAGTTTAGAAATTCAAACATCACAAAGATGCTTATTGCAAATGCACCATTTCTCTATCCCACCACTTTCTTGCTCCCAAATCTTTCTGAGGGGCAACCTTTTAAACACATTGTTCAGTTGTTTTGCCAAACAGTTGTGCATCACTGGCATTGTAAATAACACGTGCATCCTGCCATCTTATCATTCATGAATTTAAGGGCATATATACTTAATGGATGTTATTGAGGCTGAGGACTGAACTATCTGATATTGTACCTTATGATTTCTTCCTTCCTTTCAATATGGTTATATCATAATTTGTTTTATTCAAGATTTATTGGACTTCATTTAGCTGAGGATTTCTGTCTTTCAATAATTTGGTAAAATTTTCAGCCATTATCTTTTTTATGTTTCCCCTTCCTCACTCTCCCTATAATTTACCTCTAGAACTCAGAATAGACAAATATTGGGCTTTCTTACTCTTTCCTCCATGTGTCTGAACGTTTCTCTCATATTGTCCATACACACCTTTTAGATCTGTCATCCAACTCACTAATTCCCTCTTCTGGGTTGTCTAATCTGCTGCTTTATGTTTCCATTGAGTTTCCCATTTTAGTTATTATAATTTTATTTCTAGAAATTCTTTATTTTAAAAAGTCTGGCTTGTCATTTGTTATAGGTTTGCTTTGATCTTTCTCTGATTTCCTTACGCATGTTAACATAGGTACTCTATGTTCTTTATCTGATAATTCCAATATCTGAAGCCTTCATGGGTTTGGTTTGTTTTTTAAGCTGATTTTCACTGAAGGTGATATGCTTATTGGATTACTTCGGATTTTTAAAAAAGTTGTGAGCATATAGTGGCAATCACCTCTAAGTCCTGTGAGGCTTGGGTGGAAGATATTTTTATCTGTAAAAGAATTGCCTTTGTTTCTGCCAAGTACTCATGGCTGCTATCAGCTAGTCTCCACTTTTATCTAAACTTCTCAGCTTTGGCTTTTTCTTTGGTACATAGCAAACATTTGTGTCATGGTGGATGACTTCGTTCCCTTGTTTTGCAGAGACAGATGATTTTCTTTGCTTCCTATCTCTGTTGTGCCCCTTTTCATTCATTTCACTCCCTGCCTTATAGTGGAGCTCTTTCTTAGCTCAAGCTTTATGTAGGGTTGTCTCCAATTTGCTTTCCTATTCTGCCCAAGTCCAAGACTTAGTCCACAGTACCGTGCTCCCCCAGGCCAGCTGATTACCATCCCACCAGGCCCTTTTGAAGTCCTGAGAGTGTGAGGAACTTTACTTTCTGGAGTGGTGGTTTCACTTTAATGAGATGTGACCCTGCTTACTTTCTTATATGCTCTTCCCCTAAATTAAAATGCTTTACTTTCCTGACATTTTTGAGATATGTTTTAGAAACACTTCGATCTAAACTATTATAGACAGAAATTCTTCTACTGACTGGCTTTAGAAATAATGAATTAATTTAATTATTTATCTCCCTCAATCACACCCAGAAGCTATGAGCCAAACTGTAACTGTCTTCAATGTACTAGTAAGTATTGATTCCGTTATTACTGATTTGCTTTTGTAAACAAAATCTTTACAACTTAAATTCAAGTTCCTGACTCTTTAATTTGTTGTTAATTCATACAAAATAATCTTTTGTGTTGAATGGCAGCTCCACCAAAATATCACCAAAATTAACTGTTGATAAGTCAAAATTGAGTTTATTCTTACTGGGGTCAGAAAAGCACCACTTTGAGAGAATTTTAATAATATCTTAGATTGGAAAAAGTAAAATTGGAATATTTATGAGTTTTGAAGTCTGGTTTAAGGTGAGTTTTTTGGTACAGTTTAGGACTGGGTAAGGACTGTGATCTACTTGTGTAGGACTTGTGTGCACTATGATGATTTTGGCATATATGTTTCAGAGACTCCTGTACATTTTCTTTTTATTCTTTTTATTGAAAATTTGAAGGGCCATTCAAAATGATCCTAGCATGAAAAATAAAATGATTAGCAACTTTAACACTCCTGAAATAGTAAAGTTATATTAATGAAGATAGTGAAAGAATAAAGTCCTGTTAATGTAAATACTAAGCTGTATGGATATAGGTGCTCTGCTTTCTGTTTTTGGCATAAAATGGCAGCTGTTTATGATAACTTAATGATAACAAAGGGAAATCATTCATAGGACCATGCAGTGCTGCACAATCTGGGCAAAATACGGCTGTGGTACTTTCTAATTTTGGTATAAAGATAGAAGGGTTCTCTGAAATTATTTAATAGAACTAAAATGATGAGACATTCTTGAGCACTATGATTTATGCAAAATTTGAAATGATGTGTTCAGGAAATGATTTTATTCAGATGTTCATTTTGATGCCATAGCCCTATTTCAAGGCCTGTGTTCTTCTGTGATCCCCTTAATAACCTCAAACTTTCTCATTCAGGGGTCACCAGAGGGCAGGGGGAAGACTTTTCATAAGGGCTGCAGGCTTTGGATAAAAAGAGAAAAGAATTCTTAAAACGGTTTCCAGCTGGGTCTTGCCATTTGGCTCAATAATCTACAGCCATTGTATGTTGTTAAATTAAGACAGCAACCATTGGAAGAAGCCCCATTATTTTATGTACTATTAACAAACACTCCAAATTGAATCATGTAATAATGCTCTGTTTTCCCCTACAATTTTTATTTTGTAATCACTAAAATATCTCTTTCATATTTAGAGATATATTTTCATCTTATATAATTATTTAGCTATGTAAAAATAAAATAAATTCTTAAAAGTATTGCATCCTCTGCACATGTACCCCAAAACCTAAAATGCAATAAAAAAAATAAGAAAAAAAAAAGTATTCTATGGACCTGGGCCCACAGAACATATCACCCCAGGTCCACAGAACATACATTTTTCTCAGTATCACATTACACTTATTTTGAAAGTGACCACATTTCACAGACTTAAATGAAATATTGGTTGGCTGTTTGTTTGTTAGTTATTTTCTTCCCTTATCCTTTCCTGTCTCTGCTGATAAGTACAATTATTGGCATAAAAGAGGTTTTTAATGCCTATTTTTAGATTGCATTCCAGCCTGGGCAATAGAGCAAGACTTCTGTTCTCTCTCCCCCTTTCTTTTTCTCTTTTTTCTTTAAAAAAAAAAGTATTCTAAAAATGCTTTCACATTCAGATAGCAACTTTTCAGAAATACCTTTGGACTCAGTCTCATTATTATTGTTTTTCCAATAATAACTCTGTGTCATCAAGAGCATTGATAGTACCACATTTCTTGAGAATGTTTCTCTATTGTCTGTGAAATTCTCTTCCAGTGACTTCCATTCTGTAAACTTTGATTGTTGTACTGTCTTGATATTATCAACTAGCATAAAAGAAGAGGTTTTCTGATAACAACCAGGATCCATATTTCTTTCTCAAATAGTCCTTAAGTGGTCTTCTGGCTGATTTTTTTATAACAGCAGGGAAAATAACCAAATTTATCTATATGTAGACAATAGCAACAACATTGTGACAACAGCCTGGCTACTACTGTTTATAAGATACCATTAATTGTGTATCTTGGAGTCTATGAAATAAAATATTTTGGATGAAAAAAGCTACTGATTATAGTATTTCCTCTCAATCTTTTCTAATTTATTCTCCACTATGTACTCTTAACTTGATTTTCTTAGTCCTCTGGGAGAGCTTCATTCTTACTTTAACTGTTTAGGTCTAAGACTGAGAACCTTGGCAGACCATCTGCAGAACTTTAGAGGGCGACTCCTCTGTCTTATAAAAGTCTCACTCTGAAGGCTGTGATATGCAGTTTTCAGAAAAATATGTTACTGGTAAAACATACTTGATTCCCCAGGTGGTTTAAATGGAAGTTTCAATTCCAAGTGACAACATGACATCAAATCAAAGAGCTGGCCTTGGAAAGCTTACCATCAGAGGAAAAGAAATGATATTAATATGTCCTTTCTGGATTAAATTATTTAGACCAGAGGTGTCTATGGGTGGGAGCTGGACTACCGTCTTGTCCTGGAACAAAGTGAGACTAATAAATTCATTTAAAGTGTCAGCTTCAGTTTAAACTGCGTGAACTGAGTGGTCCCCAAACAGAAAACTGAATAGCTCAGTCCTTTGCCATTCCAGTTTCCATTACACTCAGCAATAAAGTAATCCCAGTCGGTGAAAAACCACTTCAGTGTTTGTGGCTCCTTTTCAGTTAATTTGGATCACACTCTGCTGGTTATAATATAATAAGAAAAGCATAAAAATAAGGCCAATACAGTTTGCATGTTGTAAATACTTTCTCTAGTCTTTGGGAACATAGTGAACGATTATATCTGCATTGACAGTAATGATTGTTAGGGTGTTTTAAACATTTCCCCCCTTTTTAAAAAGTATCAGCCATTGCAAGCTTCATATTGATTCCAGAATTCACTAAGATCACTGGATTCAATTTTCTTTTTTAATTTGCCTGCAATAACAAAAGTACAGGGCAGTTCTCTAGGTGGCTTTAAACCAACTTAGTTTTTACCCCTTTCTTTCTTGTAGTTCTCAAGAATAACTACAGAACGTGCTGGGAATACAAGACCCTGAGATAGAAAGCAGCTGCCTGGACCAATCTAGGCCTTGTCCTTGTCTCTCCCAGGGAATATCACATCTTGAATTAGGGAGAAATGGCTCAAAAGAACAGGCTTTGTTCCTCTTTCCCTGGAAGCAGTATATCCTTCAAAGCTTTAGATGATCCAAGATGGCTGATCGCTAACAGCTCAGGATTGTAGCTCCCAGTGAAAGTGCAGAGAACCAGAGGACACCACACTTTCAGATGAATTTTTGTTGCATGCGGACCAGGAGATTTCCAGTGGAGGAGCCCTACAGGTCGCCAGTGTGACCCTTGTGGCCAACACGGCGGTTTGCTGGGGCCTTGGCATGGCAGTTCTTGGTGCAGAATAGACAGCGTTGGGTCCCATTTTGACCGACGGTTGGAGCTCTGGGAAGGCAGAGTCACCTATTCAGCTGATTGAAGGACGGACTCCAGAAGGAAGCCAGACCAGAGATTTCCTGGCAGAAAAAGCACCATGAATCTTAACACCACTGTTTTAGCCAGCACAGTGGGTTGCTCAGATTCTGGCACTGGGAATCAACAAGTTGGACGTCCACTCAGAGACCTAATTTGAAAGTCAGTAATTACAAAGTTGACAGGTGGATAAATTTACAATGATGGGAAGAAAACAGCATAAAAAGGCTGAGAATACCCAAAATCAGAATGCCTCTCCCTCTACAGGGGATCACAGTTCCTCATAAACAAGGGAACAAGGCCTGATGGAGAACAAGTGTGTTCTATTAACAGAGTTAGGCTTCAGAAGGTGAATAATAAGAAACTTCTCTGAGTTAAAAGAACATGTTGTAGCCCAATGTAAAGAAACTAAGAATCTTGAAAAAAGGTTTGATAAAATCCTAACAACAATAGACAATTTAGAGAGGAATATAAGTGAATTAATGGAACTGAAGAATACAATATGAGAACTCCATGAAGTATGCACAGGTTTTAACAGTCAAAATGATCAAGCAGAAGAAAGGATATCAGAGGTTGAAGACTAACTTAATGAAATGAAATGAGAAGACGAGATTAGAGAATAAAGAGTTAAAAGGAATGAGCAAAGTCTCCAAGAAATATAAGACTATGTGAAAAGACCTAGTTTACGTTTGATAGGTGTACCTGAATGTCATGAAGAGAATGAATCCAAGCTGGAAAATATTCTTCAGGACATTATTCAGGAAAACTTTCCTAACCTAGTAAGGCAGGACAATACTCAACTCCAGGTAATACAGAGAACACCACAAAGATATTCCTCAAGAAGAGCAACCCCAAGGCACATAATCATTAGATTCACCAGGGTTGAAATGAAGGACAAAATACTAAGGGCAGCTAGAGAGAAAGGTCAGGTTACCCATAAAGGGGAGCCTATCAGACTTATAGCAGATCTCTCAGCAGAAACCCTACAAGCCAGAAGAGAGTGGGGGCCAATATTCAACATCCTTAAAGAACAGAACTTTCAGCCCAGAATTTCATATCCAGCCAAACTAAGCTTTACAAGCAAAGGAAAAATAAAATATTTTATAAACAAGCAAGTACTCAGAGATTTCATTACCACCAGGCCTGCTTTACAAGAGCTTTTGAAAGAAGCATTACACATAGAAAGGAACAACCAGTATTAGCCTTTTCAAAAATATACCAAAAAGTAAAGGGCATCAACATAATGAAGAATTTATATCAACTAATGGGCAAAACAGCTAGCTAACATCAAATGGCAGTAACCCTAAATTTAAATTAACTAAATCCCCCAATCAAAAGACACAGCCAAAACCCATTGGTATGCTACATCCAGACCCATCTCACATGCAAGGATACACAAAGACTCAAAACAAAGGGATGGAAAAAGATTTAACAACCAAATGGATAAATAAAAAGTAGGAGTTGCAATTCTTGCCTCTGATAAAATAGATTTTAAAGCAACAAAGATATAATGGTAAAAGGATCAATGCAACAAGAAGAGCTAAAATCCTAAATATATATGTACCCAAAACAGGAACACCCAGATACATAAGACCTATAAAGAGACTTAGACTCCCACACAATAATAGTGGGAGACTTCAACATCAGTATTAGGTAGATCAACGACACAGAAAATAAATAAGGATATTCAGGACTTGAACTCAGATCTGGAACAAGTAAACTTAATAAACATTTATAGAACTCTCCACTTTAAATACACAGAATATACACTCTTATCAGCATCACATCACACCTACTCACAGGTTTAAATGAAATATTGTTTGGCTATTATTAAGAACAATTATTGGCATAAAAGAGGTTTTCAATACCCATTTTTAGAATAAAGCAGCACTCCCCTTTTCTCTCCTTCTTCCTCTTCCTCTTTCTTCCTCTCCTTCATTCCTTTTTTTCTTTCTTTCTTTAAAAAAAAAAAAAAGCTTTAGTGCAGTGAGTGACATTGCCCTTGAGGTATATAACCCAGGGTAGGCTGCTGTTTAGGCTCCTCAGTTGTGGTGTAATTGCAGCATGCCCAGTCCAGACTCCCTCTGCCCTGGGCACCTTTCTTGAGTCTTAGGGGACTTGCTCATAATGAATCCTGGGCTGCTTTTCTTCTTTGCTGCCTAGGTGTAAAAAAAAAAGCCATTACTTTTTGCACCAACCTAATAATAGATCCACTCCATGTAACTCATGTGTGAATAAGTATGTTCTGTCTCACCAGATTCATACAAGGTAGTAACCAGTGCACAGTGAAACTGCTTGACAAAAGGACTTTATTTTTGATATTAAGGGACAAGATATTTACTCATTATCTTTTTTGTGAAGTTAAAAAAGTAAGATTCCCAGGTACCAGAACAAAAGCCATTATTCACATTGGGGATGAGGGTGTGAGTAAATTCATCATTATCAAATCCTTATTTGCTTATGTATGGATCCTGATCAAGGCCATACTAGGAACTGGGGATATAAGAGGCACAACCCATGATTTATCAGGATGTTTTTGTACTTTGCTGTCTAGTTGCGAAACATCTATAGAGAAACTTGTGAATCACAATAGGAATGGGATATTCACACAGCAGAAAGAGGGCAGAGGAGACAGTAGGTGTTTTAGATATCCAGGTTTGAGAGGATAGTTGTTGACTATTGGGTTGGAGGGAGTTTCATGGAGGAGGCTGAATGTGTGGTGAATTTCAGTGATATTTTCTTTTCATTGATTTTGCAGGGAACAGGGCAGGCACTTTCACTGTGCATACTAAAGCTGTTGCTGCTGCTGCTTTTTAATGCATTACACTTTTCTCCTTTTAGCCAAGCCAGTTAAACTTGGTAAAAATGACTGAGATGGTGCACCAGAAGCCAGGGAATATTGTTTTGCTCAAATGGGTGGGGAGTAGGGTGGGAGGCTAAATGGGATCTAGGGAGCCACGTGTTGGAGAGCTCTACCCTGCCCTTGCTAGCCGTTCCCCTTGGTTGCATTCTTTTTCCAAACCATGTGACCTTGCTGGGCTCTGTAGAGAACTGCCCCCTGCCCTAAGGTGGAAAAATACAACTCTCTCGGTCCCAATCATGATGGGAACAGGCCAAGAGACTGTGAAATGAGTATATTTCCAGGGTCCTCTTTCTTCTGTTTGTGCTGGAGGGGGATAATGGCTTGCTTCTCTTAGAGGAGCTTCACCCATCTGCTGCCTACAGATACTGCTTCTCACCAGTTCGTGTACATAAGAAGTGTACAAAGTGATAGAAGCCAAGTCACATATCAACTATATTCAGAAATTGATGGTGTTCACTTTTGACAAGAAAATCTCAGTTTTTGCCTACTGTCAGATTTCTTAATGATCTCTTAGAGATTCAGAATTGTGAACTAGCAACTCTGTTTGCACAAGAACTCACCGCTTCCCTTCTTTTATGCTTTGTCAGTTAAATTGATGCTTGAAATTTTTAGTCATGATGTAAGCTACTTACAGGATGAAGAGAACTTGGGAATTAAGCTCTTTACACAGAAACTTTAGTCACCAGAGTGAGCAGTCAACCTTTGAATATGAAGGGAAGCAAAACTGGGGCCCTTTGCATGCCTCAAGGGTATCACTTTCAACATCACTGAGCAAAGAATTGGATCTGATCTAATGCTCTTAGTGTTAAATTGGACTAACAAATATGCACAATTTTGAATAAGTAAAAATTGCCACACTGCCTTAACATGGGTCAGTCCTGTTCCATTCTATTTGTATTATGATACGTTTACCTAGCTCTCTTATTTATTATTTTAAATTTACAAATTATTAAAAACGTTATTAAAAATAGACAACATTTACATTTAAGTATACTTTTATTTTCTTTTTCTAAGACAGCTATTTTAAATTATGGCTTATTTAAAGCATGGTTGCTGAAGTATTACTTCCAGAAAGGTAAAATCATGACTCTCATGAAAATATAGACATGCATTAAAGGTGTTAGTAAACTCTTTAATGAGAGAAATAATAAGATGTTCAAAACTGTTCAAAGAAGAATTTGAAGAATAAAAAATTATATGTCTTAAATACATATGCATATGTATATATAAACACACACATGCAAGAATGCTGAAATAAACTTGCTACTATATAATCCAAAATTGGTTAATAGTCTATAAGGCAATAAAATATAATGTAATGACATATGTTTAGGGTATCTATAGGGTGGAAATAAATATTTCTACCAACAGAATTTATTTTCATTGATACAGACAAAAATCACTTTCATTATATCTATTATATCCACTTTCTACAACTCGACTTCTACCCCTATCAAGTTCACAAATAGCCTAATTGTTACAAATACAATAAAAAATGTGTCATTCAATAGAGTCTGATAACCTCTGGAGTCCATAACTCCACTGAAGGAACGTCTTTTTCCATTTCCAACTCTTGGACAGTTTTTCTGACATCACATTGAATTCCACATCTGAATCTGGGGAGAGATAAATCGTTTTTTTTTAGGTGTCTTTCTGGAAGCAAGCATGAACCGTTGCACATACTTACAAATTTATTAGTTGTGTGTCATGCCTAAAATTAAGTCCCAATATTAAGTGCTGGTAACATCTGGTAAAACTGGGAGGGCCTTGAATGGCTTAACCACAAGTTCACAAATACCTGCTCCCATGGATAAGGTCCACTCTGCTCCATGGATAAGGTCCCCTAGTCAAACAACCCTTGTGTCAAGGAAACCAGGGACAGTTCCTGCTTATCCCTGAGTGGAAGATTTCAGTTCCCTGTAGCCCATGTGATAATTTAAATGAGCCTATCTGGGGGGCACCTACCTCTTTAAACTACAAAGCCTGCCTCCCACACCTCCTGATTGTTCACTCTGTTCCTCCATGCAACCCCCGGTGGCCCTGTGTGTTTTGCCTGTTTCCACTGGTCTGTGAGTGTATGCAATTGTCAATACCATCTGTCCTGTGTCAGTGTTGGACATTCAACAATCCCCATCACCTGAGGGTAGAAATCCTTCCTTCTCCAGAAGGGTGAATAGGAGGTGATTAACTTATTATGGAGAACTGAATCAGAGCAGAGCATGGGAAGGGAAAATGGTCTATCTGAGAGCAAAAAGATCTAGGTTCAGCAGAAAGGGGTAATGAGATTTACGTTATTGGCTGAAAGAATGCTTTAGATAGAGAAAATTTTCTATGTAAATATTAGAATCAAAGGGCAGAGTTCAGCTTTTTCCAGAGTCTGAAAAATTTTAGAAAATGGCTGTAGTATATGCAGAGTGCAAGACTGATTGTTTAGAGGTAGGATACAGCAATGATAGCTGAGTTTAGGAGCTTAAACTTGATCTTAAATGCAATAGAAACAATTGAAGGGGTGTGATACAATCAGATTTGTTTTGAAAAAAACTGTTTTAGCTTTAATAGAGAGTAAAGGCTGTTTTGATTGGAGTTTGGGAGCCAATTAAAAGATCATCAAAGGATATAAACATGGTGTCATCTTCAAAAGCAAGGGCACTAGGGATAGAAATAAATGGACTGATGGGTAATATTGAGGAAGTAGGATTTAGAGGGTTTAATAAAGAATTGGATGTGAGTAGGGGAGCTAGATTTATCACATAAAACTACAGGATGTACAGTTACATTTGAATTTCAGGTAAACCACTTTAAAAAAATGAGGGCAATATTTAGGATAGATATGAAAAATTATTCATTGCTTAACTGAAACTCAAATGTAGCTGGGAAACCTGCATTTTATCTGGCAGCCCTAGATATGTGGTTGAGGAAAATGAAAGAGTTGAGGATGGGTTCTGTGTTTTGGAAATAAGAAGTTGTCAGGGGGCAAAACAAGGGTTTTTTATTTCCCAGAATATCAACGCTTATTGCAAATCTATCAGTTTCTTATGGATAAATAAAGCATATCAAAACATATCTTCCTGAAGACAATTTTATAATTTTGTCCTCTTTATGAGACATGGTATATTTTGAAGTTTCTTTATCTCAGGGAGAAAAGAAAGGGAACTGTGGGGAAAAGAATGAAGTGAGTGATGGGAGGACCAAGGTCCCAGCACAAGCAGTAGATGCTGAGGAACAGAAGTTTGTTGTGGAGTAAGTGAGTGGGGCCTGAGTTGAGAAGATCCTGGCCTTGGATGTTTAAACTGTCAAGTGACTATGGTTATGCTCGTCTCTGCTTTTCATTATGGATATATGTGAGCTTTACTTTCTATTAAGGGAAGTAGCTCTACTCAACACTGTGCCAGGGTTTCTTAATTTTCAAAGGTGAACAAGTGAGAATCTGGACACTAAATCTCAGCATTTTAAGATAATGGTTCACAGAAATTAATTTGGAAGGAATCATAGACCAAAAAGTAAAGGCTAGGGCTGGGTGTGGTGGCTCACACCTGTAATCACAGCACTTTGAATGGCTGAGGAGGGCAGCTCACTTGAGGTCAGGAGTTTGAGACCAGCCTGGCTAAAATGGTGAAATCCCATCTCTATTAAAAATATGAAAATTAGCCAGGCATGGTGTCAGGTGCCTGCAATCCCAGCTACTTGGAAGGCTAAGGCAAGGGAATTGCTTGCACCCAGGAGGTGGAGGTTGCAGTGAGCTGAGATTGCCCCATTGTACTCCAGCCTGAGTAACAGAGCAAGACTCAATTTCAAAAAAAGAAGTAAAAGCTAAACTTACAGAGATTTTGGGAGAAAACATTAGAGTGCATCTTCATAAACATGGCACAGATAAAAATTTCTTAAATAGGATGCAGAAAGAGCATAAAAGAAAAAAGTTATAAGTTGAATTTTATACAAATTAGAATTCTATTTATCAAAGACATTGTTAAGAAATTGAGGATAAGGCAGAGATTGAGAAAAATATTAAAAAGACATATATCTGACAAATAACTTGTATTAGGAATATATTTAAAACTTCAAATCTCAATAAGGAAAGACAAAAATAATTTAAAATAGACAAAAACTGAAAGATACTTCACAAAAGAAATATATGAATGGCCAATAAATTCATGGAAAGGATGTCAATATCATTAGTGTTTGAGGAAATGTATTTTCCCGAAGGCTACAATAATATAGCACTTACCCACAAGAAAGCCTGAAATTAAAAGGACTGACAGTTCTATTGGCAGAGTCCTGAGGGAACTGGAACTCATATATGCTGGCTGGGGAATAAAATGGTACAAACACTTGGAGCAAGAGTTTGGCAGTTTCTTATAACATTAAACATATATTTACAATATGACCCACAGATTCTTTTCCTATGTATTTATATGAGAGCCATGAAAACATATGCTCATAAAAAATTTGTACAAGAATGCTCATTACAATTTGGTTCATGATAACCCCAAAGAGAAAAAAAAATCCAAGTATCCATCAACTGGTGAATAATTAAACAATGTGTGGTATGATCATGCAAAGGGTACCACTCAATGATAAAAGGAACAAGCTGCCTATATGTGAGACAACATGGATATGTTTCAGAAATTTTATGTCGAGTAAAAGAACAGACACAGAGAACATACTATGTGCTTCTCTTTATAAGACATTACAGAAATAAAAACAGAGGCAACCACCTCTGAGGCAGTATGAAGTGAGATCGATTGGAAAAAGGAAGGAAGGAAACTCTAGAGTGATGGAAATGTTCTGTATCTTCATTGGGTGGTAGTTATGTGGGGATATACATTTGTCAAAATTTATTGGAGTGTATACTAAAGAACCATGTATTTTATTGGATGTAAATAATACATTAATTAAAAGACAAAAAAATTTAGAGTGATTGTGATGGTTAATATTATGTATCAACTTGACTAGGCCACAGGATGCCCAGATAGCTGATTAAGCAGTATTTCTGGGTGTATCTATAAAGGTCTTTTTGAATCTGAGTAGTATTTGAATTGGTGGACTGGGTAAAAGCAGAGTAAAACAGAGCCATCTGCCTTACTCAGTTCACCATTGGCATCATCCATATGGCTGAGGGCCTGAATGGAACAAAGGGGGAGGAGGAAGGTTAAATTCACTCTCTGCCTGACTGTGTGAACTGGGTCATTGGTCTTTTGCTCTCTGCTCTTCAACTCTCAGGCCTTCAGGTTACACCACAGGATTTTGTGGATCTCCAGCTTGTGGAATGGAGATCATGGTTCTTCTCTGCCTCCATAGTCATGTGAGCCCATACCTTATAATAAATCTCCTTATATCTATTGATATTTATTTTGTACTCTGGCTTCACTTAATCTTATCCAGGTTTCTTAAGCTCAGTGCTCTATGAACATGTGGATAAAAAAATATATGTAAAGGTGCTTGGTAGAAGCCCAAGTGTTAAGTAGGTACTCAGTAAATATCAGTTATTTTATCTTCCTCCTTGTGTTACTGTCCTGAATAGTGACCAGCTAAGCAGCTTGAAGAATTTGTCCAGATCAAAGCACACAGGGTTGATATCAGGCACAGAGAATCAACCCAATAGTAACAAAAAGAGAAAGTCTTGGAAGAAAATTTAAATGTTTTTAAAGAGCTTTGGGCTTAAAACTTATGTTGCATCATTTTCAAATATTTTTCTGGTTAATTACTGGATTTTAAGTTAATTAAAATCTTTTAAGAGGTCTACTCAAAAGTATTTCTTCTATACTGACTATTTGCATCCCAGGGATGAAGCCACTTGATCGTGGTGGATAAGCTTTTTGATGTGCTGCTGGATTTGGTTTGTCAGTATTTTATTGAAGATTTTTACATTGATGGTCATCATGGATATTGGCCTGAAATTTTCTGTTTTTGTTATGTCTCCACCAGGTTTTGGTATCATGATGATGCTGGCCTCATAAAATGTGTTAGGGAGGAATCCTTCTTTTTCTGTTATTTGGAATCATTTCAGAAGGAATGGTACCAGCTCCTCTTTGTACCTCTGAAAGAATTTGGTTGTGAGTCTGTCTGGTCCTGGGGTTTTCTTAGTTGGTAAGCTATTATTTCCTGCCTCAATTTCAGAATTTGTTATTGGTCTATTCAGGAATTCAACTTGTTCCTGGTTTAGACTTGGGAGAGTGTATTTGTCCAGGAATTTATCCAGTTCTTCTAGATTTTCTAGTTTATTTGCATAGAGGTGTTTATAGTATTCTCTGATGGTAGCTTGTATTTCTGTGGGATCAGTGATGGTCTCAGGAAACCAAACACTGCATGTTCCAACTCATAAGTGAGAGTTGAGCAATGAAAACATACGGACACAGGGAGTGGACATAACAAACTGGGGCCTGTTGGGTGGGGCACGGGGGGCAAGGAGAAGGATAGCATTAGGAGAGAGATCAAATGTAGATGACGGGTTTATGGGTACAGCAAACCACCATTGCACATGTATACCTTTGTAGCAAACCTGCATGTTCTGTACTTAAAGTACAATAAATTTAAGTATAATAAAAGAAATAAAGTATAATAAAAAGAAAAAAGGAAGCTTGCACTTCGAAGCACTAATTAAAACTATACTTAACTTTGTTAACCATGATTAAAAAAAAGGACTACTTTAAGCAACATTTTTCCCTCAGGATATTCTTCCCAAGAATCTCTGCACTGTATTCTGTAGAAAGTATTTTAAGTATAGTTTTAGTAATTTAGAATATTCATAGCTTGTCTAGGAATGCTAAGCTAGGTATATCAGTTTATTAAGATAACAGAAGTGAAGAAAAAGTACATATTAACATTGAGTTAATGTTAATATGTTCATGAAATGATGATTATATTATTTACAGCTTAAAGATTGAATTCAAATATCTCTCTTCTCATATCTGTAATGAGAATTTCCAAGAGGTATAAAAGAGAAATCTTGTTTTACAAAGATTCTAATGGCATAAATATTTCTTTAATAGAGTTGACAGTTTCCTTCACTTCAGTAAATTTAACACTTATAAAATAAGTACTCTACCAAATGAGGAATAGGAGACATCGATTTCAATTTTAAATATTATATCATTTATCCTGCAATAAATGGACAAATATTGCAGAAAGACTATGTTTTGCTCTTTTATTTAACAGCTTAATTAAATGTTATCTGATTTTTGCATGGATAAAAAATGGGTAAATTCATAAATTATGTTTCTGTGCATACTTCTGTTTTAAAGCCTATATATTCAATATTTCCTATAATCTTCAAACTCAAGTAAAGTGATATAGTAAGGAGAGAAACACAGTATATATAAACACAAAAGCCCAGGGTCAAATGTGAGGATGGTAACATAAACCTCTTGGAAGTTAAAAAGCAATCGAGGTAAGCTTTGAACTTCAACAGTGCATAAAATGGCTCATAATAACTGAATTTCAAGAGACTAGCACACTCCAACCGACTGTTGATTTAAGGCTATTTTAAGTTGACTCTCTGTCACCATTCTGAGCTTAGAATTTTTCATTGATTTTCAGTTGGGGCTTCTAGATATGTAATGTATCATTGACAATTGCATTGGTGCTTCCTTCTGCTATTTATATTTTTATATTTCTTCTATTTTTAATATTATGTTTCATTGTCTAGCATTTGTAGGAAAATGTTAAATAATAATAAAAAGTATAGGCATCTTTGCCTTTTGCTGAATTTAATAAGATTAATGTTTTAATCTCATCATTAGCCATGCCTTTATTTTATTTATACATGTATGCATATTTATTTTCATATTAAATATCAGTTTTTATCCTAAGTTTAAGAAACGTAATTAAGAATGGAAGCTATCTCAGTCATGGGAAATATAGGGAGTGACCAGGACAAGTATTTCTGTACTCCTTTCTCTTAGAAGTTGCAAAACAGGTGCTAAACTTTCTCTCATTTATCTTGCATAGGTTAATCACTTTTAGGGAAAAGAATAAAGTTATCTTGTTAAGAGTAGAAGAAACAAAGAGAAGGTTAAAAGAAGCAGTAAAATGTTAAGTTTTTGTCCTTAGGAGGAAAATATATTATTAAATGTAGACTTAATAAAAACCATAATCAGATAAGTGAATAGCAGTTTCTTTTTTACTCTTTACTTTCAATTATCATAATAAAAATTATCACTATTATGTTTATATAACAACAGAAATTCATGTTTATGTAAAAACAATAAAAATTAATAGCTAGTTGATTCTCATTTCTCTCTCATTTATTGCACACACCATTAAATTGGACGGGGACATTCCAACTCCATTAAATTGGCATGTGTAATAAATGAGATTAAAAAATGAGAAGCCACTAGCTATTTAATCCCCAGTTTGCACATAAGTGAACTGAGGCTTAGAGCGAATATATTAGTAAGCTACACATGCTTTACCTGGAAGCTTGGTTTTAAATCCACTGTTGTCTGGCTTTAAGCCTTTGCTTTTATATACAGTATAAAACATAATTTGATTGTTTTTCTCTAAGTTATAAAAATGTATTTAAACCTTTTCTCTGGGTCTCCTCTAAATTTCCCCAGTAAAGTTCCCCAAATTTCATGACTTCCTCAAAAATCAACTCAACATACACAGTTTCAGGAAGAAGGCTCTAACTTTTCCAGTCTCTTCAGCATTAAATTCTATGTGCTTTAGCCTGCCTACTTCCGTGACCATCCAGAACCGAATTTTGTTTATATGACAAAAAGAGCACTGGTTTTTTTTGACTAATCAATGACTAATAATGTTCTGGATTCTCTTCACAACTAATTTTCATTTAAGGAAAAAAATTAACACATTGATAGCTAATATGAAGAAATCATATTGAAAACGATCAGTATGTCCCAAATAATGGTCACATGCACGATATTTCAGTTATTTGATAACACTTTCATAAATCTATGTTGATGTGATCTCTTTTTGAAATTTTTGGAGCAATAAACCAACTTTTCCAACCCGATTTGTCTAGTTTCAGTTTTGGAATAGTAATTATTTATCTTGTTGCTTACAGCCATTTGTCTTCCTTTCTACAAAATATTCCTAGACATTTTAAGCTAGTAATCTTCTTAAGAATTGAGAACTTAAAGGTCACAGTGAACCTGACTTATCAAAACATATTCAAGTGTTCTGGCCCACACCACAGGGCTTCAAAGAATTTAGTGAATACACAGCACAAAAAAGGTCACTGCCAAAGGCAAGTCTTGCAACATTTTAGGGTGAGTTGCATTTTTTTTTTTCCTGAAGTGAGTTTCTACTCATATGGGAGGGAGCAGCTTTTCAGTTCTTATAAACTAAAATTTTATTTCCTATATAAATGGACTTAATTATCTAACTCATCCAAAATGCATTTATCTATTTTGGGTATAAGATATTGAAATATGCAAGAGCTATTATGGATCAAAGCAAGGGAAAGTGACTGAATAAAATACAATAATAAAATAGAATAATTAATTTGTAATATAATACTGTTTGTACTATAGTTATCAAATAAAAAATTAGAAATATACATCGTATAATATGTATTATATATTATAGTAATACAAATAATAAATATAATAATGGAAATACTTATAGAAACAGAGCAAAGTAACAGAGTTTGATGTCTCAAATATTAATTGAGCTCAGAAGAGTCCCTTATATTGTGAAATGGCAGTAAGGTAGAAATGACATACTTTATTGCCCTTTTTATGTTCTATTTTGCTGACTCTGATGATACTAATTTAATCACTGTCTTCTAAAAATACAGAAGAATACACACACACACAAAGTAAAAATGACTTCAGTTGCATTACGTTCATCCCTATGAAATTATACAAAGAAAGAAGTGAAACTATATCCTCCATAACTTTCCAGTTATACCTACTGAAGTAACCATTGTTATTTGTATTTGGTAATTTCTGATAAGACCTTTTGTAGTGGCTGCAGCCTCATCACCTGACGCTCCGGCTTTTCCAGGCTGTAAGTTTTTTAAAATTAATTAATTAATTAATTAATTAATTTTTTATGACAGAGTTTCGCTCTTGTTACCCAGACTGGAGTGCAATGGCATGATCTCAGCTCACCGCAACCTCCGCGTTCTGGGTTCAAGCAATTCTTCTGCCTCTGCCTCCTGAGTAGCTGGGACTACAGGTGCGCACCACCATGTCCAGCTAATTTTTGTATTTTTAGTAGAGACGGGGTTTCACCTTGTTGACCAGGATAGTCTCGATCTCTTGACCTCGTGATCTGCCCGCCTGGGCCTCCCAAAGTGCTGGGATTACAGGCGTGAGCCACCGCACCCGGCCCATGCTGTAAGTTTATTAAGAAGCACAACATAAGCCATAAATGGGGGGACAGAGACAGTGCTCTATGTAACTATGCAAGTCATTTTTCCTCTGTCACATATATGAGGCATCTGTACCTATCTACCTACTTTCAACTGCATGGCATTTGGGTTCCTGTATCTGAACCAATTCCTTCTTTTTCTTTCTTGAAGCATAAAACAGGTGCCAGAACTCAGCCTGTTGATCATTTCTGCTTGAGAAATTCTCCAGTTCTTTTCTCTGTCCCTTGACTTCAGTGTGAGAAATATTTTCCCGAAATCCCTGCTTCTTTGTTGCCTTCAATAAAAGCACACCGATTCTCTTTGTTCAAGGATTTTCTTGCAATTTACTATGGGGCTTGCTGAATTTTCAACCTAAATAAAAGAGAGGCTCTCTGAAAAAAAATTATTTTATATAAAATAGAGATTTGCAATGGGAATATGTGTGCCATAGTAAACTAAGCATATATGCAGAGAGTTAAAGGAAGACAGTACTTTAAAGGAAAAATAGGAAGGATTACATTACTGCTTTGGGATAATTATCCATGGCAACAAGGATCAATAAGAGTGGCTCCAGTCCAAGGCTGGAAAAGCAGTTGCTGAGCAGATAACCTTACAGAAGTATTTGTGTGTGTGTGTGTAAGTTTGTGATAGCCTTTTTGCAAGGTTGTAATTTTTGCATAGTCTTTGTGATAATTCTTGTCAGTCATTTATGCATGAGAAATCTCCTTTCATGGCATTCCCCAGCTCTTGTGTGCGTGTGTGTGTGAGACAGGCAACTCTATTTTGATTCTGACAACTTTAATATTTCTTCTTTTGATCAAAATTTTCCCCAAAAGCAAATTATCCTGTGGTTAGTTTTCAATTGTTCTTCAGTGCTGGGATGAACCTGTCTCTGGTTACTGGTCTGGTTCCATGTTGGACAGAGTGAATGACAGTTAGAAGCAGTGTAGAAATCCTTTTAGTCATCTTTGAGCAATAAGGGAGGTTTGCAGGGAGTGTACAGGGCTACAACCTAATAACAGGTATATTATAATCTTCCGTTTAGAAACAACTTTTTCTCTCTACACCGATCACATAGGGATCTCAGATTTAAAAACCTCTTGAGGTTAGAAAGCCAAAGCAAAACAGACTTTAGATTCTACCCACAGTCTTAAGGTTTCTGGGTCTTCCAGGAATTGATAATTTTTATTTGCTTACTGTGGGGTTATGAATTCTTGAAGTTAGACATTCAATGCACATTTGCAAATATAACATTTTAATCCAAGCCTTGGTAATATACCCAATGTTTCCAATTGTATCTTGTTATCAGATTCTAATTAAACTTATAAAATAATGATTTTTGTCCCCCCCACCAAATAATACACATAAATAACTTTTGAATTTTGGAAGAATCAAGTAAGGAGAAAAAAAGCAGATGTTTCCAGTTTTGTTCATAAAAAGGTACTTTACCAAACTGATGTAAACAATTCATAGCTTAAGAGAGAAAATTTCCCTCAATGTGAAAAACAGAACACTGAAGAACCAATGTTTCAAATAAAATTTATACAAATATTGTCTTTGGATGTTATTTTATATCATACAATTAATTTAAAAATTTTGTTTGGTCTTAATTTGTAGTTGTAGGAACCCATCAATTTCTTCCTTAGAGTTCTGGAGAATTTTTAAGTTGATAAATCTTAACATTATTAGAAATTTATATTTAAGCGTACTCTTGTTAGAGTTTTTTTCCATCAATGTGAGTGCAAATGCTTTTAGTGAAAAGGGAAAGCAATAACTATGGGGTAACAGAGACTTAAATAGCAATGGTTAAAAATCTGATGAAAGTTTACTCTAATTAGCAATTGATAGGGGACTTTGGTTATTTTTATGGATACAAAATAATAACCAGAATTATTTCTGATGTCATATCAGATTCTTAAGAATTTTACATAATTTGGAACATTTATATCAATAACATATCCAACTGACCCCTGTGTGTGATGCTCCCCTTTCTGTGTCCACTAAAACACAACATCTTTATTTTTTAAGTCAATTTTTGTTTTATTGTTTTTCTCTCTTTTTAAACTTTTATTTTACAGAGGGTGCATGTGCAAGTTTGCTATCTGGGTATATTGAGAGATGACTGGACTTGGGTTATCAGTGATCCCATCACCCAGGTAGTGAGCATGATACCTAATAGCTAGTTTGTTAACTGTTGTGACCATCCCTCCTTTCCCCTCTAGTATTACCCAGTTCTATTGTTGTTGTCTTTATGTCCATGAGTACCCAATGATTAGCTCCCACTTATAAGTGAGAACATGCAATATTGGGTTTTATGTTCCTGCATAATTTGCTTAGGATAATGGCTTTTACCTGTATCCATGCTGTGGCAAAGAAAATGACTGTACTCTTTTTATGCCTGCATAGAATTGCATGGTATATACGTACCATATTTTCTTTATCCGATCCACTGTTGAGGCATACGTAGGTTAATTACATGTCTTTGCTATTGTGAATAGTGCTGGGATAAATATGTGAGTTCCAGAGTTCCTTTGTCTTTTTGGCAGAACAATTTGTTTTCTTTTGGGTATATACCTAGTAATGGGGTTGCTGTTTCCAGTGGTAGTTCTGTTTTATGTTCTTTGAGAAATCTCCAGACTGCTTTTCACAGTGGCTGGAAGAAAAAGTGTACAAGCATTTCCTTCTCTCCATAGCCCCACCAGCATGTTTTTTTTTTTTTTTTAAGTTTTTAGTAGTAGCCATTCTGATTGATGTAAGATGGTATCTCATTATGGTTTTGACTTATACTTCTCTGATTATTCGTGATGTGGAGCATTTTTTTCTCCATATGTTAGTTGGCCACATGGATGTTTTCCTTTGAGAAGTGTCTGTTTATATCTACTGTCTATTTAAAGGGGTTATTTTTGCATTTCCTTGTTCAATTGTTTAAGTTCCTTATAGATTCTGGATATTAGACCTTTATCGAATGTATATTTTGTAAATATATTTTCCTATTCTATATGTTGTCTGTTGACTCTGTTGGTAGTTTCTTTTGCTGTGCAGAAGCTCCTTACTTTAATCCACTTGTCATTTTTGTTTTTGTTGCAACTGCTTTTGAAGTTTTCTTCTTGAAGTCTTGCCAGGGCTGATGCCCAGAATGGTACTTTTTAAGTTTTCTACTCAGGATTTTATTGTTTTAGGTTTAACATTTAAGCCTTTAATGCATCTTGAGTTGGCTTTTATATATGGTGAAATGTAATTGTTCAATTTTAATATTCTGTGTATGGGTAGCCAGTTATCCCAGCAACATTATTGAACAGGGAGTCTTTCCCTATTGCTTGTTATTGTCTGCTTTGTTGAACATCAGATGGTTGTGGATGTGTGGCTTTATTTCTGGGTTGTCTAGCCTGTTGCATTGGTTGATGTGTCTGTTTTAGTACCAGTATCATGCTGTTTTAGTTACTATGGCCTTGTATTATAGTTTGAAGTTGGGCAATGTGATGTCTCCAGCTCTGTTCTTTTTTTCTTAGGATTGCTTTGACTATTTGGTCTCTTGTTTTGGTTTCAAGTAAATTTTAGAATTTTTTTTTCTAATTCTATGAAAAATATCATTGGGAGTTTGATAGGAATAGCATTGAATCTATAATTTGCTTTGGGCAGTATGGTCATTTTAACAATATTGATTATTTCTATCCATAAGCATAAAATGTTTTTCCATTTGTTTGTATAATCTCTGATTTCTTTGAGTAGTGTTTTGTAGTTTTTATTACAGAGACCTTTCACCTCCCCGATTAGCTGTATTCCTAGTCATTTTATTCTTCTTGTGGCTGTTGTGAATGGGATTGTGTTTTTGATTTGACTCTCAGCTTTGACATTATTGCTGTATAGAAATGCTACCGATTTTGTATATTGATTTTGTATTCTAAAACTTTGCTGAAGTTTATTATCAAATCTTGGAGCCTTTGGATTTTCTAGGCATAGAATTATAGTGCCTATGAAGAGGGATAGCTTGACTTTCTCTTCCTATTTTCATGCTTTTTATTTCTTTCTCCTGCCTCACTTCTCTGGCTAGAACTTCCAGTAGTACATTGAATAGGAGTGGTGAGAGTGGACATCTTTGTCTTGTTCAGGTTCTCAAGGGAACGTTTCCAGCCTTTTGCCTGTTCAATATGATGTTTGCTGTGAATTTGTCATAGGTATCTTTTATTATTTTGAGGTATGTACTTTCAATGCCTAGTTTGTTCAGAGCTTTTAACATGAAGGGATGAGTTTATAAAAAGCCTTTTCTGTGTCAATTTCAGGCAGTCATTGGCTTTTGTTTTCTGTTGTTTTCGTGTAATGAACAACATTTATTGATTTGCATATATTGAACCAACCTTGCACCCAAGGAATAAGGCCTACTTGATGTTGGTGGATTAGCTTTTTGATATGCTGCTGAATTTAGTTTGCTAGTATTTTGTTAAGGATTTGTGCATCTATGTTCATTAGGGATATTGGCATAAATTTTTTTTTTTGGTGTCTCTGCCGGGTTTTGGTATCAGAATGATTCTGGTCTCATAGAATGCGTTAGAGAGGAGTCTCTCCTTTTCAATATTTTATAGTTTGAATAGGACTGGTACTAGTTCTTCTGTATACATCTGGTAGAATTTGGCTGTGAATCATTCTGCTCTAGGGCTTTTTTTTTTTTTTGGTTCATAGGCTGCTTATTACTGATTCAATTTCAGAATTTGTTATTGGTCTGTTCAGGTATTCAATTTCTTCCTGGTTTAATCTTAAGAGGTTGTATATTTCCAGGAATTTATCTATTTCTTCTAGATTTTCTAGTTTGTGTGTATGAAAGTGTTTCTAATGGTCTCTTAGGTTTTTATTTTGTATTTTTGTGGACTCAATGGTAACATCCACTTTGTTATTTCTGATTGTGTTTATTTGAATCTTCTCCTTTTTTTCTTTGTCTAGTTACAAGTTTTTAAATCTTATTCTTTAAAAATTAACTTTTGGTTTCATTCTGATCTTTGGAATATTATGTTTTTCTCATCTTCATTTCATTCAGTTCAGCTCTGATTTTAGTTATCTTTTTTCCTGCTAGCTTTGGAGTGGGTTTGCTCATTTTATTCTTTTTCCTCTAGGTGTCATGTTAGGTTGTTAATTTAAGATCTTTTCAACTTTTCGATGTAGGCATTTAGCACTCTAAACTGTCCCCTTATCATTACTTTAGTGGTGTCTCAGAGATGCTGGCATGTTGTATTGTTTTCTTTAGTTTCATTATTTCTTGATTTCTGTCATAATTTCACTATTTACCCAAAGGTCATTCAGGAACAGATCGTTTAATTTTCATATAGTTGTATGGTTCTAAGAAGTCATTTTGGTATTGGTTTCTGTTTTTATTGTGCTGTGGTTCAAGAGTGTGGTTGGTATGATTTTGAAAGTTTTTTGACTTTTTTAAGAATTACTTTATGGCTGAGAATGTGGTCAGTTTTAGAGTATGTGCCATGTGTGCATGAGAAGAATATATACTCTGTTTTCATTGGGTCAAGTGTGAAGTTTAGGTCTGAATATCTTTGTTAGTATTCTGCCTTGGTGATCTGGCAGAATACTAAAATTGTAGTGGTGTGTTGAAATGTCCTAGTATTATCGTATGGTTATTGGGATCTCTTCATAAGTCTCCAATAATTCATTTTATGAATCTAGGTGCTCCAGTGTTGGTTGCATATATATTTAGGATAATTAAGTATTGTTGAATTAAACCCCTTATCATTATGTAATGTCGTTCTTTGTTCTTTTTTACTGTTGTAAGTTTAAAATCTCCTGTATCAGATATAAAAATAGCATCCCCTGCTGTTTTCTGTTTGCCCTTTGCATGGTAGATCTTTCTGCAACCCTTTACCTTGAGCCTATGTGTGTCATTACATGTAAAGTGGGGCTCTTGAAGATAGCAGATGGATAACTCTTTTTTCTTTTTTTAAAATCCCACTGGCAACTCTGTCTTTTTTTAAAAAATAAATATTTTATTTTATTTTTTAAATTCCATGGTACATGTGCAGGATGTGTAGGTTTGTTACATAGAAAAACGTGTGCCACGGTGGTTTGCTACACCTATCAACCCATCACATAGCCATTAAGCCCAGCATGCATTAGCTCTTTTCCCTAAATGTTTTCCTCCCCACCACCCTCCTTTGATAGGCCAAGCAAGTGTTGTTCCCCTCCCTGTGTCCATGTATACTCATTGTTCAGCTTGCATTTGTAAGTGAGAACATGTGGTATGTGGTTTTCTGTTCCTGCATTATTTTGCTGAGGATAATTGCTTCCAGCTTCATCTAGCTTCCTGCAAATGACATCATCTTATTCCTTTTTATAGCTGCATAGTATTCCATGATGTATATGTACCATATTTTCTTTATCCAGTCTATCATTGATAGGCATTTTGGTTGATTCCATGTCGTTGTTATTGTGAATAGTGCTGCAATGAACATATGCATGCTGCTGGATTTGGTTTGCCAGTATTTTATTGAGAATTTTGCATCAATTTTCCTCAGAGATATTAGCCTGAAGTTGTCTATTTTTGTTGTATCTCTGCCAGGTTTTGGTATCAGAATGATGCTGGCCTCATAAAATGAGTAAGGGAGGAGTCCCTCTTTTTCTATTGTTTGGAATAGTTTCAGAAGGAATGGTACCGGCTCTTTTTTGTACCTCTGGTAAAATTCAGCTGTAAATCCATCTGGATCTGGGATTTTATTTTAGTTGGTAGGCAGTTTATTACTGCCTCAATTTCAGAACTTGTTATTGGTCTATTACGGGATTCAAGTTCTTCCTGGTCCAATCTTGGGAGGGTGTATGTGTCCAGAAATTTATCCATTTCTTCCAGGTTTTCCAGTTTATTTGCATAGAGGTGTTTATACTATCTTCCGACGGTTATTTGTATTTCTGTGGGGTCAGTGGTTACATCCCCTTTATCGTTTCTGATTGTGTTTGTTTGAATCTTCTCTCTTTTCTGTATTAGTTTTGCTAGCAGTCTATCTATTTTATTGAACGAATGTGTATAAATAACAACATTTGGTCCACAAAAATCAAATTATTCTATTTTAGAGTTTTGTTTGTTATGGTAGAATAATCTTATAATAAATGTAAGTAATTTGAGAAGGCTACCTTTGATTTGTTTTCTGCTTATTTCAAGGAAGTCAGTAGAGTAAATGCAAAAATCAGTAACTTTCTGTAGATCTCAGACACCTACTACTTGGGTAAAATAAATCAATGTCACTGTTAGGATAGCTTCTGTTTCTTTTTGATTATTTCAGCTGCTCAGGAAGTTGTATGTGCTTGTGTAACCCCCTGACTGCCATGGTTCCTCCCCTTCAGTGCCCGTACTAAGAAGCATCCATCTTGAACTTTTTCTGAGTTTTCTTTTGTCTGCTTCCTATTTTTAATAAAATGTATATACTTGGTTTCCTATTTATATGCATTCCTGTAACATGACAGAAGGCAATCAGATAAGCAAAGCTACTTTACTTATAGCTAGAAAAAATCTTAACATAGGCTCTTCATATACCTAAATTTTAGAAAAGAAAATAATGAAAAATCATAAGCCTAGGTGGTGGCTAATTGTGTCAATATATAAGTCCATGTATAAATAGTGTACAATGTGCAAACCAGGCTTTTAAATTAGAATTAGTCTAATGATGTTTGGACTTCCTCATCTGTGAAATTGACGTAATAATAATCTCCCTCCTGCGAGTTTGCCTTAGCAATAAAAATGAGATGACACATAAAAAGCTTTTCTGGTGTTGTGCCATAGTAAATACTAAGTAAACATTAGCTGTATTATAATAATTTCTAGAAATTTAGCAGTTTAAGAATATGTAGATTGAAGTAAAGGGATCAGAGTGTAAACCATCTTTGAGATGAAAACATAGGATAAAAACACATTCTTAAAAGTAAACTTTTATAGTAGTAGTTTTTCCATCCTTTGTCGTTAGTATTACCCCTTGGGGCAGTGCATAACGTGTTGTATTTCATGTTTCAAGAGTACTTTATAGAGTCCATTGGTCATATTTCATTAACAAAGGTATAGTTTTACAAAAAGAAACTAACTTGAGAGAAGATGAGAGGCAGGGTCATAAAGAAGAACAGGGCCTCCCATAAATCAAATAAGGGTGATATCTGGGCAAATGGGAACCAGAGGAGGGAGGGCGATGGTCTCTGCAATGCAGGCTATAACACTTCCAGGAACTGAGTAATCCACATTTCAACATTTTCAAATAGTACATACTAATTTTTATAAATGTCATCTTGATTAATGCCTTTGTTACAAAACAAAAATCCCTAGACTATCATGATGAAGGTACGAAATACAACGAATTGATAAAATCCAAATCCACACGGGGTAGGTAGATATGTGATTATATTAAGACCATACAATATAACTAAGATGCTTTGACAGCTTGGAGAAAGATACCAAACTTTGCTTGGGGGCTTTGGCAAGGACTGCCTGGAGGAGGTGATACTGCAACAGGATTATAAAGCCTAAGTAGAAGCCACAGAGTAGTAAATTGGAGGCTCTGAGAAGATTAACTTTTATTAAACCTTTCTACATGTTGTCTTGCGGTACTGTGGTCAGTGTTTCATGAATATTGTCTTACTTGAACCATATGACCTCCAGATGGCTGGATATCTTATCCCCATTTTACAGGTTTTGAAATTAATGGTCATAAATAACAAAGGCTCAAGTTTACAGTTAGATAGAAGCAGATGTGACCCCTGGATCCATGGTTGCATGACTCTATGTTTCTTCTACTTCAAAACACTGCTGTGAGAACATTCTAGGAAAAGGTCCTAGAGTAGCAAAGTTATGTCATTTTGGAAAAAATGACAAACTGAAGGATGAGTAAGTAGGTCAGTGTCACTAAAGACATGTAGTTTTCAGAAATGAAAAAGATGCTGCAATGAAATGAAGTTGAAGGACTTTCTGACGTTCCATTCTCTGTAAACCTTGTTCTTGAATTTCAATATTTATATTCACTCACACCTACTCACTTATACAACCAACACCTTCTCTTTTCATATCTAACATCCACACATTGTATCATCAAGCTACAATCCCGTGTTTCTTGGTTTTTTCTCTCTTTTCTCTTTTATTCTTAGTATCATCTTTGTCTTTATGAAATAATTATCCTAGTCATAGATGTTTTTATCCCAATAGTCAGATCAAAAAGCCATTCTATTTCCCACTCCACCTTATAATATTGAACTTCAGAATGAACCTTAAGTTAACCAATTGTAACTGACCTGTAGCCATTCATGTCTCTTAGAAGCCAACTTAGAAATTTGATTTACATTTCTGTCCAAAAGAATTCTGGTCAAAATAAATTAAAGCCAAAGCTTTCTAGTTCAAAATTCATTGACCTATTTTTCTGCAGTGGTGTTCCATTTCACATAAAGATGGTTTGGCCAGCTCCAGTCCTGATCTAGGCTGGTTATTGAAAGTCCCATGACATCGTTTTAAAAAGAGCTGGAAGTGTCAACCCTAGAGTTTTGGTCAAATTTCAAGTTAGATCATTAGGGTCAGCCTCTTAAATCCTCTCTGTGGCTTTTGATGGTATTCTGGCTTACTTTCTCAAAGTTTTCTTTGGTGGTTGAGAAGCTCTCGTCAGTAGTCAAGTGCATACACATACTTATCTTTGGTACTGATATCCAAGTGAGCAGGTCCAGAGATTAGGGAGATTCCCACAAAGTTCTCTTATTGTAATAACTGGAGAGTCTCTGGAAATCCTTATGTTCTGGCAATCTATTGCTATGTAACAAATCACCCCAAAACTTAGTGGTTTAAAATAATGACATAATTTATTTTACTTCAGTTTCAAGTTTCTGCAATCTAGGTGAGGCTTGCGCAGACAAATATTTCTGCTCTATTTGGCATCAGTTGTATTACTCCAAAAGTTGGGGTTAGGGACTGGAATCATCTGTAACCCACTCACTTGTATGTCTGGCAGATGATGCTAGCTGTGGGCTGAAACCTCTGCTGGGGCTTTTAGTCAAAACATCCCTACATGGCCTTTCTGTTTGGCCACTTGGGTTTCTCCCATCTTGGCTGTTGTGTTTTATGTGTGATTATACTGAGAGGGAGTCAGGTTGAAGCTGAATCATCTTTTATTCTAACTTAGCCTTGGGAATTACGCAAATACAACTTCTGCAACATGCTATTTATTGGGAGTCGTTATGTCCTGTCCATATTCAGGGGGAAGGGAATTAGACGTTACCTTTTGAAAGAAAGCATGTCAAAAAACTTGTGGATATATTTTAAAACACAGCACTTACTTTCGCGCCTCTATTTAAAATGAGAAAATGAAGCATCAGAGAGTAGCAGAGCTGTGATTAGCTCTCAGGCAGTCTGACCTTGAATTTATTTTTTTTCTCAATATTAAATGTATTTGTGACCATTTTAAATGTACTTTTATGATAAACAACTTATACTATTTTGTCTAAATTAGGCATTGTGAAACCATAGTCTATAGGCCAAATCTGTACTGTTTGTTTTTGTAAGTAAAGTTTTATCATGACACAGCCATATTTTAAAATTTCTATATTGTCTATGGCTGTTTGTTATTTAACAGTGGGAGAAGAATAGTTGTGATAAAGACCTGATGGGCTACAAATCCTAAAATATTTAGTATTAGGCACTTTATGGAATATACTTGCCAATCCCTGCTTTAGATTGTCAATCTACTGTACACATGATTTCTGAGTTTGAGGAGATGGACCACTGGCTAAATGCTAACTGAACAGCAGGGTGCTAGATTGATGGAACTCTAGAACTGCTAAACTTTGGTCCCAAAGAACAAAGTGTCTGGAGAGTTAGACTGCATATACCAGGCTGTATAAAATGAAAAAGAGGTTTATAAAGATCACATTTGTTTTGTCAGTCAGGGTTCAATCAGATAGAAGAACCAGTAAGGATTTTCCATAGAGACGACCTTTTGCAACTTTGGAACAAAATACACATCTGTCACATCATGAAAATGTCACTATATTGATGATACCAGCTGTTGACTGAAACCTCTGCTGGGGCCTTTGATCAAAATATCTCTACATGGTCTTTCTCTTTGGCCACTTAGTTTCTCCCAGCTTGGCTGTTGTGCTTTATATGTGATTATATGTGTTTTATATGTGACCGGGAGCTCCAGGTCTCATTAGAATAATATTCAACAGACATCTCAGAGGCAACACATACTCACCAAACTAACCCTGGAGTTCTGCATCTCATACTTGATGATAATGCCACATCAACTCAGTTGTCCAGGACAGGGACCTGGTAATATTTGAAGAGTTTTCTGTGTTCTCCAGTCAATTGTCTCAAGTGTCAATTCCGCCTCCTAAGTGTGTATCTGATTGTTTCCTTCCTTGCTACTGCTACAACTTTTGTTCAGCCATCACCACTCCGCATGAGATTACTGCATTGACATGATGGAGTGCTCCTGGTTACTAATCTTAAACTCATTCAGTCAACTTCCCCACTACTCTCTGAGTAGGAAGTCTAAAATACAAATATCACGACCTCCCCACATCCACTACCCTGTAAGTCATTTTATGTCTCCTTATTATATTGAGCACAAAGTCTCAATTCAACATGGTATCCAAAGCCATTCATAATTTGAACAACATCCTCTCTCTCCATTCTCCCGCATTTAGATTATGTCCTGGACCATGCTACCCTTTGATAAGTCTACCAACACTCCGCATTCTTTCACATCCCCATAGTATAGATATGCTATTTCATGTCTTCTCCAAGCATTTGTACTTCCTGCCAAACACACATACTTTCTTCTCCAGAATAACTCATATTCATTCTTGAAGACTTGGTTCAAGTTTTTTCTCCTTTAGGTGCCTTCTATAAAACCTTCTTTCCTCTGCCCCAATTTGGGAAGTTCCTCTGTCCTCTCATCAACCATAGCAGCCTAGCCTATATCTATTATAGATTTGTCATACCTTGTTGTAATTAACTTTAGGTTTTTAAATAATGGTAGTGATGATAATTATGGCATGTGTAGGTTATTGAATATAAACCTTTATGTTAAAGTTGTCCCATAAAGCCATGTTTGGAGTCCAAAGATTCAAGGTGGCTCTTCTTATCAGAGACTGGGGAGAGACTTGGGTGGGAGGGATGTCCTTTAGAAAACTAACTGGCAGTCCCCATAGACTGTCTCTGGTTTGGACAGCATCCTTGCATAGGTGCTTGATTGGATCTCAACTTTTGGTGTTGGCCCTGTCATCAGACTGTGGTAGGATCACAGGTAGCACCCCCACCCTGCCATTCAACACTGTTACACTGTGCTTGATTAAAAGCTCATCGCCTGTACTTGAGTATGCTCTTTCTTCAAAGACCCCTTGGTCCATTATGTGTGCTGACTGCCAGCGGGCCTACCTTCCTTCTGGGCACTGTGAACAGTGTCATTTAATTCTTAGAACAGTCCCATTAAGTGGGCAGCGTTATCATCTCTATTTTAAGTGTGAAAACTGGCAAGGGTTGACATAATTTGCCTATGGTTATATGCCTAAGAAGAGAGGTTCAAATTTGATATTCAACTATGTGCCATTAGTGCCTCAAACAGGGTAAGGCTAATAGGAGACACTCCTAAAATATTTACAAGGTTTTGGTCAAATAGAAGGAATAAGTTTTAAAATCAATTACATAGCATGGTGACAATAGTTAACAATAATGTAATGTGTATTTCAAAATCGCTATGAGAGTAGATTTTAAATGTTCATAGCACACAGAAACAGCATAAGTATGTGAGGTTACTGACATGTTAATTAGCTTGATTTAATCATTTCTCTAATGTATACATACATCAAAAATATCACGTGGTACCCTATATAGATACATGATTGTTATTTGTCAAGTAAAAAACTCAAAAAAGTTTAATGACTTAACAAGTCAGTGAATGTTCATTCAGTCTTTTAACATGTTCCCTAGGTTTTAAGCCCTAAATCAGAAAATAGCCTTCAAGCTGGTAATACCAGTGTTTATAAAAACCTGGTGGAAGACATATTTTAGGCAGGCAGATCATTCAGCTGTCTTGGATGACGCCACAGAGTGTGCACTCTGAGTTCATATGAAGAGCTACCCTTCCAGGAACTGAGACTTTTGTTCTCAAAACATCTCAAATCCTGATGCTTACTGCCAGTTCTGGCTGAATTACAATGTCATTACTTAATCCAAATGTCCAAACCATAGCCACATTTTAAGGTACATGAATAATAAAGTGATTGACACTTTAGATATTACTAAAATAAAAATTACGTTAAAATTTAAAACACAAAAGTAAATTAGTAATTGAAAAATGTAAAAGTACAAATTAGGAAGATAAAATAAAACATATCTTAAACATATTAGGAAGGTGTCATAGAAGAAAGAATAGGAAACCCATTTTCATCCATTAGAATGGCTAAACTCAAAAAGAAGATATGGTGCACAGATCAATTATTCTTTTCTGCCACCTAGCACCAAAACCCTCTTTCTCTAGTTTGATGAATTCATACCTTATGAATTTTGGTGGGAGGCATAGACTGCCTCCCACCAAAAAAGTTGAAAACTTTTAGATGCTACATTTTACAGTCTCCAGGTAGTATGATTTAGACTCCTTCAAGTAGTATGAGAAACAGACATGGTACCTTTGATAGAAAAGCAAACTTTTCCCCACTCTCTACTCTCAGCTTAACACACTGCACTTCACCTCTGGTCACCAAAATGGGTGTGAGTTTTTTCCAAACACCAGACAGTTCTCCAGTGGACACTAGCTGGGTGTCTTCTAATTCACCCAGCTGTCTACTTGGAGTAGTGTCCGATTTCATAGGTTGAAGGCTCAGCTCCACAAGACTCCCCCCAACTTCAGGTGCCAATCACATACTCCAGAAATTGGCCTGTGCTTTTGAACGACCAGCCAGAAACTGGGATTTCCATAACCTCCTTCTTGGGTTCAGTTAATTTGCTATAGTGATTCATATAACTCAGGGAAACATATTACTTACATTTATCCATTTTTAAATAAAAAATACTATAATGCATACAGATGATCTGCCAGGTAGAAGAGATGTATAGACAAAGGTGTGTGGAAAGAGGTACAGAGCTTCCATACCTCTGTGTGCATCATTCTCCAGGAACTAACACTTATTCAGCAATCTAGAAGCTCTCTGCATCATGATCTTTAGTTTTTTATGGATGCTTCATTACACAGGCATGATTAGTTCAATCATTGGCCATTAGTGGTCAACTCTACCTTTAGCCCTTCTCCCCTCCCCAGAGATTGGGGGCTGAGATCGAAAGTTCCAACACCCTAATCACCTGATTTGTTCTTCTGGCAGCCACCAACCCCAGTCATGAGGTTATCCAGGTATCTACCAAGAGTCACCTCATTAGAACAGAGGATGCTTCTATCGCCTAGGAAATTCCAAGATATTTAGAAGTTCTGTGTCAGGCAGTCTTAGAGCTCAGGAAATTATGAAGGTCTTATGAGCAGAGCTCTGTGCCAAAACTGGGCTCAAAGACCAAATATTAGAACAAGAGATTCTCTTAGCACCCCTGTCTATGAGGGTATTCGGAGCTCTGTCTCAGGAACCAGGTGCAGATACTAAATATATATTTCACAATATCACAGTAAGAAATTCTCTAGAGGTAGTTGGCAGTTGCTATAAGTTTAATTTTTTTGGTACAGATTGGTATTAGTGTCATATATAGTTACATATATCTATTAGCTGTATACACACAGACACACACACTTAAATATATATCGATTAAAATACCTGAAGGAATGGTCAATATAAAGAATATCATCCAATTTTTAAAGAAGACAGGAACAAAAACCCCTCTGTGCTTTTTTTTGGGATCTATTTGTGTAGAGTAGATATACACATGGAAAGATAAATATCAAACTTGCCATTGGTTACTAAAAGGGAGTGAGTTTCTAACAAGAAAGTGGAAGCAGATAACATTAAAGTTTTCCTTATATGACTCAGTATTATTTGACTAATTTCAATAAGCATATATAATTTTTTACATAAAAACCATCCGGAGTAGAAAACCTTTTCCAAACATTATCATTATCTCATGCTAATAAGTGATTTTTGGGAAGCAGCATTGCCCAGTGGTTATGAACACGAGATTGGAGTAACTTCTGGATTTAAATACCGGCCTTTTATTAACTGTGAGAGCTTGAGCAGAATACTTTAAGTATTGCTGTTCTCATTTACAAATGGAGATGATGATATCAGTTAGTCACCCGTCTTCTACTGCCTGCTATAGGGCAATTTCCCACTCTTTTCAGCAATCCTTCGGTGAAGAGAGGGGCCACAAAGGCAAAGGAATTTTAGCTAATGGGCACTGTAGCAATTTTCTAAAGACTTTATTATTTTAAGAGCAATTTTCGGTTCACAAAAAATTAAGAGGCAGGTGCAGAGATTTCCCATCTTCCTGCCCCACATGCATAGTCTTTCACATTATCAACAACACACCAGAGTGGTACATTTGTTATAATTGATAAACCTCTATCAATACATCAGAATCACCCAGAGTGCATAGTTAACATTAGGGTTTACCGTTGGTGTTGTGCATTCAATGACTTTGGACAAATGAATGGAGACATGTATCTATCATCATAGTATCATACAGAGCATTTCCACTGCTTTAAAAACTCTGTCTGCCTTTCAACCCTCCTAAAACATCACAGTAACCTATTTCTTGAGAGGCCTACAGCTTATTACCTTTCTGTGTGGAATGAAAACTCTCTGAAAAGGAATAGCAATACTCTTCTGTTGCTCTTCTCTTAGTTGGCCTTGGAATAAGTGCAGAGAAGTTAGAAAATGAAGAGGCTTGAAATCTGAGCTTGCTAAGACCCTGAAAAAGAAGCACACAAGAGTGCCATTCCTTGTGCTAGCAATTTTCTTCATATCCATGAGGAGTGGGGAAGTGTCTTACTTCTTGCCTCTGTCTGAAGAATATATACACCATACCTTATTTAGTTCAAGTATTTGATTTAATTCATAAGTATAACCTCATGAAGAAAGTTTTTAATCTACCCTACCTATGCCTAAAATATGTGCGCAATGCATTAGTATTGCATCCATTAGTATTATACATTTATAAATACGTTAGTATTTATGCATCCGTTAGTATTCTAGTACTTCTGTACCAGAATGCCGTAAACTGGGTGGCTTAAACAACAGAAACGTATTGCCTCACAGTTCTGGAGGCTCAAAGTCCAAGACGAAGATGCCAGCAGGGTTGCTCTCTTCTGAAGGTTCTCAGGGAGAATGTTTCATGCCTCACTTGGCTTCTGGTGATTTTCTGTCAATCTTTGGTGTTCCTTGGCTTGTAGAGACATCACTCTGATTTCTGCCTTCATCTTCACATGGCAATGTGTTCTTTTTATATCTGTGCTTGTGTCCACATTTCCCCTTTACACAGACATCAGTCACATTGGATTAGAAATCCACCTCACTCCAGTATGACCTCATCATAAGCAATTACATCTTCAACAAGCCTAACTCCAAACAAAGTCACGTTGTGAAGCACTACGGGACGGGATCCCAACAAGACTTCTTGGGAGATACCATTCAGCCCACAACAGTGTGTTAAAAAGAATCAAAGAAATAACATGCATAAGATGGTCAGCACAATGTAAACTATTATCTAGATGTTATTAGCATTTTATACAGTCAGTCCCAATGCTTTGTCACTTGACATTTAGCTGTTTCATTCATTTAATCTGATAAAGAACTGTTCTTTTCTTCTACTGCGTTGACTTACTCATTTGATAATGTTTTAGCCACATCAAGCACACTTCTTCAGGGATCATGAATATAGATGAGAATCTATATTGGAGTGTTGTTTTAAATTGTTGACCTCAGCCATGTGTTGTTTAATCAAAAGACTCATGTTGGTGGCTATAAAGATGGAAAACATAGATACTGAGAAATCTGAAAGTGGGGAGGGTGGAAAGAGGGACAAGAATTGAAAAACTACCTGTTGGATACTATGTTTGGGTGATGGGTTCACAAAAGCCTAAATCCCAGCATTATGCAATACAGTAATGTAACAAGCCTGCATATGTACCCTCTGAATTTATAATTTAAAAACAAATAAAGAAATAAAATTTCTTTTTTATACACACACACAAAAGAAGCCCAAGTTGGAACTGACATATCTGCAAGACAATCTCAATTTTAGCCAGCCCCAGATGTAGCCTTCAAATGAAAAAAGAAAAACAAAAACATGTCTTTGTTCCTGCATTAATTCACTTAGGATTATGGTACTAGCCCTACATGGACAGATACATGGGAACAATAGGCACTGCAGACCACTAGACCGGGGAGGGAGCAAGGGGTTGTGGGTTGGAAAACTACCCATTAGGTACTATGAGCACTACTTGGTACAATATACCCATGTAACAAATCTGCACATGTACTCCCTGTGTCTACAATAAAAGTTGAAATAAAAGTTATAATAATGTGTCTCTAACTTCCCAAATTTTAAAACTTGGAACTGTTAGCAGAAATGTGTAAGAAGATCTCACAGTTTGAAGAATAAAAAAAGAATGCCAATAACATAGGATTTCATTTCAAGTTCATAGTTCAGCTTGAAGCTACCACTGTGGACCACTCTTAGAAAGTGGAGCCCTAGGGAAATAAGTTTCTTGTGAATCAATGTATACTAATTGTATTGCTACTCAGCCAACTTAACATGTGGTCTTTAAGGATGACCTTCCTAAGATCTTCTGTTAAACATAGGTCTTTACTGAAGTGATTTATTTCTTCATTGGCCTTTTTAACATCACACTGGAGAAGAACATACAAGTGACTCAGATGCATTAATAACCACAATGGAAATAAAACTTTCTCTTAAAAATGATTATTGTAAACAACCATTTAGAAGATGAGCAATATAAAATGGTATTTCTCTTGGAAGTGGTTTCGTGTGAAATTGTAACTGCTTTCTCCACCATTCGTTTTGTCCATTTGCTATCAGTATGTCAATATTATTTTGACATTTTAGTCAACTGGACTACACTATAAATCCAAGTTTTTATTTTCCTTCACATTAACGTTTCTTCATCTCCCATTTCAGCTATTAGTCATCATTGTTGATGCCAAAGTCCTTAGCATGTAGAGTTCAATTAGCTTGACAAAGTCTATTAGTTATTTAAAAATTTGCACATTTTTTGTTGGCTATTGTTTTCAAACCAATCAGTTTAACTAAGTAACTTACATAGGTAAAGAGGAAATAACAACTAGCAAATAATTGAAGCTCAGCTTATAGTTCTTTTGAAGTAGGTGAGTATATTTTGGCTGTTGGACGTTGAGTCCTCTAGGCTCACCATTGCTAAGCTTTTCTACTCTACAAACTTTCCTTAATTTCACAATAGCCATTCATGTGTGTGATTATACCTTGAAATTTCTCACCCCTAGATTTGATTCTCTTAGGAAACTGAAAGCCAGAATTTTCATATTTTAACAAAGGGACCCTTTATTTTATCACTCCCATTATCTTGCTCCCTTTTCGCCTGTCCTTCGACCCTCACCATAATTGTCAAGTTCTTAACTCTGCTGTGTTCTTCAGATCTAATATCTTTTGGTGGTTTTATGAAATTTATGGTAGATCTGTCATGACGCTTTGACAATCTCAAACTCTGGACCAATGTAACTAAACAAATTTTCCTATTCCTTGGCTTCTAAGTAGGCTGGAGAAAAATCTGTACCAATGCTTTTCTGATTTACTGTAAAGAATCATCAGAAGACAAACTTAGTTTAATTTCAGGATTTAATAGTCACTGTTGTATGGATACTTTACCAAGATTATCAATGGGCACTTTGGTTATTTGTAACACCTGTTCATAACATTGTCAATATAAAAATTCCTGCAGTAATAGTCTTTAATGGAGAATTTTGGCCTTAAGTTACTCATTTGCCCATATTTGCAGCAGCCCCAGAAGTGAGTAAAATGTTGGCTTTGCCCAGGGTCACTGCCTTGGATCAACTCCATGTTGTTATTGGATGAGAGTCTATCCAAGTTGAAGTCTTAGGCTTCTCATTTTAATAAGGGGATGTCAGTATCCCTGCAGGCTTATTTGGTTATCAAAGCATGATAATCTGCTAGCTATTCCCTACATGCCATGTATAACCTTCAGGTTTTAGCCAGATAATATAACTTAAAATGCTTTGCCATGTAATTTTTATCAAAAACTCAGTTTGAGTAATGTTATTCATGGATAACTTACTAAAGAATTTGTAATCTATGTGTTTTTGAATGATTTAAAATTACATGCCTAGGTAATGCCAAATCAAACCACATTTTTATTTGCTTATACAATTATTAAATATTTTTATGGAAGTGTTGTGTTGGAACTATGCCTTTGGATTTATTTAGGAAGGTCAAGTAGCAGTGTTGCTCACTCTACGACATGGTGCCCTTTTCGTGAGGACCCATGGAAGAAATTTTTATTAGTTTTCTTTATTTGAATAAAATCTTTTCTGAAAGAATATCAGTTTCCTTCTCTGCTTTGTTAACTATTAACGGCCTGCTGAGATTTTAAGTGTAGGCCACCAGCCAGATAGTAGAATTTTATATTATGCAGTTTGGGATATAACTTTCACCTTGCGGATTACTTCACCTGTACTTATTTTCTCCTTGCTTCAATTTTCTCACACTATTTCTTATACTATACATTTTTAAAATGCTGGTAAAAATTCTTTTAAAAAAATTGAGCATGGGCTAAATTTGTAACTCAACAAGTAACGCACAAAAAGAATAGCCTCTACCAATATTTTCAGGAAAGGCACATAGTTATAGTGTCTTTTAAAACAAGGGTATTCTGTTGGCCTTAAATGGCTAGTGGTCACTCTTCTTTTTTTTTGACATTGAGTTTCCCTCTTGTTAACCAGGCTGGAGTGTGATGGTGCGATCTTGGCTCACCGCAACCTCCGCCTCCTGGGTTCAAGCAATTCTCCTGTCTCAGCCTCCTGAGTAGCTGGGACAACAAGCGTGCACCACCATGCCCAGCTAAATTTTGTATTTTTAGTAGAGATGGGGTTTCACCATGTTGACCAGGATGGTCTTGATCTCTTGACCTCGTGATCCACCCATCTTGTCCTCCCAAAGTGCTGGGATTATAGGCGTGAGCCATTGCGCTGGGCCGGCTAGTGGTCTCTCAAAACTGAGCTGAGAGTGGCCCCCAGCTGAGAGCCAGCAAGAAAGCAATGCGTTTTTCCTGTAGAGGTAAGTAACCTATTCTGCCAACAACCAGTGAATGTGGAAGATGACCAGGATTCTCAGAAAAGACGGTAGCCCCCTCTGACTCCTTGATTTCAACCTAGTGAAACCCTAATAAGCACAGGATCCAGCTAACGTGTGCCAAAACTTCTGACCCATAGATACCGTGAAGACTAAGCTCTGATTTTTTATCTTGCCCAAATTCCTTCCAAAGAGTCTAGGGAGTCATGCCCTAAAAACCATGAGTTCTCATTATATGGGTTTTATTTGACCTTATATTCATGACTTCCTTTTCAGTCTGACTCTGGCATAACATTATGAGACAACGAAAAAAATATTTAACATGAAAATATATTATTTTCTTTCCATACCTTGAAATTGTCCTGCAAAGTCTCTTATGGGAAAAATCCACATTCGGTAAAAAAACCTCCTTCCCCCTTCATTTTCCTTTTTTCTTTGTAGATCCAGGTGATAATCAACTAAGGGACAGACAGACACCTTTTTAGGTCTGAGAGGAAACAAGTTACAATCTGCTTTCTCTTGGAGGTCTGCCATCCGAGAGATTCCTCTGCACAATAAAACTTGGTCTCCACAATCCCTTATCTTACCCTGAACATTAGTTTCCATTAATCTCAGGTCTTTAGATAAACTCAACCGATTGTCTACCAGAAAATATTTAAATTTACCTATAGCCTGGGAGCCTCTGCTTTAAGTTATCCTGACTTTCTGAACCAAACAAGTATATTTCTTAAATGTATTTGATTGATGTCTCATGCCTCCCTAAAATATACAAAACCAAGCTGTACCCTGACCACCTTGGCACATGTTCTTAGGACTTCCTGAGGGCTGTGTCATGGGCCATAGCCACTCATATTTGGCTCAGAATAAATCTCTTCAAATGTTTTACTCAGTTTGATTCTTTTCATCTACATAAGATAGTAAGTTTATATTGCTTTGAGTTGCTAAGTTTGTGGTAATTTGTTATATAACAATGGGAAAGACTCTTGCTTACTAGCTTGTCCTTGCATGATGTATATAAAATATGATGAATTGATTTGATTATATAAAGTATTGAATCTCCTGACTAAATGAAACAAAAATTGCTAAAAGCTATAATTTTATTTTCCTTATTATTTTGAAATGTGGATACTGAAGCTATAACAAATATCTATAACAGTTATTACAGGTTGTGTAGTTGCTTATTTGAAAAGCAGGTGCTGAACTTTATCTTTAAAAATTTTTTTTCAATCAGAAGCTTGCAAAACAAAATGATTTTACTGGAAACTGTCTATTCCTTATATTAAGACCAGGGTCCTGTGACGTAATTCAAGAGGATAGGGAAAGGAAACCATCACCTTACTTCTGCACTCTGCACTTAAGAGATGATCATGGATAAATATAGGTCCATCAGCTCTTCCTTCGTTTCACAGCCTGCATTACTCATCTTATACCCACCCATGTTCTTGCATGTGAACTATTCCAAGGTTGCCTGCAGCAGTCTTACTCTTTTCTGTTTTCTGTTGGCGCCTCCGCACAAACTCGCAACTTAGGTTCAATCCTTTTTTCCTGTTCAATTTGAATGTAGAATTCTCCTATGACCACTCAAAAACACTTGCGAACAGGATGTGAATTGTTGCAGTAGGATCTGCAAACATGGCTGCCAATTCTCCCCAGGTCTGCAGTTCTGTGCCACTTCATCCTCAAGAGGGAGAGTCCAGTTCCCTTCCTACTGAATCTGGGGCCACCCTGTGTCTTGATTTGACTAGTAGAATATACAGAAAGTAAAAACATGTGATTCCAGACGTAGATTTGAAGAACCGTTGAAGCTTCCATTGTTGAACTCAGGGGGCCCAGCACCATGTAAAGAAGCTCGAGCTCCATTGACTCCCAGACTTTTTAGTCACGCTGAGCAAGTCACTAGATATGAGCACAAGTCATTCTTAGTAGATCAGCCCTGATCAAGCATACTGCTGAATGTAGCTTTAGGAGTCAATATCATGTAGCCAATATCAGGAAGAGAAAACAAACCATGTGGATGAGCCCAGCCAACCTAGATAATCATTAAAAAAATCATCGTTATTTTCAGCCACTAAGTTTTGGGATTTCTTTTATGTAGCGATAGGTAATTAATATAATTACCAAATCTAAACATGATTCTACTTTCAGACACCCCCCCCTTAGAGGAGGGAAAATAAAGTGTGGCTGATGTATTTGTTGGAAATAAGGGAGCGTTTCCCCAGTTTCTTCTAATTATTTCTCTATACACTTATCAAAGAAAAACAGTGCTGGACTCGTGTTAAAGGCAGCAAGACAATTTAATTAGACTTATTTCAGTAAGTAAGAGAGATTCCAGTATAGACTGAGCCACTTAGGTTCCATCCATTTTTCCTGTTCAATTTGAATGTAGAAGTTTGCTATGACCACTCAATACTTGTGAACAGGATGTGAGTTGTTATAGTAGGATCTGCAAACAGGCTGCCAATTCTCCTCAACTCTAACTAAGACAGAGATAACTGAGGTTTTTAAGGGGAGAACAGATAGGGAACAACAAAGGACTTATGGGGAAATAAAAAAGGGAAACAAAAATGGACTCGGGGGCCACGTGGAAGTGAAAAAAACTACAGAAGTGTAGGTGGAAAATTACTGCAAATCATTTGGCAAGATGGGTTAGGACAATGAATTATTTTATGGCTTGGAAGTGCTGTACATTCTTGAATGAAGATTCAATACAAGTCTGGGGTAACTGTTAGGGGCATGGCTTCCACCTATAACAGGTGGAAGTCAAGTTAATATTTGGTCAAGTCTCTGAGCACAGTGTCTGGGGAAGTCTTTTGTGTCATATGGGAGTTCATATTCTTACCCTTCTTGCAGGTGAACTCAAGTCTTTCTTCATGGATGAGATAGAGCATAAACTCTTGGCTTCTATACCAATATATTCTTTACCAGGGCCAAAGAGGTGTTGCCCTATTTAAATTTTCTACATATTTTAAGGTTTTCAGGTTTGCAGCTCCCATGGTTGACTTTTGGGATCTAGTTCCATGTGAAGAAGTTTGAGCTCAGAGAGCCTTCAGATGTTTCTGTCACAATGGATAAAGCTCCAGATGTAAGAATAAAACTATCTTAAAATTTCAGACACCACCAAATACTCTGTTGAATGCAGTTGTGGGAGTGACCCCAGCCAATATCATAAAGATGTGGTTCCAGTTTTACTTACCTTCCATCTATCCAAGGAGTTAGCAAAATATACCTATGGGACAAATCCAGCCTGCCTCCCTCCTTTTTTTGTAAGTAAAGTTTTATTAAAACATAGGCATGCCCATTTATTTTATGTGCCATTATGGCTTGCCTCATATTACAACAATAGAGTTGAGTGGTGGCAACAGAGACTATATGACTTACAAAGCCTAAAATACTTACTATCTGGCCTTTTATAGAGACATTTTGGTGAATGTTGCTTGTGAATAAATGAATACAAAGTTCCCTTAAAAGGAAAATCATACTGAATAAAGTATAGTGAATTATTTAGGGTAACTCTAGTTTCTATAAACCCTAATATTTTTATAATTTAAGCAAAATTAAAGTTTCTGTGTTGTTCATATAACAGGTAACAGGTTAGAAAAGCAGTGTCTCTCCACGCAGTAATTTGGGAAACCTGGTAAATGGAAAGTCTTCAACATGCAATTTCTGAGTAACCGTGGGTGAGAAATAATGTGCCCAGGAAGAAGAGTAGAACATGATATTTTGTGAGCAGATAGCAGATCCTGCCACAGAGTTTTATTACCACTGGCATAATTTTATTAACAATCATACACTTTATGCAAATGATTGTTCTACTTAGTTTATTAAGCTACCACTTATTCACATGAATTATTTTAATAAAATTCTTCTACAAGACACCAAAGTGAGATAAATGACACTTTGGTAAGGATCATGATTTTGGTAAAAACTCAGGGAAGAAGGCAAATAACCTTTGGGTCATGGAGCATTTTGAAGGGAGAATAGTTTTTACATTGTGGGACTTATGTTATTCAGAAGAAGCATTGCATTTTTTAGGATGTTCGAGAGAGAGGTGACCAGAAAGAAAGGAGTAAAGGAAGACAGAAGAGGAATGTGAGGTTCTGGAGGACAATATTTGCATCTTTGTCATGGACTGCTCATGGCACAAGTTTTCAGGGATTGAACAGAGTGTTCTTGAGAGGTAGAACTGTGAGGACACCCTGGAGAAGGAGCCAATCGCCTTTAAGGCAAAGTGATTCACTTTCTTTTTGGAGTTTCCAAAATAATATTAATAAAAATGATGGAGACAGTAGATTACAGAGCTCTAGAATTTCAGGGATAGAAATGTGAAAGCCATTAAGTTGAAAGTACTTTCTTCTGGCAGATTAAACTGTAGTGGTGTGGTTATAAATTCTGCCTACTCGTTAAGTTTTGGGACTTATTGAGATTGAGTCTTGGAGGAAAAATAAGCAAAAGAAAGATAAACTTGTTCCTTAAAAGGTAAATTTCTTAAAAATTTTAATTTCCAGAGACAAATGTATGTCAGGTAAGAAATTAGCAATTTTAGCTTTGCGCAGTGGAGGTATTGTAGCCAATGAGGTTTATCCGAGGCACGATTATTGCTAATTGAAAACTTTTCCCAAGAAATTAGCAATTTTAAAGAATCCTTCTATGTCTAGAAATTTAAATTTCCCAACTGGTCCATGTACCAATTAAATATCTATTGAGGTAAAAAATTAAAGCTAAGGTATACTGTATTCTCCAAGTAGTTTAGAAACATCAGTTCATAACCTAAGACAATATATAGTAAAGGAAAAATGTGCAGGACTCATTGCAAATATATGGTAAATTCTCTGGGGGAAATTAGAGGATTTGCAAATTAGTTATCTATTGCTAAAATAATGCTGCATAGCAAACCACTTGAAAGCTTAGTGGTTTAAAACAATTATTATTCTCACAAGCTTATAGTTTGGCTAAGTGGTTCTTGGCATCGAGGCTAGAAATATCTACTCTTGGTTGGGCTGATTCATGCATCTTCAGCCAAATGGTAGGCCAGCTGGAGTTTGATGATCTAGAATCGCCGCAACATGGATGACAAGGCTGTGCTCCACGTGGTCTCTCATCCTCCAACTGCTCTTGTGATTTTCTTGTAAAGAAGACAGAGGGGCAGGGGAGAGAGGTCCAGCCTTTAAACTGGTATACTGTTATTTCCATTACATTTTACTGTGCAAAGTGATTCACAAGGTAGGCTAAGTTTCAAAGAACAGGAAAACAGACTCTACTCTTTGGTGAGAGAAATGTTAAAGCCACATGGAAAGGGCGTGGATACAGGGAGATGTAGAGAATTAGGGCTATTTTTGCAATCAGTTTACTTCATGGAATTTTATCAAGGAAATCTTGGTAGGGGAAGGTACAACTTAGCTTGATCTATGAATGTAAAGGAAAGAATAGGGGGCATTTTTACAGCAAGAATAACAATATAAATGAAGCCACTGTAGTAGGAGATGAATAGAAATGAAGAGTTTTGGTTGTACAGCATGTGTTACAAATTATGTATGTATTGATTGAGCTGCTTAGAGGGCTGAACTGGCTTATATTTAGTATAAATCAGAATGCCTGTACAGAATAGATCACAAATTCATCGAATAAGATATAGAAATGTACTCATACATGGTGTTTAAATTCCTGCATGATGGAATGCGTGGGGTTTTTTTTATTTGCCTTTTTTGCCTGAGGACAATGCTGCTGTCTTATTTAATTCACCATCTATTGTTTAACCCAGATAAAAAGTTTTCACTAGCTCCATTTTATTTATGACTTATCCAGGGCAACAGATTGTAAATACCCTTATACATTGTTTGAGAGCAGTATGGTCAACACTATCAGCCTGTTTAAAATCTCAAACATTCAAAGAAGTATCTTTGAGAGTTGTGCAGAGACATAGCACAGGCTCTGTTCCCTGCCAGAAAGGTGTACCTGAAGCTGAAGAAGAAATGGACTTCTCTATTTCAGAAGTTCTCAAGCTTTTTAATCTTAGGACTTGCTCACATTGTTAGAAGTTTGAGGATCCCAAAGAGTTTCTGTTCAGGTTTTTTCTATTGAAATTTACTGCATTTGAAATTAAAATTGAGAAAATTTAAAAAATTTATTTACTAATACATTACAAATAATAGTAAGGAACAGAAGCAGTTAATGAAAAATACCAAACTTCTTTCCATAAATGATATATTTCTGTGAAAAGTAACAATATTTTTCAAAACAAGGAAAGTGAAAAAAATGTCATTTTTTTACATTTTTGAAAATCTTTATATCTGGCTTGATAGAAGACTAATTCTCTTAGCTGCCTCTGTATTCAGTCTACTACAACATGTTATTGTGGTTGAAACATATAAAGAAACTGGCTTCATGCGGACCTTTAGATGGAAGAAGAAGAAAACTGCAGAATTCCTGAAAGGGTCTTAAGGACCATATTTGGAAAACTCATCTGTATAAGAGCTCCATAAGATTTATCATGGCACCTTTCAGAAAAAAAAAAATTGAGAATGCAAAAAGAACATATAAAAAATTGTGATTTTTTTTCTCCCCAGAGTGGGCTATTCACTGTGAATTTTTTAAATAAAAGAACACCTATTTCCTCTAATTTATTAATTTGTTTTAACAACAACAACAACAACAAAACACACTATGATTTTTGGGCCAGTGCCCCAGATCTCTTAGTCATCATGCCAAAAATGCAACAAAAGGGAATGTTAATCATGGGAAAAACTTTCAAAGGATCTGACCAAATGCCCAGGATGAATTTGATAAAACCGTGACCTTACTCACATACAGCTTATTTCATAGTCAAGGGATATATATTTTTTTACCACTCAAAAAATTCCTGCCAATTTCACTGATATTCTTTCTTGTTCCAGAAACTTCCTCAAAGTTGACCTTTCATTCTCTGGTGACCTGGGCAAGAATTTCTCAGAAACCCAAAGCCTGGCTGCTCAGTTGGTTTGGGAGTGGCATTTCCTAAAGTTTTGATTGGAAAAAACCCTAAAGTTCTAACAAATTCATTTTTAAAGGAATGAATTGAAGTTTCTTTGCCAAAGGCCATATGCAAAGTTTATTACTAATTCTTACTAAAAGCAGTGTAATTGAAGGAGAATGTGAAAGTGAATTATTAGTTCTGGGTTTAAAATCCCATTATATGATCCATATATTTCTGCTCCACTTCAAAAAGCTGTAGTGATATTGGTATGCATGAAACCCTTATGATAGTTTACATATGATCGAATAAATGATTTTAAATAAGAATTTTGTGATCCAATTATAAAAATATAGAAAATTTAAAAATAAGACAAACACAGAAGGAGAGATAATCACACAGTCTTCTCCAAAAGCTACCACTCAATTTTTTGCATTTAATTTTGTTGGCATTATTAACAAAAACATACCACACATGGATTTACAACTTTGTCTTTTGCTTTAGATATATAATGATTTTTTTCCCCCTTACTTTAACCATAGAGATCGTTTTTAGAAAAAACTAAACAGACAGCACATTTGGGGAGATGGGGGGGGGTCTATGTTTACATGTAAACAATGACTTAGAAATTTTGCTGAAAGTGACCTCAGAGGGAGAAAGGGGAAACAAATCCCTTGGAAGCCTTAGATCCTCTCAGGCAGCTGTGGCTCTGCATTTCCTTCCTATTAAGAGGGACGTGTGGTTTGTGTTGTCCTCCTGGGAGAATAATTCTGTCATTTCCATTAGGAAGATGATTTATTGAGGGCAGTTCCTTTTTAGGATTGAACAGGAAAACCAGTGTTGCAACCTGATGGTGCTATTTCCTTTGTAAAACGCTTCAGTGCTGAAGTTGTAGCAATTACCTTGGCCTTGAACTGAATCACAGACACCTCTCTGATCCCTTCTGTAACCTTATCTGGTAACACAAAATGGTAACCACTGCGTCCTTTTGGTTTGAGGTGGGTGAGAGTCAGGGGATACAACTTCCAGATTTCTCATAAGAGAGCATCCAGCCCTGTAACAGATATCCCCCAAGGCCATCCTGGAGCAGCCTGGATGCTGAGTAGGGGTTACAAATGCAGATGCAGTTGTTAAATACTACAGCTGGAAAATAATTTTCTAAGAAGGCATATGGCAAAATATTTTGTTTCCATGTACCAATATTTCTTCATACCTCCTTTATTCCTCATTGAACTTCAGGGAATATTTAATAGTTCAGTCCTTCTTTTAAAGGTATGGTGAAAGGCAGCATCACTGCATCCCAGCAGAGGGCAGTTTCCTCAAGCCTATAGTACACCACCGCAGGTCTCATTCATTGCTCAGATGGTGGTTGTTCACACCTTGTTCTTAAGAAAAGTAAACTTGTATTCAGTGACCTAGTTACACAGCGGCTTGGGTTGTGCTAAATAGTCATTCAAACAGATATTTCCTTTAGAAAACTAAGGTGGATACAGTTGCAGTTTGCAGAAACAAGCTTCACAATGAGAGTAAAGCGATCTGGGTAGTAGTCTTGGATTTGCCACTAAATAGCTGTTGTGCTGGTGACATTAAGCAAGTCACTTTAGCTCCATTCTGCATCTCTGGTGAGGGGTTTTGGAGAGCACGATCTAAAGATTTTAGATAGAGTAGAATTTTCATATACTACCTCTATAACCCTGATAAAAGTATATTTTGAAGCTGAGAGTTTGGAGTTAAAGAAATAGATTCTTTTTTAAAGTAATGCTAATTCAGATAGTTTAACTGGTTTGCAATATAAGCTTTATAGGTTATCCCCCCTTCTACAATAGCTGAACTAAACCATCTTATATATTAGAAAAACTCATCTGGGAATGACTATGAGAGTGAGAAGAACTGATTTCTGGGCTTGTGTTGGCTTTTCTCTAGCTATCTGACTTTAGGTGAATCATCCCAACCTTCTGATTTCCAGTTTTCTTATTAGCACAATGAATGGGTTGAATTAGATCAATGTTTCCTCCAAAAGGACCTGTGATTAAGTGAGTTTAGGGAAAAGGAGGTAAAGATAAGCAGTGTTCTGTACTGCATTGATTCGGAAACAATTTCCACAGAATCATCCAACACAGATTTACTGGGAGCTGCCTATCTCGTAAGACCTTTTCCAGGGTAACCTACTTTAAACAGTGAGCAACTGGTCAGCCTGTCATTGACCAATCAGAATGAATGATGGCTGCAAGTCTAAAGTGGCTCTGAGGCCCCCTGTATTAGTCTGTTCTCATGCTGCTAATAAAGACATATCCGAGACTGGGTAATTTATAAAAGAAAGAGGTTTAATTAACTCAGTTCCACATGACTTGGGCAGGCCTCATAATCGTGGCAGAAGTGAAGGAGGCAGAAAGTCACAGCTTACATTGTGGCAGGAAGGAGGGCTTGTGCAGGGGAACTCTCACTTCTAAAATCAACAGATCTCGTGAGACTTATTCACTACCACGAGAAGAGTATGGGGAAACTGTCCCCATGATTCAATTATCTCCACATGGCCCCGCCCTTGGCAGGTGGAGATTATTACAATTCAAGGTGAGATTTGGTTGGGGACACAGCCAAACCATATCACTCCCAAGTGGCATCCAATATTTGTTTCTGGATTTTGGGGAATCTGGATGCTCCTTCAGTGGTTATTTATCAGTCAGCATGGAAGTATGTCATTATTTTCACAACTGGTATGGCCCTAAGTACCTGCACACGCTCACCCCTGCACTGTCCCAGGTTGCAGTGCCCTCTCTAACCTTGTCTCACAAAATATGATCCAGGACCAGCAGCAGCAGCTCTGGGAGCTTGTTAAAAATGCTAATTCCTGGATTCCACCCAGATCTTCTGAACCAGAATCTGCATTTCTGCAAGATCCTCAGGTGATTATTGTGTACTTTACAATCTGAGAAGTACTGGCATGCAAAACAGGTCTGGTTTATTTAAAAGGCACAGGGCTGATATACTGATGTCTATAGGTAGTCACCAAGGGATGATATTTAACGTGATGAAACCCCCTCTCTCCAAATATACAAAAATTAGCCATTAGTCAGGTATAGTGATGCATTCCTGTGGTCCCAGCTCCTTGGGAGGCTGAGGCAGGAGAATCACCTGAGCCCAGGGAGGTCAAGGCTGCAGTGAGCTGTGACTGGGCCACTGCACTGTAGCCTGGGCAAGAGAGTAAGTAAGTAAAAAAGTAAATCAATTAACTAAAAAAAAGAAGTGTAGTCTCTTTATAATGACTTGGCATAGAAGCCCTTTATGATGGAGTATATTGTGGAATGAGTGGTCTGTGAAATTTTGAAAAACACCGAAAAAGATGATATCTGATGTTTTCTCTAACCCTAAAATTCGGTTGATTCTGAGACAGTTAAATGTTCTTACATTTCTCATTTGTTCATAACATTCTTCAAATTAGTTCTAATATAAGTTGGATTTACCATTTTCTTCGGGCACTCAAGTGTCAATAATGATTGGGGATTTTTTTTTTTTAGAATTTTGATTTTAATTTCTGAGATATTAAATTGAGAAGGAAATGAAAATAATCTGGAACCCTGACAATATGTTTTCTAGGAGGTCAAAGCTTTTTTAAAAAAATTATTTATATCTTATATTTTTTTACTGTAGGGAAATATATATAAGCATAAAATTTACCATTTTAACCATTTTTAAGTATATAATTCAGTGAGATATGTACCTTTACCATGTTGTGTGATTATCACTGCTCTCCAGAGCTTTTTCATTATCGCAACTGAAATTCTGTATGCGTTAAACAAATCCCCATTCTCCCCACTTCAGCCTGGGTAACCTCCATTCTACTTTCTGTCTCCATGAATTTCACTATTTTAGGTACCTTATATGAATGAAATTATACAATATTGTGTCTGCCATCTCATTTAGCATAATGCTTTCAAGGTTATCCATATTGCAACATGCATCAGGATTTCATTCTTGTGCATGGCTAGATAATGCTTCATTTTATGTATATATCACATGTTGTTTATTCATTCATCTATTGATAGACAGTTAGGTTTCGACCTGGGTATTGTGAATAACACTGCTACAAACACTGGTCTGTTTGATTCTCTGTTTTTAATTCTTTTGGATATAGTATATATCGAGTTGTAGAAATGCTGGATATATGGTAATTTTATGTTGAGACTCTGAACTGTTTTCCATGGTGGCTGCAGCATTTTACATTCTCACCAATGATGCACAAGGAGTGCAATTTCACCACATCCTCACTATCAAAGTTTTTAAAGAAAATGTTTATTTGATTCATTCTTGCTTGAGATTTGTTTTTGCAAGTTTTCACTGAAAAGAAAAAGAAAGAACAGTTCTGGCTAAGTCCAATGGCTCATTTTGCTGTTGCATGGCAGGCTGGTAGAGCATGCCTTTTTTTTTGTTTTTTTATTCTCTGGCTTGTTATTGTGCACCCTTAGCTGCTTCTCTGATTCTCTGTGGTCTTGATTACCCAGGAAAGTTAACTCTAAGGAGCAGATCCATGTCTTCTAATAATTTGGAGGCTTGTAAGTGGGTTCTTTTTTTTGGTTATACTTTAAGTTCTGGGGTACATGTGCAGAATGTGCAGGTTTTTTACATAGGTATACAGGTGCCATGATGGTTGGCTGCATCCATCACCCCGTCATCTACATTAGGTATTTCTACTAATGCTCTAAGTGGGGTTTTGATGAGCTCCAGGCTCTATCCTCTCAATTCAAAGTCTAGAAATTTGCTTCCCATAGCTAGCATTGAAATCATGGCCAAGCCATTCAACCCACATGGATTTCAATTTTTTCAGTTGTAAAATGATCTCAAAGTTTTCTTCCTCTCAGGTGGGGCTTGCTACAGAATTTGTGGGGTAAAATGCAAAGTTAACATGCAGTGCCCTTTGTTCAAGAAGCAAATAAATAAATTACTGTTAAAGGAACTTTGGGAACTCATGAAAAAGGCAAATGCACGTGTCTTCTTGCATCCCTGCCTTCCCAAGGGGCTCTGACTGAATAGGTCTGGGGTGAGACCAAGGGGTTTGCATATTTAATAAGAATGCCAGGTGATTCTGATTCAAATGTTTGGTGTGACAGTGCATTCAGACTTTTAATTCAGGATAGGGTTTTGGAATTTATCACTTAGCAAAACTGTACCTAAAACTTAATATAAACCTTTTCATGTAAAAATGTTTTAGTTATAAAATGCAATAAGGGCAATAGTAACAACATAAATTTATGAACGCAAATGGTAATAGTTTTGGTGGCAGACCGAATATATTATAAAACTTTATTGGTGGGAGATTGTGATTCATTGTACAATTTTTCTGGCTTGCTTATCTTGGAATTTATTTATTGGGCAACAAAATTTATACTTTTAATGAATTTATTTTTCTGATGAATTATTTTAAAATATAAATTTTAGTACACCTAGAGCTAAAGAATCTTGGGGAACACTTTTTTCAAAAAGGTTTAACTTTTCATACGAATCAGTTTTGGGTAAATAGGAATTAAATACACATTTCCAGCCAACTAAATGTTTGATTTTTCTGATCTTTTACTTTCTGTTGAAATGATTTATAACCTTAATAATTATTTTAGTGGGTTCTAGTGGCTTAAAAGACAAAAAAAGAGTTTGAGGAATGAAACATTGATGTTTTTATAATAGAATGACTTCTTTTGAATACTTCAAGAACTTTGGATTTCATCAAAGTTTCCATTTCTAGTCAGATGTCTGAACACTAATGATTCTCAGCTTTTTAGGCAAGCCACAACTTTACTATGTTGCCATATTTATTTTAAATGGACTTTTTAGCTATGTATAATTAAGTGCTAATTTAAGAAATGATACTGGAAATTAATTTCTTTATTGGATTATATATATTCCTTTCAATTTAATCAACTTTTTAGAGTTGTCATGTGCTCCAGACTCAAATGTATCAGTCGACATAATACTCTATTTAATGGGGTTATAGAACTAACATTTACCTTATTTGTGAAATTTATTTAAAATAAGGTATTTGGATTCATCTGAGGCAAGTAGATAAGTGTACCTACATATTTTGGAATGGGAGTCAGAGAGATTGAATATAGGTCTGTCGGAACACATTATCTCATTGAGGATGTTTATAGCTCCAACTCGGAGCAACAAAACACCTTATCATATTTATTAAATAAAATTTGATGTCCCTTTGATTTAATATTGGGGATGCTTTAAATTTGGTACTGAAGGATTTGGTACAACAGGCAATTCCAGGCCTCCCAGGCAAAGGGCTGGATGTTGCCAAAGTTTTTAGAATATTTTCTGAGACTTAGCATTGTGTTCTGAGCACACCCAGGGTGTTTCCAGAAAGGCAAAGATATAGAGCTTTGAGGAAATTATCTGGGTAATTCATGGCAAAACAACAACAAGAATACTGATATTGAGGAAAAGAAAGGGATAAGGCCTGAGTTAACTAGACTATATGTAATCTAATTAATTAAATGATACATATTTCTATACTTAATTATAATAAATTACTTTGATAATTCTTAATGCTCATTTTATTTACTTACAGCTGTATATAGAAATCTTAGCATCATGGATCCTATCAGTTTGGCTAAATTGAAATTATACAAAACATCTATTTCTCCATTGTGTGCAGGCACAGAACTAGTCCCAGGGAAAGTAATGCCATTAGATAACTCCTTAACCTTATCTTCGTGCCTCTCCTACCTGTCTCTCTTCCAGCCTGTTGCATATTTGCTTTGTTGGCTCTATTTCCTGGTATGTTCATTCCTGATGCTTCTGCATTTTACTTTCTGCAAATTGTAGAGATGGCAAAGGTGTAAGAATCTTGCCTCTATAAGAGGATCTTATAGCTATATGAAGCCGATGCTTAAGGTAATTTTGACACTTATGCAGAGAATATTGAAAATAACAATACAACAAAACCAGTAACACATCTACTTTACATGTTTCAAATATTAGATTCTTGACTCTGGAAGGGATTTTACAGATCATATCGTTCAGTTTCCAATTTGAGATATGAACTTTCTCCTCAGCATTAATGTAACAATGTCTTCTACTTCCGTTGGGACATTTCTAGTGTGGCAAACCCCATAGCTTCCAAACACTCTATTAGAAATGTGTTTTCTTTTATTAAGCCCAAATCTATTTTTCTGTTACTTCTGTCTATTGCGGTGTGTGTGTGTGTGTGTGTGTGTGTGTCATATTGAATGGTTCTAATCCCTTTCATGGCTCAGCCTTTGAAGTATCTAATGACATCTATCCTATCCAGTGTGAGTCTTCTTTTTTTCCAGGCTGAATATTTTCGAATTACCTCAACTCTTCATTACATTGCACTGATAGGGCTCATATTTTTAATACTTTCACATACATCATTTCAATTTATTGTCCAATTAAATTTTAGAAGTAGGTAAGGATCTGTAAAACTCTACATTTGCAATGAGAAAACTGAGTGGCAAAGACTTTGTTTGAAAGAGAAGTTAATTGATACCCACCTGCTTTTTGTGTTACAAGTTTTCATTGCCATCTGTTTTTTAATTAATCATTTTAGAAAAGGAGCAGTTTTATTTTTGGCATAGTTTGAGGTCAGATTATGACATTATTAATTTTCAGGTGTAAATGTTTAATCAAGTTTTTCAATTTCAGGAGTTCCTGGGTATTAAGCTGGTGAATTTTAAGACAAGGATGTGAAACAAGCCATCAATTTTAGTTATCCAGTGGAATTTAAGAAGCATATTTTAGCTACATATTTATACTGCTAGAAAATTTTCTAGACTCAAGTTAAAAAAATCTACATATAGCATTTCCTCAAATGAAATGGTCTCTCTTGGCTGTATTCTTCTAGAGCCTTGATTTCTACTGCCTCTTTTTCTTTGTACCTAGAGTTTTACAGAGTTCACTAATGAGCTCAGAAGTTTCCAGTCACTTACACATGATGGGATAGAGAAATAATACAGTTGGTCTCTTTTTAAGGAGAAAGTGTACTTTCTCATGGGAAAAATGCTTCTACCTGAGAGGTACAATTTCAGTTTGTAAACTCTACCTTCTAAATGTTACTTTTCATGCTGTAATGAATTCAAGAGGAAACTCTACCCTTTCCTCTAAATGACTTATGATGTAATGCCTTTACAGATTAAAAGCACAATTTGACTAATGGGCTTCATTCTTACTTGTAAGGTTTTAAACATTTCATCACGTTCACCCTATTGGACACACCACACACTACATGACTTGTTCTAAAAATAGACTGTATGAAAAGGGTTGATTCAAGAATCAGAGGTCTCATTCTAATCAAATTCTTAGCTTGGAATTTAACCAGTAACAATGCTAATTTATAATGTTATACAGATACTATTATGGTTAGATAGAGTGTAAAAAATGCAAACCATTGACAGCATTATGAAATTGCTTAAAGTGAATATTGTCTCTATAAACTGTTAGGTTGGCAGCAGTAAAATCATAAACCAGGTGGCAAAATAAGCCCACTTGCAAAAATGCCTATTTTCTGATATGCTATTTTGATTTTTAAGTGACTAAAAGTTTATATTTTTTTGATAATAATGAAATCTGTTTAGATACCTAGTCATATCTTTTGAATTAATTGATCCTTAAAACTTCTGGATAAGAAAGAAAATTTTAAAAAGTATAAGGCAAATAAGGATGGGAAGAAGGAGACAAGAAGATACATTAAAGTTTTAGGAGAAAATAATGCAATAGAAACACATTCTGATTGTAATAAAGGTATTTACCATCATTAATTTTTAAGTCTAATAACTACCTATGACTTTAGGAAAAACAAGCAACCAAACATTTGAATAAAATTAATTAAAGTATTAATATCCCCAGGCTCATTTTATTTTTTTAGGTGGCATTTCCTGTTTTTGCAATCACTTGTTCAACCTATTGTTTGAACGGGCATAAAATATTGCATATTTAGAAATTTAAGATGCCTGTTCCATTTTGCTCAATTTATGGAAGAATTTCTTCAATTTAGACAGATGAGGTTCTGTTACTTCAGAAACACTTGAGCAAAGTGTCCAGTTGACTTTGGGGGAAAAAAGGGAGAAGTACAGTCTGGGGTAGTCATGGAACAAGATGAGATCGTCTATGAAACAGCAAAAGATACAATTTTATAAAATCTCAAAGGGCTTTTACAGAAATGAAAATTCGTACTGTATAAATATATTTATATGAGAAAAACTGTATATTTAATTATTATTATTTTTTTTTGCCAAGCTTCTGGAGCTTAAGGGAAGCCAGAGCTTTGGCTATAATGATTTTGCTTCTGTACTGAAGCAGATGTTCATAGAATACTTTCTATCTCCCACATTGTTGGCTGCTCCTCTTTTTCTCTATTCCTTCTACCCAGCTTGCTGAGAAGTTTATTTAGAGAGTCATTTTTCTAATTATTATATTTAGCATAATTAACATATACTTAAGTTTCCACAAACGGGCAACAGTTAAAGCATGAGAATAATATCCAGTTAATAAGATGCAAAATTAATAGTATTTTGTCCAAGACATTTTCTAGTCTTGGCTAAGATGAAGCAGTTGCTATTTATATTGAATGGACTTTTTTAAAAGTCAGAGTTATAAAAGATGATGACCTAGATGTTCTTGTACAAGGACAAGTGGGTAGGGATGTTCCTGCGTCCCTTTAATACATTTAGAAAATGATTTCTATTTATCAGAAAGAATATGGAAATTTCCACAAAGAGGTGATCGTTTCAGAATATTAATTGCTTATTAATAGACCAATCCCAGTTAAAACAATAGAAAACTCCAGGAAACTTGATTTATGAAAAGGGAAAACCCCACCTGTCCCCTCCCGTTTTTATGGGTCCTTGGGAAGGGTGTGGACAGGAAGGGGAATGACAGGTATTCACCGTATTTACTAGAATGGAATATAAAATTGAACACGGTGTTCACATCTAAGCACGAGTGGTAATGATTCCATTATATACTGACCTTTAGAGGAAGAGATAAAGGAAGCTGCACAGTCAGTACTTGGGTTCTAAGGCAAACAATTTCCCATTCCAAAATACAGACTTTCTGTACAAGATGAGGCTTATTTCAGCGAACCACAGTATTAAAAAAATACAAAATGCAAAGGTCATACCAGGTATATGACAAGAGAAACTAGTGTCTACACATGCACAAAAATGACTTGTTGAGAAACCAACACAACATTCTCATAACATTCTAATTATCTAACTTCCATTTGTGCCTCTTTCAATATTGCCCTGTTATATTCCAACAGAGCAAATTAACCAACATTGAGAGGTGGTCCTCCACTTCAATTATTTTATAATCGAAGACATTTATAAATCTAACACTTGTCAACCAAAAAGCAATTTGAACTACTAAGCTACCAGGCTACAACATAAGGTACATATTATACTCTGGAATCCACAAATCTGCACTTTAGTATGAGAACTGTCATTAACTTTGAGCAAGTTATTTCATCTTTACTTGACTGATTCTTTTTTGTAAGATGGAGATAATCACTAAGATAATGTATAAGAAATGGCTTTGTGAACTTAAAAGTTTTCATAGTATTACTGATCCTGAGGACAAAACTAAAAAAAAAAAAATTGTCACAGAATCCAGTTTGTTTATCCAGTGAAGGGAAACAAAAATGTCGTTGGCTCATTTGGGGAGCTCAGAGGCCTCTGTCCATGGGAAAAATGGTGTAGGGACTTGTCATTAGACAGTTAGAGCAGCTACAAATTTCCACCTGAAAACGTAATTTTAAATATAACTTCTCTATATCCCAGTCTAAGTATTCCAGCCTCCTTTCTGCTAAGAAAAAACTTGATTTTCCAATTAAAGTTAACATAATCACTCTGTATTTACATTTATCAATTTTGTGTTTAAATATCATTCAAATTCTTTCTTTTCCATTTGTCTTCTATCTCTTGGAAGTGATCTGGGTCCCAGGATGGGTTTATGTGTCATCCTGACTTTGAAGATATTTGACTGTACTACAGATTTGTAAAAAGGTATCCAACACTTTCAGTAGCTTCATTGTTTCAGACTATATCTGTCTTGGATTTCAAAAGAGAAATCTCTTGGTGTTACTCAAAGTTTGAGGGAGGAATATGGTAAATGAAAAACCACGATGATAAACAATTAAACATAAACTTCCTTGGAGGAAAGATCATTTGCTCTCTTTCCATGTCCTCTTAACCTCTGAGTCAAGATCAAGTTAATGATGTTTGAGGCTGAGAGCCTTTGCTGTTAATTCCCTGAGATGAACCTGCCCTGGGGAAGCAGAGCTATTTCAGCAGCTCTGTCATTGCCCTAGAGATGGTAGAGTAGAGCCATAAATACGGTGGTAGAGACAGCAGAGACAGTTAAGAGTGGGGATGACCACTGGAAGGTACGACAAGATGGCAACAGAAAGAGTTCACTTCCACTTATACTACGCTAGTTCACTAGGACCATCCCCTCAGAGACCTGGGAGACCCAAATCAAGGAACGTTTCACATGTGAAAAATATTTCATGTAATTAAATTTGCCATCTGATTCTTCTTTTCAAACAGAGTAATGGTTTTCAATGGGAGCTGAGTTTGCCTTTGATTTTGCCCTGCATTGGACAGTTGGCCATGATGGAAGACATATTTAGTTGTCACAACTGGGGATAGGAGGTATGCTATTTGCAGCTAGTGGGTAAAGGGCAGGGATGCTGCATATCCTATGATGCACAGGACAGACCATACAGTAAAGAATTATCCAACCCAAAATGTCAACACTGCCAGTAGGGAAAACCTTGACTCAGAGGACGATATTTTCAAGGGTTAATATTCATTCTACTATATGTCTGATGGGGTGGGATTTGAATTATAAAATAACTTTTTTGACCATGTGAGGTAAGAAAATGCCTACAATGAAATTCAGCAGAAGCTCAAGTGGTCAGTTAAGACTATGTCTCCTTAATGTTTTAAAAGTGAGCAAGAAAAATAGTAGCTAGTGATTAGGTTGTTTGTTTTACATTCTGAAACAATCAGAAATCACTCAGGCCTAAACATTTTCCAACTTTGGCTGCTTATCAAAATTACCTGTAGAGATTTAATAATCCCCAGAAATTCTGATTCAGTTGTTCAAGTGTGGAGCTCACGCATTTAGATTTTTTAAAAGCTCTGAACAAGATTCTAACACACAGTCAGGGTAGAAAACCACTGTATCATAGTCACCTTAAGAAAGCTAATGTGATTTAAATAACATTCTCACTCTTGTTTCTCTGCTTACAAGCTGATTGTTTAGTGGTTTTAATTGATGAGAGGATCACAGATATGTAGAAACATCTATTATCCACCCTGAATTCTATTTCTTACTCAGAGACTAAGTTTAAAGAACTACAAATGATTTTGAGTTACAGACAAATGTACCTACGAAATCTTTTCTCTTCCTTGCTTTTAAGAATGAATTCTCCTGGCAAAAGTGTGTGGCCCATTCAGACTTGATGAGATATTCAGGCTATCTACATTATGATTCTTAAAAGAAATTATCCCCGTATTTCCCCTTTTGGCCTCTTGGCCTCCTTGTGACCCTCCCCCAACCACATGTATTTGAATAGAGTTACTAATGAGGAAACAGGGTACAGAGATTAAGGTCTCAAGGTTACACAGGAAATCAGGGGCAGATTGAGATCAAATTTCCAGCAACCAATCCAGAAATCCCACCTAAGTAGTTTATCCGGAGTTCTGTAAGGGCCAGCCTGTGCCAAAGCAGGTTTCAGATGAAAGAAACTACAAGCTGGTTTGCCCATTTGAAGAAAACACACACAGGGACACATATCCATACACACGCAAGGACTTAACTTTTCATTTTGATTTTCTCCATTGTTTATTATCTCCTGATTTCAGTAGAACGTTCAAGACAATATCTACCAGATTCGAATAAGCACAAGATAAACTATGAAACCTAAATTATCTATTTTCTTAAGTCTGTTTTAAAGATGTTGCTTTTTTCCCTTATTTTTTTTTCTTCAAATATAAGATGTCTTCTCTTTGTTTTCCATTTTCAGAGAAGACAGATCTCCTAGTATTATCAATACCCAGAAATTATTGAGGGACATCTTCAATTCCCTGAAAAAAATGTAATAGTATTTTCATTTTGCCATTGCATTCACTGCAAGCACAGCTTAAATCATTTCAAGGCCTCCTCATTTGCACGGAAGAAATAAGTAACTTTGATTAATGAGAGCTCTCTGAGAACTTTTGATGACATGTTTATTGGGAAATTCGAATATGGAAACTGCTATCATTTCTGTTTCTAAAAACCATTGCCAGCTGGGTGTGGTGGCTCATGCCTGTAATCCCAGCACTTTGGGAGGCCAAGGTGGGTAGATCATGAGGTAAGGAGTTCAAGACCAGCCTGGCCAACATGGCGAAACTCAGTCTCTACTAAAAAAAATACAAAATTTATCCATGTATGGTTGTGGGCACCTGTAATCCCAGTTCCTTGGGAGGCTGAGGCAGGAGAATCATTTGAACCCGAGAGGTGTAGGTTGCAGTGTGCCGAGATCGTGCCATTGCAGTCCAGCCTGGGTGACAAGAGCAAGACTCTGTCTCAAAACAAACAAACAAACAAACAAACAAAAAAACCGTTGCCATTAAAAGAGGGAAAAACATTTTTGAGCCCCCTCCAGCCCAAAAGCTTCATTTTTACCCTGAAAAGGGAAAATGGAATAAAAAGACAAGTCAATATAAACATTATGTGTTCCAAATGAGTTTTACATGACCACAGAAGAGGGAGACAGTGTTCTGAGAAATCAGTGACAGAGATTGAAGAAATTTAGACTGTCAGAACTAAAAAGAATGTCACAGTTTTGTCTCGTGACTCTGGAAAAACGGTAGCTGATAAATGTGATTTACTATCAAATGCCAAAGGCAGTTGTGGTTGTCAAGATATTTTCCTTTTGCTGTTTACTTTGGGGCTTAAGCGCAGGTAGGATAGTCCAAAGAATAAGGAATTGCAGCCTGTGTGTCAGGAGACCTGGGTTCCATTCCCATCTCTACCACAGTGATGAACTGCATGACCATGAGAAGATTCTAAACCTCTTGGTCTCATAGGAAGATAACACCAGAAAAATGGTGGTGAGGACAGAATGAGGTAACATATGTGAAATATAATGCACAGTAGATATCCTGGAACAACAGTTCGTATATGATTTATGCCTTGTGAATGTATAGAAGAACTCTGGAGAAGAATGCTCTATTTAAATGTAACTTACTACTTTAAGCTTCACAAAAGTGAAGAAGTCTTGAGGGTCTCTGCTTAGATTTCAGAGGATATATGGAAAAGCCTGGGGTCCAGGCAGAAGCCTGTTGTAGAGGAAAAGGCCTCACAGAGAACCTCTACCAGGGCAGTGTGGAAAGAACATGTGGAGTTGAAGGCTCCACACAGAGTCCCCACTAGGGCACTGCCTAGTGAAGCTGTAAGAAGTGGGCCATGATCCTGCAGACCACAGAATGTTATATACACCGGCAGCTTGCACCCTGAGCCTGGAAAAGCCACAGGTGCACATCTCCAACCTATGAGAGCAGCCTTGGGGGCTAACCCTGCAAGGCCACAGGGACAGAACTGCTTAAGGCGTTGGGAGCCCGTAACTTAGTGGGACCTAGAGCCTAAAAAGATTGTTCTGGAGCTTCAAAATTTATTGACTACCCTGCTGGGTTTTAAACTTGCGTGAGGTTTGCAGTCGCTTTCTTTTGGCTGATTTCCCGCTTTTGGAATGAGAACGCTTACCCAATACCTACACCCCCATTATATCTTGGAAGTAGCTAATTTGTTTTGGTTGTAATGGGCTCATAGGTGAAAAGGACTTGCTTTGTCTCAGATGATGCTTTGGATTTGGGACTTTTTTTTTTTTTGAGATTGAGTTTCACTCTTGTCACCCACACTGGAGTGCAATGGCACTATCTTGGCTCGCTGCAACCTCCACCTCTCGGGTTCAAGCGATTCTCCTTTCTCAGCCTCCTAAGTAGCTGGGATTATAGGTGCATGCCACCATGCCTGGCTGGTTTTTGTATTTTTAGTCAAGAAGGGGTTTCACCACATTGGCCAGGCTGATCTCGAACTCCTGACTTCAGGTAATCTGCTCCCTCTGCCTCACAAAGTGCTAGGATTACAGGCGAGAGCCACACCACCTGGTCTTGGGCTTTGGACTTTTGAGTTAATACTGGAATGAGTTAAGAATTTGGGGAACTATTGAGAAAGTGTGATTATATTTTGCAATGTCAGAAGGACATGAGACTTGGGAGGGGCTGAGACAGAATGCTATAGTTCGGACATTTCCCTCCTGCCCCCACCACAGTCTCATGTTGAATTGTAATTCCCCATGCTGAAGGTGGGGCCTGGTGGGAGGTGTTTGGATCATGGGGGTGGGTACCTCATGGCTTGGTGCTGTCTGCAGGATAGTGCATTCTCATGAAGTCTGGTCATTCAAAAGTGTGTGGCACCTCCCTTACCTATGACACTTTCTCTCTTACTCCTGCTTTACCATGTGATGTGACTTCTTCCCCTTGGCCTTCGCCATGATGTAAGCTACCTAAGACCTCCCTAGAAGCCAAGCAGATGCCAGTACCATGCTTCTTGTAAAGCCTGCAGAACCATGAGCCAATTAAACCTCTTTTCTTTATAAATTACCCAGTGTCTGATATTTATAGCAATGCAAGAACGGCCTAATACAGTCACATTACATCTACTATGTTCACCAATATCCAATTGGTCAAAAAGTCATGTGGCTAAATCCAATGTCAAGGGGCAGGGAGTACATGCTGCCTAAGGAGGTGGGGGATGGGAGAGTGCTTACCTCTGAAGAATATTCTATCACAATCTAAGTGTATTAGTTTCTGGTTGCTGCTGTAACAAATTACTACACTTAGTGGTTTAAACAACACAAATTTCTTATCTTACAGTTCTGGAAGTCAAGAGTAAAAAGTCAGCCTTATAGTTCTAAAGTGAAGGAGCCAGAGGGCTTGTTTATTTTGAAGACTCGAGAGAGAATTTGTTTCTTTAACTTTTTGAGCTCTTAGAGATCACCTGCATTTTCTTGGCTTATGACACCTTTCTCCATTTTTGAGATGCACAGTGTAACATCTTCAAATCTCTCTCCCACTCTGACCTTTGCTTTCCTTGTCACACATCCCACTGATGAATTTGATCCCCCTGCCTCCCTCTTATAAGGACCTCTATAATTACATTGAGCCAACCTGGCTGATTACGATAATCTTTCCATCTCAATATTTTTAATTTAGTCAAAGAATCTTGCCAGGTAAAGTAACATACCTGCAGATTCCAAAGACTGCCCTGTGGATATCTTTGAGAGAATCACTACTTAGCCTACTGTAATCAGTTGGAGACAACTCCTCTCACTGCATCTGGCCTGACTCTAGCCACGACTTTTTGCATGTGAAGCTCTGCTGGACCTGAACTCTGTTTAGTAGGTGGGACATGAAAGCATGCTCTTTATAGACTGTTTTCCTTAGCTCTTATAAGACTGAACAGTGTCGGTTGTTATAGTGAAAATAAAAATTGCTTTGGAGTATGTTTAAATAAAAGGGATTAAATCTTTATTACCCTACGATAATATGGCTCAATGGAGATGGAGCTGTATATGTCTCAAAACAAATTTTTATGATATGCCAATATGGGGATAGTAGTTTAATCTTCAGAAATTTTAAAATACATTTAATATATTTATATACTTTACATACCTATTTTATATATTTTTATAACTTCAAAATGATTTTTTTATTTTGAAAATTATGTATATTATGCATTACATTATGTATTATGTATACTATTTATGTACAGTTTATTTATGTATTTTCCAATTATAGGTATAGGTTATGAATCAAATACATACAAATATATTCCTAAAAATTTATGTTTTATGAGCTTGAAGCCAGGTATCTGACTTTAATAAGTAATATTAATGGTTTCAAAATCAAATAGAAATACAGAGACAAATTTTTAATCCAAACATTTACTTAGAAAAACAGAATTGCAATTTGGGGCATTTACACAGACCAAGGTGGCCTTCTAAATAAAAATGAGACTGTTGGGAGTTTTAGTTTTAATAGAAGAAGAAACGCTATATATTGTTTTGAAAGAAAACGCCATGGCAGTCATTGGCACTAGTGAAATTTTGGAGAGTTGGCAAGCTGTAATTCGGGAGTAATCATGGTGGGTTATGCTAGTCTCAGCGTCATGGTAGTTTATTTCAGCAGCTACTAGGTAAAACCGGTCTTAATGTGACAGCAAATCATTTCAGCAGCTGGTTTTTGAAATAATCCTTGGGCTTTTTCCCCCAAGTCCTTTATCCCTCTGTGCTCTTGACTCTAATTGAGTAGTAGATGGCAAGATAATCCTAATTTATATGGTCAATTTTTACATTTCTTCCTCTTGATCAAAATCTTTCTCTGAAAGCATCACTGAACAACTAGCCTGAAGTTAGGCTTACTTGCCTCTTGGCAACAGGATGGATTTGGTGATCTCTGTCCCGAGGTGGGAGGAAACTAAGAGAGTCAATATCAAAGTCAGCCTAACTTCAGGCTATCTTAAGCCTTGGTAATATAGTTAACATTTTACTTACATCCTATTGTAAAACACATATTTTTATTGAACTTATGTAAATTTGTCATAAATATTATCATAAAACTTAAACATACACAAAGTTTTCAAATTTTAGAGGGATCAGTGGAAAGCCAAGTAAATGCTTTCACCTTTGTTCAGAAAAGTATACCAGATTGTTGTAAATTACAGGTAGTTTAAGAAAGCTTTCTTAAATCTGGAAAACAAAACATTTAAGTAAAGAATCAATGTTTTAAACAAAAGTCATACAATTCATAATTTTTAACTGTTATATATATTCATGTAATTAATTTTTGTTTTGCTTGATCTTGATTTATTTTATTAATCCATCATTTTTTTCATTCATTTTGGAAATTTTTTTAGTCCACTTATCTTAAAGCTATTAGAAACCTGTATTTATAAGTACTTGTTGGAGACTTTTTAAATGAATCTGATTGCAATTGCCTTTAGAGATGAATCAACGCTATTGATGATTTTTCTAGTAAACCATAGTTACAATCTGATGAGAGTTCTTCAATAAATAGGAAAATTCAGTTGTTTCTATTGCATACAAAATTTTAAGACACAGGATCACGAATGATAGCATCAAAACACGAGCAGCAGACCTTTATAAATTTTAGATAATCTTTAGTACATTTATATCAATAACATAGTCATAAAAATAATGTAAATAATATATAGTATTGCTTTTTTTAAAGTAAATGTATTAATGATTTCAGCAAGAGAAACTTTATTGTTTTTTTTTTGAAAGGAGAGAAGGAAAGAAAGAAAAAAGAGTGAAGGAGAGGAAGAAAGAGGAAGAAAAAGAGGGAGAGAGGATGGGAATATTGCTTTATTCTAAAAATGGGTATTAATAATGGCTGATCAATATTTTGTGTATTTAAAGTGGAGAATGTATATTTTGTGTATTTAAAATGGAGAGCTCTATAAATATTTATTAAGTTTACTTGTTCCGGATCTGAGTTCAAGTCCTGGATGTCCTTATTAATTTTCTGTCTCGTTGAGTCTAAATCTCTTTATGGGTCTTATGTTTCTGGGTGTTAGGATCATTAGCTCTTATTGTTGCATTCATCCTTTTACCACTATATCTTTGTTGCTTTGAAATCTATTTTATCAGATGCATGAATTGCAGCTCCTGCTTTTTATTTATTTATTTATTTTTGCTCTCCATTTGGTTGGTAAGTCTTTCTCCATCCCTTTGTTTTGAGTCTTTGTGTATCTTTGGATGTGAAATGGGTCTGGATGCAGCATACTGTTAGGTTTTGGCTGTATCTTTTGATTGGGGGATTTAGTCGACTTAAATTTAGGGTTACTGCCATTTGATGTTAACTGGCTATTTTATCCATTCGTAGATATAAATTCTTTATGTTGATGCTCTTTACTTTTTGGTATTTTTTAGAAAGGCTAATACTGGTTGTTCCTTTCTATGTATAATGCTTCTTTCAGAAGCTCTTGTAAAGCAGACCTGGTGGTAATAAAATCTCTGAGTACTTGCTTGTTCATAAAAGATTTTATTTTTCCTTCAGTTGTGAAGCTTAGTTTGGCTGGATATGAAATTCTGGGCTGAAAGTTCTGTTCTTTGAGGATGTTGAATATCGGCCCCCACTCTCTTCTGGCTTTTAGGGTTTCTGCCGAGAGATCTGCTGTAAGTCTAATAGGCCTCCCTTTGTGGGTAACCTAACCTTTCTCTCTGACTGCCCTTAGTATTTTGTCCTTCATTTCAACCCTGGTGAATCTAACGATTATGTGCCTTGGGGTTGCTCTTCTTGAGGAATATCTTTGTGGTGTTCTCTGTATTACCTGGAGTTGAGTATTGTCCTGCCTTACTAGGTTGGGAAAGTTTTCCTGAATAATATCCTGAAGAGTATTTTCCAGCTTGGATTCATTCTCTCCGTCACATTCAGGTACACCTGTCAAACGTAAATTAGGTCTTTTTTATTTGATAGTGCTTTTTTATTTGTTAGTGCTTTTTATACAACACAACATATCTAATAAGCCTAATGAGAGTCAGAACCTTTTAATCTTTCCAGTGGTCCAACTGTGAATTCCAAAGTCAATTTTAGGCTAAAAAGATTTAAATTAGAATTTCATTTTGGAAAAGTTTGTCAAAGAAGTTAAAAGGCTTAAAACATTCAATTAAAATATAAGCACATTTCATTGAGAGATATTTTATTTCATTATAGTGATAATTAAAAGACTTCAAAAGTGAAAAAAAAATCAGATCATTGAGAGAGAACAAAACTTAAACTGGTATTAGAGATGACTTAATTTTCTTAAGTAGCCAACCACCCAATAAAGACAGCACAAAGCTTAAGATACTATCTTAAAATACAAAATGGCTGTTTCTTAGGCTAGTTCCTTAAAAGGAAAAAAAAAAAAAATCCTGTAGTATGACTGCTTTGCATCATGCAGAGCCTATTTGAATAATCTGAAAGTCAAACGTCCTGAAAAGGTATTTGAATTCAATTAGACATTGAAGGAGCATGTGTCCAAGGTTATGGAATACGTACCATATTATAAAAGAATAATATAAGCAAGAAAACCAATATATAAACAGGGGAAGGCATGACTTTTAGAAAAAGTAAAAGCATGTTAAATGAACTGGTTTTGCAGAAAAATTTATACACATTAAGAAAAGCCAAGAGTATACAATCAAGTTATACTGTAGGAAACATTGTTCTTCTAGGTCTTTAAGAAAACATTCTCAGCATCAGGAGATAATAGTAGAGTCAGGACAACAACAAAGAGCAGAGTCAGGACAACAACAAAAAGCTATAAGAACTGACAAAAATAATTGAGGGAGAGAGTCCTATCTTTTGTTAAGCAAGATGATACACCTTTTTGGAGAGAAGGGAGAAAGAGCAGAAGGCAATGATGCATGATCTACAAATCACCTGTAGTGATATTCATAAAATGCTGAACCTGGGCATGTCAATCTGAAAAGTTTTAAGAGAAAAGCCCTACTTTGAGATATGAAATTGTAATTTTAAATCAAAAAGACAGCACTTCCAACTTGAAATTTGGTAGAAAATGTAAAACAGAAAACCGTTGTGGTTCACAGAATGGTTTCAAATGTAAATAAACATTTCAAAATTAAAACCAAAACCTCTTGCAATTTTTCTTCATTAAGGGAAAATGACATGAGAAATCCTGCTGTTTCAAACAGAGAGGTTCAGACTTTGGCTGTGTATTAGGGTACTCCTGACACCAATGCTCAATTCTTAGAGAAACTTATAAACAATTCCCTTCCAACCCAGCCAATCTGATCATGCAAGAAATTCCCTGTATGAGACCTATCCTTCTGCAACTCCCCATGACTTGCTTAGATTTTCCATCTTCTCTTAAGCTCTCAGTCTTTGTTCTATACTTTCCCCTTTTGTTTACCAGAATAATCAATCATTTTGCTTTTGGACAAATTTTTACCTTTTTTCTCCTTATCATTGAGACTATCCAAATTTCTTTTTTATATAAAAATTATTTTTTGTATGTTTTGTATATAAAATAACATATTAATTAGAACTTTTAATTATTAGCAATCTTAAATTTTAGTTAAAAAAACTAGAAATTAAGTCATTTAAAACATTAACATCTTATGAATATGTAAACTATAGTCTTAATAGTTTCTATAGAACAATTTTTAATGTGGAACAGGACATTTTGTTAATGTATTCAAATATTTGTCTTCTTATGAGGTTTAAAAAGCCTAGAGTAAATAAAGCTTAATCTATGTCAAGCAATTAATGTTTCATTATTTTATTTATTTATTTAGAAATGACTCCAATTTTATATTATTTAATTCAACCTAACTTTAAAATTTCATGCTATAAAAAATTATAAACCTTTATCTCATTTACATTTATTTAATTTTCTAACATTTCTACTTAGATAACTTATGAAAACTGAGATATTTAACAGAGCTAGTCATTATTTTAAGTAATTTTCCTGTCAAGAAAATTTCTGACAGTTAAATTGGTGTGTTTTATATATAGGAAGCAATGGTCACCACATTGCACTTTCATCTGTGCCTTTGTTCTTAGATCAAACTCATACTTTTATGATATTCAAAGATATGGCAGAGATAAACATAACTCTGTCTGGTCAGCAAATCCAGGCTACACACATGCACACACAATATGCATATACACACACAAACAGAATGTATATATACTAGTTTGTCCGTATACATACATATACACTCACACACACACTAACAGTTCTAAAGCCATCTTCAGTTTAATTTTATCAGTATACTTAAAATAAGCTTATCTATCAAAAATTTACTTAAATCATGTGGCCTAAAAGGCATTTGGGTTAATTATTATAGTTCTAAGTTACTTGATTTAAGCACTGATTTTTCCCTTTATGTTGATAGACCTCTTTGAAATAATTTGGTAAAAATATGACATCTGTTCGTTTATCTTTCTACATAATTAAAAAATTGTAAAAACATACAGGTGAAGATACAACAGTTTTTGTTAAAAAATTTAGGAATGAGTAAAATGTAGTATTACACATTTACGAGCTTATATGAAGACAGTTGAACCCAAATCATAGTTCCGACAAAAGGAATAACGCTAAAGTTTCAGATTTTTGTATTTGTCCTAATAAGCCTATGAGGCTAGTGATACGGTTTTGCTGTGTTCCCACCTTAATCTTATCTTGAATTGTAGTTCCCATAATCCCCAGGTGTCAATTATCAAGAGATAATTAAACTAAGCCGGTGGTTTCCCTCATCCTGGTCTTGTGATAGTGAGTTCTCACGAGAGCTGATGTTTTACAAAGGGCTTTCCCCGCTTTTGCTCTGCACTTCTCCCTGCTGCTGCCGCATGAAGGATGTGTTTGCTTTCTCTCCCACCATGATTGTAAGTTTCCTGAGGCCTCCTCAGCCATGTGGAACAGTGAGTCACTTAAACCTTTTTCCTTTATAAATTACCCAGTTTTGAGTATGTCCTTATTAGCATCATGAGAACAAACTAATATAGCTGGGTTGGACAAGAAGTTAATTGTAAAAATGTGACTGACTTATGTGAGGAGACCTAAAAGATAAGAATTTTACTAACAAAGTCTGTACAGTGTTCTTTTTGTTTCAATTCCTTGTCCTTGAAGATAAGAGTGTCATCTTTCCTTCTAGTATAGACAGGTTGTCTTTACTTGGGAATTTCATCTTTTGTTTTTAAGAAACAGCATGAAGGTCAAAATAATTTTTTTGTAATCTACTGTTTTTCAACAGAGTTGACTTAGTCAATATGTCAGAAAATCTGAGGAGTTTCACAAAAAAGAGAGTTTAGCTCAGAGTGAGAAAGAGGAGGAAGCACAGAAGGAGAGGGAAACCCCCGGGGGAGGAAAGAGCCTCAGCTATCTGTTAGATGGTACTTTGCAACAAGGTAATCTTTGAACCCTGATAGATGGTACTTTGCAACAAGGTAATCTTTGAACCCTGAATGCATTTTGGAGCCTCAAGATACTAAATGAGATATGTTCCCTATTTGGACTGTATGATTTTATAGCAATGGTCTTTTAGTTTATTTCTAAGAAAAGCAAACTGTTTGAATGATCCACATAGTGTTTTAACATGTCACCAGCGGGAGTTCCAGAAGGGGGAATCTAACTTGGCATGCCTTTCAACTTTGGGAGCCCAAATGGTAAATAAACTCATTTAGGTAATTCAGTTTAATACCAGTTACACAAAGCCAAACTAAAATCCAAGTGTACAAATGAACTGAAAGATAAAGTTTGTGCTCACCAGGAAAGACAAGCTTTCTTTAACAGGAGGGGAATATAATCCCTCCTAAACAGAAGACCTGGCAACCAGGATGGAGAAAATCCCTCATAAACAGGAGGCCTTATATCTAGCAGGTAGCAAATCCCTCATAAGCAGAAGTCCTCATGGATGGGTGCGGGGGTGGGGGGGGGGTGGGGAAGACTCCTCTTAAACAAATCCCTGAAAAACTCAACCAAAAGAAAAAATGAGAATTTGATGCAAGAGGGACTCACTTTGGGAAAGAGGTACCCGGAGGAAGCAGTGGGTAGGCAGGAAGGGCCCAAGTGGGGGGACCACGTGACCCAGTTCCAGGGCTTGCTAATCTCTCTGAGGTGAGTCTATTTAAGACTGCTTTTAAAGTCAAGTATGAAAGAGTTAAAAGTATAAAGATGAATCTCCAAAAGATTTAATTTGGGAAAACAGAATTGCCTTTTTAGGCATACATATAGACTGGGATGATCTTCTATTTGTTTGAAGAACAGAAAAAAAATTGGGGGTTTATTAGAAAAAATGTGTATCGTTTTGAAAGAAAACTAATTGGCACTAGAGAAGATTCTGAGAGCTGGCAAACTGATTGGTGAGTGAGCGTGTAACAGTGACTGGCTAAAACGAGTCTTCAATCTTATTCTTCCTAAAACAATAGGGAGTAATAATTTATAGTTAGTAATAATTTAATTATACATTTAAAAATTACTCAAAGTATATATATTGGGATGATTTGTAACACAAAGGATAAATGTTTGAGGGGATGGATACCTCATTTTCCATGATGTGATTATTATGCATTGCGTGCCTATATCAAAGCATCTCATGTACCCCATAAACATATACACTACTTATGTACCCACAAAAATTAAGTATTAAAAACAAAATAAAATAACAAAAAACTAGCCTTAGAATCATGGCCATTCAGTTTAGCAGCTACAAGGTAGAACTCGATTTGAGGTTACAGCAGGTCATTTTGGCAGCTGACTTCAGAGACAATCTTTGGGTGTGTGAGTTGTGCCCCAGATGTTTTTTCTCCACTGGCTCCTTAACTCTAATTTAGTAGGAGCAAGATCACTCCAATTTATATTGTCAGTTTTTACAGTGGCCTCTATTGTTTATCTAATAAAATTTTCTGAATGGTTTGGTTAGCAGTTTCTGACATATTTTTATAAATTCCTTAAATGCCTTCTTTAGACTATATTTATAAGAAAATTAAAGAAGAAATATTAACTCAAAGACAATTTAAAATACAAGAATGTAATATAGAAATAATATAACATACAAGTGAATTAATAAATTTAAAGTCCTGTTAGATAAAATAATCTAAAAGGTAAAGAAAGGCTAATCTGATATAAATCTTAACTTCTAATGAAAACATCAGCATATTACCAGTTTTAGTGACAAAGTATTGTCAGTCTATTCATAGGTATTTTTTTTTTCTAAAATCCACAAACTATTGGATGTAGAGAAAAAATAATTTATGCAGTCTCATAGCCTTGTCCATTATATTTTGTAAAATTTATGCTTAAATATTTAAAAGATGACACAGCGGGGCCATACTAAGTGACAAACTGTAGCTAAATCTTGATGTTTTAATTATTACAAATGACAATACAAATGGCATTCCCATGAGATTGGTTGTTCATCTTTCTTTATGTCCTACTTCAGACTGGACATGGCCAATGCACTCACTGTGTTATATATGTGAGGTTATCCCTCATGTGCTCTGTAAAATGAAGATTCGAAGTCATCTCCGTAATTCCTGAAAGCTCCTGTCATTCTTACTTTTCGAGTATTTCCTTAACCTGTGTTTGAGGCCTACATTACCTGATTAATTGGCTCAATTTTTACCTTAGACATAGATATAGGTTATGATGTATGATGAATAACAAAATAACTTGACTTTGAATAAAACTCAAGATTGCAATATGGTGTAACTTATAGAATAATATGACTTTTATAGTCCTTTTCAGCTTTAAGCTTGTATGATGCCAACAACTAAAACAGACCTGTAGTCCCATTTTTCTGTCGTGTACAGGAGAAGGAGACCCTAAAACTTGGGTAATAACTAGTAATACCAAGAGAAGATACATATTTGATCTTGTCTGCAAGACTGTATACCCCATTCACAGTTCACATATCATAGAAAAAACTCATAGCCTAGAATTTTCCCCAGAAAGAAGAAAGATAAAACCATAAAATCCCTGATCCGGTGATTTCTCCATTTAAGAGTTAAGTTTCCGACTATTTAGGTTAAAAGTAAATCACATTTTATTGTGACTTACTTATGAAGAAAAAACATGTGCTCACCATTGTTAAGTACTTAGACTCCCCAGGTATCCAGACTGAGTGATTTGATGCATAAAGGAATGTGGATGCAGATATGTTCTGAGTTTGTATGTTAATCTGCAAACAGATTTGTTTGATATGCAGTCCTTTTTCTAAAATGGGAGACTTAGTAGCAGTCATTATTGGAGGTTGTTTTTAGAATTAATTGCCACATAAGAAACCATAGGCTCTGAAGTCTATTCTTAGGATCTAATTTGTATAAATGTTTCTATGTACTATGGACACTCATGTAGAGTAGCACATGGCGGTGGTGTGAAAACTGCCTAGCTGTGCTTACAGACATTTCAGGAAAAAGATAGATTCAGTGTTGATCCAATTTATTTAGATAAAAGTAACACAACTGGTTAGTGCAGAGTCCTAGATAGGTCACAAGTAGGAAGTCTGGAGATCATGATTTGAAAGGGGCTAGGAACCAGGCTAGCTTTAGGAAATTTATGCTGAAAGAGCTGTTTAGTTAATAATTTCATCAGGTCATTGCAGTTAAAATAATTAAGTTGTGTTTTTCCCTGAGCTTCTGTTTCTCTCCAGATTCCAAATCCCAAAAGACTCTGATTAATTTATCTTGGTTTAAGCATCCATTCCTGATCTAGAAAGCCAAACACCATGATTCTAACCTCCAAGACAGGTTAGAATTGGGGTGTGCATATGTGTACGAGAGGGTGCCACAAGGAAATCGTGGCCTTGAGATCAGAGTGCGAATAGGTCTGTACATAGAAATGGTCTATATATGGGAATAGGTCTATACTCTTTATAAAAATGTTAGCAGATTTGAAAATGCAGAAACTGTAGATAATCTAAAAAATGGATTTAATACTGTAATTTATTGTTTTATTGGTAGAATAGAGAACTAAGCTGTGGAGTTTCATTAGGTCCCAAAACTGATACAAGAACAGAAAATCAAACACCGCATATTCTCGCTCATAGGCGGGTGATGAAAAATGAGAACACATGGACACAGAAAGGGGAGTACTAAACACTGGGGTCTATTGGGGGGAAAAGGGGAGGGCCGGTGGGAGGGGGAGGTGGGGAGGGACAGCCTGGGGAGAAATGCCAAATGTGGGTGAAGGGGAGAAGGAAAGAAAAGCACACTGCCATGTGTGTTCCTACACAACTGTCTTGCATGCTCTGCTCATGTACCCCAAAACCTAAAATCCAATAAAAAATAAAAAATTAAAAAAAAAAAAGAATAGAGAACTAAGGAATGTCAAAGTTACAATCTGCCCTCAAGCATTATTAGGTAGGAGTATCTCTGATTTACTAACCCAAAGTGGAGAACACTTGAATTTGGAGATGTTTCTGGAGACTATGTGGCCAAAAAATTAGTAAATTTATTTATTTCTATTTATTTACTTTTTGAGACAGAGTGAGACTCTGTCTCCCAGGCCGAAGTGCAGTGGCATGATCATGGCACATTGCAACTTCAAACTCCTGGGCTCCAGTGATGCTCCTACCTCAGCCTTCCAAGTAGCTAGGACATAGACATGTACCACCATGCCTGGTTACTTTTTTTGTTTGTTTTTGTAGATATGGTGTCTCGCTATGTTGCCCAGGCCGAAGGAAATTTCTTGAAAGAGAGGAGGAGCTTCATGATGTCCAGATTGTAGGAGTATGTTTCCAGGCTTCTGGACAGGATATTTCACTTTTGAATGGCTTACTGTGCAAGGCTCTGCTCTGATTCATCTTACCATATCACATTTGACAGCACTCATGTTGAGAGTATAGTGAAGCTTTTTGTGTCCTTCAGTTGAAAGAATAAAGGTTATCCCAAAAGCCAAAAAACAGTAATTCATCTCCAGATAGCCCAATGGAATGGGAGTTCCAGAAACATGGAGTAGAGACCAGAGCCAGCTACTGAGACTCTAAAGTGTAACTTCAGTTTGGTTAAATTCTTGGTGGAGAATAGGGCATAAGAAAAAGGGTTATGGTTGTATAATACTGATTATCTTTGGTTTCAAAACATTTACTTACAAAATGATATTCAAGGGCATGTAATCACTGTGAAATTATAGAGTGTAACTTTCCAATCAAGCCGTATATAATCATCAAAGAAATAAGTTAAGTCAGTTTACTTTAGATCTATGAGCCACACTTGTAGGGAAACAATGGATTCTAGTAGCAGTTTGTTGTCCACGAACTCCAAGTTGACAGTCAAATCAGTAAACTTCCACATGACCCACTTTCTTCAGCTGCGAAATCAACATAATAACCAGTATACCTAGCTCAGAAGGCTTTGCAGAAGAAAATGAATGAATTAAGTCTTTCCTTAGCCTTTTCTTTTCTTTTTTTTTTTTGAGATGGAATTTCGCTCTTGTTACCCAGGCTGGAGTGCAATGGCGCGATCTTGGCTCACCGCAACCTCCACCTCCTGGGTTCAGGCAATTCTCCTGCCTCAGCCTTTTTCTTACAGGACAGGTTGATATACAAAGGAATAAAAACGTTTCAGGTATATTGTTTTCTGTGATACCGCAATGTGATTTTTAATTTCAGCACTTTATAATTGGCTTCTTATAAACCACTGGTATTTTGCATTTGGTACCTAAAATGGGGCCTTGTTAAAAAATTGTGATGACAAAATAATGACAACACTAATTATTTGTGAGTTGTATTATTCTGTGTCAGCTCTGATAATCTCATTTACTCCTAAGAGCAGTTGCAAAGCTATCTGCTGAGGAGCCATTATGATCTCCAATTTTATAGACTGGAAAACTGGGCTGTGGAGACTTTAGAAAAGTTGGTAACTTAGTGGGCTCAACATCATACCCCTCAGAAGAAACCCACTCTGCTGACAGCTTGATCTCAGACCTCTAGCTAACAAGGACTCCTGTGAATGTTTAGAACTGTAAGAAAATACATCTGTTTTGTAAGCCACTCAGTTTGTAGTACTATGACAGAAGCCCTAGAAAACTAATACAGCAATGAAAGGAACTGCCTTCCATTGTGTGCAATGACATGAATGATTCTATTGACTAGATCTTTGGATGATGAAGCTAGACTAAGTACAGACTATACAAGTCTATTTACATAAATTTCACACACAAAGGAAACTAATTCATAGTGGTTTCCTTTAGTGTGAGAAGTCTATTATATAGGCTATCGAGAGACTTTCTGTATGCTGTCATATTCAATTTCTTAACTGTGTACTGGTTACAAAGGTGTGTTTACTTTGAAACAGTTTATTGAGCTGTATATATTCTTAGGATTTGTTTGTTTATATGCATGCTGTACATCAGTACAAATGTGTATCGATGGGGAGATGTAGAAGGGGAAGAAATTGAAGCTAGAGGATTTAGAAGTCATACTTGGCATTGTAAATAAGTACCTCTGATGGAGGTATGGGATCTCGCTGAGAGCACAGTGGAGCATTTGGCTTAGATGGGAGGAAAAGAACTTCTATTGCTGGGAAGATTCTAGATACAGTTTATGGAACGAGGGCTTAAGAAAAGTCTTCAGTTTCCACTTTATCAAAGTTTTCTTCTTTCGTTTATCTCAAATAAAACTTCAGTGTAGTACTTAAAAAATACTATCTTTGCCAGGCCTCTTTCCATTTTCCAAAATGCCTTTGAAATGCCATCTATTTCTCTGGCAGAGTCAGGGAGCTTTTTGGTCCATGTGACATGGCTCCTGTTGCTATGGTAATTGAATGTTTACTAGAGAAAATATTACCGGTTAATAATAGCCTGGATGGAAATAATAGCTACTGCTGGGCCTTCAGAGTTACACACCATCAATTTCCAATTTGCTGAAATAGGTGCAATTTGCTTTTTGAGTTTGAAAGTATTACTTTTTCCAGGCCTCCAGGATCCTTCCCCAACACCACGTACCACAGGCCCACACCCACATACCCATATGCTTCTAAAGAATGTTCAGCTTGTCCAAAATGATGATAGAGAGAAGCTGTTGTGTTGGAGTCTTGTCATAATTTCAACAGTAGGAATAATGAATAAATTAGAAGGTTACTATTTATTGGCTTGGGTTAATAGTGCATTCAGAGAGAATAATCACAGAAAGAGAGGATAATTCATACTATTTCTTGTACTCAGCCTTTTCCAAAATCTCATTTCCAAACAGCAAACCAACAAGCAGATGTGTTGAATTATGCTGTAAAAAATCATGTCTATGCATAACAAAAATGCCTTTCAAGGTATTCAACTCACTGTCTCTCTGAGTCTAGACTATTCGTGCATTTGCTCATTGATTGATTGCTTCTTTCCATTATTCATTCATTCAGCAAATATGTATTGAACTGGTCACTAACCTAGCTCCTAAGGATATAGCCCCTGTCCTTCCCCTCAGAGAAGCCTGCAATATTTTGATGAATTTGCCCTTCCTAGCATCAGCTTTCCCACTGAATGCTGACAAAGAGAGCAGCTTGAGGGAACACAGCTCATCACTCAGATTCCATGTCCTCCCACTCTCAGCCACCTTTCACCCACATGTTGGAAGCTGTGCGTAAGCATGGGGGTGTGCAGACCAATACCTAGGCATGAGGGAGGGCAAATCCCTCCTCCAAAGTCAAGGAAACAAACAGCCCCCCTGAGAGTCCTGGCTTATGCTTTCAGAGAAAAGCTGGAGAAGCACTCAGCTACCATGACAACCAATTCTATCACTTTTTCTCCAAATCTATGGGGGCACTGAACCTGAGAGAGGATGTGAGGGGAGTCAGTGAGCAAGCCATTCCTCCAGCAGGGCTACCACGGGTGTTTGGCACCACCCGAGCCTGCCAGAAATCATGTAGGATCATGGGGAGGAGAATATATGGTGTTCATTTAAGAACATTTATTATTTGTACTGTATGTTTTATGACCTGCTTGTTAGACAAATAGAGTATGTGGTAGCTAGGGTTAAGTCAAGGAAACAGGTACTGGGAAGTATATTTTTTGTTCTAATAGGTGGAAAAAATGAATGACTAGTTTCAAAATAGATCTTGGCTGCTCCGTATTTCTAAGAATGTATATTTCTATTTTGGCGCTTTGCTCTTCAGAACAGGGGTCAGCAATCTATGACCTGTGGGCCAAATGCAGCCAAGACCATCCCATTACATACTGTCTATGGCTGCTTTGTCCTTTCAACAAAGTTTCATAGTTCACAGAGACTAGACTGCAAATCCAAAATGATTTTTGCAGAAAAAGTTTGCCAACACTGACTTTAGGAGAATCCTTTGCATAGCTGGAATCATTAGGAGGTATTTCTCCTATGATTGGCATCAATGAGAAAAATAATACATTTTGATCACTTTAATGTTTTAAAAATACATACGTATGAGCCTAATAATCTCCAAGAATAGGTTTTCAGTTAGGTATTCTAAATCTTATTTCTTAGATGAATCTTCTTAAATAAAGGAGAGGTGAAGTGATTTGCTTGGCTTTCACTCTGAGGAACCAGAACCAGTCTCTCAATGTCATGAATCTAAAGTCACGAGATTTCCACTTTCCGGCTTCACACTAGAGCTGAGAGTGGAAGCTCATCTAACAAAATTTACAAAGTGCTGAGAGGCCTTTTGAACCCCCAGATGTGCAGCCAAAATCTCAGCATTTGCAATTCATTCCTATAGATCAACAAGTTCTCATTTTAAGGTACAAAAATGCCTCTGGCTGGGTGAGCATGCTAAGCCTAATTCTAAGACACTTGGGTTTTCAGACAAAGTCTCCTAAGGGAATTTCCTTCTTCTAAGAAGAAGATATGCTGCTCTGTAGGAATAGGAACTGCCAAAAGATGAGCAAGGTGATAGGTGTAGAAGTAAATATTTCTGAGCTTGGCCAGAACACTGGCTGGGGTGGGGGGCAGTGTGGGCAGCTCTGGTGTGGGCATTTGGCAACAAGAAGGGTAAGAATCAAACTTTTATGTGTGCCACATTTACTCATCTCCTTATTCACAATTCTCTCACTCTAATTGGTGCTATAGTGGGAAGGGCAGTATGTAGGCAAATAGATTGTGGGTTTCATTTATTTTTGTAATTCTTACATTCCTATTACCTCGTCCTTGCTGCCCTATGACCGACCCTATGTTCCATCTCACAGTTGCATGGGTGCTTGTAGTCTGGGTGCTGACAAGCTTTCTAATGATGATAAATTTGGTTTATTGAGAACTCTAGAATCTCACCACCAGGGTGTCACTGGAGTAAATTTCTGGAATTTAAATATTCTCCGCAGATTGTAAATTTTGTACATAGCACGGCACTAGCGAAGAGACGATGGGACAGCAGCAAATGTCAGGATCGTATGGTTTCCAGTTAGAATGTAGTGACATTTTGTATCATACACTGTGTTCTCTGCTCAAAGGTACTTGTTCTTGAACTCATAGCCTCACCTCCTCAAGTGCCAGGACAACTGTCCAAAGCCACCACAGCTCCTGAAAAAAATTTTTTTTTTTTTGGTTAATCAATGAGAGCTTGTTATGTTGCTCAGGTTGGCCTTGAACTAAGATATTTGTTCTTGAGAGTGAGAAGAAACCTTCCATGTTTCTTTTGTGCCAAGTAATGAATAATCAAGTGTACATATGGAGTGTTGTTAGGAAGAAATTGGAATTGTGATTCCTTTTTTTGGTGGCACCATCTTGACAAAGTGAAAACAGCATGTTTTTCTGTTTCACTTTTTGGTGGATGACAGAAAATGGTGTTCAAACTCAATAGGTATGTGATAGGAAAACTTCATTAAAAAACTTTCTGTAGGCCAGGTGCAGTGCCTCACACCTGTAATCCTAGCACTTTGGGAGGCTGAGGTGGGAGGATCACTTGAAGTTAGGAGTTTGAGACCAGCCTGGCCAACATGGTGAAACCCTGTCTCTACCAACAAAATACAAAAATTACCTGGACATGGTGGTACATGTCTGTAATCCCACCTACACAGGAGGCTGAGGCAGGAGAATTTCTTAAACCCAGGAGGTGGAGGTTGCAGTGAGCGGAGATTATGCCATTGCGCTCCAGCCTGGGCAACTGAGTGAGACTCCATCTCAAAAAAAAAAAAAAAAAAAAAAAAGAAATAAAAATAAAAGAAATTTTCTGTAAATAATGGAGTTGAAATATATGCTCTAAAATTATGGAATGAACTTGGTGAAAGGGTTCATTAATAAATTTTAGGACATTTCCAATTAAGTAGAGATAAAGATGCAGATATCATACACGAAACTGATTAATCGTTACCTTTCTCTAACTGCGCCATCTGATATGATGTTTGGAGAACTTTACTGATGTGTGGGAATCTTCCTTCATGTGGTAGAGAGTTAATTGTACTAGAACAGGCTCTCTGGGTTGCATCTCTGTTCTTACTCATAACCGGACGTCTTTAGGTAAAACATTGTGTTTTCCTTGCTTGATTTTTATATCTGTGCATTGAAAAGACTGAATTAGATGACTTCTAAGTTTTCTTTCACCTCAGAACATAATTCTCTGCTCCATTTTGGCCATGGACTGTGGTCAACATGTTTTGTTTATTTGTTTGTTTGTTTGTTTTCACTCTGTCACCCAGGCTGGAGTGCAGTGGCGTTATCTTAGCTCACTGCAGCCTCCACCGCTTGGGTTCCAGAGATTCTCCTCCCTCAGCCTCCCTAGTAGCTGGGACAGGCATGCATTATCACACCTGGCTAATTTTTTGTATTTTTAGTAGGGATGGGGTTTCATCATGTTGACCAGGCTGGTCTCAACCTCCTGACCTCAAGTGATCCACCTTGCTTGTCATCCTGAAGTGCTGGTATTACAGGCATGAGCCACCACATCTAGATGTATCTTCTTTTCTTTTGATCCTTTAATACGTCTTTTTAAAAAAATCTGACCCCTTAAAATTAAATTATTTTGCTTTGGATTTCTCATCTTTTAATCTTTTCTTTCTAGTTGTTTTATTCTGCATGTTAGAATCTGGGCTTCATGAAATTTGAGGATGCAAAGGTTAGAGTCTCTCCTCTTATTCAAAACATCTTGAGAGATTTCTCATCTGATTCTTCTTGTTCACCTGCAGAGACAGAGAGACTGTTACTTCTGAAGCTCAATGCATTCATGCTGGCTTAATTTTAATTATGTCAAATATGACCAAAATTTTGCATGAGCCTCTGACACATTAGATTTACTTAAGAGTGCAGCTATTCTATTATTTTCAAACCAGTTTATTTTAGTAATGTAATAGGCTTATTGCCTCTACAAGAGTATATCACACAACGATTCCAACCAAAGCTTATGAATCATTATGATTTCATCAAGTTTGGAGAGAAGGAATGATTGGTGGTTTGAAGCAATGCCAGAAAAATCACAAAACCCATAGCTCTGTTTTTAACATTTGTGAAAGTGTTACATGTACAATTTTGCTTCACGAAATGGGGGAGAAGGAAAGAGGAAGGGAGGCAAAGAGAACGAACTGGCTTAGCAATAATGGTGCACTGCGTAGTATAATGAAGGGGAGTGCAGTGGCGTTATCTTAGCTCACTGCAGCCTCCACCTCTTGGGTTCCAGGCTGCTCTGAAGAGTCCATTTGGAGTGAGATGTCTACTTTTAACACTATTACATATGAAGTAAGTACATCATACGGATTTGTCTTACATAATATTCCCTGCTTTATTCCAGTTGTCTATTAGAAAGCGTAGAATGAGATGGTGTCGAGTCATAAACCCACAGTTATGCATGAACATTTAGCCAAGGGAAGGTCAGTGGCTTGGAAGCTTGTTTTATAACATGTACTGGGTTCAACTCTGCCTTTCTGAGAAAGTTTCTTCAATATTGAATCTGGATTTCCCTAGGATATGAAATCTCGACAGTAGCATACACATATCAGCAGTGGTCAAACTCTTGATAATAAAGCCTTGAAGGGAAGACAGTGGCCATCTTGAAGCTGATTTTAGTCCCAAGAGTTTAGGGAGGAATTCTCTCATGTACAAAGAGACATCTTAGGAGGCTGGCTGCATGAAGTTGGCATGTGATTCATTCCTGTAGATCATTTCAGCCATGGTCTTTCATTTAAAATGCATCATTTAATCAAATCTGTTACTCTTTGAATTAAACTCTTTCAAATAATAATAGAAGTCGATCTAGTTTTAATACGGGAAATCCAGGACCAATGTCAGAAGACATTTATCTTATTTTCTCCAAAACATATAGGTATATGCATTAAAATGTTTATCAAGAAAAGGAAACAATGATTGGTTCCAATAATCAATAAAATTACAATTCGGAAGAATTAAAGGTCATGGAAGAATTAAAGGAAGACGCAGGGCAAAGGTATCCATGACCTTAAACTCTAATTTATTTCAAGTTTAGCTGACTTGGGAGCCTGATTCAATTCTTTCTATTCTACATTTGTCCCACAAATGTTTCCTGTTTTAAAAATATGGAAAGCATCTTGGCTATATATATATGTAGGAGAGGGTGGTGGAAGATTGCATTTCCAGAGGGTGTTTCTTTTTTGTCTTTCAGTATTTTGCAATCCATGTTATAGTTATTAGGAGTTGATATGCCAATCTCATTTACTCTCAAAGTAGGGCTATTCAGAATGCTCATCTTCACATTTAGAAAGATTATTTGGGGGGGCCCACTTTGCGATTCCAAGACATAAGAATTCCAAATAAATGCATATACAATAATTTTAGAAACGTGTTTTCAGCAATCACTTAATCTATAAAACAGATATATTTTTCTGTCACAATTTCCTATTTAATTATGTTTTCAAATTTTTCATCTCAAGTAAATGTTTTGATTACTTCAGAGTTGAAAAATGAGGAATTTAAAGTAGATTGATGATTTGATTTGATGGAGTTTAATAAAGGCTTCCATATGATTCATTACATATTTTTTTTTTTTTTTGAGACGGAGTCAACCTCTGCCTCCCAGGTTCAAGAGATTCTCCTGCCTCAGCCTCCTGAGTAGCTGGGATTACAGTTGTGCTCCACCATACCCAGCTAAGTTTTGTATTTTTGGTAGAGACGAGGTTTTACCACGTTGACCAGGATGGTCTGTTTTATTGTTTTGGAGATTTAAAGTTAAGAATTTGGAGAAAAACTAGAGATTTGAATTATTTCCAGGCAAAGATTCAGATTTTCTCTTGTTACGATGCTATTATATTGACTTTTGGCATGTGATGGCCATAAATGGGAAAAGAAAATGATGTAGAATTCATAGCCCTTAATTTGAGCTCATGTGAACCATTTTCTGTGCTAACTAGCATTTTTCACTTGGGAGGGATATAGACTTGTTTAGAAGAAAGCAGCTCCTGAGATTTACTGATTTCAGCCTTCAACTTTTTTCAGTACCTGGGCATTTATTTCCAGTTTGCTCTTCCTAGGACTGTCTCTAAACTGAGGATCAGATTAAGAAATTTTGTTTCTGTACCTTTTGCCATCTGGGACAGACTATTTGCATTTTCACCCCTCATTAAAATCTCAGCTGGGACCATTCATGGTTTCTGCTTTGTTTCAGGTCATTCACCTTGCGTGTGTTCAGCAAGTACCTAGAACTCTGAAAATCACTGGGGCAAGTAGGGTCTTTACAGAGACAATGAAATTATAATTAGGCCTCTTTTTTTTTTTTTTGACACAGAGATAGACACACACAGAGGGAAGACCATGTGAAGACACAGGCAGAAGACAGACATGTCACTGGCATGAGACATCTATAAACCAAGGAATTCCAAGGATTGCCCACGACCAACAGAAGCTGGGAAAAGTCAGGAAGGATTTCCCTACTGGTTTCAGAGGGAGCATGCTCCTACAGACGGTACCCTTTGGAGGGAGACTATCCAGTGAGATCTGACTTCAGGCCCCTGGAGGACAAGCTCATCATGGTTTAGGACTTCCCCTTTGTAAGCACTCCTAACTCAATACTTTTGGAAACAAAAATAATACGACAAAATTTACTTAATGGGAATTACCAAGCTGGCTTTGTAATGGGCATGTTATGACCAAGAGTTCTGCTCTCTCCCCAGCCCTTCCTGGAGGCGCCTGGTTATTCGGTCAGCAGAGAAGGATATAGGGAATACTTCTCCCTTCTCCTGGGCCTGCCACACCACTTCTGCTCCTGTCCTTTGTCACACACTTGCCTCTTAGATTCCCTTTTGTTTTGAAACCACTTTTAGATTTTCTTTCCCAAAGCCATCCTGAGTCGTCTTCTGATGCCTGTTTCTTGATCATTCCAGGTACCTGCATATTTCTTCACTGTATCCTCAGTGTTCATTGGTGAACACATTCACTTTCTGCCTAGAGGCCACATTTCTCCCTCTTCTATGCACCTTCTAGAGCCTTCAGCCCGTGAAACAAAATTTCAAAACAGAAGTACTTTTATGTTTTTATCTGAGCTACAAATCAAGTTTACTGTGCATTCCATTTGCAATCTCTCTTCTCAATTTGAATGTGTAGGTGGAATCAACTGGAGAGGTTGGTGAAAAGCAGCTCTGAGTCACTAGGTCTGGCCTGTACCCCACTATGTTCCCAGGGGTTGCAGATGCTGCTGATGCCAGGACCACACTGTGAGCAGCAAAGCTTTACTGTGCTTTATTTTCATTCTTTGGAAGCTGTACCTGTTTCCTAGGGCTGCCATTGCAAAGTACTACAAACTGGGTGACTGAAAACAAATTTACTGATCCAGAGGCAAGAGGTCCAAAGTCAAGGCATCTGTAGGAGCATGCTCCCTCTGAAACCTGTAGGGAAATCCTTCCTGCCTTTTCCTAACTTCTGTGGTCACCAGCAATTCTTGGAGTCCCATGGCTTATAGAAGGCTTACTCCAATCACATTTCTGTCTTCTCCCCACAAGTCTTCACATTCACAATCTTCCCTCTGTGTCTGTCTCTGTGTTAAAAAAAAAAAAAATCTAATCCTAACTTTCTTATCTCTGTAAAGACCCTATTTGCAAATAACATCACATTCTGAAGGACTGACGGTTAAGATTTTAAGGATTTCAACATATCTTTTTTGGGGCCCACAATTCAACCTGTAACAGAGACCTATTTTCTTTTTCTTTTTAGAATGTGTACGACTTTTTTTTCCTTCTCTGTTATTATTTTTTTTTTTTGAATAGAGTTAACTATTTTGATCAACAATTGAAGCATGAGAAACTAAGAGTCTTTATAACAGGTCAGGAAGTAAAGCAGACATCTGGAATCATTAAAGAGGCAGTAAAGAAGGATTAAAAAAAAGACCTTTTCTTCTAGAGTATAAATGGAGAAAAAGCATTGACTTTTGGGTAAGCCAGTTGTAAAATTCGAATCTTGACTTGTCACTTATTAGTTCTGAGATTTTGGGGGCAATCTGCTTGCTTCTGCTCAACTTGTGTTTCCTCATAAGAAACATGAGTATAATGATATTCATGATTGAGATGATCAGTAAGGCTTCCAAAGCACCTACCATGAGTAGACATTGAGTACGTGTGATCATTATCTTTGTAGTGTAAGTTTGTATTTCGAATATCCAGTTGGAACGGTCAGCGTTATTTAAACAGGTCACCCGGTGGGCCTTCCAGGGCTACAAAGTCACCTTTCAGGCTTCAAATTCTACCTCCTCCTCTTTTCCTTAAACCACAACGATAGTTCAGAAAAGCACAAAGGACAAAAGGACTGCATTTCATTTATTTTCTGTGTAATTTCCTATCCTAGATTTTAAAGAAAAATACTGTTTTTTTAATATGTCTCTATATGTTAATGTATATCATAACTTTTCCTTGTTGCATTTCTATTATTTTTTTAAAACCAATCTCTCCTAAGTAGATACTACACAGTGATATTTCCATATTTTGGTTGTTTGTGTATAAAAATATATGTTTGAAATATGGGGGCTTCTAAAATGAATCCTCACTGTAATAGGGGTCATTTGCCAGTGTTGGGGTAAAAAAAAAAAAAAAAGGTCCTATTTGTTACTAGTCTAGTATTTAAATGCTCATTGCTTTGCCATTTTTTTTTTTAGAGAGAGATTTTCCAAAGTAGAGTTTGAATGAAATGGTCACTGGGTAAGGAGAGTGTGTGATAGTTGCAAATCTATTTGTTTTCTAGATGCGTGAGTCTTATGCTGCAAAAGTAAGAAAATACATAATGCTTAGGCTTGGTTCGGCTTTCAAGTTGAATCTGGAACAAGTATTACTCACTTCTCTTATGCCAACTACACTGGAAGCTTCCATACCCAAACAGTAGTGGATGTGATAGTGGAAAATTTTATCCTCATATTTTTGTTGACAATAAGGTGGGCATCATTCCCGAACTGGCCTATTATTATAGGTTCATATAAAACTACAGTGAACTAAGAGGATAATGTTGTATGTGAGTTGAATATGCAAGCAATACACATGGATGCAATATGCATACTCATATATTTCTGTATTATTTTATAGTTGCCAAACAAAATAACTTGTTTTTAGGGAAGAAAGGTGTAACTTTTTTTGAAGATTACTTGCTTTTTTCCACAAACCAGCTAGTAAAGGGTGGAAGAGTCTAAAAGCCAATTAGAGAAAAAAAAGAGCATTGCTCAACAAGGGTTTTCTTAAAGTCAAGAGAAATGTAATTGTTTCTCAAGTGAAGTAGGCTGACAGAAGTGAGAAGGATATTCTGAATGCTTGCATCTGGTTTGATTCACATGGTTTCATATTCGTGAAGTTTCAAATTAAAATAAAGCTCGTAGCGAAATGAAATGCTATTTAAACCATGTGAACTGGAGCCAGTGAAAAAATGCATTCTCATAACCGCAATGTGTGAAGTTCTGCTTGGTAAGTCATTTTTCACGGAAGTTATGCAAAATTAAACCAGATACACCTGCATGCTTGGGTTAATTCTTGGGGTAAAGTTAGGCCAACCATTCTCATCTAGTTTCTCAGTTCAGTTTACTCAACTTCATCTCTTCTCTTCATGGAGCATCTACAATGTGTGAGGTAGCTCCTGAGGTGCTACATTGGTAGTATATATTGGTTCGTGCCCTTGAGGGGTTTACACTCTAATTATGAAGACAAAAACACACATCACATGTTTTTGTGTGCTAGACTGATTTATTGAGTACTATCGAGGCTGATAGAAGAGGAGAAAGAAATTGAATTGGTTGCATATACTCTTAAGCCAGAAAGCTAGAAACAGATGGCTCTTCAGTGACAAATGGGGATTACTACAGCTGTGAAAAGCCTACACTACTGCTTTGCAAGGTTTTGGGGAGAACTTTTTCATAGTCAATCATAAAAGCTGTCTAAATGAAGAATCACCAAATAAGCTTTATATGCCTATGTTAGTCAGGGTTCTCCAGACAAACAGAACCAACTGTACATGTGGTAGGGAGAGGAAAACATTTATTTAAGGGATTTTTTTTTCATGTGATTGCGAAGGCTTGGTAAGTCTAAAATCTGCAGGGTAAGCTAGCAGGATGGAGACCCAGGGAAGAATGCAGCCTAAGCCAAAGGTAAAAGGAATTCTGTCTGCTGGCAGAATTCTTTTTAGCTTAGGAAGGGTCAGTGTTTGTCCTGTTAAGGCCTTCAGCTGATTCGATGAGGCTCACCCACGTTATGGAGGATACTTCTTATTCAGTTTTCACCCATTTAAACATTGATCTCAGCCAAAAATCGCTCCCATGGAAACATACAGAATAATGTTTGACCAACTATCTGGGCACCATGGCCCAGCCCAAGTTGACACATAAAGCGAAGCATCATATAGCCACTGATGGATCTGGAGTGCGTCTGGGAATATGCTGTATCAGTGAAGACCAGACCCCATTTGAGGCATGTAGAGATCCCTGCTTAGTTTCAGCAGGAGAATATTACAATTTAGGCCTTACATTTGCTAGAAGATAGCACCCACAAGGGTAAATGACAAAAAGTAATGTAAGAATAAAATACTGGTGAGGTATGTCAGGAAACCAAAAAGGGATCACAATGTGGAGCTACTCTGATCCCACAGAAGCTTGAGCTCAGTCAGCACCTTTTCAGCTTGTTTCAAAATGTCAAGACCAAGGATGGGGGTAGCTAGGGGCTGGGTTCTCAACCTGATGACTGATATCCGTTGCGTAAATTGTCATGACAACCCAACAGCTCTTACTCTAGTGAGCAGGGCCAGGGCATAGCCTTCTAATTTTTTGGAGGAGGAAATTGGAGAGAGAGTCTCAGCTCAGTGGTGAATAGATAAAAATTGGAGTCAAGTAGAGAACCAGCTCACCACCTGTTAGAGTTGACTCTACACCTGGCTACTTTTAAACCTCAAAGAACTATTTACCTTTTTCACCACCTCCCACTCTCTACTTTATGCAATTATGCAAAAACACCAAAGACATATCTGGACTCTCTGGGGCTGACACCATTTCTGGCAATCCAATTTAAATTTTTTTCACACTTTCTTCCACTTTCTTTCTCCCCATTGTACCCCTTGTCCTTTCCAAATGATGGTTTAAGGAGATTCTTTTCCTAATTAAATTTTCCCCTAAGAATTTATTCCTATTTGACATGCTATTTATCTTAGTAATTTTATTATTTTCCCCCTGTGGTCTTTCTATTACTAGTATGTAAGCTCTATGAAGTTAGAGCTTAGAGCAGTGCCTAGCATGTAGTAAACACTCAATAAAGACTTATTGGATTAATAATTACATTATTTCTCTGATTGGAATATAGCCAGTATAGATCGGTAGAAATTTCTCCAAGAGGACATAGTGCCCTTTGGGAAGCAGAAAATTTGCCTAGTAGCCAAGCTTACCTATGTAATACTTGGAGAGATTCAGGAAAATTGGGACTACTCTCCCAAAGAACCCAAAATCAGGATACAAATCAGATGTCATCTTGTTTGGGATGGACCCTTGATGGGGAGTAAATTGTCTCTCTGGGATGACAACAGAGTCTTTAGGTGAAGAATAAATCGGATTACAAAGCCAACATATTAATTAGTTTTCCTTTTGCCCCTTTCAGGTTGACAGACTTTTTTGTTTTCTTCTAAAGGGAGATGTATATAATGCAGACAAAGCAGAAGTTGCCTTCACCGTATTTCCCCTCCTATCATTTGTAAAAGCCAAAGTCCTCCTAAGAGATTGTGATAGCTATCTTGAACAGAGAAGGGAGGGGTAGATAAACGGGGAGGCTTTCGACAGTAAGTGGGAGTAGCGGGGTAGGGAGAATTGCCAAGAATGGAAAGAAACTGGGAAGTAGTGGTTTCCCGAGAGAACGAGGACCCAAACCTTTCTTGTTGGTGTTACCCTTAGGTAGTCTACCCTAGAGGCCGAATCTCAAACAGGGATTAAAATAAAAGATTCACTATACCACCAGCAAGTGGAAATCACAAATCTCATTCATGGCTATAAAGGGCAGATGGTGAGAGCCTCCTTTTCCATTTTAAAGAACCCCATTAGCATCTTTGATTCTGGATCTGACCTGCAGTGGTAGAGATGCAGGTAGATAGATAAGCTCTCAAATTCGGTTTTAGCTTGAGAGGGCTCTTGCCTTCATTCAGGAAAGAATTCAAGGGTAAACCAGTGGTGCTGGATAGTAATCTTTTATTGAACTGAGCTGTTCCTTGCGGAGCAGAACTCATAGACATTGTGCCTAGAGCCATGAGCTGTGCTTGTTGGCTGTTGGAAACTCTATAGCCGCATATGTCACTTTCAATTACATGCAAATCAAGGGGTGAGTTAATGCAAATTGAGGGGCAGGTTATACAGAACTTTTTAGGAAAGAGGTGGTAACTTCCTGGCCATTGTCATGGAAAGGGCAGTAGCTTCCAGGTGGTTGCTGTGGTGGCTCTGGTGAAAGTGTCTCATGCTAATGAGCAATGAGGGAAGCTAGGGATCACTTTCTTGGCCATCTGCTGGTTCTTGGTGTTTTTTTCACTTCATACCATCAGAACCTAAAAATAAGTCCAGCTGGTTTTCTACCTCAGTAGTGGCTTTAGGGTTGTTTGGGCTTGACATTCTCATAATCTCTGTGGATTAGGGACTCTGAGGCAGATTAAATTAGATCAGAAGTTTTTTGAATACTGGATTTAAAGCTTAAAAAATTTAAAGTTAAAAAAATTGGGTTTGTGGACTGAGATTTGTAGGTACCATATTTATAAGAGTATGCAGAGAAAAAGAACTAAGGAAGAAAAAAGAGCAAAAGGGTGTCTTGAATCTGGGCATCAAGAAAGACTGTATAAGGGAGTTAACTTCAGAGTTGGCTTTGAGGGCTTGGCAAAATGAGTACATTTCACAATAGCTCATCCTCTAAGAGTGGAAAATTCACGTCTTTTACTGCAGTCTTAGCTTGTCTTTTGCCGTCCTGACTTCTTCCAAGCAATAGATGCCTATAGGCCATGCGTCCTCCATCTACCTCTTTACTCTGTCTCTCTCTTCAACTGCTGTGCCTCCCAACGGTGTTCATGGTGCTCTGCTGTCTGTGTACTCCAGAGCTCCTACTTGAGGCTCCTGTGTTAACACACACAATTGTTGAATTTGCAGAAACACACATTCTTCTTTCTCTTCTTCTTCTTCTCTCTTCTTTCCCTCCTTATTTGATGAGTTTAACACGTCTCTATTTTAAAAATCTCTCTCCTTTGCAACTTAGACATCAGATTTCAGCAGTCAGTGCAACTAGAACCCTATAGCAGACTTGCAAATATATCTACACTTATATCGTAAAATAAAAATCATAAATACACTCATATTTTAAAAACTTAAGATACATTATTACATATACAAATTTTAAATACACTAAATAGTATTTTTTTAAGGCCACTGCAGAGGCAGTTTTACCAAAAAATTATGTGGGGTGGTAAGGAATCAAAGGAAACTGAAATTTAATGGTTACCTCTATATCGGAGACTTTGAGCCATACAACTTAAAGCAGAAAAAATTCACAGTTTTACTTTAAAATCTTGATTGTAGAAAACTTATTGATTACTTTGCTTCAATGTTTTTCAGAGCTTTTGAGACTAATTTGTCTTCTTCAATCACTCGGTATTTTCAGGTTGTCAGCTTTTCCCTCTTTGCATATTTAATATATATTTTTTGTGTTATTGGGAAGATGCCTCCCCCTTCTAAACAAAGGAACTAATTATTTTCAAAAAGACTTTGGTTTCCACCATCTTGGAAAGTCTGACCGGCAGACCCTGACTCAATGATGGATGAAAGAATGCACTCTCACACCATTACAAGTGGGCTAGGCATGGATGTTGGCTGCTTTCAGAGGACGAAATGCAATCAATTGACCCAGAGCCTCTGCCCATCACACATTTATTCCCTCAAGATTTTACAACAGAAGTTCTAAGTTAACGCAGTTGTGGATAATTAACATGGTTAAGAGAATGGTTTTAGGACTGACAAGAGCCTTAGGTTGTGGGGGGCAGAATAAATTCTATTAACAGATAATTCCCCCTTGATCTTCCCAAGAAATATCACCCAGCACAAAATTAACATGAGTAAACAGAGTGGAGACAAATGGGTGTGGGGTAAGGCCTTTTGATCAGTCTCTATCTCTTTCCCATGCTTACCTTAGTGAGGCAGCTGCCTTCACCCTGCCTCAGTAAAACCTTTGGCCTTCCAAAAAGTTTGAGATTACAGTCTATAACTTTTCCTAAACATTTTCTGTAATATTTTGCCAACCAGCCCAAGTGAATAACAACAGATTTTGACATGAAAAGAAAGCTTGTTTTTTGATTTTATTTTTTTAAACTGGAAAGCTCTACTCTATCCCCCTGACCAGCCTTTAACCACTTTAAGACTTGCTATTTCAAATATCTTGGTTTATCTGTAATTTGATATTAGAACATCTGTTTGAGCAAAATTCTACAAGACCTTCTAAAATTATATAAAATTTGCATAGTATGGCCACTGTTCACTCTGATTATATGATAAACGTCAGGTGAAATAATCATCTTTAGCAAGAGAAGAGGCATTCTGCACCCAAGCACATAGCAGAGAGGTCAAGAACATGGGAAGAAAGTTAAGGTTCTTTGGTGTTCAGTCCTACGTTTTGTCCCTTTGACCAGCCTTCATTCTTGCTGCTGCCTTTCATTTTATGCCAACAGCCCTTATATTAATATTTGTCATGTAGAATAAACAGAAAAGAGTTGAATAAATCATCTAGGACTCATTAGTTTCATGCAGTATGTAAGTAAAAAAAATCGTGAGCTCACATTGTTAACTTTTTGTTTGTGTGTATTTATGGTTCACTCTACTCTTTAAGAAAAAAATTCTTCTCTGTGCTCTGTGCTTATCTTACTATGATAAGAGTGTTTTAATCATATTAGTTGCTACTTGAATTAAATTGCTTTCTCTTCAAGTGCTTCTAAAACTTTAATGTATACATGAATCCCCTGGGCATCTTGTTGAAATGCAGATTCTAATTCAGTAAACCGAGGAAAGCCTAAGATTCTGCATTTCTAATAAGCTGCCAGATGATACCAGTGCTACCCATCTTTGCACCACACTTTGACCAGAAAGATTCTACAAAGGATTATTGACATTGGTGATAGATGGTATTTTGGAAGAGAAAACAGGACAAATACTCTGGATAGAATTAAAAGAGTAAAAGAATAATTAGAAGAATAGAAAACATTACCAACCTCGGAAGCTGATTTTATCACTAGCAAGAATCTTGCTGGACTCTCTCAAAGGATGTTTATGTCAGATTTACCTGAAGGTGAATTCCCAAACCCTTAAATTTGATGAGCTCAACTTCATCCAGTCCTTGGGCCAATTTTCATTAATCTGGGAAGAATTAGGAAGGTTATCGCCATACATGATTTGGGACTGGTGTGAAACGTGCTTCCTTAAATAAAATATTTGCTGTGCCTAGGGTGAGCCCATATATCCCCTGACTTACAGATTTTCCATCCACCCATCCCTCTTCAACCACTCTGGCTACAGGTATAGTTTATGTGAATGGGCCTCAGCCTTGGAACCGGAGTATGTTCTGGATCCTCCTTTTAGGCTGTGTTTTTGTGGTGATTCCCAGCCTACTTTTCTGGGCTTGCTAAACAACTCTTAAAATCCTTTTCCCCATAAAGATGGGACATACATCCTATCTTTATAGTCCATAGCCCTCATGAACCACTGTGAAAGAGCCCACCCACTCCAAGTAGAATTACTGCCTCTACCCATGAAATCCAAGGGACAGATAAATTCTCATTCTATCAGTCAGATCAAATGGAAACAATCTGAATATTAAAACCAAGAATGATTAATTTGTAGAAATTTACTACATGGATGGCAAAGAGCTTAGATACCAAATGGAATGGGGAGCTAACTAATGTTTCAGTTATTACAGGGTTGGATAAGGCAGTTTTGCCAGACTCCAGGAATAGAGCGGCTCAATAGAAGCTAGAACCACAGCAGAGGGCATGGGAGCTTGGTGAAGATATAGCCACTGCTGGATACTCTGCCTAATACAGAGGGGACATGGAGATTACCCAGGCTTTTCCCTTTCCTCCATCATCACATCTCCTGAGGATTCGCCCTATTGGCTGAACTGAACAAAAAGCTAGAAAGTCAGATACTTAGATCTGGGATACGCAAACTACAGAGTAGTCCCCACCTGCTGTGTTACAGAACAGAGTTGGTTCGTTGGGGCTAAAGGAGAGGAAGGAGAGCAAGGCATTGACCCACAGGCAGATAGTTCTGTAAATACATGCAGTCAGCAGAGCATGCTGTCCTGGAGGTTAACATCAGTGCAGATCAAACTCAAGCCTTCTTTTCCCCATAACAGTGTGACTATTAGACTGTTCAGTATGTCTCTCCAGTCAGCCCATAGCTAAGAAGATCTCTTTCAGCCTCAGCCCTGCTGTTCTCCCCTCTCTCTGACAGCTCAATATAGTAATACAAGCTTGCCTTGAGCCAAGGTCACATGAGTTATAACACATGATGCAGAAGTAATTTCTTGAATGTTTATTTCATGCACTGTTGATGAAATATGAAACCATCTTTAATTTCCCCTTTTAAATCTGAAAATCTTAGGTTGTCATAAAATTCAGAATATATGAAGCTGTTCTGAAATTCTATAAAAGGCATTTTTCTCCCTGCTTTTTCTTCTTTTTTTTTTTGTACTAGAAACTCAGGAGACTCTGATATTTCGTATTGGTTACTTTACTCATAAATAAGATGAGGTTTAGTTTTGGAGTTGGGCAGTAAAATTTGGCTAGATTTACATTTTGGAGAAATGTGATCAAAATATTTCCCAAGCAAATCTTCTAGTAATAAACAGTGCTACTTTGGCAAATTAAATTGAAAATTAAAAAGATACATATTCATCCTGACTATAGGTAAAAATATATCTTCTTTTCCAGTTGATGAGTTATCATTTTAATTAGATAAATGCATGGGAATTGTTACCTGTTTTGCCTGAAGGTATATACTTATCATTATTTTATATTATTAAAAACAATCATGCAGATAATTTAGCTGCCAAATTCAATTCCTCAGAATAAAGGTATGGGGAAGTTAGGCATTACATATGCTAGCCCTGAATAAATAAATGAATAAATAAACACGTTTTTAAACTCTTGCATTTGTGTTGTTCATGAAGAAGTGTATTTCGTTTAGTTGAAAAACCTTAAAAAACAACTGCAATATAAATATGTATTTAGCAGAATAAAAAATGATTTCAACTCTTAGATTCAGGGGTACCCGTGAAGTTTTGTTACATAAGTATATTGTGTGATGCTGAGGTTTGGGGTACAAATGGCACCATCATTAACCACGTAATAAGGAGAGTACACAATAGTTGGTTTTCTAACTCTTGTCATCTTCCACCTGTCTTCCCTCTAGCAGTTTTCAGTGTCTTTTGTTGGCATCTTTTCATCATTAAATCCACCATTGATGGACACTTATGTTGATTCCATGTTTTTGCTATTATGAATAGTACTGCAATAAACATATAAGTGCATGTGTCTTTTTGGTAGAATAATTTTCTTTTGGCTTTATACCCAGTAGTGGGATTGCTGGGTGCAATGGTACTGCTCTTTTTAAGTTCTTGAGTGAGAAATATTCAGACTGCTTTCCATAGTGGCTGAACTAATTTACATTCCCACCGACACTCCCTTTTCTCCACAGCCTCACCAGCATCCGCTGTTTTGACTTTTCTATAACAGCCATTCTGACTGGTGTGAGATGGTATCATTGTGGTTTTGGTTTGCATTTCTCTGATGATTAGCGATGTTGAGCATTTGTTCATATGTTTGTTGGCTGCTTGTATGTTTTCTTTTGAGAAGTGCCTGTACATGTCTTTTGACTAGTTTTTCATAGGGATATTTGTTTTTGCTTGTTCAGTTGTTTAAGTTTCTTATAATTCCGAATATTAGACCTTTGTCAAATGCATAGTTTGTAAATATTTTCCCCCGTTGTGTAGTTTGTTCGCTCTTTTGCTGTGCAGAAACCCTTTAGTTTAATGAGGTCCCAGTTGTCCAATTTTGTTTTTGTTGCAATTGCTTTTGAGGACTTAGTCAAAAATTCTTTCCTAAGGCTGATGTCCAGAATACTGTTTCATAGGTTTTCATCCAGGATTCTTATAGTTTGAGGTCTTACATTATTTTTATATTATGAAATGTCTTAAAGCTTTTAATTTTTGTGGGTACATAGTAGGTGTGTGTGTGTGTGTGTTTATATATATATGGGATGCACAAGATATGAGGTCTCACATTCACATTTTTAATCTGTCTAGCATTAATATTTGTATATGGTGAGTGGTAGGGGTCCAGCTCCATCTGGATATGGCTAGTTAGCTATCCCAGCTGCAATTGTTGAATAGGGTCTTCTTTCTCCATTGCTGATTTTTGTTGACTTTGTCAAAAATCAGATGGCTGTAGGTATGCAGCTTCATTTCTGGATAGTCTGTTCTGTTCCATTGGTTTGTGTGTCTCTTTTTGTACCAGCACCTTACTGTTTGGTTACTGTACTGTTTTAGCATAGTTTGAAGCCAGGTAAACTTTGTTTGAAGCTTTATTCTTTTTGTTTAGCATTGCTTTGGCTATTAAGGCTCTTTTTTGGTTCCAAATGTATTTTAAAATAGTTTTTTCCTAATTATGGAAAAATGACATTGGTAGTTTGATAGAAATAATGTTGCTTCTGTAGATTGCTTTGGTTAGTATGGCCATTTTAATGATGGTACATATTCCAATGTATTATCATGGACTGTTTTTCCACTTGTTTGCGTCATCTATAATTTCTTTTAACAGTGTTATATACCTTTCCTTGTAGACATCTTTCACCTCCTTGGTTAGATATATTTCTATGTATTTTATTTTATTTTTTTGTGGCTATTGTAAATGGGGTTGCATTTTTGATATGGCTCTTGGCTTGAATGCTTTTGGGGTATCGAATTGTTACTAATTTTTGTGCATCAACTTTGTGTCCTGACACTACTGAAGTGGTGTATCAATTCCAGGAGCCTCTTGGCAGGGTTTTTAGGGTTTTCTAAGTGTAGAATCATACCATCAGTAAAGAGGTAGTTTGACTTCTTTTCTTCCTGTTTATATGCCTTTTGATTTCTTTATCTTTCCTGACTGCTCTGGCTAGGACTTCCAGTACTACATTGAATATAAGTAGTGAGAGTGAACATCCTCGTCTTGTTTCAGTTCTCAGGGGGTATGCTTCCAGCTTTTGCCTATTCAATGTGATGTTGGTTGTGTGTTTGTCATAGATGGCTCTTATTATTTGAGGTATGTTCCTTATATCTAGTTTTTTGGGAGTTTTTATCATGGAGGGATGTGTGATTTTATCAAATGCATTTTCCATGTCTGTTGAAATGATCACATGGTTTTTGTTTTTAATTATATTTATGTGGTGAAGTACATTTATTGATTTGTAGATGTTGAACCAACTTTGCATCCCAAGAGAGAAGCCAGCTTGATCATGGGGAATTAACCCTTTGATGCCCTGCTGAATTTGATTTGTTGAGGAATTTTGTATCTATGTTCATCAGGAATGCTGGCTTATAGTTTTCTTTTTTGTAATGTCTTTGTCAGGTTTTAGTATCAGAGTGATGCTGGCTTTGTAGAATGAATTGCAGGGGAGTCCCTCCTGCTTAAGTTTTTGGAGTAGTTTTAGTAGAATGATTACTAGCTCTTCTTTGTACATCTGGTAGAATTTGGCTGTGAATCTATCTAGTCTGGGGCTTTTTTGTTGGTTGGTGGAACTTTTATTACTGATTAAATTTCAGGCCACAATATTGATCTGTTCAGGGCTTCAACTTAGTCCCTATTCAGTCTTTGGAGGTTATGTGTTTCCAGGAATTTATTCATTTCTGTTCATAACAGTCTGAGGATATTTTGTGTTTCTGTGATATCAGTTGTAATATCACCCTTTCTTTTTTCTTTGTCAATTTAGGTAGCAGTCTCTCCATCTTGTTAATTCTTTCAAAAATCTAACTTGCGTTTTTGTGAATTATTTGTATGATTTTTGTCTCAATTTTGTTCAGTACTCCTTTGATTTTAGCTATGCCTTTTATTTTCCAGAAGATTTTCTTAATGTGGAGACTTCTGTATGCGTAAACTTAACATGAAAAATCTGTATGAACTAAAATTCTTACCCTTCATTAAGTAGCAAATGATCTATGATTTCCCATTTTTACTCATAAACACTAACATATATTTACTCTTTGCCGTTATTGGTTTTGTCTTTGATACATTTTCTGAAAAATTTGAGACTAAGCTTCCCCAAAATGTTAAGATGGCTTCAAAAATAATGATATGACTTGTATTGAATTTGAAAATTAAACATATAATTTTCTAGTTCTTTCATTTTATTTATAATTTTTTTTTCAAGAACAGAAAACAAATTTGCTTGTTCCATAGGTAATCTATCTCAACTTGCTCAATAGTCTCTTCAAAAAAGTTTAAAGCTATTTATCAGAAATTATTTAATATGCAACCAAGTAATTCATCCTGTGCTCTTCCTTTATTTACAGCTTTTTGTTTTCATTGCATAAAATTATCACTTGGTTTTTCCACATTCACGTTGAATTCTGGCTACATCAGAAAAAAAGTATCCAAACTGGGATTGGTTTGGCTTTTGTCAGAAGTCCAGGAAAATTATTCTTTATATCTGACAAGACTACAAAAACAGGATTTTCTTTGTGTATTCTCTGTGGGTATGAAATTAAGCACACTCAGCATCCTTCCTGTGAACTGGACTATTGATACGCAGGTGTTAAGATGATGAGAGATGAATAAAAGAAACAATGATAGGCTCAGTTTCTCAGTTTTTCTATCGCCATGATAATGTTACATAATAAACTGTCTCAAAAACCTACTTGGAATAACAATAATTTATTAATTCTCATGCATCTGTGTTTGTTGGGTGTTAAAAAAATTCTTAAAGAAGTTTAAATTTATCAGAGTTTATTTGTGCAAAAATCATCAACAACAATAATTCTCAAATTGGGCAATCCTCAGAACCAGAACAGTTGCTAAGAACTTCTGCCTGCTACATGGTCCGAAGGCATTTATAAACAAAATAGGAAAGTACTGCAAAGAGAACAGCTTGGCTGGGTGTGGTAACACTGTGATCTACACATGTGTTTTTTTTTTTTTTTTTTTTTACATTTTTACATAAGTTTTTTTTAAAGTGCTATGAGATAGAGATTCAGCTGTTGTCAGCTGAACTTCACTCATTGTTTTTGCAGTTAGCTGGTAAACTAGGGGCTGAAGTTACTAGGCTATACTCTATGTTGTGTCTCCAAATCTAGCTGACTAGCTTGAACTTGTTCTTATGGAAAAGGCAAAGGAACAAAAGAGAGAAGGCTTTTTGAGGTCTGGAGCTAGAATAGCCTAAATCACAGGGCCTGCCTAGATTCAAGGGGTGGGAAAATAGATAAGAGGAGCTTCAAAATCACATTGTAAAAAAAATATGTATAAAGCTAAAGAAAGATTTGAGACCACTCTCTTTCTTTTGCCGTAAATCCATCACACTGACTAATTTTCTTTTTCTCAAAATGTGGCTAGTATTACTTGATTCTTCTACTCTTCTAATGTCTTTTTCATTACTACATTTCATGTATGTTGTCTCTTGGGTCATTGAGAGAAGATAATTTGGCTGGAGTTTGGCTATTGAAGGTGTATAAGTGAGGATTCTCCAGAGAAACAGAGCCAACAGAGGAACAGAAACACAGAAAAGAATCGACAGTACTGAGACAGCAAGATATATCTCTATCTATCTATCTATCTATCTATCTATCTATCTATCTATCTATCTCTCTATCTATCTATCAATCATCTATCTATCATCTATCTACATCCATCCATCCATCTATCTCATCTATCTATAGATATATACACACACAAGATTTTAAAATTTATATTAAAATATATAACAATGTTTTGATATGCATATTGCAATGATTACTAGAGGCAAGAAAATTAACGTATTCATCATCTCACATAGTTACCCTCTTGTGTGTGTGTGTGTGTGTGTGTTTGTGTGTGGTAAAACTAGCTAAAATTACTGTTAGTAAATTTCTAGTATGCAATGTAATTTAGTTAACTATAGCCCTAATGCTGTAATTTAGATATCTACCCTTCTTTTTTCTATAATATTTTAAGGAATCGGCTAATGTAATTGTGGGACTGGCAAGTCCAAAATCTGTAGGGTGGGCCAGTAGGCTGGAATTCGGGAAGAGCAGATGTTACAGCTCAAGTTTGAAGACATTCTGGAGTCAGGATTCACTCTCATGGGACCTTAGTCTTATTTCTCTTAAGACCTTCAAATGATTAGATGAGGTCTACCATATTATGGAGGATAATCTGCTTTAGTCAAAGTCTACTGATTTAAATTCTACTCTTATCTAAACAATACCTTCCCAGAAATATCTAAATCAATGTTTAACCAAATATCTAGGTACTGTGGTTTAGCCACGTTGGCACACAAAATTAATCATCACAGAAAATTGTAGTATTTTCCAACCAGGAGAATTTTTGTTTTGTTTCGTTAGGTGCTTTGGGCAAATGACCAAAAGATCTAGTGCAGGAGTAAGCAAACTTTTTCTGTAAAGGGCCCAGTAGTAAAAATTCTCTATTTCATAGTACTTTAAAAAAATTCTGTAAAAGTGTAAACAAAACAAAATATTTTTAGGTCACAGGGCTTATAATCTCTAAGACATGACCTGGGTTTGTTTCATGAGCAATAGTTTACTGATCTTTTGTCTAGTGAATGGAGTTTTGCTAAGCAAATCACTATAATTCAGCCTATTTTAGGAATGGAGAAAACCTTTCCAGTGCCATGGTTTTAGATGCTCAGATGTTAAACGTATTCAGCCAAGAGCGGATTTAAGAGTGATCAGTTGCCTCCTAAGGTCATGTACCCTTTTCTATGGCAAAATGCTCCCCAGAAGGTGCTATACAGGCTATGTGCAGAGAATAACAAGAAGGTACCCAGTGTCTCACAGGTATGTTCTAGGTTGAAAGGGAGAGTTTTCCCCAGTGGCATCTCTCATATGATTAGTCAAACAAACTTATGACTCAGGGTTACATAGAAGTTAGGTGCTCTTGAGCACATCATCACTGTATTGCAGCAACATGAATTATTATGAAAACAAAAGCTATTTTCCCTACCAATAGAAAACTTTCTCTGGAAAAAAATGGAGGGAAGATAATTGAGCTCAGGAGGCTTTTACTTAAAGGCCAAAAGTTCATGTTTTGTCGACTCAAATATACACATAGAAAGTACGTGAATGATACGTTTTATGCATTTTTACCTGCACAACTTTATGAATTTTCACAAGGTGAATATTCCCTCATAACCACTATTTGTTTCAAGTAATAGAACATTACCAAAACACCAGAAGATGCTTGCATTTTGTCACTATATTGCTCCTCTCCCAATACAGCAATTATCTTGATCCAATACCATAAATTATTGTTTCCCTCTTTTTATTTTTACCTATCATCTAGCTCTTAATTCTCTATCTTAGATGGCCTATTGTTAAATTCATCTATTGATATGTTATTTTCAGTAATTGTATTTTTTAGGATGGGTTTCTAGGAGTAGTTCTATAATTAGTCTAGTACTATTATCTAGAACTAAATCTTCATTATAGATTCCAGTATTTGAGGAATGAAATTCTACATTTTGTCATCTGTTTCACTAAACAGATGTGTTGTAATGACTATAAGATCTGTTTCTAGTAATTCTTATTTCTGGACTTCATTCATTCTGATTTTTCTCTCAATTTAGTCATTTGGTCAGTTTTCCTTGTATGTCTGGTAATCTTTTCTTGAATATCAGATAATTTAAATGAAATATTTTAGGGATTATTTGGGGATCTGGCTAATGTTTTTCTCTGCCAGCAAGAATTTACTTTTTTTTTTGGCAGAGAATTAAAGTAGAGGAAGATTAGCCTGAAGCAGGCTGTGATTGAGCTGATGTCAAGTTGGATTTTAGTTTTAGGAAACCTGATTTGGTTTGTTTTGGCTCTATCTTTCCAGGATCTTAATAGAAGCTGGGACCTCTTGTTATTATCTCCATAGCCCATTAGAAAGTTAAAAGTTTTGTTTGGCTTTCTGGCTTCAGTTTAGTTCCTTAGTTTCTTGCTTAAGATCTGGCAAATGTCTATGGGAGGGTAGAGCAAATAAATAGTTGGGCTCAGCTTCTTGTCCTTTCTTTTTCTCAGATTCTGGTGGCTCAAGGCTTGTTTATCTCAGTACTCTTCAATATCTTCAATACTATATCTGTCTGTGTGTGTATGTGTGTATATATAATATTTTGTCTTTTAAAGTTGTTTTCAATGGAGTGGTTAGTATAATATTAGCCAATAAAATTGCCAAGTGATAAATTAAACCAGAAAATGCCTTTTTTAAATGTTTAAGAATATTAAATCATAAGGTAAAACTTTCAGTATAGTGATACTATTAAAAAAGTAATTTCAGTACGACGAATAGCGAGCTAATTCACAATGATGGACTCTGTTAAGAGGGTCTTTGATTAGGTAAGGTATAGATGGTATTTATGCATTTCATATGAGTGTCTTAAGCTTTCTATACCGGAGTAAGACTGAGGGCAAGATAATTGTTTTAGGAAATGTAGACAAAAATGTGTAAAAGTTTTTATTTGCTTGTCAAAGTAATGCATTTTTAAATGGCTCTACTTTAACAATCAACACTTACAGATTATGACTATTCATGTATAGGAACAAAAAGAGACAATGCAAATTTTTTGGAAATTATAAGAATGTATAATTTTATTTTATTTTCATGATATGTTTCAGTTAATTTTTAAAATATTTAAATACAATGTCATAAAAAAGCATATTGCATAAGACCAGCACAACATATGGTGGTGGTAATCAACATCTTTAAAACTGGTAAGGATGGCTGGGCGCGGTGGGTCATGCCTGTAATCCTGGCACGTGGAAAGGCTGAGGCGGGCAGATCATGAGATCAGGAGTTCATGACCAGCCAGGCCAATATGGTGAAACCCCATCTTACTAAAAATACAAAAATTAGCTGGGAGTGGTGGCACATACCTGTAGTCCCCAGCTGCTTGGGAGGCAGAAGAATTCCTTGAACCCGGGAGGCCAAGGTTGCAGTGAGCTGAAATCATGCAACCACACTGCAGCCTGTGCAACAGAGAGCGCCTCTGTCTCAGGAAAAAAAAAAATGGTAGGGAGACTGGGATGACAGTCACGAAGGCAAAAAAGTCAAAACGAGAACATATTTTGGGAGAGGAAGATTCAAAATCTCACTCTCTCCCTGAATTATATATCTTTTTTACTTCAGTAATTGTTCCTTTTTAAAAACATACATATTGTTTTTCAGTCTTCTGTCAGAGAGCTTTTTTAAAATCTTCTTTTGCAGTAATATAATGCCTTAAAGTGGGATGGGTGAGGGAAGGACAGGCCAAGGAGTGGGTGAAGCACAACTTGTTCATCTGCTTTATTATAAGATTGTTTCCCCCAGAATGTCTGTGCATACTGCACTGAAGTATTCTATAATAATGAGGGCAGAGCACAGGAAACTTCCATTCCTGCTGAAATGGTCCGAAACCCACACATCACTTTTAGTTCTAAAGATTTGAATTTATTTTTATTTTGCTTTTGCATTAAGATGAGAAAAAAGCCAAACTTGTAATTCCACATGTTGTAAGAATTAGTCTTCAGGATTTTAAAACAGACAGAATAGGATCAGATGATTAGTGCTCTACATTGCTGACCTAGTTTGCATCTTTCTGTTTAGTTTCCTTATAATTATGAATTATTAGAGTTGTCTGTGACTTCAAAAAGCAATGTTTATGATTCTGTAAAATGGAATTTTAAGCTTCTCATGGGTATGTGGTCATAAGATTGTATTCCTCCTCCACAGATATTTTTTATTTTGGTGGACAGTTTCATATTGCCTACTTTTATTTAGAAATTTTAAGTTATTTCTTTAGAAAATCATCTATCAAAAATAACATTATTTTGTGATGGATGATGGAGACTTTTTCATAGCTTCTTAGTATTATTTCCTGATATTCTTTTTAATCCATTCTATGCCACAATGATGGACCTTCCAACCCATATCCAGTCCCCAGATACACTGTGTTTGCAGGCAGCCCTGACTTTGCACTTGCTTCTTTCCCCATGTGACTGCTTGCCCACCTCCTTCACTCATGCTTGAAAACCAAGCTCAAATGTCATGTATAAGAGAACTCCCAGACTTGATGTAAAAAGTCATTCTTGTATTTGTAAAAACAACAAACTGCTTTTTTGGTCAGGGACCTGACCTGACCCCAGGTTTGGCCAGGATGTCCTTTGCTCTGTGTCCCACAGTGTCTACTCTGAGTCCAAGGGCATATGTGTGTTATTTTCTGACCAGGACAGAGAGAGTGCCAGAAATCAGCCATCCAGTCTCCAGTAGAAAGCTGTGGGACCAGAGATGTTCTTTTTGGTTGTTTGCTGGTTATATTTTTATTGTTATGATTTAGTTTTTGGTTTCATTTGAGTGGGTTGGCTGGCCCCCTTTTTGCAGTTGGAAGCTGTATCATGTCAGGGGGTTCAGAGGGGGGTTGCTTAGCTAGAACTGCTTTCAGCTTTACCTGGGGACAAAAGATCATTATAGCATGGTACACTGGGCAGAACGTGTATCTTCAGTTTCTTTTGGGGATTGGCATTCTCTTTACTCAGATGTTTCCCAAAGGAACATTAAATTCAAATACGGGGTCACGTGTGGCGGCTTATGCTTGTAATCCTAGCACTTTTGGAGGCCAAGGCAGGAGGATCACTTGAGGCCCAGGAGTTTGAGATCAGCCTGGGCAATGTATTGAGAGCCCATCCCTTTAAAAAAGAAAAAAAGAAAGAAGAAAGAAAATTAAATGTTTTTTGTTTTTTTGTTGTTTGTCGTAGACAAGTCTCGCTCTGTTGCCCAGGCTGTAGTGCAATGGCACAATCTCAGCTCTACTACAATCTCCGCCTCCAAGGTTCAATCAATTCTCCTGCCTCAGCCTCTCGAGTTGCTGGGATTGCAGATGTCTGCCACTGCACTCAGCTAATTTTGTATTTTAATAGAGACGGCTTTCTCCATGTCGATCAAGCTGATCTCGAACTCCTGACCTTAGGAGATCCACCCTGTCTTGGCCTCCCAAAGTGTTGGGATTAACCGCATGACCCAATCTGTTTTATAATTATTTGAAATATGTTTGCTTCTCTCTATCAAGTTGTGAATTTATGTGTGGCAAGGACAATCTTTTATTATTCTTTGAATTACTGATGTTTCATATGGTCGTAGGCCCAAGTACACAATTAATAAATCCTCACTGAAAATTAAAAAAATGAATCTAAATTAATATCCCAAAGGCCAGCATTTCTTTTGATATAATCTGCTTTGTATTCAGGTTTTCATTGCTCCTCTTATTATTTAATTAAACATATTCTGTGAAGAGTAAAAGTGTATTTATATTAATGTACAGGTCTGTAAAATATCTAATACTTGATATTGTATCATTTCTAAAGATATACAGTATTCATTAACTACTAAAATATATGCTTTTGAGAGAATGTCCATATGGGTTTTCTTAGACTGCTTCGGCCTGTCATCCCTTTAGAAGTTTCTGGCAAAACTGAAATGAGTGATGGCAACTATTCATTGACAGATTCAAGTCTTAGACTGTAACATCAGCTTGCTTGGAATGGAGCTCTTTAGAGTATCAGGAGATGAAGAGACATCATGTGTGCCTTTTATGGGAAACTTTCTCTCTGGAGTATCAGTGCCCAACCATGTAGAAGAAAAGAAGGAACTGACTGCCTTTATTCAGCATGAAGCAAGCTTAAAACCTTTGCCTCAATGAGAGAGCCAATGTCTAGTCAAAGGAATGCATTTGGACAGTATCACCACTGTATTTGATTACAAGAGAAACTAATATTCTCTTTGGAAAGAATCGGTATCTTTTATAGTGTTAACTCAGGAGGAATTTCACCATAGTATAACAGTGACCTAAATCAAACTATAAGTATGGTTTCTACTAGTACAGAAAATGTCTTTACAGGACAATGATGGCTTGGTTTTAAAGAAAATGTTCTGTGGTTACTTAAAACTTTTCTTACTCATGAAATAAATATTGTCTGCTTACTATTTATTTAGTAACATTGTGCATAGGACATTGTTCATCTATTTACTAACTCTGGATTCTACTCAAATGCAATCTATAGCCAGATTCTTTAACTCTGACTGAATTCTTCAGAGTCACTAATATTCCTCCTACGTTTTCCAGTCTTTCAGGTAATCATGCATATCCACTGCCCAAGCCAGCAAATCTAAGTCTCTTAAGACTTCCAACAGTGCTTGCTACCATGAGAACATTTAGTTCCTAGAAGTTAAAAACATGTCTTTAAGCAGCTCATAAATTCTGGCTTCAGATTTAAACTGATGTCAGATGCCAGAGTCAATTACCCCCTAAATTGATGTGATCTCAATTCCATATGGCTCCATTAGCCCACTGCTATGTAGTTAATTACCTGAGCTAGGCGACTTTTTTTTTTTTTTTTTTTTTGAGATGGAGTCTCTCTCTGTCACCCAGGCTGGAGCATAATCGCATGATCTCAGCTCACTGCAACCTCCACCTCCTGGGTGTAAGTAATTCTCCCACCTCAGCCTCTCAAGTAGCTGGAATTACAGGCAGTCACCACCACACCTGGCTAATTTTTTTTAATTTTTTTATTTTTGGTAGAGATGGGGTTTCACCATATTGGCCAGACTGGTCTCAAACTCCTGACCTTTTGATCTGCCTGCCTCAGCCTTGCAAACTGCTGGAACTACAGGTGTGAGCCATTGCGCCTGGCCACCAGCCACATTCTTATGGGGAAACAAAGGGTCTTCAGTTCAGATACATATCAGGCTTCACTACCTTGTAATTTGAAGGTTAGCTCCTTACTTGAAAATATTTGGAAAGAGTGGTCTGTGAATCTCAATATTGAGAGTGCATAATTTTTATCACCCGGGGCATTTAAAATGACATTCAAGGGCTCCACCTCAAGATAATCTAGTCCACTGCATTCAGTTGTTGATGCAGATTTTGGAGATGCAAAAATCCCACTTTTAAAACACTGTTTTGAGACTTATACCCTCATCTTGGTGGATTTGGAAGTGATCTGGAGAGCCACAGGGGCTGGTCAAGACAGTCTTGGGTGGGGGGAGGAAGAAGTTCCAGGGGGAAGGCTAGGAGCATTAAGGAGCAGGGCACTGAGGAGATAGAGACCCTAAAAATGTTTTTGTTCACTTTAAAATGTTACCACTGTGTTCATGCATAATGAGGAATCCCTTGGGGTTATAATCACATTCTAGTGGGAAGTGACTGCTGAAATAATTAAGGGTATTGACTCTGTGTCAATGAGGAATGACTGACTTTGCCTTTGGTGATACTGAAGTGAGGCTCCACTCAAAGCACTGATCAAGCTTATATCCTTGGATTTCACTCTGTTCTCTGTCTCCCTTGCACCATGCAGTGGAGATCTTATGTAAGAAGTATGAAGACAGACAGTTGGGGTCAGATTAAAAAAGGGCCAATCACAAGGAGCAGTATAATTCTGCTTGTCAGGAGGGAGAATGAGTTCGTCTCTGCTCCTCATTCTCAGTCAAAGCTGGAAACAGGGTGAAACCCCTACACAGTCAGGCATCAGTCCAGAGAGGTGACCACTATTACATGTTGCTATCACATTCCAGGAGGAGGGCTCTAGCCATCTATGAATGGAGTGGAGGACAAAAATGAGAAAACCAAGTGAATGCTGTTGGCTGTCATTGTGTGTGTGTGTGTGTGTGTGTGTAACTCAACGAGTGCCTTCTGTACCCTCCTTTGATCACATATTTTTGTATGTGTTCATGCATTCTGTCATTTGATCATTTCACTAATATTTATTAAGGGTTCACTTTGAGCCAGGCACAGTACTAAATGACAAAAATGACACAATCATTGCAAAATTTAGTCTAGCGAGAGAAACAGATGAGGACAGGTAGTAACAATGCTGAAGAGTAAGTTCTATGACAAGGAAATACGGGCACCTTGGATGCACAGAAGAAGGAAACATTGCTCCGACTTGGGGGATCCAGGAAGGATTCCCATTAGAAGGAGAATCCGAGCCCTGAAGGCTGACAATTATTAATCCAATAATGGAAGTAGTGGTGCTGAAGACAAAAGGAATAACTTGTGAGAGTAATGTAGCAGTAGAGATCATGGTGTGATCAAGGAGCTGAAAAGCCGACATGTGCCAGGACCATCTTTGTAACTCTGTTCTCATGCTGCCGATAAAGACATACCTGAGACTGGGTAATTTATAAAGTAAAGATGTTTAATGGACTCACGGTTCCACATGGCTTGGAAGGCCTCAGAATCATGGCAGAAGATGAAGGAAGAGCAAAGGGATGTCTTACATGCTGGCAGGCAAGAGAGAACTTGTGCAGGAAAACTCCCCCTTTTAAAACCGCCAGAACTCCTGAGACTTATTCACTATCCTGAGAACAGCACAGGAAAGGCCTGCCTCTGTGATGCAATTACTTCCCACTGGGCCCCTCCCACGACACATGGATATTGTGGGAGCTACAATTTAAGATGAGATTTGGATGGGGACACAGGCAAACCATATGGACTTTGAAACCTGGAAATATGTGTTTCAAGGGATGAGGCTGTAGAGGTAAGCATGGAGAAAATGGAACCTCATTGGGTCTCAGGCATTTAGAGATGAATAAAGAAGACTTGCACCCTCGATATATTTATATTTGAGAATGCTCTTTTCATTCCATTTTTATAAATTTATGAACCAACTGGGAATATGTATTGCTCAAATTCAATAGCCTATTCCTTATTTTAGATCCTACTACAAGCAAAGAAATAATATATTTTATTGAAAGTGTCATTCTTTAAGAATATCCATAATGATGAAGTTTAAATAACCTAGTAATGAATATTCATAGACTCTGTGCTAGATACTTTTCTAAATACTTTGTAAGTATTAATATAGTTAATCCTTATGAACAGTTTTTTTGCAGTAGATATGATTATTATTTTTCCTGTTATGGAGGAGCAGATAGAAACATCAGCTTTGGGAGACCGAGGCGGGTGGATGACGAGGTCAAGAGATCGGGACCATCCTGGTCAACATGGTGAAACCCTGTCTCTACTAAAAATACAAAAAATTAGCTGGGCATAGTGGCGCATGCCTGTAATCCCAGCTACTTGGGAGGCTGAGGCAGGAGAATTGCCTGAACCCAGGAGGCGGAGATTGCAGTGAGCCGACATCGCGCCATTGCACTCCAGCCTGGGTAAACAAGAACGAAATTCGGTCTCAAAAAAAAAAAAAAAAAAAAAAGGAAAAAAGAAACATCAGAAGGTTATGTAACTTGTTCAAGTTATATCAGAGCTTCTCACTACAGAAGTCTATCTCCAGAATCTGTCTTTTTTGACTCTTGTGTTATATAGCCTCTCTGATTTAAGAAATGGCTAGAGTAAAAGATCCGAATAATAGAATTTCTTCAGTGGGTGAAGAAGTCTGGTTGAAGAGTCAAAGTGTCTGGTTTCTAGTCAGTAATAGAGAAGCTACCATTTTTACCATCAAAAAATATGGCAGAGGTGGCTAGTTTTAGTTAACTCTTGAACTCATTCTTAATTCTTGCAACCCCATCTTTTATTGCAGATTCTTCCTGGGGATACTGGGCTTTCACCAGCTTTGTAGAGATAAGACCTGACATCTCTCCTCTGACCTCCACCTATACCTCTTGCTTCTTGCCACACCGATTCTCAGCAGTTGCTATGGGAACCCACTTGGTTCTCACACATGTACAACCTGGAAATGCAGGAGAGCTGATGCAATACGGTGGGTGAGAGTCTATAGGTCAGTGCTTTCTCCTAGTTCTAAGATGTATTTCATAAGACTCGTCAGATGGCCCTGCTGGTTTGGGCACAGTCTGTTGTAGAAGTTGGCCATTTTGATAATGCAGCTTTGTACGAGCTTTTCCTCTTTCATGGATTCACTGTTGCTGGACTTCCCTTTAGCTCTCTGGAATCATGCTTGTGTATAGTATAAACTCCTGGTATGCAAATCTTTATCTCAGATTCTGCTTTGGAGGAACACAGACTAAGACAGTGTTAGTTCCATATGACAGAGAGGTTTGGTAATAACTTGTAGTATAAATGTAGAATACAAAATTGCTATTCCTATGGGAATAAAATAATGTTGATTCTCTTTTTAGATCTAGAAAGTGGGAAATAAAATGTATATAAAAGTCTTCACTCTGAGTTCCTCATACAAAACACCATAAGATTTTCTTCTAAAGTACAGAAATTAACAAGAACTATACAGATAGAGCCTATTATAGTGAAGTTAGCCAAGCAACATTTTGGCTTCTGGTTCCATCATAAAATAGTTATATAATTTGGGAAAGATAATGTCTTCATGACTTAGTACTTTTCTTTTCTGGCTAGAACACAGAAATATGGACAATTTTAACTCATATTTGCATAGTATTTCCTAGAATGGTGTTTATAATGCCCTTGCTGCTGTTTAAAGTATGTCTTTGCATAACAACATACGTGTCTGGAATTGTGAAGGGTGTGAGTTTTTTGCCCTATTTGCAAACTTAAATATCAGCCTGCCATGGATTCATGGATGCTGAAACAAGATGCAAGACCTTGAGGTCAGAAACGATGGCAGTTTAGGCCAGGCACGGTGGCTTACACCTGTAATCCCAGCACTTTGGGAGGCTGAGGTGGGCGCATCACGAGGTCAGGAGATCAAGACCATCCTGGCCAACATGGTGAATCCCCATCTCTACTAAAATACAAAAAGTTACCCAGGGGTGGTGGTGCACGCCTGTATTCCCAACTACTTGGGAGGTTGAGGCAGGGGAATAGCTTGAACCTGGAGGTGGAGGTTGCAATGAGCTAAGATGACACCACTGCACTCCAGCCTGGGCAACAGAATGAGAGGTGGGGGGGAAGAAAAAAGAAAGAAAAAAGGCAGTTTATTATTTGAGCAATTGCAGTCACTAGAGCATTAGCATTTTTTGTGCTGGTTCATCAGTCTCAATTCCCACAGGAAGATGCAAACATTTTCAGATGATTCTTGTGTACTTAGTGATTTGTATTACAGTCAAGGAATTCTGAACTTAGGGAACTCAAATCTTTTTTTTTTTTTTTGAGATGGAGTTTCGCTCTTGTTACCCAGGCAGGAGTGCAATGGCGCGATCTCGGCTCACCACAACCTCTGCCTCCTGGGTTCAGGCAATTCTCCTGCCTCAGCCTCCTGAGTAGCTGGGATTACAGGCACCTGCCACCACGCCCAGCTATTTTTTTTGTATTTTTAGTAGAGACGGGGTTTCATCCTGTTGACCAGGATGGTCTCTGTCTCTTCCCTTGTGATCCATCCTCCTCGGCCTCCCAAAGTGCTGGGATTACAGGCTTGAGGGACCACCCCTGGCCTCAAATCTTTTATATAAAAAGTAAGATGCCTGCCCCTTTCCTTGGCAGGAGTCATTATTTTTACTAAGCTGGAGAGTAAGCAAACATGCTTTTTAATTTGGAGGGAGACATTATCTTTCTGTTTCAGGGACATAAGGTCTTTGTTCTAGAGCAAGACATTATCTCTCTCTTTTAAGGCTTCTCATCACACAAATATTTTTGAAAAGGATAATGTGGAATGAAGGGTTGGACATGAAGAAATTTGAGAGATCCATGGACTATTGTCTGCCAGAAACATTGTGTGAAAAGTATGTGTAGTTATGTCCTTGCCATAGGGACACCTGACAACAGGTTAAGATGGGAGGGTTTTGAATGCCACAGAGTGCAAGTTTATCACCCTTGCACCAGGTTAGAAAAATACTTTTCTATCATGTTCTCTGAAACATCAGCTGCACATCTTACTGTCAGGAAATGTTATACATAAGTGAATAGATACATAGGTATGGCTAATTATAGTATAGATATATAATTGTACTCTTATTCTCAGTATAAATAATACACATGATTTATTTTATTACCACCTGACTTTTAAGAGGTATTTCCCTGTATTTTATTTGTGGAAAGTATGGAAATTATTATACATTCAAATTAGATAATGTATATAGAGGTGGTCTTTACCCTCTCTAGAAATACTCCCTTTAGAAGACAAAAGTCAAATAATATATGCCAATGTATTTGTGTTGTCTCTAACCGAAGAGATGCTGGTTCTCAGAAAAAGAAACATTGCAACATGACAAGTTTATATGGTAGTAATTTTCCAGGTTCTTCACCAAAGGAGCATGTGAACATTACTTGGGTAATATACACTGGGGAAAGAGGAATGTGCAGGCATTTTGAGGATAATTAGACATAGGGTCTGCACTGACCTTGATACTCAGGAACTGAAGCACAATTATGTACCACTGTTTGAGTGGGCATATATGAGGAACAAGTAATAAATTTAGTGCTAGCTCGGGGCAGGTTCCCAGTGGATCCAGTGCTTTCCTGGATTTACGTAGTAGTCATTACTCTGGGTTTCCAAATGTAAAATGGGAATGGATGTATTTTGCTAGCCAGAAGACACCAACCTGAAAGAAGGATGGGATAGTACTTTTTTTGTGAAGCAAATGATGTGCTAACTTGATGTTGATAGCCTGCAAGGCTGCATACACCAGGAGGTGTTAAATACCCTAAATCAATAACCAAACTGATGTCCTTTGCCCAGTAGGTGTCTAGAAGCTAAGGGGTGGAGTGGCCCACCATACCACCACATCCATAACACACTTGGGGGAATTTTAGCTTCCTTTTTAAAAAAATTTAGGCTTGGTGGTTCTAGATGTACTTATTCTCAAAAGGAATTGCTTTCATCAGGGGAGACAATGAAGGTCCTATTGAGCTTTAAGCTATTACTGCTGTCTGGTCAGGCTCTTTATATCAAAGATGAGTAGGTGAGGGGATAACACTGGGAGAAGTGCCTAATGTAGGCAATGGGGTGGTGGGGGATATGGCATGTATGTACTTATGTAACAATCCTGCAGGATGCAGGGATGTGCACATGTACCCCAGAACCCAAAGTACAATAATTAAAAAAAAAAAGATGAGTAGGAAGAAATGAATACATCATGGTAGGGTAGTTGACCCCAACTATTAGGGGTAGAAAAGGTAGCTGTTCCACACTTGGGGCAGGGAAACACACATTGGGTACCACTGACCTACTAGTGTGTTACTTGGTACTCCCCTTTCTGGTTGTGATAGGATGGTAGTAAACAAGTTTTGCAACTGTGACCCAAGAATTGGCTGGTTACCAAGACCTCATACCCCTTGGAGATGAGTATGTGGGTCACCCCAGCAGGTAGACAGCCTAGACCAAAAGAGGTGCAAGCTGAGAATGTATGGAATATAGAATGGGGGGTAATGGGGGGTACCAACGAGTACAAAGAAGATGCTTCTAGATTGGGAAAGTTTATTTATAAGCATCAAGTAGAACCAAGCATCTTATATTAGAGTGAACTGTAGTGGATACTATTGTGTGTCACCCAGATTACTCCCTTCAGAGTCAAGGTACTCATTCTCCAACCCTGAATATGTTGGCTACTGATGGATCCTAGCTGTGTTCCCCTGTAAAAAATGCCCTTGATTGAAGAATCCTCCCTCAGGTGTCCAATGTCTGGTCTGTTGGGGATTCAAACACCTGGCTGCCTTGTCTCAATTTGGGACATCTTTAGAGGGTCACCACAGATTCAGAGTTCTACAGACTCTCTGTGGAAGGGCTGAAGCCTTTGATTGAACTCTACTACATTTCAACTTTTCCTTCTGAAAAATTGTATGTCTTCACTCCCTTACAAGCAATATTCCTGAGAAGACATGCCAAGAAACCTCTTGTTCACAGGTCTCAGTGTCTGTATCCAGAAAATCTGATGCTTATTTGTTTCCCTGTGGGACAGTTAGGGCAACCTAAATTAATAACATCATACCAGGCTGGGCACATTTTTTGTTAGTATTTACTTAGTTTAGAATGAAAGTGAGAGATTTTCAGGTAAAGGAGAATACAGGTATTATGTAACTCAGTATTTTTCTATAGTAGATAACCAAATAAAGGGAAGGTAGAGTGAATCTTCTCTCTTTGCAAAAGTTATAAAAGAGCAATGAGACGTTGCTTTCCCTTTTTGAGGCTTTCATGTGCACAGAAATTGAAGAAGGAAAGCTCTTTACAACTTGGGCATGGATTACTGTTTCTTTAGCATATACAGGGCAAAATTGGAAATGCGAGAATGAAAGTGAAAGCATGAAAGTCAGCTTCTTCCTCAATTCCCTTGTGACTGGATTTTATTCCAGACTTGCTCTCCCAGTGCTGTGAAACTAATGAGCTATGTTCTCATTCTGACTCTGTAGGCCACGCCATTTTCAGGCTTGGTTAGAATGAAAGTGATGAGCGAAAGAATTGCAAGTATTCACCTATTTGTGTTCTTGCAAATTAAGAAATGTTGGATAAACCCCTCTTTTTACTCAATTCTGGGCAATTTCAAATTGAAGCATATTTTTACCATCATAAAGAGCAGGCTAGAAGTCATAATACTGGGCTAAATTTATTTATGGATTAGCTATTCTCTCACTATGGCAATGTGGTGAAGTGGCCAGCAGCCCAGGACTGCTCATTTTTCCCCTGCTTCCAGAAAGTAGTACAATGATGGGTAGCAGACATAGCTGTAGAAAGCTTTTCTTTTTTTAAATTTCTGTGACTATATTGAACTGTATGCCAAGCATATATATGTATCACTAAAAATCTGAGAAGCATGTACTTTTCCAGTCACATTTAATTGTATCAACATGGAGTTCCTATTGGGTTTTGCAAAAATAGCTAATGAGCCATGTGTGAAATAATCCAGATATTTGGATTCTATGCTCTTCCAATATATCATATGAACATCCATTTATGACAATGTCTTGCACTGTGTGGAATGGAGAAGAATTGCATCACCAATAAGGAAGTAAAATTGAAGGCTAATTATACTGTTGCTATTTGCAAATGAGGATTTTTCTGCTGAAAGTGTTATTTTAAACATGAAATGGTAAATGATTTGTGGCTTGTGTTTTCATAGAGGCCTTCTATTTGTTATTACTTACATGGCCATATGTTTTTTTCAGCAACTCCAATCATGAGCTCGTGTACACACACACACACACACACACACACACCCCTAAAATGTAAGAGAACACAGAAAATACATTAGCAGATAGAAGTGTCTGGGGCATAGGGTGATTGACAATTCATTCCCTCTGAGAAGAATAGGAGCAATTTTCTAATGGGGTTTTGAGATGAGATGAGATGAGATGTTGAAAGATAGGATTTTGACAGTTGTAGGTTGGGAGAGGATAATTTTAAGTGGACAAAATTTAATAAATAAAAGACAGATGGTGAAGAAAAGGCAACATGTTTTAAACATTTGGTGTATTCCTTTAAATATTGAATTTCTTCTTTTATGACAAAGCAAGGATGGAACATTTCAACAAATCAAATTAAACACATGTAATGATACCAAGCTGTAAGGCCCAGTGTCCCGTGCCCTACAGTGGGAGCTCACTATTTTATTTACCTCAACAACATTAAAACACCCATATCTCAGCTCCCCACCTGAGTTGATATTGAGTCTGAGAAACAGTTAAGAGAGTCAGGTCCGTGGGCATGATCACAGAATGATGTGAGCATATGGATCTATTTCTGAAGGGTCCATGGAAAGTACAAGGCTTAGAAATATTTGTACCAGGCTGGGCATGGTGGCTCATGCCTGTAATCCCAACACTATGGGAGACCAAAGCGGGTGGATCATGAGGTCAGGAGATAGAGACCATCCTCGCTAACATGGTAAAACCTGTCTCTACCAAAAATACAAAAAAATTAGCCTGGCGTGGTGGCATGCACCTGTAGTTGCAGCTACTCAGGAGCCTGAGGCAGGAGAATTGCTTCAACCCAGGAGATGGAAGTTGCAGTGAACAGAGATTGTGCCACTGCACTCCAGCATGGGCAACAGAGTGAGACTCTATCTCAGAAAAAAACAAAAAAAGGAATGTTTGTACCAGGAAAGGCCTTGGAAAAGGAACAGTTCCAGATGGTGGTCACTCTTCCTGGTCTCTTTGGAGCAAAAAGTCAGAAAGGTAGTATTACTTTGGATTCCAGTCCTTCGGAATTCTTAATGTTTGAGCAGAAAGCAAGATAAATTGAACTTGCAGATGAATGGAATGGGTTGTTTTTTATCCACAACTATCGGTACTTGTTTGAATTTGCTCCTTTCTCTTTTTACCATCTCAATCACTCCTAAGATTCCAACTTTTACCTCAAAGTGAAAGTCATATAAACTTACGTCCTTGGCCATCTCTCCCTGCAAAGCTCCTGTTCTCCATTTCTAGCTACCTGCTGGTACCTCAAACTGAGCAGTGCAAATCTTAGCTCCCCTTTTTGCAGCTTATATTTTCTTTATGTTTGCAGGCTCCCCAAGCTCCAGTTTCTACCTTCTGTTGACCCATCTGGGGGCAGGACTTTGCTATTTGTTTTCCAAAGTTAAAGTTTTGGCCTCGTATTCGACGCTTCTCTTGAACTTTAAAAATAAGTTGGTTGCATCCAAACTTTTTCAGTTCTACCTTTGAAATGACTCATTAATCCATTTATTCTTTTCTATTCCAATCACTGATGGCATAGTGTGGAACTTCAATTCTTCCTACTCTGTAGCAATAACTTCTTAAATGGTTCTTGTGAATCTGTTGTTTCATTCCTTGTGTCTGTTTCACAAAATACAAAATATGATGAAGATAACAACTAAATGAGGAAGAGGAGTTATAACTGCATGCTAATTTGTTATGAACCTCAGTCAAGCTTAGTTTTGTAAAGCATGCAGCATAGTACCTGGAATAGAATAAATCCTGAATAAACACTGATTATTATACTCTCTTTACAGAAACACTGTATGTATATATGCAAGTTCTCATACTCACCTAATTCTTCCCCGTATTTGGAACTCCTTGCCTCTGTCCCCTCTGCTGGAATATCTTTCCTCTTTCTTTTTATATCCTCTCTACTTTCAGCAGGCTACTTTCTGTCCATGCTACAATCTCTGTTCAAAACTCTATGTTTTCATTCCAGTTTTCTCTGATTGCCTAGACCTGTTTAAACCACTGTGCTGTGTGCTCCTGCAGAATGTTGTATTTCTAATCTTGAAGTTATTGAGTAGCAAAATAGAAATCATTGTGTGAAACTGCAGATGGACAAAGAATATGAAGATGATTCCTTTTCTGTAACTGACAGAATCTTCCTGAATGATGCCTACTCTAGTAAACCATTCTAACATTCTTTGAATGGTATTTCAATTTTTCCATATACTTCTGTGTAGTTAGATTTATTTGTGGATTTCCTCTCTGCTCCTTGTTTCTCACTGCAAGAGCCTCCACAGTGGTCTTTCTTGCTGCTTTGGCACCATCTTGGCTCTTGCAGGCACTGTAGACCCCATCAAAACTCAGCCACTTGCTACAGAATCCCCACTGCAATCTCACTGGCTCTTAACTTCCCTGCCTTTGGAAACCTCTGCATGACACATGGGGACTTCTAAGCCCCTCTCTTGCCACACTGAAGCAGGGGGGCCACTCAAGAGCATTACCTCAAGCCTTCCTTCTGTTCAATCATGCTGGCAATAATCTGCAAGGGTCTGAAGGCTTACTGTGATCCAGAGAAGGAGAACACATTGCATTAGAGTAGTTTCATCCAGGAGGGAAACACAGTTGAGTGTTATCCCTTTCAATCCAGGGGAAGGTATGAAGGATAAGAAATCAAATAAGAAGATCCCATTTGGGGTTCTAGAAAGAGATGACCTTACATGATTCCTCTCACCCCATCCTGGGATAGTCTTGTCACAGTAAGAAATCACAAGCATATTTAATCAGAAGAAAATCTATAATCACACTTGAGCCTTTTTTTCTCAAAGCATTTCCTGGCACTTTCCTCTCTTTTTCTCCATTTTAGAATATGTGTTTTTCTATTATTGTGCCTATGTCATTCATTGTATTTTGTAATGTCTAGCTCTTCCTTCTAGACGAGCAGTCCTCACCTGAAAGTGATTTGGTCCCCTGTGGGCATCTGGGCAATGTCTAGAGACATTTTCCTTGTCACAAAGCTGGGGAGAGGGTAGTGAGTGGGTGCTACTGGCATCTAGTGGGAAGAGACCAGGGGTGATGGTAAACATTCTACAATACACAGGAAAGGCTCTGTAACAAAGTAATGCCTGGCCCCCAATGTCGATAATGATGAAGTTGAGAAATCCTGTTCTAGATTGTAAAGAACTTGAGGCAGGATGCTGTCTTATTTATCTTTTCATCTCCAGTACCTCACACATTATCTGGCTTATAATAGAGACTTTATAATTATTTATTTAATGTTTAGATCATGAATGAGTAAATAACTAGAAACATGAACAACATAAATGAATGAGTACCAGACATGTAATTTTTGAAATCCTCAAAAAATCTCAATTGGTTTTGCTTATTTTGATTGATATAAACTTAACTTTGGTAGTTGAGTAGAACAATGATCACATCTGATCTTTTCAGGGCTACAAATACCGGTTGATGTTTTAAAATGTACATATCTCATAAAGGAGAGGAGGGAGCTAACATGGCAAATATTAGCAGTGAGCATCCACCCCTTGCCCAACAACCTCTTCACCCTCAGGATGTTGCAGCAGTGGAAAGATCTTTCTTGGCTCTATGAGAAGAACATACTGGATCTCTCCATTCAATGATCTAAAAGTTCATCAGAGATGGTCCCATGGGCATGTGGCATCTGCATTCATTTATGGGAACTGATAGTGAAATCATAGTCTACATGGCACATGGTGTGCTATTAATAGTTCCAGTTGGGTACGGTGGCTTATGCCTGCAATCGCAGCATGCTGGGAGGCCAAGTCGAGTGGATCACCTGAGGTTAGGAGTTCAAGACCAGTCTGACTAACATGGTGAAACTCCATCTATACTAAAAATACAAAATAATTAGATGGGTGTGGTGGCAGATGCCTCTAATCCCAGCTACTCAGGAGGTTGAGGCAGGAGAATCACTTGAATCTGTGAGGTAGAGGTTGCATTGAGCTGAGATTGTGTTACTGCACTCCAGCCTGGGCAGCAGAGTGAGATTCCATCTTTAAAAAAAAGTTCACTTGGCACATGGTGTGCCACTGCATGGTTTGGTTGCTTAAAAGTCATCTTTTGAATCCAACATCTCCTGTGCCAATGGTAGAGCTGTGGTAAGAAGTCACAAGAGACATAATGACCATATTTTAGATTAGTCTCAGATGATATTTATGCCCAGCTAAGATAGCTCATGTACAAATGTCCGCAGTGTTCACTGTTAAATAGTGTAAATAGTTTACTTTATTATGCTGTCTTTTGGATAATTTTAGATGTTCTTTAAAATATTTGACATTCTCATTTTTTTTTGTCAAATTGATGTGAATTTGGCAGACAATAATTTAGAAGATTAGAAATTACAAAATTCTGATTTCTTAAATGGTTCTTTATATGAAAGAATAAGTTTGGTTAGCAAGCATATTTAGTAAGAGAAGTGTGTAATCACACTACAGCTTTTTTTCTGCTCAAAGCATTTTCTGACACTTTCCTCTCTTTTTGTTCATTTTATCTTATTTTTTTCCCCATTATTGTACCTATGTAATTCATTGTATTTTTAAATGTCTTTCTCCTTCTTCTAGGCCACTTTTGTATGAGGATTACTATTACTATTTTTAGAGTAAGTATTCTACTGAGATATGGTAGCTAATTCAAGACATATTTTTAGATTATTCTTAATAAGTATATTAAATCTCGACTATGGAATGCTTAAATTTAAAAATACTTAATTTTTAGTATCCCTAGAAATTAATAATCACCATTTTCTTTATATGAGAAAGCAATATTTTATTAAATGAAGGGAATAGAGAGCTTAGTCAGATCAATGGCCGAGGGAGAAAGTCGCACCACTTGTCAGCTGTTCTATGATAATTGATCCTTAAACAACCCCAGAGAGGTATCTGGTCTTTAAGGGAAGATATTTTTCCTTCATTTTAAGAATACAGGATATGAAGCACAGAGAGCCTGATTCATTTGCCCCAAACCACACATCTCATCCTGTGTAATTTGAGTTTGAATTCCCATCTTATAGGAGAATTTTCTTCTATCAGTCCACTGCCTTCTCATAAGTGACTAGATGAGCCTCATAGTTCTCTACCTTGGCTACATATTATAATGACTTGAGGAGCTTTTAAAGAATACTGATGCCTGAGTTTAACCTCCCAGAAAATATAATATAATTGTTCCGAGGGTGGAAGCCTAGGAAACTTGTCCTTTTTTTATGTTTCCTAGGTGATTCTAAATTGTTACAGATGTTGAGAACCACCAGCTTAGGACTTAACATTCCTGCAATTTGTTGTATCCTTTGTATCTGAGCAAAGGTATTTATTTTGGACTTTTTAATAGAGCTTTTACATGAAATTCATGAAGAATTAAATTTACCATAATTTGAATGAATCAGAGTGACTTCTTCATTATTTTGCAGAATAAGGCAGGATGTTTCTTATTAAGTCAGCTTTATTACGTGGGGTTTATAATTTAAGATCATAAGGTTAATTGTGAGTAAGGAAACAAAGTGTTAGCAGTGTGAAGGGTAAGGAACCTTTTCAATTAAGGAACCTTTTTCGTTTGCTACACCATAACCTTGGAGTCAGTTATTAGTGGTCTGGCTCATCACTGGAAGATTCTTGAGACAACTGCAAAACTATGCACAGTTGACCAGGACCTTGAGCTGGTCCCAGCTCCCAGTCATGTAACCATTAGATTAGAGGTGGTTCTTGGCTTAATGCATTCATCTGAAAGATGTATTCTCACGCCAGAATGCTTTTGTCTGTGCTTTCCTCTCCAGGTTAATGTGTTTGGAAGTTATAATGCGGTGTTTTGCATTTTAAAGTGTAGCTCTGATGACAATATTTCCTATGAGAAGTTGATCCTATGACTATGTCTTGTTGTACGTGAAACTTACAAGTTCCCTGAAGTACCTTGTCTTCACACCAGTACTTACCACTTTTATCCTTTTGTTGTGTCTTTTTGTTTGTGTCTTTTTTCCCCTTTCCCACCTGTATCTTAGGCCTACCAGAGATTTTTGTCATGTCACTATGAGTCTTACTCATCCACAGTGTGATCTGTAGGACTGAAGAGGTAGATTGCCCTGGATTTAGACATCAGTTTCTTTCTCTTTACAGTTTATAGCAGTTTTAAGGAAAACATACACCTGAGATTTAGATTTTAGAAACAATGTTCACAAAACTAAAATTTAACAAATGATGATATTATGCCTCAAAACAATATTATAAAGGTGTTTATAATATTCTCTGATGGTAATTTGTACTTCTGTGTGATCAGTGGTGATCATTTCTTATCATTTTTTTGTGTCTATTTGATTCTTCTCTCTTTTCTTCTTTATTAGTCTGACTAACAGGCTATCTATTTTGTTGATATTTTCAAAAATCCAGCTCCTGGATTCATTGAGTTTTTTTTGAAGGGTTTTTTATGTCTCTATCTCCTTCAGTTCTGCTCTGATCTGAGTTATTTCTTGTCTTCTGCCAGCTTTTGAATTTGTTTGCTCATGCCTCTCTAGCTCTTTTAATTGTAATGTTAGGGTGTTGATCTTAGATTTTTTTCTGCTTCTCCTGTGGGCCTTTAGTGCTATAAATTTCCCTCTAAACACTGTGCTAGCTGTGTCCCAGAGATTCTGGTACATTGTGTCCATGTTTTAAAGAAAAAACCCAAATGTGTTTATCAAGCATGAAACACTTAAGACATTAGCCTCTAAACACTGTGCTAGCTGTGTCCCAGAGATTCTGGTACATTGTGTCCATGTTTTAAAGAAAAAACCCAAATGTGTTTATCAAGCATGAAACACTTAAGACATTAGCCTCTAAACACTGTGCTAGCTGTGTCCCAGAGATTCTGGTACATTGTGTCCATGTTTTAAAGAAAAAACCCAAATGTGTTTATCAAGCATGAAACACTTAAGACATTAGCCTCTAAACACTGTGTTAGCTGTGTCCCAGAGATTCTGGTACATTGTGTCCATGTTTTAAAGAAAAAACCCAAATGTGTTTATCAAGCATGAAACACTTAAGACATTAGCTATTAGATGCTTATAAGATGACATAAGACAAGTCTGATTCATAAATTTGTTGAAAATAGAAATGTTAACATTCTCAAAAGCTTTGTTTTGTGATAAAAGTGGTATAGCTCTTCAGTATGAAAACTCACACGTTACAAACTAGATAATAAATTACAAAGTTCTTTGCAGGCACAATTTTATTTAATATCTGCTGCTGGCTATATTTTCCTTATTTTTACCTTGAGACCCTAGAGATTTTGCACAAAGGCAGAAGAGATGTAGTCTCACTAAAGAAAATGCAGTTTTACATTTTTCTTTCCTTTTCTAAAGGAAAGGAAAACCTCCATGCTATTTTGAAATGTTCCAGCCAGACTGAGCCTATTGAAGGCCAGTTAAGAATGCTGAGAGCAGAGAAGTCTGCTTCTAAGACCTAGGATCTGTGCTTTCTTAGCATTGAACATCAACTCAATGATCCTTCTCCCCAAGTTTCTTCCTTTTCTACTTGTACATCTGTCATAATCTCCCCTTGCCTCCCTAATATTTATTTAATTCCTGTGCATTGCAATGAGGTTTCCAGATACATGTTTGTGTTTTATGGTATGTGGAAAGATTGATGTGTTATTTAATTGAAGTTTGTATCATACAAAAGCTCTATTCTTTAACCTCATTTTTGTTGTTGCTGATACTTTTCTTTTTCTTTTTGAAGCTAGATCAGTGATGTTGAGATTAGCTTTGAACACTGGTTGTGAAATTCCTGCTGAGAAACCATAATGAAAATACAATTTCAGAATACAAAGTACTAGAAGTATTAGAAGCATGTCTGTAATGTGCTACAAAAAAGATTACACAGGTGTGTCCTTGGTTTTATTATTGTTTCAGAATTTTGGGACAAAATTGTTTCCTAGCAGCATTTTTCTAAAATTGCTTGACTTTTTTCATGTAAGGATTCCTGATTACATAACATCCATAAATGATATGTTGTACTTTAAAAAAAGTTCTTTGGTAAATAATTACAAATAAGCAGTTCATTGTGACCTTATTGGCTACACTTGACTTGCATTTATGTAGAGGTTAAGGTGAGCGATAAGAGAAGAATCAGTCACCTCCATAGTAGATGAACAGAGTCATTAGACGATATTGATAATTAGAGATATTAGACAATTTTGTTCATTTTATAGTGTCCACAATGTATGTGTGATCCGCAGGGTAAAAGGCTATAACATCTCACAGGACATGCATGGCTGGTAATTAAAAATTGTGCATAGAGCAGACATCATCTGATGTAAAAGCTTTGTGGGGAAAGTGACATTTAGTTTGGAAGTTATAGATAGTTTGATTTTTGATAGGTTAAGTTTCAAGAAGGAAAAGAATAGTGAGAATAAAAAAACAGCGGTGAATATGAAATCAGAGAGGTAGAAAGTCCTTGGCAATTACCCACTTGGAATATGAGAAATGTATGAACAAGTTGCTTCAAAAGATGAAGTTGGGGAAGTAGTTGTTGAGGACTGTATTCCGGGAGAAGATATGCTATTTTTCTGCTAGTAGAGTTTAGGAGATGATTTTTAGTATAAGATCAAAAATTTGAAAGAGTTTATCTGGAATTTATACATGATCCAGTCCACCTTCCTCTACGCAGAGATGGAAGGATGGAAGTGGTATTATTGCTGATTAAGAATGGGATATTTGTATTAAAGGGAAAGACCGGACTCCTGCTTTTGAATCCATAATTTACTAGCTCTGTGAACGTAGATGGATTACTTAACTTTCCTAAGCTTTATTTTCCATATCTGCAAAAGAGAACTGTAAGTTTTGTTGTCAGAATAAGGAAGATGATGCACATAGTGTTTAGCTTAGTGTATGGGATAGCAAATGCTTCCAGAATGTTTGCTATGATGATGCTGGTGCTACTGTTATCATTCGTGACTTCAGTACAACAGTCTCTCATCTTTCCTTGTTCTGTTCTTATACGAATTGCATACATTTGCTAGAATCAGCAGGCAATTATCCTGATCTCAGAATAATTTTGTGTGTACAAAGTCCAAGGTTTGAAAACTCATCAAGAAGTCAGCCTCCTGCAAGAATCACCACACATGCCACACTTTCTATAGTAACTGCTGTTCTCTATCAGACTATACCACTCTCACTTTCTGGTATGCAGATGTGTATTACTCTTGTTTTCATACTGCTATAAAGAAATACCTGAGACCGGGTAATTTAGGAAGAAAATAGGTTTACTTGAATCATGGTTTCACATGGCTGGGTGGGTGTCAGGAAGCTTATAGTCATGGTGGAAGGCAAAGAGGAAGCAAGGCATGTCTTACATGGCAGTGGGGATCTGGGGGAGATATACATATACATGGGGAGAGAGAGAGAGTGCACAAGGGAAATGCCAGACACTTATCTAACAACCAGATCTCACGAGAACTCCCTCACTGTCATGAGAACAGCATGTGGGAAACTGCCCCATGAACTCATCACCTCCTACTAGGTCCCTCCCTCAACATATGGGGATTATAATTCAAGATGAGATTTGAGTGGGACACAGAACCAAACCATATCAGGATGGTAGGAGTAACATAGAGGTAGCAAGATTGCATCCTCAAACTCTCTTTTTTTGCCTTTTGAATATTGTTTACAACTGTATTTTCTACAAACCCTAAGCAGCTTTAAATCTAAAGGAATAGGACAAACATGTTTTTCCTTTCCAAACATTAAAATACTTTTATTAAGTAATCCAATGAGCAATTTCTTGAGGAAAAAATAGTTTATGTGTGGTTTGGATGCTAAGCATTGACTCAGTGTCAGGCCTATGAAGGAGAAGGCCAAGCTATGCCTGCTGACACACAAGTAATCATGGAAAAAATAAAGACCATCCCAAGTTTGTTAAATGAAGCCATACGTTTGGAAAAGTATGATATGCCAAACTCTTATATTCTCCTTTTTGTTTGTTCAAGATTGTTCTCTTTGTTGCCCACCAGAATCATGGGTTTTCCTTCCAATACACAAATGTTCCCAGGTCTCACTGTTGCCATAATCTTCTCCCAAGTGTTCTATATTTTTGTACAGTACTAGTCATAGTTAGGTAATATTAAGCAATACTTTAGAAAGCAAGGCATTTGAATGATTATTTAGGCTAGGAATTTTACAGAGACTATATGTAGTTGTTCTTCCTACTTTAGGGATTACTTTTATAATACAAACAATGACAGCAATACAAGCTTTGAGAAACTGACTCACTAAGGAAATAAGACAGGTTTGGAAAAATGGATCCCTTGCCATTGACGCACTCTGAAGAACTCTTTAAAAAATGATAATCTGAGAAATTTAATTGCCACGTAACTGTTCACGTAAAACTGATACTATCAGTAAGTGGACCATAATTAAACATTCTGTGATTATATGACAGTTTTAAAAATGTTGCATTTCACAACCAGGTGTTTTGATTTTTTTTGAAATGAAAGAAAATAAAAAAGGAAACCAGCTTTTAACTATTTGGTGCAGTTGATCTCCCCTGAAAGTTATTCTGCAGACTTACCAAATAAAGATGAGAAAATAAATTTAGGAGATAAAAAAGCAAGGAAGATGTGTTTACCTGCTGGGGACCACCTTCGTGATGTTGGATCCCTTCATGTTTCTGTGCCTCATTTTTTTTCCTGTTTCTACATAGGGGGCACTTTTCTAGGCCAGTGCTGTGGGGGGAATTACCCAGAATCCCTGTAGAAGCTGCTACTGATGTAGGCTACAAGAGGAAGGGAACCCAAGTGGACATCAGCCAGAACAAACCTCTGTCGTATGTTGGAATGTTACTGAATTTGAACAAAATATTCTTCAGATAAAAATATTTTAAAGTCAACAGATTCCTAGATGATTTCTAGACCCTTTGTAATATTAACTTCCTTGAATCAATGCCTTCAGTGATTATTTAAAAGAAAAGAAAGAAAAACCAGACAGTAAAGAAATGGTTAGCTTATAACCTTTAAAGACGGCCCTCTTTCATTCTTTTTTTCTTCCAAGATTTATGTGATTTTTTTCTTATCTTAAAGTATAACAATAAGAGTTAGCTGTAGATCTAAAAGAAAGGTTGCATAAGTGCATACATTCTTTTAGAGTCTGTTTCCTGTGGTAGTCCTTCACTTTTAATGATGAGTTGCTGAAGCACTCATTTTTCAACTTCATCATTTATTCTTATCACTTGGGAAAGTAACAATTTCAAGATTTTCTAAGTAATAGCCCAACTCTCATTTGTGGCTCATTTTCCTATGTCAATATTAGGATCATTCTATTGAGAAGAGGTCTGACTACCTAGGAAACTGTGAAAGGCTTATGCTCACAGGTGCTTACAGACATGGAAATATTAAAGGAATACATAAAGCCTCATCTAACTTCTTTGGAAGTCTCAGTACACAGTTATTGTTGATAGGCAATTGGGGTGTGTATGTTTGTGCAGCATGTGTTTTTGTAAGAAAAAAAGTAGGGAAAATTGGAGATAATTAGTGTGCTGGAAAGTTAAAGAATTTGATATCTTGTTTTGCATAGACCATGCATTTTAGGAGTGACATTATTGTGAAACTTTATTCAGTCAGTTTTCCTTCAAGTGATTTTGGTGCAGTTTTTTCAATCCAGTGTTAAGTGCATGACTGTATTTTTCACAAACTTGTCTAAGAGGAAACTGACAGATTATCATGAGGAAAACTAAATTCACTCATACCATATAAACACACAGAAGACTTCTCAGTGGGGTCTCTGCCATCAGAGTCTGTCTCATTGTACCCCAGATGCCAAGGGGGAGCTTGACATTTGTCAAGTTGTTGATAGCTGCCTTAGTCCATCTTGTACTGCCATAACAGAATGATACAGACTTGATAATTTACAATGAACAGAAATTTACTTCTTGAGGCTGAGAAATCCAATATTGAGGTGCAGACATCTGGCAAGAGCTTTCTTGTTTTTGCCATCCTATGATGGAAGGCAGAATGACAAGAGAGAAAGAGGAAACCAAATTTACCCTTTTATAAAGGCACCCATTCCACACATAAGGGTGAAGCCTTCATGGCCTGCCACCTCTTAAAGGCTCCACCTCTTAATACTGTGTGACAATGGCAATTACATGTCAACATGAGTTCTAGAAGGGACAGTTTTCAAACCAGAGGAGCAATTGCCTAGCAAAGGTTTCAAGAAAAAGGGATTTTACTATTATTTGAGCTACCATTTTAAGCTTTACCGATACCTTTAGAAATAGGTATTTCTTTGAACTCAAATTATCCAGTTTGAGAATGTCATAATTTTCTATTAGGAGTCTGGCTGATCTAGTCACTAAAAGACACATAATAAATGTGTAAGCATGTTTTTAAATGGACAGTTTATAAGTTAGTTAATAATATCAGCATTAATTACTGTTGCCGCTAATAAACCACTACATTTTATTTTCTTTCAACAATCTGAAAGAATATTTAAAAAAAAATTACTGTTGTGCAAAGTGTGGCTTAGCTAGCAACAGATAGGGAAAGTATCTGCTTTAAAGATTGCAATGTCTGATGGCTATGAAACAGATGAGAAGTTTTGAGAAGATGACATCAATATGGTGTTGATTGGTTTCACGTGGCTTTGAGCTTTTCTGCCACTGGGAAGATCACTACTGCCCATAGATTACATATGATTAGTGTATAATGCCAGATTGAAGCTTCCTTCTTTCTGTATCTTAAGTGTACTTGGTATTCTGATTCAAGAGTGAGATCTTGAAGCTTTGGCAAATAGAATTGCCTAATTTCCAGTTGTCCACCAAGCAATGCATACATTTAAAATTGAAAACAATGCCAAACGTCCTTCTTTTGCAGTGAAGGAACCCAAAACAAATTACTCTCTCTCTCTCTCTTTAACTTGGGATATTGGTTATTTTATGTTCTTACACATGTAAAATTCCTTTCCTTTCATGCATATGTTCTCAATAAAGAAAAAATTTCCACTACATTTCTGGGAAGACTCAACATATTTTACGTATGGCATATTACAAAAAGAAGTCAAGAAGAGTAGTCAGTAATAAACAATTACTTTCAAAACAGAGGTACCTAAAATCTTTCTTTGGTGTCCTACTGGCTACAGAATACTTTTCAAACTCTTTAGTTTCACTTTGACAAACTTGCTTCTTGCAATTCTCCTAAGGTTGTGTGTGTATAGAACCAAGTGGGATGTGGTGAATTTAGCTGACTACAGTGTAATAGTCTCTTCTCTATACATAAAATTAGATTTCTGAAATTGAGAAATTTACAATCCCATAGGGACAAAAAGGATTGGGGAAATGAGATCATTAGTTAATCTCTCAAAAATCTCATGTATATAGTTTATGTTTTCTGAAGTAGAATCCCGAAAACAGCACGCCAAGTTAATGAGAATGCCAGTATATCGTATGTTCCTTCATTTGGTAATTAATGGCATGGAATGGATATATATTAATTTATCATTCCTTGATCACCAGTGACTTTTCGGTATCTCCATTCTCTTTTATCCATATTTTAAATGCAGAACTTATCAATGTGTTTTGTTTGATGGTGTTCATCTACAGTGCAAAAGATTTTCTGTGTTTGTCCACTTTCTAATTGTCATGGCCTCTCTGATTTTATTATTTTAATTTAGCTTTTATCAGTGTGGTTTCATCGCATTTCTGCAGACATTCATGTGGATGCCTGAGCTGGAAAACTAACCTGGAGTAGTCTTTATTTCTTAACTCCCATTCCCCAGTGCAGGGCCCAGTGGTGCCAATTCTGAACATAATAAATGCACAAGAAAGCCCTTCCTCACCTATAACTTCAGGGATGTTTTCACCCAAAAATTAAAACACTGAATTGCAAGGTTTGGGGGTAATCTTCTCCCAGATCTCTTTCTCTCTCCTACAGTTTCATTGCATTGCCTCATCTCTCTTTTTTTTTCTCCCTTATGATTTATTTCTGCTTCTTTTTCTTAACTCTAGTTTCCTATTTCTCTAATAATCTAAGGCAGAAAGAAGTGTAAATTCACATGCAAGGAAACTAAAATTTCCCCGAGGATATAATGTACAGAATAAATCCATCTTCACTAGAATTTTAGAACTTGAGATCGGGTATGTGTGATTATTCTACACATTTTAAGTGGATCTCTGTGCTTTTGCATGTGATTTTGCCTCTTCCCAAAACAGTCTTTGTATTCTTCACCATCTGGGAAATGTGTTTTCATCCATGTAAACTCAAATTGAATGCCATTTCCTTTATAGAAACCTGTCCAGCTTATTCAGGCAGAATTCGCTCCTCTGTAGGCAAATAGCTCTTTGGCCTTTTTTTTTTTTTTTTTTGCCAAAGCAAGAACATCTTATTTTCCATACCTACTATGTGCTTGGCATTGTATCAGTACACATTTCTATTAGTACATTCTAGCACTACATATTTGTGGGTCTGTCTTATGTGATTGGCTTTGAACATTTCCAGAGCAAGGATATTTTTGCTTCTTAGACCTACCTCAGGATTTGACACATCTGGCATAACCAGACATGGTAAGAACAAATGTTTGCTGAATGAATGATGTGTGAATATTTGAATGACTATATTAAATGAGTTGGTAAGACTATTCACTACCTGGATGTCAAAAGGAGTTAACGAAACCTATTTTTATCTTTGGCTTTGTATTAGGTTGGCTACAAATTCTGTGATAACAGAATCTGTGTCTTTCATTCTCATCTTTATACTCCCAGCTCCAGGTACCTGTGCCCAACAGGCATTACTGGATATTTATAGAAGTTAGGAATGAAGAGTAAAAGGATAACAATGTGGAATAAAAATAACTTGGCCGAGCGCGGTGGCTCAAACCTGTAATCCCAGCACTTTGGGAGCCAAGGCGGGTGGATCACGAGGTCAAGAGATCGAGACCATCCTGGTCAACATGGTGAAACCCCGTCTCTACTAAAAAAATACAAAAAATTAGCTGGGCATGGTGGTGCGTGCCTGTAATCCCAGCTACTCGGGAGGCTGAGGCAGGAGAATTGCCTGAACGCAGGAGGCGGAGGTTGTGGTGAGCCGAGATCGCGCCATTGCACTCCAGCCTGGGTAACAAGAGCGAAACTCCATCTCTAAATAAATAAATAAATAAATAAAATAACTTAATCGTTGACATTTTTTTCTGAATAGAGACAAGCTCATTAAATTTGACTTTTTTAACCCCTTGTAACACATCATAGTTCTATATCACTTTTATATGTGGCTAGACATGGAAAAGGTAAAAGTAAGGACAGAGGATGGAGGCATAACATATTGAGTCAATCAGGTGACTTTTGTCTGAAAAATTTGTACGTGAAAAAAATGAATGGTTTGAAACAAAAGTGAGCTATTGGATGGAACTAATTTGCACAAATAAAACCTGTCTCACAACCAAGTGTATCAGTTGATTCTCTGGCAAATCATTGCTTTGCCTTTTCTTATCCAATATTTGTTTGTTTTTGAAGCAAAAAAGGTATGTGGCTGAGAGGAAAAATCTATGTATTTTTTCACCATGAATACTTGTCTTTATGCACTTTGTTAAAATTATAGTAACTGATAATATTTGAGCATCTTTTGTAATGGTGATTTTTTGGTGTGATATCCACAGATACAAATAGTGCATATATTTGGAAAACTCATGCACAAACAAAACAGCACATGCTGTACTCACAGCCAGTTACACAGAATGCTCATGCATGCATCTGTTGCTTATTAATTTTCTTCCTGCTCTTTGCATCATTCTTTTGAAGAAGCTCCAGCAAGTCTTGTGCTTTGCCCAATTGTTTATAATGGTCTATAAATCAGGGGCATGGACCAAATGAAATGTCTTAGTAGTGTTTGCAAAATATTTGGATATTCAGATTGTATTTCATTGTCACAGCTTTAGAAAACGTATAGATTAACTTCTGATTGAAACTTATATTCTAGTAACTCTCTGTCTCTTTTCTTTATTCCAGAATTCGCCATGCTTTCAGCCAATGGGTGAGTTCAAACAATGTTTACATGTGTTGCTCAATTTGTTTTAACTTCCTGCTGTAAACATTGACAGTTTTTTCTTCCTAAGGGTCTTATGAATAGGCAACACATAAAAGACAAAAACAAAAACAGGTAAAACAAAGAAAAATATCCCAATCTACATTTTTAGAAATCAGGTAAAAATGCTTGGTGAACAATCTATGTTTTAACGTCTGTTTTTAGCATTCGGTTGTGACTCTTTTAACAACAGCTGTAGTGCAATAATTAAGCTGTGTTTGGATTTGAGGTCTGAATGAGCTGAATTCAAAATATGGGACTTTTTATTAGAAACCCTGGTAAAGTGGATGCTGGGGAAAAAGCCCAAGATTTCATGTGTTTGATTTATTGACTATGTGCGTCAACAGCCTGCTTTTAATTCTCAGAGTAACATAAAAATACTCAGAATCGAAGTGCTGTGTTTTGGTGCGTTATGAGTCTATATTTTTTGTCACAGATGTCGTATCCAGTCCTCTCCCTTTATTTCACAGTTATGGATTTATAGAGGGATTTGGAGGACAAAAACTTAGGGCTAACAGTGGAGAGAATCAGGCACATATGACATTTATGAGCTGCAATGAGCAACAAAACTTGGGGGAAAATATCTGTATTTTTTCAGAATTTAGAGGTAGATGGGCTAATCATCCCAATTTAATACCTAAGCAGGTCTACACAATGTGACTACAACTTCAACAATAATCTTTGTCAATTTTGATTTACATCTGTTTTATTCATGTGACTTAGGTATTAATGTAGATACATTCCTGAAGAGTATGTGCTTCAGATGAATAAGCTATTCCAATAATTAAGCCACTCAGTTAAACAAGAACGAAATATATTCTACACAACAAAAATATACTGAATAATACCTTTGCATTTGCATAAACAGTTTACAAAAATACTTTTACCTTTTGACCCACTTTAGTAGATGAATAAGAATTAATAGACCTATTTTGTAGATTAGGACCCTCAGGCTCAATGCAATACATTGATTAATAACCAATATTATAAAAATTAACAAGACTGGTTGCAAGGTATATATCAAAGTTCCTTTTGTGAGTATGTGTATATGTATAAATATATGAAGATATACTCATTGCAGAATATGCATAAACTTTAGTTATATGGCCACGTTAAGAAGCATCTTTTAAAACTTGGGTTTCTTTATTCTACCAACAAAATGAAATTTGAAAATAATTATTTCAGTCCACCAAAGATCCATATGTGCCTTCAGAATCCTGAAAGCAGGACGCTGCTTTCTGGAGAAGACATTCAGTGCATTATGCATGAAACATTTTCTTAAGAACAATACCAATAATTTGACAATTTGGGAGATGGTAGATTCTGCCATGAATAGCTACTTCATTCCAAATCATCTCTTTGCTGAGCAACATCAGTCAAACTGCTCGGTTTCTTAGAAAAAAGCCAGTAGACTGGCCGGGCGTGGTGGCTCACGCCTGTAATCCCAGCATTTTGGGAGGCCGAGGCGGGTGGATCACGAGGTCAAGAGATCGAGACTATCCTGGTCAACATGGTGAAACACCATCTCTACTAAAGATACAAAAAATTAGCTGGGCATGGTGGCGTGTGCCTGTAATCCCAGCTGCTCGGGAGGCTGAGGCAGGAGAATTGCCTGAACCCAGGAGGCGGAGGTTGCGGTGAGCCGAGATCCTGCCATTGCACTCCAGCCTGGGCAACAAGAGCGAAACTCCGTCTCAAAAAAAAAAAAAAAAAAAAAAAAAAAAAAAAAAGCCAGTAGACTGAAACAGAACCTCTCAAACAGTTGTTCCAATAAACACTAGCTCCTGGAAGGATGTCAATAGGTGCTTCAATAACAAATCATACAGGGTCAATCAATTCGATAAATAATGCAAACAGATCCCATTCGTGGAGATTAAAACATTAGTTCTGAAGCAGAGAAACCTATTAAGTATTGTTTTCCTAGTTTTTCTTAAACTTATTGGAATATACACACATATACACATGCAGACACATAAATATACAAACATGCAAACATGCACATATATAAGAATATATATGAATAACTTGAAAACAGAATTTGGAAAATATTGGAAAAAATTAATTTCTTTACTGATTATTTAAAGTTTACATTATGATTATGCTATTGTTTGAATGTGCCCCTCAAAGCTTACTTGCTGGAAATGTAATCCCTAATGAACAGTGTTGAGAGGTGGGATGTTGAAGAGGTGATCAGGTCCTGGGAGCTAAGCTTCATGAATGGATTAATGCCATTGTTGCTGGAGAGGGTCACTTATCTGAAAAGTGAATTTTTGATAAAAGGTGTTTTCATCCTACTTTCTTCCCTTCCCCATCCAATGATCCTACCCTCATGCCTTCTGCCATAGTATCCTGCAAGGTGGCCTTTGCCAGATGTGGCCCCTTCAACCTAGGATGTCCCAGCCTCCAGAACTGTTCTCTATAAATTACCAAATCTGTTTTATTCTTACAGCAGCAGAAAATGGAATAAGAAACATGGGATTTAATAAGATTTATGATTTCTACTAGGCCATATGATTTTGAAATATGACTGTAACAATTAAATTAAACATTTAAAATATAAGTGAAACAGAGATTCAAAGTACAGCAGAAAGTCTGTGATTTTCTGCACAGAGTTTTGCTTGTATAATGTTATTCTGCTTTTCCAAAGAGCCTTCAGGATATGAATTCACTAACTTAACTCCTCCTCAAGTCCTCTGCCACGTGGGCCCCTCTTCCTTTTCAACTTGCTTCTTTATCACATGATCACATTTTGGAATAATCTCTCTCCTTCCTCTTTGATGGGATCAGAATTGTTTTAGAGGTACCTCCACTGGGGTTCTTGTGTCCACCAGCCCCTCAAATGTCCAGAGGCAGGGCCCAAAGCAGCCTTATGTTCCTGCTAACTTAAGACTTAAAAATCCAGCCATCAGCCACCTTGCAAGGACAGCTGTTTTCATGCAAAGGCTGTCTTTGCTCATTATCCTGAGCATGGCTGACTCATGGTGTTCCATGCTTTGTTCCCTGGCTTTTGTTCCTTGGCCTGTGACTCACCTCCTCCATGCTTTCTCCACCTTCAGCTTCATTTCTCCCAGCTGTGACCTGTGTTCCTGGTTTCATCTCTGGTTTCCAAGCCAGGTTATTATTTTTTTAAAGGCTTTTTCCATTTTCCTGCTTTTGACTTATTGCTGATACGTCTTTCATGCTTTTCCCTCTGCCCTTGGCCATGACTCTGACTAACTGGAAATTGCTGATCAAAGGCTGGTGACCGCCATGTTGAGCCTCTGACTGTTACAGCCCCTGTACCATGATGACTTCATTTGTGCTGTCACAGCAGTAACAATTTCCTTTTCTGAATTACTACTGCGTCTGTGCCTAGTACTCATTACTTGCTATTTATCAAATTGTGCTTTCTCTGGTGAACAAGTCCTCTATAATGCAAAAATAAATAAATAATGTTTAAGGAATTCCAAAGATTATGAATTTTGCTGAAAGAGAACTGAGACCTGCACAAACATTGTTATCAACAGTAAATATTGGACTGTTTCCAAATACTCTTGGGTCCTTTGTTAAATTACATCAACAGTCACTCATAGTCTCTGGTGTAGATGTTACTGGTCCCAAGTGGGCAGATTATAAGAAATTAGAAGATAAGAGGTGAATAGTTTTCATTAGGGAGTAGGAATTGCTGGTATTAAAAAATGATTGTTGGCCAAGGAGTAATAGAGGAAAATGATAACAAGAGATGGATAAATGCAAACAATGTCTCTCCTCCCTCATATATATTTTTTCCTTTTTTCTTCCAATATTACACATTGTAAATGAGCAAAAACAGTGTAAAGACGCTTAGGTGATACATGAACAAGTAATACCTCCAGGAAACTTTCTTGTTTTCGTCATGTCCTGTGTATGTTATGAGATAATGGACAGGGAAAGATAAAAAAGGTTATTAATAAGTGAATTTACATGAAATCAATCCAAAGAAAACATGAGCACATCTGTGTTTGTCCACTATAAATAGTAGTGGAGATAGAACTAGGGAGGGAAGGAGAGCAGAAAACTAAATGGTGAAGGCAAAAGCTGCGATTGCTCTAAGTTCTGTCTCCACTGATCCTTTTGTTTGATGTCCTCCTCCTGATCCTCAGGTGGGAAAGCACCTCTGGCCTGCAAAGGTATAAACTGGGTTATTTGGGGAAAGTATACAAAGCTATTGAGCAGAGAAAAGTCTTTTGTAATTGCCGATCTCTGAAAGTCTAAGCTAATAGAAACAGAGTAGGATCTCTAGTTCACATAGTGTAAGAGGCAGGCATAGTTTATATGCCAGACTGTGGTGGAATCAAAAAAAGAGCAAAAACGTATATAATCCTTTTTATAGAGGTGATTTTTAATAAGAACAGACAGATAATTCAATTATACTTAGTCCATTTTATCTGTGAATTCATTGTCCAACATTTATGTTTTCTACCACTTTCCAGACTTTTGTGGAGTGGACGTGATGTGAGTCACAGTGGTCTGGTGCATAATGTTTTATTTCACAAAATATTTATCTAGCATAATAGCTTTCTGACTTTGGTTCTAGTGGGCTGTCTTCTTAAAATACCTTCTTCCTTCTGGCCATGGTTTCTAGCCCATTTTGCCTGTCTCTCACCTTCCTGTAGGTCTTCTATCTGTCATGCAGAACTTGCCAGAAAAAAATAGTAGTCCAAGAGTTTCCAAAAAATACTAGTCCAAAATACAATGTCCCAAGTAGGGCCAACCAGAGTCATTTTTTCAGTTAACATATCAACATGGGCCAGGTGAGGTAGGTCACGTCTGTAATCCCAGCACTTTAGGAGGCCAAGGTGGGTGGATCACTTGAGGTCAGGAATTTGAAACCACCCTGGCTAACATGATGAAACCTTGTGTCTATGAAAACTACAAAAAAATTATCTGGGCATGGTGGTGGGCAACTATAATCCCAGCTACTTGGGAGGCTGAGGCAGGAGAATCACTTGAATCCGGGAGGTGGAGGTTGCAGTGAGCCAAGATTGTACCACTGTGATCCAACCTGGGTGACAGAACAAGACTCCATCTCAAAAACAAAACAAAACAAAAAAAGAAAAGAAAAGAAAACATAGCAACATGTGGAGAAAACGGTGTTTCTTTTATTTGGGAGAATGCAAAACTTAGTGAACGTGTTTCCTGCTAGGTGGAGAGAAGCCTCCTACAGAAAGGAGCCAATCAAAGACAGAGCTGGGAGATGGATAATGACCAGAATATTGGTTCCTATAGCGTTTCCTTCTATCTTATGATAGAAGTTATGAGTTATGAGTTAAAGCAATACTATTTCCAGCTCCATGAGTTACAGATTATTTTTTAAAACTAGTAATTTGAATAGAGCTTCCATTACTCATAATATATACATAATCTAAAGCTTTTTAGTAGTCACATTTGTGGAATAAATTTTTAAAACATAGGTAAAGTTAGTTTTACTAATTTTATTCATCTAATTATTGAAAATATGATTATTTTAGTATTTAATATGAAATCAATAGGGTATTTTTTTTTCACATTAAGTCTTTGAAATCTACCATGGGCTGTAGCATATCTCTCATCTCACTGGGACCAGATATATTTCAAGCGTTTACTAGCTGCCTGTGTTAGTGGCCACCATGTTGGACAGCTCAGATATAGACCATAAATGTTAAAAATTATTTTTCCCATTAATAAAACATAACCACTATTAACATTGATTATATATATCTAGGCTTTTTAATAGATATATATATCTTCATTAAATATGTACATATAAAATATATATATTTTTAAACAAAAAGGTCATATTATAAGACATGTTTTGGGCTTGCCTTTTTCATTTCACCTTATCAGCACATCACAGACATCTTATTTTTATTCATTTCCTCAACCGATGAAATACTTTTTCAGTTTTTTTTGTGGGGGAAGGACGCATGGGTTGATTTATTCCTACATGTATAAGAATACTATTTAGTTGCCTAGCAGTTAAATCTTAGATTGGTTGGGCATGAAGGTACTGAAGCCCAAACTCTAGAAATTTTGCTTCACTATCTTCTGAAATTTGGTATTTGTGGAAAATAAACACATTCACTTCCCCCACCTATCTCTTTTCTCCCCCTTACTCTGGAGAAATATTTAAATATTTTCCATTATAATTATATTTCTACTACCATTAACTTGTTTTTAACATTTAATATTTCTTCAGAGAAATTATCAACTATTATTTTATTGATTATTATATCTCCTTTGTCTATTATATCTCCTAAAATTTCTAATATATTCTTTTGAGAATTAGGCTATTTTTTAGATGGCTTCTCTTTTGTCTAGTATTTTCACTTTCGTGCCCTTTATCTCTATGTTCTATATTTTTAAAGAACTTCTTGAAACAACTTTCAGCGGAATTATAGTATACAATAAGTCTGTAGTATACAATTTTTGATACCTCCTTAGTATTTGAAAATTTTATGATCTTTAAACATATATATATATATTTTATTGCATTTTAGGTTCTGGGGTACATGTAAAGAACATGCAGAATTGTTGCATAGGTACATATATGGTAATGTGGTTTGCTGCCTCCATCCCCATCAGCTATATCCGGCATTTCTCCCCATGTTATCCCTCCCCAACTCCCTACCCCTCAGTGTCCCTCCCCAGTCCTCCCCACAGACCTCAGTGTGTGATGCTCCCCTCCCTGTGTCCATGTGTTCTCATCGTTCAACACCCGCCTATGAGTGAGAACATGCAGTGTTTGCTTTTCTGTTCTTGTGTCAGTTATGATCTTACTTTAATCTTAAAGTAATATTTTATATTGTTAGGTTATTACTGCATGATAGTTACCACATGATGATATATATAAATGCTAAACTGAGGGTTAATCTGTTTTCGTTGTTGTTGCTTAATGGAATAAGTAAGCATGGTAAGTCCAATTTTCTATCTTCTAGTTCAGTTACATAGTTACGTAACATTTGACAGGAATATTTAATTCATATTTGGGGAAAACTGGTTTTATATGAGCGGAATAATTTCCCAAAGATATATCCTTGATAACGTTTACAGGTTTTCTTTCTGTGTCAGAGATTTTAGCTGCACCCATTATCCATCTTTCCCATCTTCCTTAGTAACAGAACACTGACGTTATTTCAGGCAACAATGTACTCATTTCTCAGCCTTTCCTGATATGTGAGACTACCTCACCAAGTTCTGTTCAGTGAGATGTAAGCAAAAATTGAATATGAGAAATAGCAAATGGCTTGGCTCAGGTATCTTTATTGGAGTGGTTAGAAATCATGATTCACTCAATATTTTTCCTAATGACTCCGAGCTGCATAAAAATAAAGCCATGTCTTAGAATAAGTGTTCAATAAATGGTTGCTCACTGCCTAACTAATCAGTAAATGTTAGTGTACTGGGAATTAAAGGGAAAGAGAAGAATTAGGTTGATGTAATTTATTTATTATCTGAATGCTCAATAGGGAATGGAACATCAATGAATTTAAGCAAGTCTGGCATATTGGGAGACAATTCTACATGTATGTCTTGCAAAGAAAAATACTGATGACTATCACTCTACCTTTTCAAGAATGTGGTATAACAAACAGCTTTTGAAGATAGAGATGTTTTTCTCTCAGAAGCAAAAGGTGTTTGTGTACTGTCCAGTCTAATAAACACAATGTCTTCCTCTTGGGCAGAGGTTGGGTATTTTGTCTGCAGCTCTTTATTAGAAACTAGGGTTTTGTCAGCAAGGGGTTGCTCATCTATGATACAAACCCACGGTGTGCTGCATCCACCTGGGAAAATATGAAGATAAGGATGCTCGTTGTGCCTTGAGGAATAAAGTCTTTTCTTTTTGATCTAGGAGTCCAGTGTCTTCTGCTCATCCTCTTGAAGCTGTGGGAGGCTAATCTATTAGCTGGCAAGTAGGTTAATATCTCATAGTCTTCATTCTTGATAGAGCTCCCTAGTCTCTCATGGGAGAAGGGCCTACTGGGATTATGACAATGAAGTTAGAGAAAGTGATGCATAGAGTTAGTCGTTGGAAGCTGTACACATTCTAAATCTGGCAGTCACTGTCCTGAGTGAACACAAGGTTCCGAAATTTCTCAGTGATCACAAAGGTCCTCAAAACTAACACTACTCATGAGGATGATGTCAACTAGATTGGGCTGACGAGCTCCAGCCAAGGACACAATTCCTTCTAGAAGAAAAAGTTATTCTAGACTCCTCCTATATTTTAATTTAGCCAGTTTCTAGGGTCTACAATATAGATTTCCACTGGACTCTTGAAACTTCTTGAACCTCATCAGTAACATGCCCATTAGTGGCATGACCCATGAGTTCTAGAACATCCATTCAGCAAGTGTGTATTTAGCTAGTGAATCTTCCTTCTCTGTGTTCCTTTTTCCATTAAACCACACACTGTCATTCCCCCTTTATCTCCAAAAGCTAGAAAATTTCTCACTTGCGTCCCATTTTTTTCTTTCTTAGAAAACTGATCACTGATTAGAACAGAATGACCAAGCTTTGGGACAGGCAAAAGAATCTCAGTGTTAAAGACTCAGAGTTTAAGATGCAATAAAATGAATATTTAAATGTGAATATGTGACCTTCCTTCACCAGGGAGGGCACACTGCCTTGGAGGAAGCCAATCTAAGCACACATTGCATAGCCCAAGAACAATTTTGGAAGTCTTTGCTTTACGGACATTTACACGAGAAAGGCTGGACCAAGGCCTAGGTCCTCTAGAGCCCCTTGATCATGAGCACCATTCTTATCATGACTCTCAGCGTCTTCCTGCTGTGTTGTCATTAGCACCATTTTCAATTTGCTGCACTGTGGTCTCCTGCAGTGACACGACTACTGTTTGTGCTACAGTCTTTAAAATAATAAGAGTTTTTCTCCTTGAGAAACATTGCATATTACTCAACCTGTCTGAAGAAATTTGGCCCAGGTTTTTCTTTACTGGTTGGGAGGACATTTGAGTAATACCACATAGAGCCACACTGAAAGCAGGGTTGGGGGATATCCTACGACCTATGGGTCTAACGCAGCTCACTGTTTTTGTAGTTTTCAATGCTAGAGACAGGTTTTTTTTCCTCTATTTTGAGACAAAGTCTCGAACTGTTGCCTGGGCTGGAGTGCAATGGCATGATCTTGGCTCATTGCAACCTCTGCCTTCCAGGTTTGCACAATTCTCCTGCCTCAGCCTCCCAAGTAGCTGGGGTGAGAGGTGCAAAAACACCAATACACCAAGGTAATTTTTTGTATTTCTAGTAGAGATGTGGTTTCTCTATGGTGGCCAGACTGGTCTTGAACTCCTGACCTTGTGATTTGCCCACCTCAACCTCCCAAAGTGCTGGGATTCCAGGGGTGAGCCACCGTACCTGGCCAGTTTTTACCTTTGAATCTCATTAGGTGACACATTATTCACCCTATAAAGAATTCAACTTTTCTTATTAGTAGACATTAATATTACAAAAAAACTCTTCTCAATCATCACTGTATTTTGAATTTAATCAACAAAAATATTGTGAGAATTTGTTTTCTCACTTGTTTTAGAAGTACATAATAGAATTTGTTTTTTGTCCTTAGAAACTAAAAATATTTTCTGTCAGGATTCTTACAGAAAAAATTTGCCTCCTCTGCTCAGGACCATCACTCTGCCTGCCTTGGGCGAAACTGGATTTTTTTTTACCTTGATTCTCTTCTAGTTGGGAGTGAGTGCAGTGCCCTCCATCTATTCCTGGCTACAAGTTGAAAGGCTGGGCACAGTTAAAAAGTTCTGCTTTGCTTCAGGGTGTAAATTTGGGTCCATACACATGAGCAATTTTATTCTGCTTCTCTGAACACAAATATTCCCCTAAAATATTCCCTTTATTAGCCCTTTTTACTTTCTCCATATGGTATCATAGGTGAGTTTTGAAGATTCTTGGGCTGAGTTCAGTTCTCTCACTTGCACAATGTCCAGGTGGTATAAATTCTCTAAGAGTCGGCCGGGCGCGGTGGCTCAAGCCTGTAATCCCAGCACTTTGGGAGGCCGAGGCGGTGGATCACGAGGTCAAGAGATTGAGACCATCCTGGTCAACATGGTGAAACCCATCTCTACTAAAAATACAAACAAAATTAGCTGGGCACGGTAGCGCATGCCTGTCATCCCAGCTACTCAGGAGACTGAGGCAGGAGAAGTGCCTGAACCCAGGAGGCAGAGGTTGCGGTGAGCCGAGATCGCGCCGTTGCACTTCAGCCTGGGTAACAAGAGTGAAACTCAGTCTCAAAAAAAAAAAAAAAATCTCTAAGAGTCCATGAATATATGTATTAGCTAATGTGTGTTCTAAGAAAGGGTAAAGTTGAAATGACATAATCCAGCAGGTTGAACTACAATATCAATATTTTAAAATATGATTATTAAAATATAAAGTAACAGTAATATATAATTTTGAAAGCCCTACTTTCACATTTTCTTTCCTTCGGGACCATGTTCTTAGGTGATATAGTGATACAGAAGAACCTGTAAACACTGTGGGTAGAAGAAGGTTAATTTGGCATGTTTTTATTAAAACTAGTCTAACATGTCTGGGTGTAGTGGCTAATGCCTGTAATCCTAGCACTCTGGAAGGCTGAGGTGGGTGGATCATGAGGTCAAGAGATTGAGACCATTCTGGCCAACATGGTGAAACCCTGTCTCTACGAAATGTACAAAAATTAGCTGAGCACGGCAATGCATGCCTGTAGTCCCAGCTACTTGGGAGGCTGAGGCAAGAGAATCACTTGAACCTGGGAAGTGGAGGCTGCAGTGAGCAATCACACCACTGCACTCTAGCCTAGACAGAGCAAGACACTGTCTCAAAACAAAAACAAAAACAAAACAAAACGAAACAAAACAAAAAACAAAAGCCTACTCTAACATTTACCTAAACATTCTTAAAAAGCCCAAACATTGCAGTTTGGAAGATGAAGAGTTGTATATATTATTCTTTCCAGGAAGTTAAATAATTATAAAGACACTAAAAATAACAGCGATTTAAAAAGAATAACTTGTTCATGATTTGTTGTAAATTTCCTGGAATTGAGAATTACGATATGGTTTCATCTTGCTGTGACTGTGGTAAGAGAACAAATGAAGCTCCATTTACATCAAGGAAAGTGTTTTTGAGGGAAACGAGGACCTTTGTTTCTCCTGCTTCTCTGTTGACTGTTCTGATTTCCCAAAAGTGGATCTTTTGCTGTGAATAAGAAAATACTCATCTCCAAAGTAGTTTGCTTTCCCTATTTCATAAATACAAATTAGTCTCTCTTTATTTCCCCCCTACAATTTGGTGTTAGTAGAACTGGCTGGTACTGTTCTCTGGAAAATTCTTGCTAAATTTGCATTTTTTCCCTTGGCAAATTGGTGTTTAGCTTTTGTTATAGTCAATTCCTCAACTCTAAAGTGAAGTGGCCATTGTCTTTCTTCTTACTCTCATCCAAAGTTCATATAGGTTGATCCAGGAAAAAATGTTACCTATACATTATTTAAATTGTGCATTAGTCTGTTCTTACACTGCTAATAAAGACATATCTGAGACTGGGTAATTTATAAAGAAATGAAGTTTAATTGGCTCACAGTTCCACATGGATGGGGAGGCCTCATAATCATGGTGGAAGGTGAATGAGAGCAAAGTCACGCCTTATATGGCAGCAGGCAAGAGAGCTTGTGCAGGGGAATACCCACTTCTAAAAGCATCAGATACGCTGAGACTTATTCAGTACCACAAGGACAGTATGGAGGAAACTAATCCCATGATTCAATTATCTCCACCTGGTCCCACCCTTGACACATAGGGATTATTACAGTTCAAGGTGAGATTTGGGTGGGGACACAGCCAAACTATATCAAATTGCATCACATATAAAACTATTCATAAACTATTGACAAATCTTGTTAGTATAAGCAACCAAAAAATATGGCTGCTGTTAGTAATTTCTACAAATGGGATATTTTTTGATCCCAATATACAGCATTATGTCAGGGAATGGAGGTTACAGGTATTTAGTCTTGGTCGGGGAGGCCCAGAGGTCAGCTCAGGGTCCTTGCTTGTCCTATTTATTTTCCTGAACTCTCAATTTTTTTCTTTGTGTTTGAAATCACTATCTCATTTTTATACTCATGTCTCCTCACATCTCTTCCCATGGAGCGCTTCCCCTATTTTAGCATCCTTAATTATCTTGCTATTTGTGTTTCTTGCTTGCCATCATCTTCACTCTGAGATGTAGGTTTCCTGAGAGCATGACTTTGTCTTATTCTTTGTTATCCATTTATCCTTCAAATCCCTTACCCCATTATTGACACTATGAGGCACTAGAATTTTAGAGAATCCCAAAAGATGATGTTTTAAGAACTGCCTTCCCCTAGAAATGTCACAGTCAGGCTGCTTGATGAACATGCCCACTGTTTTCAACTCTCTCTCTGTTCTCTCCAGTATTATAAGAGGGAGATAACAAGTATAGCAAAGACACTGTCATCTTCAATCTCTGAATGATGATTTCTTGCAACTCCCTGTTATAGTCAACTTTTCTTGCACTCTCCCTGCACTTGGTCCAGATGATATGAAGGTGTTGCTTCTCAAGATGAACAGTAAATACACTGAAGAAAGCCAGCTTGTGTAGGCAAATATATAATTTAAAGGGACACCTGGTTACTTCTTCTCGGTTATTAAAATGATTGGGATTTCCTTCTTGTATATAATGTTTCTGTGGTGTAATGTATATGTCAGAAAATAATGACATTCATGATGTATTAATGTAAAAATGTATGACACATTTATTACTTAGCATGGATGAGTTTATTGGGCTTTTTTTCTGTGAGTCAATTTGAATAAGAAGTTAGAAATTCATGAAGACCCCAGACATCCTGGCCATTCGTACGGAGGGAAAAAGGAAGTAACTGTGTTTGAGACAAACATTTTCTGCTTTCCAGCCCCACCTAGGATTCTAGGGTTACATGTTTGGCAAGTGATTTCTGGGGATAATGGTTTTTTATTTTTAGTGCTTCATGTATTAATTATCTCTCTTGCTTTTAACGTCAGTATTACGGATTTTAACATGTGGAATATACTCTCTGTAAATTTCATGCATGCAATGCAGAAAAAAATACATTGCTTGAGAGAAATGTTGGCTAGGAAAATTATTATAAAGTAGGAGATAGGATGTTTTTTGGGGGGCCAAAGCTTTAGCAAACTGTGAATTCAAGAGATAGCAGATTTGGGAAATAGTAATGGAAGCTGCAATTGGTTATAATAACCATTAAAAAAACCTCATAAATTTTGCACACGGTCCTTTCCAGTCACTGATGCTATTTCCTAATTTTAGAAATCAAGGATGCTTTTCTTTGGTACTTGCCATCCTCTTTCCTGTGCATTCTGTGTATATTCCCTTCCCTCTGGCAGATCTCCTTACCCAGAGACCCTTTGCAATACACAGTTGGCTGTTAAGAAATGTCTTACAAAATGCTTCTGCTTTTACCCTTTCTTTCTGGTAATAAAAATATATCTACTTGTCTCCAGATTCCTGAAAATTGAGATGGTTCAAAGTGGCAAAAGATGATGAACTAATTAGGGTAGCTAACATGTTATCTACCCAGACAAGTTAATTTCCTAAATAGATCAATACAATTTTACCACTTTTCTGAAGCCTTTGAAGGAATGACGTCCAATGAAATATTATAAAATGTAGACCATTTGGAGAATTGCTTTGCATCAGATGTAGTTTTGTGACACTCCTAAATTAGCTTCCAGAAAGAGACTCATTTTTTCATGTATGTGAATGGGGCTGATATTCTGCCTCAAACTCACTTTTGAGCACTAGACTGCTATAAACATGTTCTTAGAGGACATCTCTACATAGATGTCCCTCTCATGTCTTTAAAGCAACACATAAAAATTTGACTCATCATCTACAAAGCCTGCTCCTTTCTCTGTATTGTAATACAATTAAAGAAATCTTCACCTGCCCATGTTTCCACAGAAAAGGCCACCAAATCATTTCACCCCATGCCCTATTTCAGCCTATACTTTTAGTACATTGTCCAAATTCGTCAATTATTTCAATTTACTCTGGCTCCAAATTATCTTCTGAATCAAATCCAAGCTTTTAGGCAACATAAGTAAAGTGGCACTTCCTGTCTCCCTTGCCAGGGATTTTCTACTTGTCACCCTTTTTTAAATGTATTGGACTATTTTCAGTTCCTCAAATATGCTTTACTTCTAAACACTACATTTTGTTCATTGCTGCAATGAGGACTCTGCTCCTGATATACCTAATAAGCTCTTACTATTCTACTCATCCTTCAAAACCAAGGTCAGATATTATTTCCCCTGCCCCAGAACCCCCACCCAATGGGTTATTTTCCCTTTTCTATGCTTCTCTACTATCCTATACACAGATTTGTTTTGTTCCGCCTTTTTTTTCACTTAATAATGCTATTGTTTTGCTTGTCTGCCTCTCTCAAAGAGAATAAATGCTGAGGCTAGGAATCTTGTGTCATTAATCACTGAACAGTACCATTTTTGAATGAATGAGTAGATGAGTGGGTGAATATTGAGAAAATACAAAGAGTGACACTTGAAATCACAGTTTAATAGTTCAAGATACTCTTAATAGTAAAATTTTTTTTGAATAATATTATTTAGGTAGGAAAGATTGTGTAGTCCATATAAAATCCAGTGAAACTGAGCTCTGTTCCCAATATCATGCAGTCATTGAACTTTTCAGATTTCTATTTGCTTATCCAGATGTGTATTTGTTTTGTTTTTCATTGTAAAGGCAAAGCAAAATATATATTTTTTAATTTTGCAAAGGAGACTAGCTGTTTACATGGGGGAATCCTTTGTCTTTGAGGATGATGTGGAATTGAAAGCACAAAATTATCCAGAATTCCACAGGTGTGTGCCATGTGAGCTTCAGTTGATTTGGTTATGAAGTCTGGGTTGACAGTTCTGAATCCACAGTGCATTAATCTTGAGATGCATAAGCATCTGTAATCAATTTAAGTAGCTTTTGGTTTTGGCTTTGGAGACTGGCAATTTCTCATGTATTTCATGGAGAAGAAGAGGAGAAGTTGGGGTAAATTCCTAGAATATGTGTCCATAGTACACAAAAGAGTAAGAATTTGTTGACCATCACTCATTTGATCAACTCCAATAACCGGCATCTATTTCTTTGCCTGAATTAATAAACTTGTTGGCCTACATTGATCAAACTTACTGGAAAATTACTAAATTGCTATTTCAATTTGTTTTGTATAAAAATGCCAATAGAAGGCACAATTAAAACACATCTTCACATAATTAACAAAATAGGCCTTCATCAATTACTTATGGATTTGGGCAGAGTAAGCAACCAATGCTTAAATTAAGAAACCTTGTAAATAAACAGCAACAGAAAACTCTATTTAGCAGTTGACCTTTTAATATATGTTAGATATGTGTTCTGATTTTTATAATAACTGTTTTACGTGAAAAGCTATTTATATACAGTATATATATATATACATACATATATATTTATTTCTGTGATGAGCTGTATAAGAATAAAATATAGATGGGTTGCATTTCCTGTCTCTATTTCTTCATTTAAAAAACCCCATGTGAAAACTGTAATTATAGAGGGCCTTCTATATAGGTAGATCTATGCACATAGATTCTGGCTAATGCACATTGATTTGGAAAGTCAAGTGGTTTAATGAACTAGAGGCTTCTTGCGAGCCTCGGACTCTTTTTCAGACATTTTAAAATTAAATTTTATATGAGGTTCAAGAGGGTCCAATAAAGAGCACTCTATTAAACTGCCTAAGTTCTGAATCAAGTGAGAAGACAAAAGGCACAAGAGACGTGGAGCAAATTACATTTCTTTTTTAATCTAGTAAATCTGCTTTTGGAGAATATGACTGCCAATTACAGCAGTCTTGGAAAACCACAAGTTTCCTCAATAGAGACAAGATCCTTTACAACATGGAGCAAAATGGCACATATGAGAATTCATGCTATTTGCAAGCCTTATGCTTCCTAGATTAAAGAACCAGGAAGAGGCTGGGGAACATGTGTTCGGCTTCTCCTTCCAAACTCAATGCTCAGTTTGTACCCTTCCACTCCTGGAGGAATGAGTGTGGAGACAGCAGAGATCCTGTCCTGAAGTGAGCATTGCTGGTCCCTCCTTCCAATGTAAAAGAAGTGGAGTAGTCATCTACTCTTTACTGTTAGATGTTTAGTTAAATTTACCCATTAGTATATTGTGGTACATAAAATAAGATTAGTTGTCTTAGTAGTTTAAGACTTATACAATGGTAAGTTTTTGGCCATGTTGAATTTCTGAAATGTCTTTTCCAAATCATACTCTTTTGCAAACGTATTCAACTGCGACAGACAAGACACTTTTCTCAGAGTTCCTATGCTAAATATCTTCCTATAAGGATAGTAACATTATCAAAATTATTATATACTACTAAGGGTACATACTTATAGAAAACTTGTGCTTTTTATGGAAAACTTCCAAATGAAAACTAAAAACACATACAGATATGTTTGTATATGCAGACACTTGGTATTTTGGGAACTAATGATTCAAATATTTGAAGCAGGGCACAGTGACTCATGCCTGTAATCCTAGCACTTTGGGAGGATCAAGCCCATGAGTTTGAGACCAGCCTGAGAAACATAGGGAGACCTCATGTTACAAAAAAATTTTTTTAAAAGATTAGCTGAATATGGTGATACAAGACTGTAGTCACAGCTACTTAGAGGCTGAGGTGGGAGGACCACGTGAGCCCAGAAGATCAAGGCTGCAGTGAGCTATGACTGCACCACTACACTTCAGCCTGGGCAACAGAGCAAGATCTTGTCTCAAAAAAAAAGATAAAAATATTTGCTAAATATTTCCAGCTTTTGTCTGTATGCATACCATGAAAACTTGACTATTGACATCATGTGTCTGAAATGACATCAACATCTATGTGCATTTTATTAAGACTTTGTAAATTAAATTGTTTTGTTTATAGGCACTTTTAGATTTTTAAATTGAATATATAAGGAATTGCACTGTGAACATAACACCTAAGGCTACTTCTATCTATGTATTCTCTGATTGTAAACTTAGAAGCTAGGAGATTTGAAAAGGAGGATTATAAGTGAGTGGCTTATGAAGGTCAAAGGTACATTACTGAATCAACTTGCAAACCATGAGAAGTGCTCTTCTTTGTTTAAAAAGTAGTTTTAAAGATAAAACACGAATGAGTAGCCACATGATTTTTGTTAATAAGACTTGCCGTCTTGAATTTCCACCAAATAAATAATTCTAGGATTAAGATTATAGTCTGAACATGCTTTAAGCTAGTAAGCGTTTATCAATTGACCTTTCTAGATACATTTTATTTCCTTGGTGCACGGGATAGATAAGAAAAACCAAAGCAGTATGAATGAAAAGTTATTGACTGCATTTCAAAATGAAGCACTTGTGTTTAATTTATTTTATTCTTTTCCATTATTTTCATAACTTTCATTATTTAAAGGGCTCAGAAAAAATACTGCTTGTATGAATTAGCAGTAAACTTTTTTTCACTTGCTATAGCTTTAAGCAATACATGTTTAATCAGAAACAGAGGCTAATTCTTTTTCAGATTTGCGTTGTGATCTCTTGGCTTCCTGAGGAGGCATAAATAAAACCACTAAGCCACATCATAAAATACTTTATTTGCTTTGAGGTATCGGTTATTATTATTATGAGTGATATACATTCGGAAGAATGGACATGCTAAAAGATAATTGCATCTTATGTTTCTTAACTAAGTGTAAATTTCTGGTTGTCCTACAGAACAATAAACTTCTGAACACTGAGTGTATGCAATTTAAAGGGAAAAATTATACATCTAAGTCAAGTCGAATAGTAGAGAGGTCAAGTTGTGGAGACATGGGAGTATACTCTGGAGTAATTTTTGGCTGTCTTTCTGAATATATGTGAGTTGAGTCATTAGCCATTTGAACTTGAAACCATAATCTGAATTCATGATATTTAGGATTGACGTAACCTCAATTTCCCTTTAAAAGTGTTGAGGCAGGGGCCTCTGGTCATCAGACTTTGTCATCTGCTATCTATATCCAGTTTGAATGTGTAAATAAAGCAACATATATTACTTCGTGCCTCTTTTATGTTGTTTATATAGGTGTTATATACACTCACACCTTCCACCTTTCCTCTAGTTGAAGAGGTTGAAAAGCTATTAATTACATTTCCAAGATATGCTCGCAGCTGTGGTTTAGAAGAAATGAAGATCCACCAATCAGACTGATTTCCATGAAATCTGAAAGGTGGATGGATATGAGGGAGAAGCCATTCTTCTCTAGCCTTTAGCTGTTGCTGTTGGCCAGTGAGATCATGAAGACAGGAGGTCTCCTTAATTCAGTGCTCCTCTGTCAATTCTCAAGCTTCCATGGTGTCAAGAAGCAGGGGCAGAGGTGCTGGCCTCCTGTTCTGGCCTTACCGTCTCATTGTCAGTATTCCTTCTCTAGCTTTGTGGATGTGTGGAGGACAATGGAGCCCCGTCAGCAGAGTGTCTCCCTTCCATCACAGCTCCGGCAACCACCTTTATGAGTCAATTTTATTATTTCTGAACTCATTCCAGGAGGTCCAACCTAGAAGCTGTTCTTCAAGTCTTTTCAACAATTTTGTCAGAAACAAATTTGCTATTTTGATCTGCCCCTGCTTAAAATGCTCAGTGTGGTTTTTGTGTCCTGCACTGACTTGAATTTCTCCTAACACAGTAGGCAAGCAAATAAATATGTGAATGTTGAGAGCAGCAAATTTGATTTCACTTTTAATAGCAGTTGGTATCATCGATGTGAAGTTACTCCTCCACTTCTACTTTTATTCCATAGTGGAAGGTCTGATGTGCCCAAATCCCAATTTATAAATATCAGAGAGTAATTTTTCACTGTAAAACATGGCCTCTGAACTGTTACAGAAAATAAGGGTCAATTTATATATGGCTATTTAGGATACAAGTCATCGATATCTTTAAAATGGTTTAAGAAAGCAGATATAAAATTTCAAGTTCCAGATATATTGTGGTAAGAGAAGAATGTGGCTGTACTTAAAAAAGAAAGAGTAGAATAATAATGAATTTAATAATAACAGTGAAATGTTGATTTTTTTTTCCTGTCTGGATAGACAAAGGGTTTATGAAGTCTGAGTGAGCAGACAGTTCTATAGACATAAGTTCTCCATGGAAAACTCCTTGGAGCCTATTCAAAGCAAGTGCTGTCTGAGCCTGGTTAAAGTGATGGCTAAAACGATAGCCAGCCATAGAGCAAAGCATTGGCCTGGATACCAAGAACCTTGACTGACACAGGGAAGGCCTCATGACAATCACTGGTCCTAAAACAAAGTACAAGTACTCCATATCCAGGTTTGGTTTCCATGGAAATTTTTGTTGATGGGGAAGTCTTAGGTTGTGCCTTCCTGACCAAAATATCTATGCAGTTCAATCAGTTCAGCCACAGTTCATCTGACTGGACTTTTTGTCTTTATGGCTGACATGAAGTGCTGATAGGATTGGTCAGGTGAAAAGTCAGACTCTGTACTTTTTGCAGGCTGATGGTTAGCAAATTTGGCTCATGGTTGTTTGATGGTATCATCCATGTCTGGAAGGGAACAGATGGTTTTAGCAACAATTGGCATGTGCATTGAGAACTGAGTGGACTAGACAGACCATGGGTGAATTAGGATATTATCTAATCCAATTTTTTTTAGTTATTTAATAATATGCTTTTCATTTTTTTTGTTCCTCTGAGAGAGCAGGAAGAAAACTCACCGGATTGGTATGGTGTCTTCATCATGTTTATGTTACTAGAGTAGAAATGGAAGAGGGACACATAATATTGGGACTTTCTGTCTTGAGGAAGCCATTTATAATGCATTTCCAGGGCATTTCAAATAAGTTCAATGTACAAGTGTTTATTGTACACAAAATCTGTATAGCTTACCATGCCAGATGTCAGGTATAAAGTTCAGGACAACAGGTATCTCTGTCTTTAAGAAGCTTGTGACATAAAGTTTTGGTTCTTATTCATGGCTGTGTGGTAAATCACCTTTGAAGCTTTTTTAATAAACTAATTTTTGCTTGTTCTTCTCTGCAGACCACTTATTATGTAATCAGACTTAAGAATAATGTTTGGCAGAATAGGTATACATACACATAGAATATGATGAATGATGTAATGTATAGTGACAATTAGATGAGTATAGATCTTTTAAGCACACTAACATTTTAAAAATCATTTTTGAAAAGCATATAGATAGAGTCTATGTGCCCTAAGACTAAGTCCTCCATAGCATTTGCCACTACAGCAATTTGTACTTAGGCTTTCATAATAAACAGAATCACATTTGAAATTACATGTCATGCTTCATCTTCCTGGGTAGATGGAAACTCAGTGTGAATAAAGATCATGTTGCTCTATTAGCTAACAAAGCGCTGTGCACATAGTACATGATCAACAGATAATTTTTAATTGAATGAATAAATAACTTAGCAAAAGGTACTCATATAGATCATTAATCATTACTAATGAGATTCTCACCTGTATTCTGAAGTGATGGATTTTTCCTGAACAATGCTATCAAAAGTATAAGTCATAGGTATGAATGCTAGAATTCAGAACTACTTTTGTACATTTTGCTTCAGGCCAGCTGGCCTTTCTACTACACTGAGGAAACTTAGAATGTTTTTGTGTAGAGATTTTTTTCTACTGTTTGTGTTTCACTTAAAAATTTTTAATTATTCTTTTATATTTTTTCCAACATCATAGTAGAAGATATTATTTCAATTATCTGCCAAATAAAAAATGTGTTTTTTCTCAATTAAACTTTAATTGCTTTATTATCAAACTGCTGTCCTCATCCTTTTGGCAACATTCTATAATTTGATTTGTATTATATTATATTAAACAATTAATAATTTCTTACTCATTGGTTAGATGGAGACAGACTTTTGTGAGTCCTGGGACTAATGGTAAAAAGCCAGCTTACTCAGAAGCAGGAAATAATTAGCCAATTCATGTATTATACTTCTGTTTAGACTTCAACTCCAAAGTCTACAGGTTAACATAATGCTTGATCTTTTCATCAAAAGGGTTTCCATTAAAAAAAAATATGGTCAGAGTTTGGCTCAGTGTTCAAAATACAAAACATTAAAAATCCCAGAACTTTTTCTCTAGAAAATCAAACTAACATCCCTGTGAAGACAGAGTAAGCTATTAACTAAAGAAATAATGTGTTTGAATTTTAAACAGAAGATAATCATGTCCAGTAATAAATACACATATGACAATGGAAAAATTAAAATTAAATGTATAACAATTAATATATATGCAGATGTATAACTGGCTAAGAATAAGGAAAATCAAATTTGCTAGAGAGAGATATATATATCCAAGAAGGCTTGACATATGTTTGGCTTTGCCAAGTGGAATACTAGCTAATAGTAGATTACCTTCTATTAATTTAAAAAGGCTCACATAACCAACAGAGGTCACCCTGACCAACTCTATAGACACCTGCTCTGGAAACAAAGGGAGTTAAAATAGGGCTGACAACCAGGGAACTCACAAATGTTCTATGACTCATGGAAATCGAAGATGTGGATATTTCAGGGTGAAGGAAAAAACATTCTCTGACATTAAATAAAAATGATCACCTTTATGCCGCACAGTTTCCCAGTGTACAGTCTTTAACGAAAATAACAAAATTGAAATTAAGTTGCCAATTTTAATTAAATGTTTGGTGATAGTATAATAGGAAGGAATTGGACTAGTTAGAAAATTCCCACCACACAAAATTCTAAAACTGCCAACTATTTTCTTATAAAAAGATAGCTTAGAATAGTGGGTAAGAATCCAGACTCCAGTGCTGGACTATCTAGGTTCAAATTCTTCATCTGTTTCTTCCCCACTTTGAGTCTGTAAACAACAGACCTAGCATCTCTAGACTTCAGCTTCCCCATCTGTGAAATGGGGATAATGACAATACTCATTTTGGGGGTGATTCTGGTGGTTAAATTAATAGATACCTACAAAGTGCTCAGAGAGTAATGGCCGATAGTAGAACTATGTGTTATTATTTTATTAGATAAATAAACTGTGGGATATACACAATATGTATCTTTGCCTTAGGGAATCATCTGAAAATCCTCTTGGTTTTTGACAGAGCCAGCTATGTGGTCAGGCCAGGGCAGCTCACAGAGTACACAGATTCCTTCCATACTTTTCCAGAAAAAAATATTTCCTGGAAGCAAAAACTACATGGCTTGCTCTCCAGCATGACATCAATAAAAAATCTGGGCCTTGATAAGGAGAATCCCGTCGATGTGGAAAAAGTAAAGATATAAAACACTTGCAGACATGCCTTAGAACCTCCTATTTCTGTGTTGTTTCTTCTACCCATTGGGATTCCCATCCCTTACCTGTTCAAGTGCATCCACTGTGAAAATTTTCCTACCTACACCTCCCTCATAGGACATACACAACTATTATCTTCTTCTGGCCCCACATCAGCCTGAAGTTCATACCTCTGGAGACCAGATTTAGCACACTGCATTAGGGTCATCTGCTGTTACTAGCCATGAAATCAAAACAGCTCTTGTTGGAGTCTTAGCCATTCTCCCATCCCCCACCTAGAATTTCTCATATGTTATTAGAAGCCACCACCACTCCATCTCCCTGTCTAGCTCTGTGTTTTCTTTCAGCAGACAACAAAGGCTACTGGAAGTGAATGTTTTTAACTTTCTGGCATCTCTTCTCCACACTCATCTTCTCATGTCCCTTTGTTCACTCTTCCTTAGCAGAGATGTATCCATCCCTATTAAGTTCATGCCATCCTTCTGAGTTCTACTTCATACTTCTTTTCACCTCCTTGAAGAATTTGGTCCAAAAATTATTATTTCTTTTTGTATCTTCTACTCTTTACTCTTGATTGATGTTATTTTCAGTCTTGGTAAAGTCTTCTTCATTCATCTTTAAGATGAAACCCTTCTAGACTCAGTTTCCCCATGGAGCTACTGTCTAGATATCTCTATTCCTTCTCTTCTGTTGACATTAATAATCATTGCACTTTGGTCTCACACACCACTACTCTGTTAAAATTTTTCTAGCAACCATCATTGATGCCATTCAAGGTGTTATAACTAAAACAAAAATTGTTTCTCTTTTTGTGGGGGTTCAGTCAGAGTGGTAGGAAGAGTTGTAAAAGAAATCATAAAGGATGTTAGAGAACATAGTCACAGACCTTCTTGGAAGGCTGGAAGGTTTTGCAATAGCCTTGAGATAGAATTATAGTCGAAGGCAACTTAATCCTCCTTGAGCTAATAGCAAGAGTGAATAACAAATGAATGTAAGGAAGTTTATCTGAATAACTTGTTTACTCATGTGGTCCTAAAACTAACCTTTAATCATTCACTTTACCAGATGTCTGTCTCAAGGGAAGGGTGATCAGATTTATTACCCACAAATGGTGTTTGCTTTCGACCTCAAAACCTGGCCTTTAAACTTTACCCTCTAGTGTTGACTCAAAAACCTTTTGTCATTTAATGTGTGCTAAATAAAGGCCAAGAAGGCCAGCATGTCAGGGCCGTGGGTACTATCTCTCTCAGGAGTGTCTGTGAGTGTCCATGGACACTCATAGCCCACCCTTTCACTGGATATTTGTATTTGAGTGAATTTGTTCATTTGTTGTTGGGTCAGGGTCTGCCTGTTGGATCCCGACATCTTTTTACCTGACCCTCTTTATGACAATTTATATTGTTTACCACTTGATTCTCCAACTTTCATTTTCACATGAATTCTTTTATATTTCTCTAGCCAATTCTCAATGTACTTTGTAGCTATACTTCCTCCATCTATACCTTATAATTTGAGATTCACCAGAATTGTATTCTTTTTTTTTTTCCATCTTAAAATAACCAAGGATTATTGCTGGATATGGTGAAGTTTTCCTTCCAGAAGATGTGTAAAAAATTGAATCAAAGTAAAAATAAATAAAGCTATTGTAAAGCAGCCTTGTTTACATGGTAGCTCAGAATAAAAAACACTTAAACATAAACTTATTTCCCTTTTCTTGCTACTCTGCAAGCATAATTTCATTTTCTTACATGCTTTCATCTGCACTCAGTTGCTGATGAGTTTCAAATTTATTTCTCCAACCAGATTCTTCCATTGCTTTTCAAATAAAAACATTTTTTCCACTTGTATATTTTCACCTGTTGTCCCACTACTAAACTCATATTCTTTCCCCAGATTTACTCCTCTACCATCCTCTCTGTGATCCTAGACATTATTTTAGTTGCCTCCCCTCACCTTACATCAAGCATCCACTCAATCCATCATCAGGTTCTGTTAACATGCCTCCAAAATATCTTCGTCTCTGACTCTGTAGAAGCATCAGCTCGTCAATGCATGCCATCTCTTGCTTCAAGTGCTGCATATCATTCTCTCTGCTCTTAAAATGATTCTTCACCAGCCAGTGCTCTTCTTTATGTCAGAAATCTTGATCACTACTAAATATAAAACAGCCAATAATTGCCCACAGGATAGAGTGAAAGATATTTAGTTGAACTATACTAACCTGTCTACACTCATCTTTCAATATATAATCCGCTAACACTTTCATAAACACTCCTTCAAAAACACCTGAGCACACACACACCACTGAATTACTTGTATCAGCTGAGCAAGTTGTCCCCTCTATTGCTTACAGGTTGTTTTCTCTACCTACAATGTCTATGCCCAGCAAATGCATACTTATGACTACACTTGCCATTTTACAGTTCTTTTTTTCCTATGACTTCTCCTCTGAGGGTTTTTTTTTTTTGGCAGAATGGGGGGTAGATTTGGGTGTTCCTTTTGTTATCTCACAGCACTTCACACAGATCTACATGATAGAATCTCTCTCATCACATTGTAATTTTTGTCCACACATGTGTCCACATTGTATGGTAGGCTACTGAGCTTTCTTCTCCATTTTCTCATCTCTGGCCAGAGACACAGCTGTGTAAGAGGAAGACTGGCAGAACTGTTTGAAATATTTTAGAGATAGTATAAACTTTCCCTCATAGGAAAGAGAAAACAACCCTGAAAAATTTGCTATGTCGAAAGCCAAAGAGTGATTTTGCCTACATGTTTCCTTCCGTAGCACAAGGTCAGTGATAACAAATAAGTTTAAACTATGTAGCAGGAGAAAAAGTAGAAGGGATAGGGTTTCTCTGACAAAAAGACAGATTTTGGTGATCATAGTGCTGGAGGTGGTTGCTGTAAATGGAGGTGTGTTAATTAACCCAGTTTTTAGAAATATGTTAAACCCAACGAAGCCATTTGTTCTGTAAGGCATAGGGACCAGGGAAAGGAAAGAGGAGGACAAAATGAATATTGGGAAAGCATGTCATTTCAGCAACTCTTAGAGAACATGAGAACTTGATTAAGTAATCAATCAACCAGATATTTTTTAAAAAGCCTATCAGGCTCTAGGACATTGTTAGACACAGTGGGGATGAAATGTGGGCAAAACTAACAAATACACCCAAACCCAAACCAACCAATCAACCAACCAATCAACCAACCAACTAACCAACAAACGAAACAAAGCACCCAAATATTGCCTCTGGTAGGAAAAGACTAAAATCAATTAAAAAGCATATTAAACCATAAAGCATGTCTTGAATGTTATGCAAAGGAGTTCTGTGGCACTAGGGAGGCATGGGCAATGAGAACTTTGTCTGCAGCTGGTTAAAACAAAACTCCATTACAAACACAGGTTCCCATGTAAACGAAAAAAAAAAAAGAAAAGGGAAACTGGAGAGGCTGAGTATATTAAATTTCTTGTAAGTTCAGGATGTAATTTCCATCTGGCCCACCCTGAATTCTTTCAGCCTCTGGGCATGTGGGATTGGGAGAGTTTATTTTATGGCCAATGTTGCCAGGAGTTACAAGTGACGATTTAGGAGAGAAACTATTTTCTGGATCATTTATTGTGTATCTCCTATAGAAGGTGCTGTAGTAACACTAGCCGTGGGAATAAATACCTTCAGAACAAAAAGTGATTGAAGCCAATAAAGGGAAAGCTAGTTAAATCAAGGCCTATAACCTCAGGGAGGGAAGCACATGATGCCCTATTGATAAAGTCGTGTATAACTTCTCTCTCCCAGCAAATCAAACTATTTCATGCATCATTATTAATTCTTACACTAATAATGTATATATTGAATTGATTGTCAGTACATACTTTAAAATTCTTATTTAGGAAAAATGAAAACAGAAGATGGATGGTTTGTGGCATGGTGGGACTGACTTTACTAGGTCAGAGTTTTGGAATTGTATTTGGTAACTAGAAATGAATATGCAAATATAATCAGATTATAAAAACAACGAGGTCACAGGTGTTCAAAGTGGATACAGTGACATTATAATAACATCTAACATTTATTGGACAGTAGTTATTTGTCAATCAGTTTGAAAATTTCTCTACTTATCAAAGGCATTAACTTTTATTTCTGTTTTTAATTTTTAATTTTTGTGGGTACATAGTAGGTGTATATATTTATGGGGTACATAAGATATTTTGATATGGGCATACAATTTATAATAATCACATCAGGGCAAATGAAATATTTATTATCTCAAGCATTTATCATTTTTCTTTAGTTACAAACAATCCAATTTTTTGTTATTTTAAAATGTAGAATAAATAATTGTTAACAATAGTGACCCCATTATGCTATTGAATACTGTATCTTATTCATTCCACTAACTATGCTTTTGTTCCCATTAACCATTTCCTTTCCCCTCCACCATAACCCTTCACAGCCTCTTGTAACCATCATTCTGCACTCTATCGCCTTGAGTTCAATTCTTTTAATTTTTAACTCCCACAAATGTGTGAGAACATACGAAGTTTGTGTTTCTGTGCCTCTTATTTTACTTAACATAATGACCTCCAGTTTCATCCATATTGTTGCAAATGACAGGATCTCATTCTGATTTGTGACTGAATAGTACTCCACTGGGTATACATACCATATTCTCTTCATTCATTCATTCATCTGCTAATGGACACTTAGGTTGCTTCCAAATCTTGGCTATTGTGAACAGTGGTATAATAAACAGAGGAGGCTGGGTGTTGTGGCTCTGGCCTGTAATCCTAGCACTTTGGGAGGCCAAGGAGGGCAGATTGCTTGAGCCCCGGAGTTCAAGACCAGCATGAGCAACAAAGTGAGACTCCATCTTTACTAAAAATATAAAAAATTAGCTGGGTGTGGTGGTGCCTGCCTGTAGTCTCAGCTACTCAGGAGGCTGAGGCGTGAGGATCACCTGAGTCTGGGAGGTTGAGGCTGCAGTGAGCTGAGATCACTCTACTGCACTCCGACCTGGGCTATGGCAGTGAAACCCCGTCTCAAACAAATAAAACCCATAGGAATGCAGATATATCTTCAATATGCTGGTTTCCTTTCTGTTGGGTATATACCTAGCAGTAGGACAGTTCTATTTGCAGTTTCTTAAAGAAGCTACAAAATGTTCTCCATAGTGGTTCCACGGGAACATCAACGGTGTTTGAGGGTTCCCCTTTCTCCACATCCTCATCAGCAGTCATTGTTGCCTATCTTTTGAATAAAAGCCAGTTTTACTAAGGTGAGATGATACTTCATTGTACTTTTAACTTGCATTTCTCTGATGATCAGTGATCCTGAGCACCTTTTCATATACCTAATAGCCATTTATATATTTATTTCTTGTGCAGCCACTTCCCACTCCTATGGTACATCTGGAAAGTGCCATGAACACTATGCCTGCACATTTCATTTATATTTGCTAACTACAAAGAGTGCAAAGTGCAACATCACACAGGGATAATCTCATTTGGTTTTGAAACATGGATTTTTTCTCACTCCACTCAAAATTAACTTGTAGAGTAAAAGAGTAACATTTTAGCTAAATATCATTAAAGTGAAAATTAAAATATTCCAAAACAAACATAAAAGCTTCTTGAAGTATATTAAAAGGTTCCAGAAATGCTAGTTTTATTTGATAGAAGATAAAAAATATTTACATGAAATACTGGAAAATGGCAACAACGAATCCATATTAGTCAGCATGAAGAGCAGGTTACTTAATTCAAATGCCCCAAATGGTCTTTAGTAGAAAGAATCAGTACCACAATTCCTTAACATGGCAAGGATTCATGATATGCAGCCTAGCTAAAAATAAAGAATTCACACTGCTTCCTTCTGTGTTGGAACAAACATTATTTTCTATGAACAATTTCTTAGTTGGATCAATGTTGGGTTAAACAGACACAGAAATCCTTGGTTGACTGTGGGCACACAGGGAAAGTTAGTGAACATGATCTTTAAATTTCCATTCTCTCTTCAGAATAAAATGTGGAATTGGTATTTTTCTTCCATTTGAAGTTACTTGTGACATAACCCTCCTGTTCTCTCCACCTCCACTTTAAAAAAAAAAAGTCTATTTTTGTTAATGCACTTCTCAGCCAGGAAAAATGACATTAGGAAAAACATATTGTACAGGTTATGGAAAGGGCAGAAATAAAAGTCTCAAAGTGAAATATTCTTTGTGAAAAAGTTATTTCATAGCTCTTTGATGATAAAAAATACCACCCGATGTTTTTGAAAACTTTTGCATTTAATTTTATTTCCTGCCACCTTTTAGGGGAGTTGGGAATACAGATTTTTTTGATGGACAGATTTAACTACAAATTACTGTTACTCAAATCTAGGAAATTTGTTCCCAATATTAGAGAAGCCACATGTATTCATAATAAACACATTTTTACATATGAAAAAGAGGAGTACGGCAATTATCTTCTTTTTTTTTTGCTAGTAAATATTTGTTTACCCTTGCTTCTCAAATGAAAACGTACTTTATGTGCAGAAGTTATTCAGGGTGAAAAAAGAAAAAAAAGAAAAAGTACTTTAAAACCTTTAAAATCATTTTCCACCATGATGTCTGAAATGTGTCCACATATATACAGAATAAGGGTGTCTAGCATATGTTGACACATAGGTTTCATTTCATTTCCCTTCCCAAATAATTAAGGGTCACTTCAGAAGGAATAAAAATCTTTGTTCTTTTGAAATTTTATCTGCCCTTACATGCCAAAAAAAAAAAAAATCCCAAACCTTTTCAAAGTTTCCCATTATTCTTAAGTATTTAAAACTTCAGATTGAAGATAGAGACATATTTTTAATGATTTGTTTAGTCTAGTAATTATCATCAACTTTTAACATGGGCTGAACCAGCTCTCTCTGTGATTGGTGTCCTTATTATCTGCTACATTGTTATCAAACAGACATGTTCTCATAGGAAATGCTAGGGCAAGTTACCCTGGGTCTTTGAATCGGGATGTCTGTTTAATGGTTTAGTCGTGGAACTGGATTTGAGGTTGCTTGGCAGAGTCCAACTTTTTATCTGGCCCTTTTGGAGTGAATGATGATGAGGGTTCTTGTGAAGAGAAATGGACACTTAGAACATTCCAGAGCTGTCTTCTCCTTTTTCTGAAAGGGGCAAAGCCTTGTGAACTAAGCTGTCAGTTTCTTGGGGCTTCTCTATTGCTTCCTAGCTCTGTATGTACCCAGTCACTTCTCCTGAACTCTTAAGACCACTGATGAAGTCTTTGGGTTCCAGCCCTTGATGCCTCAGTTCAACCAAATAGCTACAAATGCCTAGTCTAGACGAGGTATTTTTTCTCAAAGCAATAGAAAGCTGTGACCCCAGCTCTCTTACTGTTGGGAGATGGTGGGTGATGTAGTGGGCAAACCACATTGAAAACCACTGTGATAACAGATCTCCATCTGCTAAGTACCGTCTGTGAAGTGGAAGCTGAGGAGGAGTTTAATGGAGGAACTGACACTGGGGAAGGATTTTGACAAAGACCAAGTAGGAAGCCTCCTAGATAGAGCCAACATTTGGCTTTAGTTTCCTACCAATTGGCTCCAACTTACATTGCCAGTGTTTGTATTTACTATTTAACCTGTCATTTAGTCCAAATTTATGTGCATGTGTGGATTAAGTATTATGAAGTTCCAGGGGAAATGAGATTGTCATGCAAGAAGCTCGAAGTCCAACAGAGGAGAAAATCCTGGTTTTAATAGGAAATTCTTAGAGAATAAGCTTCAAATTGGGAGATCTCCACTGTGAACTGTGGTATTGTTTCAAGTATCGAAAGCACTGGATTTGAGATGAGTGGAAATGGACATGCCAAGGAACCAGTTACACACTCAAAACTAGAGAACTCATCAGCGAGGCAGACCTGGCAACGGCCTGGCTTGCTTTATTCGTTTTTTTCATTGAACAATGAGGTTTTGATTATGTGTGGTGGGTTACAAATGATGTTGGGCATTGGAGGCAGAGGAAAGAGACAATCAGTTACTGTCTTTTTTAAAGAATTCGCAACCTGAAAGAAACAAGAGACTAAACCTCCAAAATCAACTCTTAAAACAGAAGGAAGACGAGCATTTGCCTTAAAATACAGAGGTAGGAAATACATATTAAAGACTTTAGCAGAGTCTTGGAAGACTAGCAGATATTAAAAAGTCACACAGGATAGGAGGTCATTCCAGGTGGTGGGAAGTACATACAAAAAAGTCTGTGCAATGTGAGAGAACATGAATTAACTAGCAGTTTTTTTTTTTTAACTATGAGAACTGCACATAGGCCAGATGGTTAAGAGTGGCTGGTGCATGTGAGAACGCGGTCACATCTGAGAAGACAAGAGATGGTGGGAATAGTACACAAAGGGTTAATGCGAGGGCACTGCACATTCCTATGAGAATGGGCCATGAAAAGATTGGAGGGGCCACCAGCACAGAAAAGCAACATTCAATAAGGGATAGTGAAGGCTTAGAGTATGCCTGATTCCAGGGCAGAAACTATATGGAGAGAGGATCTGAAGGACAGACCTTTTGAGTTGAGTAATGCACATAAATATTTCTGGGGAAGAAAATGAGGAAAAATAACTAGAAATGCTTAGAAAACATAGAGAAACCAAGGCAAAAGATTAAGACTATAGGTAAGAAAAAATGTTAAGGGAAAGTGTCAAATGCACTGAAGACATCCTGTGGAATAAAATACAAAAGAAGAGAGCAGGTCACCTGCTTTGGCAATAATAAAGTCAGTGGTGAAATTTGCAAGCATGTACTTGGTACATTGTTAGAAATGGAAAGCAAATTACATGGGGTAAAGGGGAAAGCAGGTGGAGAGGAAATCGATGTAATGGGTGTAGAAAATTCATTTGCGAAATCTGGCAGAGTTCTTGCCTGGAAGTGAGTGACCAGAGAGATGACAGAATTGATAGCAAAATGAGGAAGCATGTTGTTATTTACTCTTATACATAATCCACGTGTTTCAGCCCTAATTGCCCAAACTCAGTCCCTGAACGTGTATTTGGCATTTCCTCTACTGCACTTCTGTTCAACTCCCTAAATTATTTTTGCTCCTTTTTTCTTTTTTATCCAAATATATCACACATTTCATTTAAGACCATGTCATGAACATATAGTAAGCATCTAACATATGTAATTATAGTAAGCATCTAACATATGTAAAAAATCAAAAACTTTCAGCTCTTTCATTGTTTTTAGATCTACTGCTAATATAAGTCAGTTCCAACAGATAAAGAATAAAATGGATTAATGGCCTCTTGGGAAAAAATAGGCATTTAAGATCTCTCATAAAAGCAACATCCAATCTTATTATAGTGAAGGCATAAAATAATTCTTTTCTGCTAATGTCTATGGGAAACACTCAAGTGAAAACTGTGGTTTTGGTCGACTCATCCATTCAACAAAGGATCAAAAATAAACAACTCACCTCCCTTCAACTCATCATCTAAAGGGACTAAATTCACATTTTGAGTACAAAGCTGTGTTAGGGTGACAGTTTGAAGATTAAGACATGCAAAGACCTGACATTTGTTTCTTCTATTCCTTCTGAAGGAACATCTACAAAAATTATAACCTTTCAACCAGAAAAACAAATATTAATTTTACAGTTATTAGAGAACAGACATTGCGTTAGGAGCTTTCATGTATGCGATTTCATTTCTTTCTCACATCAACCCAGAGAGAGAAGGGGAACATAAAGATAAATTCAAAGATGAGTAAATTGAAGCTAGGAGATACCTAGAAACAGGTCTCAGGCGACCTTTAACAGATAGTGCTTCAAGAGTAGAATGGTGGTTTCCATGGGCTGGTATATAGAGGAAATGAAGACATATCAGTCAAAAAATACAAATTTTCAGTTTTAAGATGGATGTATTCTGGGAGTCTAAAGTACAGCATGGCTACTACAGTTAACAATATTACACAGTGGCTCATGCCTGTAATTCCAGCAGTTTGGGAGGCCGAGGTGGGTTGATCACCTGAAGTCAGGAGTTCGAGAGCAGCCTGATGGTGAAACCCCATCTCTACTAAAAATACAAAAATTAGCCTGGCATGGTGGTGCATGCCTGTAATCCCAGCTACTCAGGAGCCTGAGGCAGGAGAATCGCTTGAACCTGGGAGGTGGAGGTTGCAGTGATCCAAGATCACGCCGCTGCACTTCAGCCTGGGAAACAAGAGCTGAAATCCATCTCCAAAAATAAAGGAAATAAAGGAAATTTGCTTAGAGAGCAGATTTTAAGTGTCTCTTTCCCTCTACCCTGCTACACATACACATGATAACTCTAGGTTGTGATAGATGTGTTAATTATTTTGACAGTGGTAATCAGTACTTAATATATACCGTATATCAAGTCATCATATTGTATACTTCAAATTTACACGTTTTATTTGTCAATGAAATATTGTTTTAAAAGACAGTGCTTCAACATTGGTACTATGGTTATATTGTATAACCATTTTGTCCCAACGTTTATAAAAGGAGTCACTGAAAACGTGATTTTTTTCTAAAAAGACTATTTACTATAAGCACTGGAAGGACTTACAAAAAGACTCAGCTATTTGTGATGTTTATGAGACAGCATGTTACAGAAAATATTAGAAATATGAACATCAAAGATAATAGACCTGCAATTGGTGATTCCATTGCATTTCATTCTATCACATAGTACTTTGACTTTTTAATAAATGAAAGTTTTCCCATATGTGTTCCTATTCAGTTTAGGGAACTGAGTACTGGAAAATCCAGAATCTTACTGAAGTGTTTTTAATTAGTACCTTCTGGTTTGGAAAATGCACTGAACAATGTCTGCTTGAAAAGTCTGAACATAACAAAGTCTGTTTCTTTCTACTAAGATTGGCCAGCCCTGAACATGCAACAGTATCAGAAGAAGACAGCAAATGGAAAATGAGAGCTACATATTATAGCAGGAGTTCGCCCTGTGGGTTTGGAATGAGACTTGAGGGTCCCCGGCTCTGGAACACAGATGTCAAGCATAGCTGAACAGCTCTGGAAATTCTCAGAAATTTCTGGCTGGTTTGCTGGGGCCTGGCTGGCTGTCCTGGAGGGGCTGTTCTCTGGGTTCTCCCTGGTCCTGAGAACAGTCAGCATAGCCAGCTGGCTTCTACATCTAGCCAAGTTGTCAGATAAATTGATTCCACATTTGGGGGATCAACAGTCGGTGAGGCCAGTGATCAGCCAACCCAAGGGCAAGGAAGAAGGTGATAAATTAGCTGAGGGATTCCAGTGAAGAGCAGAGAACTGAGTAGCATGAAAGGACGTCTCTCTTCACCACTACTGACTCAGGTACCATTGAACTTGCATATTAATGCACTTGGAACTGAGGCTCAGTAAAGAATGAATGGGCTTTAAGTATCATAATATGGACATGACAAAGATTCTTCCTTTGACCAAACTCTAGGTAGGTTCCACTGGGCCCTCCTTTGCCTAGGACTTGATCTTGGCCTATAAAAACTCTCAGCACAGGTGATTTTGTCTGCCCCCTCCTCCCACATTAAAAGACCTAAACAAACACTAGCATCGTTTCTAACATTTCAAGGCTGCATCCCTAGGATGACCCCAGTCCCCTTACAGAGCTTGCCTGAGAATGTTCTGGGCTGTCAAAATAATTTATAGTTTGCCATAGCCAATACCTGATTATAGAGCTCTGACAACTCTTCTGAAGCATTTTCTAAAACATGTTCATGATTGAGAATCTTTCATCCATCCCTTTGAGATGTATATGTATCTCCCATGACACAGGAGTGTGTTTTTCAAGGACCTGAAAGCCATTCCTTTAATATGTAAGAAGGAAAGAGCCTCTGTCTCCCAGTCTCTGTGAAAGGAGAGAATTTTAACTTGTACAATATGCAGCCAACAAATACAGCTGGCTTAGTTGACATTTACTGACAAGTCTCCGTAATTTTTCACTTCTGACTCTGCTGATATGCTGCTAGAACACTTGTCTACCTTCCCATTCTCCCTTTAAAATGCCCAGTTAACTCTGCACAAATCAAAGTTGAATTCAGACTACACTGGATACTCTTCTGTATGGCAATAATATATTACTCCATTCTTTGTCTAGCGGTTCAATACGAACTGCCAAAATTTAGTCCAATTAGTCAGTTCCAAATAATGTAGGCTCTTCAGAATCTAGACTGATTAAAAATATGTCTTTACTACTGTAATGTCTGGCTTTATCTTTGATAGACATACACATTAGTCTTTAGGAAATTAGCTTTCAAATGATTAAGTACTGAAGTATAAGCACCATGACTTCCTTAGGATAGTTGATTTAGGAGGAGAGTTTTTTCAGGTGACTACAGTAGGCAGTCTCTAAGGTGGTCTGTGATGTTTTCTATTTCCTGGTGTTTGTAACTTTGTGGAATTACTACTTGTTGAATGCGGGCTAAAAAATATTACCTGATATGGTTTGGCTTTGTCCCCCCCAAAATCTCGTCTTGAATTGCAGCTCCCATAATTCCCACATGTCATGGGAGGGTCCCAGTGTGAGATAATTGAATCATGGGGGCGTTTCTCCCATAGGGTTCTCGTGGTAGTAAATAGGCCTCACCAGATCTGATGATTTTTATAAGGCTTTTCCCCTTTCACTTGGCTCTCATTCTCTCTTCCCTGCCTCATGCAAGATGTGCCTTTTTCCTTCTGCCATGATTGTGAGGTCGCCCCAGCCACATAGAACTATGAATCCATTAAACTTCTTTTTCTTTGTAAACTACCCTGTCTTGGGTATGTCTTTATTAGCAGCATGAAAATGGACTAATACATGACCTCACTACCAATAAATATAGTTGATATTTGAACAACATGGGTGTTAGAGGTGCTGGTGGATTCAGTCACAAATCTTTGTATAATTTTTTTCTTCCTCAAAAGTTAGCTACTACAGCCTACTGTTGAGTGGAAGCCTTACTGACAACATAAACAGTCGGTTAGCACCTGTTTTGCATGTCATATGAATTATATACTGTATTCTTACAATAAAGTAAGGTACAGAAAAGAAAATGCTAAGAAAATCACAAGAAAGAGAAAATATATTTACTATTTATTAAGTGGAAGTAGAGCATCATAAATGTCTTCATCCTTGTCATCTTCACATTGAGTAGGCTGAGGAGGAGAATGAAAAGGAAGGGTTGGTCTTCTGGTCTCAGGGGTGATAGAGGCAGGAAGAATCCATGTGTAAGTAGATCCATGCAGTTCAAACTCATGTTGTTCAAACATAAGCTGTAGAATATAGTAGCAGTGATGGGTGTCACTTCTGAAATTAGGTTATAAAGAAAACCTGTGGCTTCCGTCTTGAATGTGCTTTTTCCATCTCTTGCATGGTTCTTTTTGGAGAAAGTCAGTGTCCATGTCATGGGACATTCATGTTGAGAAGCCTAGGAAAGAGCTCAGAAGCAAATCTGAGTTCTTCCAACAACTATGTGAGTGAGCTTAGAAAGGGACCTTTTGTCACCTGAGCCTTGAAATGACTGCTGCTGCTCTAGCTGACATCTTGATTGCAGAATCATGACAGACGACCTAGCTAGGTTGCTTCTATATTCTTAACTATAGAAACTGTGAGATAAAAAAATGTTTGTTGATTTAAGCCACTAAGTTTTGAGGGTAATTTGTTATGTAGCAATAAGTAATGAGCACAGTGACCTACCTCTACTCAAGTGGCTTAGCCAAGTTTAGAGTTAAATATTCCTATCCTTACATGCAGATCTTACAATTAATTCATTGTATCTATAGACTGTTATTATGTATAAGGACAGTATTTGAAAGGAATTATCAGGGCTTTTGTTTAGAGCAGAATTTCTTTGCTACAATAATAAGAGGGACAGATATGTCTAGTTTAACTTCTTCCAGAGAATTTCCATCTGTTTGGATGTATGCCATGGATATCCATCTTCAAATAAAATTCACAATTCCTGGACACTGGGGTCAGAACATACTTTGGAATATCACTCACTCACATTACAAAATAACTTCCTAAAGCCGTGCAAGTTTTGACTGAATCCACTTTTAAATGTCTTGTGTGATTTATATTAATTCTTCTATTTCACCTGAGCGGTCAGGTACCCATGATAGCTACCACTTCTGTGTGAGTTTTCACTTTACATATGTATAGACTGTCTTTTTGCCATGCCTGCAGGGCTTGCTATGGCTGAATCTATTTTCATGTGTGCAGGATTCTTCTGTGTTTGTCTTATCTCACTCATTTAATCACATCTCAGCCACAGAGTGGCTACCACATTTAACTTAATTTTATTTAAACTGCAAGAAAGTGTCCAAAATAAAATATGCCATCCATGTGAGCCCCTTTCATGCAGTTGGGAGACATTTTGCCTAGAGGTTGGAATATTAATTTTAGCATCAACATGCTCAACAGCCTCCAAATTGAGAGAGTATTTAAACCAAAGCAAAATTCCAGTACACAATTGTGATAGGAGAATAATGCCGCTCCCTCCCAAAGATGTCCGTGAGCTCATCTCCAACACTTGTAAATATGTGCCCTTGCATGGCAAAAGGGATTTTGCAGATGTGATTAAGCTAAGAATCTTGAGGTGGAAAGATTATCTTGGATGATTCAGGTGAGCTCAGTGTAATCACAAGGTTGTTTAAGAGAGAGGCAGGAAGTCAGAGTCTGAAAGAGACTAGAAGATTCTATGCTGCTGGCTTTCAACATGGAGGATCTTTGAGGAATGAAACTCAAATAGACTATTTAAGGAATGCAGATAACTTTTAGAAGCTGGGAAAAGAATGGGAACAAATTCTCCCTTACAGCATTTGAAAGGAGCCAGCCCTACTGACATCTTGGTTTTAGTCCAATGAAACCCATTTTGGACTTCTGACTTCTAGAACTATAAGATAACTGTTGTTTTAAGGTACTGGGTTTGCAGTGGTTGGTACCAACAGTAATAGGAAATGAATACAACCATCTGAATAGGCAATCTAGAATGAATTTTTCCATGTTTAATGGTTAAAAAGCAAAATCTGTCTCTGGTGACCTTCTTGGGATTCCCCGTCCCCTTTATTTTACACTATATATCACTTTTATTATGCTTATCCCATTAATTAAATTATAGTAATTACATGTGGGCAGTTGCTTTTAAAAAATGTTCCATAATTCCACCTTTCCAGTGCACTGTACCCACATGGAGTCTAGTACCAGTGGAATCTTGTTGCATCTTGGTTTATTCATCTCATTTATCACTATTTTCCATATTGGATATTTTATTAATAATTTTTCTGGAAAAATAATTGCAAAATCAAAATTTCATCCCAGAAATGACTGCTCTTATGTTCCTTTTTTGTTCCCATTTTTTTTAAAAAAAGGATTTAATTTAAATTTATTTAAATTACATAACATGACTCATACCAAAACTATTACAGACTGTAAAAAATATGTTTTAAGAGAACAATAACATAAACAGATTCTCCTTTTCTTTTGATATTTAAGAAAGAAAAATTTGCTTCCATTCAAATTTTTTGTGTTCATAAAAATTAGTCTCAAACCCTCAATGCCTGAGTCAAACTCCCAATAGGCCTATGCTTTCCTGCATATTTCTTTGTTCTAACTTTATCCTTTTTCTATGGGACATTTATTTACACAGTCTGAGCAATGACCTTATCTAAGTTACATGCAAACACGGTGTGCTACAAGGATCTGTCTAACAAGTACTTTTGTTTTCCACTGAGATTTAAACTACTTCTAAAAGACGGCATGGTAATCTCCCGAAATAATTATTCCAAAAAACGTGTTTCTCATGAATAATTAACTTTTAAAATTTATTTTTTCAAACTGACAAGGTGATATATATTTATGGCATACAACATGATTTTTTGATATATGTATACACAATGGAAGGGCTAAGTTAAGAAATTTCACACACATGCCTTATCTCACATACTTATTTTGTTGTGATGAGAACACTTAAAATCTACTCTCAGCGAGTTTTACGTACACAATGTATTGTTATTAACTGTGATCCCCAGGATCCAGAATAGATTTCTTGAACTTATTTACCCTGCCTAATTGAAATTCCATGTGCTTTGACCAATACTTTCCCAGATCCTCTAACCCCCAGGCTCTGGCAACCACCCCTTTACTCTCTGTTTCTCTGAAGTCTACTTTTAAAATATTCCACATAAGTGAGGTACTGTGGTCTTTCTCTCTCTGAGCTTGGTGTAATAATTTGTTTTTTGCAATTTGTTAGAGACAACCCTAACCTTCAGAAAAAGTTGCTGATATTGAAAATGAGTTGGCATTTTCCTTTATAAAAGTAGAATGACTCATGATATTCTGTATACCATGCAAATCATGCTCATATAAATGTTTTACACTCTGAGGGTGAGGTTTATGTAAAAACAAGAGCTGTTTCTTCATCTGTAACTAGCTGTGACTTGGTAAAATAATCTAATTATTTCACCATCTATATTGTCTTAATAAACAGCTACAATGTTTAATCTTTTTAAAAAATATTAATTTGACAATCTATGGTTGTGATTTTTATCTAGAAAAAAGGTTCAGGCTCTTTTGGTGTCAGTCTGGTCACCTTGGTTGACCTTTTTATACTATTCTCACTTTCTCAGAGGCTGTGGGTATGTTGAGCTCACTCTGCACTGCAGCTGAACTATTTTACATTAAGAAGTGGATGGTTGGAAGCCTGGCATATGCCTTATGGTCCAAATGGCACTCTTTGATTCAGAACCTACAGAGAAGGAGGGGTGAGATTGGGGGATAGAAAACAAAACAATACTTCGTATTTCCAACAGCTATTCCAAGTTACATAGATGCTGTGATAAAAAGTAATCAAATATAGCTAAAGATATTTAAAATATTGCAGTGTAGATGCAGGTAAAATAGTTTAACCAAGTAGAAGTAAAAATATTGTTTAGCTTTTGTAAGAAGTTTATGGAATAATAACATGGTGCATTTTTTGTGAATGACATTATAAACTGTGAGTAAGCTATTGCCACTATGTTCTATTGTGGGGATAGCTAGGAGCCCAAAAGGAAAGTTCCAGCCTGCCCAGAAATGCTAGGAATATTTTCTAAACCATGTGGAAGAGAGGTACAGAATAAGAGGAATAGCTGGGCCTCCTCCCACTAAGATTGTGGGTAAAGTTGTTGGTCCTCTATGGGACTCAAGAGGCAAAATGTGAAGTCCAAGGGGTTCCTCCTTTTACGCAACAGGGACTCCCTTCTTTGCACCTCTCCCCTCCCAATAAAATCAGGTCCAGTGGTCATCCTGGCTCTTTTAATCTGACCAGTGACTGCTCTGCTCAGGAGAATGAGCTAGCAAAGGGTCAAATATGGCATGAGTAGGTGTGTCTTTGCTCCTCTAGGTTAAGAGAGAGACAAGAGGAAGGAGCTCATGATCTTGATCTTTGGTCAAGACCATTTTATGTGCCACAGGTATGTTCAGAGGGTTGAGTGGATATCAAGGATCTCAGATTAATGATTCACTATTGAACAACAGAAGTTAAAACACTTTAGTTTAGCAGCTACAAGAAAAGTATGGAAATGAAGCAACTCAATGGAGGACTCTAGAAAATTTTGCTCATAAGTGGGTCAGAAAATGTTAAATTTCTATTTTAAAGACATTTATTGTATAATTTATTGGTTTATCAGGATTGAGTTTGTGCTTATCAAGTTTTATTTTAAGATGAGTTATCCTCTTTATCGATAAGCTACCTATCACCAATCTATCACTCACCTATCTCAATAAACAAACAGCCATACATTCAGACTTTTACTCTAAAATCTGAGTGGAGTCGGTTTAGATTTTCTCTTATCTCTTGGTTACACAACAGGGATTATTAAGGCATTTAGAGGAAATATACCACTCTCTAGAATATTCCAAATATCATTTTTTAATTAAAAAATTTGAAAGTTATTTTGGGTTCTCTTTTTTTAAATACAGTCCAATTGAAATATAATGTATGACATTATGTAATTTTAATCCATTTGAAATAATTCAGATAAATATCTTACTTTTAATGTTACCTTTAAATATTTTTAATGTTAACTTTCCTTTCTTCTGAATTTAGAAAATTATCCAGATTTTTCCCTTCTTAGTACAATCATACATTCTAATATGAATATTTACTGTGTTTAACAGATCAGTTGAATGTAACCTATATCTTACAAAAATTCACTTGTACATTCTATCAAATAAATGAGGTAAGAAATATTTGTGTAACAGTGGTGAAATGAATGATGTAATGGTCAACTTGCAACCCAGCCTTTGCCTCTTTTATTTATATTACCTAATTCGGGAGAAATAATTTTGGAGAATTTTATTTTAAAAATTCTATAAACCACAAAAGTATTAAGTGAAATATTTCTTCAGACCACAGCACTGATGAAAGTTTTTTGGCTTTGTAGAGGACCCCACAGAAACCTGAATTGCCTGAGATTGTTTTATTTGACTGTGGTGCTTCAGTGTTTTTAATTTTCTGGTGCTTAAACTTTTGCTGCAAAGGGAGAGATAAATCATTGTGCAGATAATGTTTGGTAGCCCATCACATATATATCTTTTTAGAATATTCTAAAGCAAATTTTTAAATATAATAGGATTCTGTATTAGTCATTCTCACATTGCTGATAAAGACATACCCCAGACTGGGTAGTTTATAAAGGAAAGAGGTTTAATTAACTCACACTTCCACATGGCTGTGGAGGCCTCACAATCAAGGCAAACAAGGAACAAAGTCACATCTTACATGGCAGCAGGAAAGAGAGCTTGTCTAAGGGATCTCTCATTTATAAAACTATCAGATCTCCTGAGACCGATTCACTATCATGAGAACAGCATGGAAAAGACCCACTCCGATGATTCAATTACCTCCCACAGGGTCCCTCCCATAACACATGGGAATTTTAGAGCTACCATTCAAGATGAGATTTGGGTGGGGACGCAGTCAAAGCATGTCAGATTCTAAGACATTGTATTAGTCTATTTTCATGCTGCTGATAAAGACATACCTGAGACTGGGAAGATAAAATGTTTAATGGACTTAAAGTTCCTCCTCATAATCATGGCAGAAGGTGAAAGGCACATCTCACATGGCAGCAGACAAGAGAAGAGAGCTTGTACAGGGAAACTCCTCCTTATATAATTATCAGGTCTCATGAGACTTATTCACTATCATGAGAAGAACATAGGAAATATACCCCATGATTCAATTACCTCCCACTGAGTCCCTCCCACAACATGTGGGAATTCGAGATGAGGTCTTGGTGGGGACATAGCCAAACCATATCAGATATCATCTCATTATTTTAGATGGGATGATTTAGTGTTCGTTCCAGCAAGTATGTGTGTCTGTCCAGTGGTGGTTTCTCTGAACCAAGTAGGAAACTTAATATTGGAGTAAAATTTTAGTTTTCTCTTTATTATATAGAAGCTGAGTTCTCTCTAAGTAAGAAGCAGAAGGGCCATGAACAAACAAGGGCATTTTTTAAAAGCTTAAAGTTTTTAAATCCCACACTCACAGATAAGTTCTTATAAAAAGAAATAATATACATTTTAAGGAGATTAGAGAAATACTGTGAGTGAAAAAGATTTTTTAATGAAATTACCAATATAACAAGATAATTTTCGCAAAATCAATAATAATATAAACACTGATCTCATGCCTTTTATGCACAATGTCAGTAAGAAAAGAGCAATACTTAACAACTTGAATCTAGCATAATCTAATTATAAATTTCCCCCCAAAAATTATGGTCTTAGTTTTGTGTTGGATATAAGCATTATCCCATATGTATGAAATATGATGTCCTTTTATGAGTTTTGTAATAAAGTTTCTGAAACCTCTATGTTTTTTTTTTGAGATGGAGTTTTGCTCTTGTTACCCAGGCTGGAGTGCAATGGCAGGATCTCGGCTCACTGCAACCTCCACCTCCTGGGTTCAGGCAATTCTCCTGCCTCAGCCTCCTGAGTAGCTGGGATTACAGGCACGCGCCACCATGCCCAGCTAATTATTTGTATTTTTTTAAGTAGAAACGGGGTTTCACCATGTTGACCAGGATGGTCTTGATTTCTTGACCTTGTGATCCACCCGCCTCGGCCTCCCAAAGTGCTGGGATTACAGGTTTGAGCCACCGCACCCGGCCGAAACCTCTATGTTTAATAGTTAGAGTGGTTTTTTTTCTGGTGGAGTAGGAGAGAGATGAAGCAAATGAAATCTATCATGGTGTAGGAAGATAGCTATATACTTTTCAAGTGCATTTTCAAATCTTGAGTTTTTCTTAGGTTTTATAAATTTGATGAACTGTATTTAGAAACTATATGTCAATACTTCATAGCCTGTAATTTGCAAAGCCTCCTGGAGTTGAAAGATGGTTTCTATTCATGCCTCTAACTCATGGCCGAGCTTTTAAGGCAAAAAAAAAAAAAAAGGGGAGTGAAAAAGACTGATCATGTTCCATCTTTAGCAGATTAAAGAGGGGACTATTGAAAGCAATAGACACATGCTGTGGGTGATGAGATTCAGCCCCGCTTTCATGTCTCTTGTGCAGTGAACAACAGCCAGGAATGTCAGAGGACACAGGTTCCCTTTGAAGCTTGGTAATGGGAAGCTTCATCTTGTACTGTTCTCATAGCTGCAATAGTTCCATAGCCAGAGCATTTTCATAGCCCAGAGGACTATCAGCAAAGAGAAGAGCTTAGAGTTTACTAAACTAATGTACTCCTCAAATAAGATGCCTTCTTCCCTAAATGGCTAAGCCTTTTTAAATTACATTTTAATTTTAGTATATATCTCATGTACCTATGCAGTATTTACCCTCAACCATTTGTTAAGAAATTCTAATTTTCAGTAGATTATTCTTTTTTTTTCTTATTTTTTTTCCCTGTTTTTGGAAAAGGAGATGACATTGACTGAGTCTCTTACAGGTACTCCTTAAACTCAGGTTTATGCCTATGCCTGTCTCTCATGGCTTTTCACAGTCTCACTTGGTAATGGTCTGTAGACTGTGTGATCTTCTCTTTCCTTTCCTTACCTCTGTTTTGTCTTTGCATTCTGAAATCTCTTGGCTTCTCTCTGTCTCCATTTTTGTTTTCCCATTTTAACCCATCATCCCTCCTGCACTTAATTCTTTGCTTTTGGGTTCTGTTTTCTGGTTATACAATTTTATGCTCTTCCCACACTAACTCCAACCAAGGAGTGACATGCAAATCATACTGTAGGCCCTTCCCCCAGGGAGCTATGATGGCCAACCATCAGCAGTTGGGGACTTGGAGGATTTATGGTCACAGCCAGGTTTTCTGTTCCTCTGATTTCAGGGGCCTTGGGCAGGCAACAACAGGTTACTGTTCATCCCCATACCTGGTCAGAGAAAGTCATCCTTCCTCCTATAGGTCTTCCCACATGGCTTGGCCTACATGGGCCATGACCAACTAGCTAATTTTGTAACTTCCAGGTAGTTAACCACAAGGTTAAGCCTCAATCAACTGCCCAGCTATTGGTGCAGATTACTACAGGTGTCACCTCCTTGGTGATCACCATCCATACTGCTCTAAGTTCAGCCCATTGGCTACTTTGCTCACACCTGGCTTCAAACCCTATGGTGTCAGTGCTCCAGGCAGCAGTAACACCTCAGCTCGCTCCATCTGTGTACCATGCCCCATCTGGAATGGAGGGATGCCCTTCTTTGAATGGTAAAGGCTCAGGGCCTAAGGGTGCCTCAGGCCCCATGTGGCCTTATCTTGCATTAGGAATACAGGTCTTAAGACCTCTTGCAACTCTACTGCTAAGGGACTTGTAATCAGCGTAATCCACATCTCCAAGTAGCCGCTCCACTTTGCCAAAGTGGATGTCTGCCCTATTTCAGTCCAGGGGGTTGTTATCCGTGAATGCACCCATCCTGCTTTTGGGCAAGTCATCCACATGAAGACTGTAGCCATCCTGCCAAGTTCTCATGAGCCTGAAGGGCAGCATGTGCAGTTACTAACTGCTCCTCTTTTAAGGAATATAAGAGCTCAGCTCCCTTCCATAGTTGGGATGAAAAGCCTACTGGTGTTCTCAAGCACTCTTTGTGCGCCACAGGCCCAACTGAAACCTGTGGTCACATGCACATCCAGCTCAAATGGGAGCCCTCTGGTCAACTATCCACAGGGCTTGTTCCTGCTGAATAGCCCACTTGGCTGCCAGGAAGGTGGTCTCAGCTGCACCATTCCAATCTCAGGCAGGAGGAGCACTGCCGTTTCTAAATCTGCAAGAGGATTGGAGGTTAGCGTAATATCATTAATAAGACTACAAATAATATAATTAACAAGATCATGACATATGGTGGGGCTATGCACATAGCCCTGTAGTAACACTATGAAAGTCCATTGTCACCTTCTCATGAAGGCAGACTGTTCCTGGCTCTCTGAGAAAAAATGCATTAGCCAAGTCCACCACATCGTGGTTCTATCCCAATTCTGTTGCCAAGCAGTTCATCAAATCTGTGATAGATGAGACAGCTGCCAAGCCATATAAAATGTCCACCCCCAGAATGTATTTCAAGTATGGGAGAAACATACACAGTGCATTATCAGGAAGCCAAGCAGCTGTTGCCAAGGTGCAGAGATGCAGGTTTCACTTTCAGTGACTATAGACACTTCATAGCTATCTATGCAGCCTTGCCTGGAAACTTATCTAGGTGCAGGGATGAGTGGATGGCTAATTTCACATGTAGCCTCTGGTTGCCCAGTGTCCCCTCAAGCTGGTCACCTCGACCAGTTCCCTCATAAACAGAAAAAACTTCACATCCCTGCCTGGCTGCAGCATGTAGTCTTTGAGCTGGAGCACCTGGGTGGGACCGGGTCATGCAGCAATGTCCTTCTCCCCTTCTTGCCCTTGGGCATTTTCTGGAATTGCTGCTCCAGAGGCACCTGTCTCCACAAAGTGAAGAGTACTTCACTGGGTTGCTGATCAATTATCTTTCTGTCAGCCCCAGCCAAAATCAGATCTGTCCACATCGTTGAGTGTGTTACTCATTCGGGTTTCCTTTTCTCCTGTGGGTGGAGTGGGCGGGGGGAACCTCAGAGTGGGGAATCTTCCCCTTCGTTACTGCACAGACAGTCCCACCGATGGGCTCCAGGCCTTCATTAAATCCTTTTTCAAGCTCTGTAGCCTGGCTTCCAGGGGGAGGCTGGAGTACCCCATTCATGGCAGTATCTAATTATTTTTCTAAGCTGTGTAGTCAGGCTTCCAGGTGCCTTGCCAGTGCCTGGAAGGCCCTTACCTTTGTGGCATCCCTCAGGAACTGGGTGTGTACTCCTAGCACAGTCAAAAACACCCATCCAATTCTTCTGCAAAGGCTCCTTCCTTCTCAGTGGTCTACTTCCAGTGGCTTCAGTGCCTTCTGTATGCTCTCAATGGACCCACCTACCAATGCCCAAGTCTCACTGGAGCCCATCCTCGCTGCACAGCTGTAGCCTGGTACCACAACACATGTGGCTAGAGGGCCAACTCAGAATCAGTGGGGACCAAAGGCTCACCCACCTCAGGATCCTGTTTGTGAAGCCAATTTTTATGCCAAGTGTTAGGTTCCAGCCCAAACTGAGGAGTGATGGGAGTGGGTAGACCAATGGCGGGTAGCTGGAAAAATGCTTGTGGAATTGCACAGTTTTGACATGGCTTTTACTCTCTCTCTGGGAGTGAGTGAGCCTGGATGTCAGCCACAGGTATAAACCGCACAGTCTTAGTAGGGTAATTATGCCTTTACAGACAATAGTGGCTTGGAGTCAAGCACGAGCTCAGATGAGTGACCACCTAATGCACCTCATGTACTGTGGTTACATAATGTGTCTCACATGGCATGGGTATATTAGATGTGGAGTTACGTGCCTGCATTCCAAACCTGCTGAGTCATGCTGTGCCAGGCAGCTGCCTCAGCCTACTTCTGAGTAAAGCACAGCCATTTCCTTATAGTGATATGTAGCAATGAAAATTTATTTTTGTCCATGAACTTAGGACTGGGTTGGTGGTTCTGCTGGGCCAACTTCAGCTGATCTTGGTTAAGCTCACTCTTGCATCTCTGGTCAGTTGGTGGGTCAGCGGGGAGCTGGTTGAAGTTGTCTTCAGCTAAGATCATTGGTCTCTGCTCCATGCAGTCTCTCATCTTCCAGAAGGCCATTTAAGGCTTGTTCTCCCAGCAAAGGTGGGAGGCAGTGAAAATGTGCAAGGGCTTTTAGGCCTTTCAGACGTGGTTAGCTGCCACCTTTGCCACATGCTGTTGGCTAATGCAAGGTAAAAAGCCAGCTCTATATTAAAGACTGGGAGGATAGAGTCCACGTCTTGATGGGAAGAGCTGCAAAATCACATGGCAAAGGGAGGCCATAAATTGGGGCCAAAAAGCCACCTACAGCAGTACTTATGCTGTAATCAGCTGCAAAGTAAAAGTCGCTGAAGAAAAATGTACCCCCCAGTGCCAGATAGGATCAAAGTAAATTAGAAAACAGAGCAAAACATGCATCACTAGAAAGTAAGGCAGAGAGACTCTGACCTCAGTGAGTCATCTGGAGCTCAGTCTCTCCACTGGAGCTGGTTCCTTTATTGCATTGCTTAATCATGGTGTACAACCTTGCAGTTTCTGCTAAACCAGGAGTTATTTATCAGTCACAGCTGGGTTAGGTGCTGTCCTTTCTGATGCTGGTTGGGAATTGGTGAAAACACTGACCTCACACTGCCAGGCATTCTGGTTCTGCGTAAAACTGAGGAATTAACCTGAAGGATATTTCCACACATGGTAAAAGCATTAGAAAGGAACAAAATAGTGGCCCAAATTATTAGGAATGTGTTCTTTGAAGCACAAGAAGTAGGCTGTCTATGTTTCTATTATTCCATCTCAGTAGAAGAAAGATAGGCGGGATATTTTTTAAAATTTTAAAAAAGTAAATACATGAAACACTGGAATAATTTATGCTGGGATGATGAGGCATCTGTGGACCTGAAAGGTCAGTGGGGTTATTCAAGAAAGGCAAACAAAAGGCATGTGATACAAATAGGTAAAGGAAGGTTTGAGAAAAGGCAAGCTCTCATTTCCTCTTAAGGGAAGAAGTAAAAGAGAGGCTTAATTTGAAGTAAGGAAAATGGTGAGTAATGGAAAACCACGTAATTAAAACCAACTGAACAATGAAATCCATAGCTAAAGGTAAATTTGTAATTCTTGCCAAACAGAATTAAGGACTGGGCTCAAACTATCTACCGAGACTGGTAGAGAGATCACAATCTGTGTATTAGGTTGTTTACGATAATTTCATTTTAACTGGTTTTATGACTTTTAACTTTTATTTTAGGTTTGGGGGTACATGTGCAGGTTTGTTATGTAGGTAAACTCATGTCATGAGGGAGTTCATTGTACAGATCATTTCATCACCCAGGTACTAAGCCTAGTACCCAATATCTATTTTTTCTGCTCCTCTCCTTCCTCCCACCTTCCACCCTCAAATAGGGCTGAGTGTCCGTTGTTCCTGTCTTTGTATCCATGAGTTCTCATCATTTGGCTTCTACTTCTAAGTGAGAACATGCAGTGTATTAGTGTGCTTTCACACTGCTGATAAAAACATACCCCAGACTGGGCAATTTACAAAAGAAAGAGGTTTAATTGGACTTACAATTCCACATGGCTGGGGAGGCCTCACAATCAAGGAGGAGCAAATCACATTCTACATGGATGGGGGCAGCCAAAAAGAGAGCCTGTGTAGGGAGACTCCCGCTCTTAAAACCATGAGATCCTGTGAGACCCATTCACTGTCATGAGAACAGCAAGGGAAATAGCCACACATGTGACTCACTTTTCTCCCATTGGATTTCTCCCACCACATGTGGGAATTACGGGAGCTACAAGATGAGATTTGTGTGAGGACACAGCAGAGCCAAACCATATCATGAGGTATTTTGCTTTTCTGTTTCTGGTTAGTTTGCCAAGGATAACGGCCTCCAGCTCCATCCATGTTTCCTGAAAAGACATAATTTCATTCTTTCTGATGTCTGCAAAGTACTCCATAGCACTTGTATACATACCACATTTTCTTTGTCCAGTGACTTTTGTGTATTTATATTGTAGGCGTCTTTATTACCTTTTAAGCTTATCTTTGTAGAGACAGTTTCTTGTTCATCAAAATAGCTTCATGGCTTACTTTTATTTGTTTAGACAGTACCTTGCTTCTATATTTCTAGAATATCCAGCCAGTAATATTCTAAGGTCTGTGCTTTTAAATTTTTCTATAAGAGGCTTTTATAAAACTGGAATGAAAGACTAAGTATTGGAGAGAAACTTATGATGCCACAGACCTACAATTTAAGTTCATTCATGCAGGAATTTGATCCCTCGATCAGAATTCCAGCTTTCCTGACAAGGCTTCTGTATTTGTGAAATGACAATGAAAATAGAAGTATTTACTTAAACAAATTAGATACTGTAGCAGAAGAGAGAAAAAACCCACCTCAACTGCTTAAGAACAAGAACAGCAATTATCATTCATAATAGCAAGTCCTAAGTCAGGGATGCCCCCGTCTAATGATGTCAGAGATGTTCTAGATTCTGTCATCTACAGAGTCATTGACTGCTAGATATCACACCCAGCAGTAACAATGTTTAAACAGTGAAGTGGAGATTTTTTTTCTGTTTCTTTTAAAAATAAATGTGTTATAGGCTGAATCATGTTGCCTCCAAATTTATTAGCCTGAACCCTTGTACCTCAGAATGTGATTTAATTTGGGGATACTGCCTTTAAACAGATAACTACAGTTAAATAAGGTCACTGGGGTAGGTTCTAATTCAATATGGCTGGTGTTCTTCAAAGAAGAGGACAGATAGACAAAGAGAAAAGAAGAAAGAGAAAGGCTTTAGAAGAAATCAACACCGCCAACACCTTGATCTTGGACTTCAAGCCTCCAGAATTATGAGAAAATAAATTTCTGTTGTTTAAGCTACCAGTCTCTCATAGTTTGTAACGGCAGCTCTAACAAGCTAATACAATGTGTGAGGAAACTTTATACTAGAAATCCCCTAGTAGCCTCCCTCATGTGTCATTGGGGACCATTGTGTTCCATATCTATTCCTGATCCACTCACCAGCAAACGGGTTGGAATGATTATAACTGACTTAATGAAGTCCCAGATTTTTGTAAGATACCAGGCACCAGAAAATAAGATTTTTTTTTTTTTAAGAAAGGAAGAAAGAGACGTTATGGCAGGGAAGAATCAGCATTTAGAGAAGTGTGTTATGCTATCTTGTATGTCATCCTGAGGATTAAACAAGGCTTAAACAAGACAATGCATGAAACACTTGGTTTAGTGCATGGCATACTCAATTTACTATTATTATTAAGCATCATTTAGCTGGAGTTTGCAGGATTCATGCCTGGCAATTCTTTAGAGGAAGGTGTTTTGTTATTTTGGTAACACTTCTTATATGTTCTTTTTAGAAACATATATTATACAACATCCCTTGTACTTCCAGCAATGTCATAGTATAATTCCAGCATAGTTCTAATAATAGATAATAATTGGATTAGTGGCTTTATTATCTCATTTGAAGAACGTATTACATAATAGCTGATGATTTATTTATATCTAACCCTAGACCCTTTATAATGAAATGATCTTTTGAGACCAGGCATAATGGTTCATGCCTGTAATCCCAGCACTTTGGGAGGCTGATTGCAGGTGGATTATTACTTGAGGTTAGGAGTTCAAGACTGGCATGGCCAACACGGTGAAACCAATCTCTACTAATAATACAAAAAAATATTAGCCAGGAATGGTGGTGCACACCTGTAATCCCAGCTACTTGGGAGCCTGAGGCACAAGAATCACTTGAACTGGGAAGGAGGAGGTTGCAGTGAACTGAGATCATCCCACTGCACTTTAGCCTGGGTGACAGAGTGAACTGCGTCTCAAAATAAATAAATAAAAATAAGAAAAAAAAAGAACTTAGAACTTATTGATTGAAGTGCAAACTCTCTAGTGGGTTAAATGATGGCCTCCAAAAAGATTTATTCATGTTCCAATGCCTGGAACATATAAATGTTGCCTTTTGGGAAAAGGAGTCTTTGGAGATGCAATTAAGTTAAGGATCTTGAGATGAGGAAAACCTCTTGATTTATCCTATTGTGTCCTAAATCCAATAACAAGTGGCCTCCCAAGTAGCCCGTTGAGGAATCTAGAGGCACACAGGGAGGGCAATTTGAAGACCGAGCAAAGAGTCTGTGGCCACAAGCCAAGGAATGTAGGCAGCCCCAAGAAGCTGGAGGAGACTATGAAGGATCCTTCCCTAGAGTCTCCAGAGGGAATGCAGCCCTGATGATGCCTTGATTTTGACTTCTGGCCTCCAGAGCTGTGAGTGAATAAATTCCTCATTTTAAACTACCAAGTTTGTAATAATTTGTTACAGCAGCCTTAGGGAATGAGTGCAAACCTCATGCCTGTTGACCTCAATTATTTTGATATATTATTTGGCACATATAGTTCTTGAATTATCTATTATAATTTTTTAAAAACAGTCTTCTGTATGGAATTTATTAAAGAATAAGCAAAAGAGGAAGTGAAACTGACAGACTGTATGAATAGGAATCTGAGTGTCTAATTTGCCACAACCTTTTCATCTCCTCCAAAGCTGCCTATCTAGAGGATGAGGATTTTTTTAGATGTCAAAGATTTCACAGATGAATACATACTAGTTATTTACTTTCAATATCTGTAAGTGGGAAAATACATTTTCACCCCAAGACACTTTTCCAGCATTATTAACTTCCTTTTGTTAACTCTGAGCTTCCAAGGGCCTATCGTTCATTGAACCACTTGCAATTACCCATCACCACTCAACTCCATTTCTTCATATCTGAGAAGAGAGGAATGGAGGAGGAGAAGCAAGGGAGAAGTGAGGCAAAGTGAGGCAAGGGAGAAAAGGAGAGGAGAGGAGATGGAGCTCTTTTTCAAAAAACAGCTATAACATTATGCCCTTAAAGATACTTTATTCTATTAATGTTTACCTTTTCTTTCACATAAATTTTGTCTTATATCACATATAACAACAAAAAATGAAATTCAGTAAATAATTGGGGGATTCTTACATGTGGCTTCATGTACCTGTGTACATGTATCTATGTACCCAACTAAGTATGGATACTTCTGACATTTTCACAACAAAGCTTGACATTTCGGGAAGAAAACCCTGAACTTTTAAATCAGATCAAGCACATACTGGCAAGATGGCAGACTGAGTACTGTGACTACTAAGATACAACCATCAATTTTTGGAGACTCACATACACAGAAAAAAACTAAAAAAAAAAAAAAAAAAATAGAAATTTCTAGAATTACTTAATGTTGAATTGTATAACGAATCCCTTAATGTTGAATTGTATAACAAATCCTTTGGATTTTTAGTTTTATCTTTACGTCACTGACTTTTGTCCTTTGTCAGTTTAAATTTATTCTAATGTGGGAAATAGGAGTCTTTTGTGATTGAAATCTGGCTTGCCTTTGGCTGTTTCTTAGTATTCAGGTCAGTGTCCTACAGGCTACCAGCAAACTGTGTCCTTAATCAAGTGCCAAGTTCAACCCAAAAAGGGTAACAATAAAGATCTCCTAAGAGTGGAGGGATAGTTTGTAATGATTAGCTTGAGGGCCCAGAACACCTAGAATGTAGCAACCTCAGGAAATTCCTGCCATTAACACGGACTTTCGCTTTTCTCTAAAGAAAACAAGAAAAACAAAAATTAATTAGTCCCTCTCAGGCGTTAAACCCAAGATAATTCACATGTTAAAAGCTTGATTTTATTACTTTCACTTGGTTTTGTTAAGCAGTAGTATATTCTGGCCCATATTATTATTTCAGTATTTATTCTAGTTTCCAAAGGAGGAGATTGTTCTGAGGATGCAGAAGCCTAAGCAGTTAACATCACAACCTTCTTCAGTTGCCAAGGAAGTGGGAAAAATTAAACTCTTCTGCAAAACGAATTTGCCAGCTGTGTGTTTCTATTTTGATTTTCAGTTATTGGTTTTGTCTTCACTAGTCCCACATTTCTATTTGGTTTGTTTTCAGATGTTTTATTCTTGGCCATTGATACATCTGGCTTTATAGTTCTACTATACTGTTTTTTCTTCCTGTAATTTTAAAATATATTTTTAATTGCTATGGGTACATACTAGTTGTATATATTTATGGAGTATAAGTGATATTTTGTTACAGACCTACAATGTGTAATGATCAGAATAGGGTAGCTGAGGTATCCATCATCTTAAGCATTTATCATTTCTTGGAGCTAAAAAGAAATTGAACTAATGGAGATAGAGAACAGAATAATGGCTACCAAGGGCTGCGGATATTAGCGGGGTGAGAGTGATGAAGTGAAGATGGTTAATGTGTACAGGACTACAGATATGTATTAATAGAATGAATAACATCTAGTATTTGGTAGCAGAATAGGGTATGAGTAGCAATAACTTATTGCATACCCACATCTTTTTCTGATTAAGTTTATACCTCTTGGTCTTGAATGGGATTGTAATAAGAAAGATTTGGAAGATACCATCTCTAGTATTTTACTTGAATTAATTGTTTATTTGCAACAATAAAGCTTGGAAGAAAATTTACAAGAAAATTTTGTTATGACTTTGATTTCAGTTTGCAGCAGACAGACATTTTTTCCCCAATACATTTGTGTCTATATGGTTGAGTGCTGTGTGATATCTTACAGTGAAGTAGATGACATTTTGTAAAGCTCCTTTTCAATATTCAGTTTGCCTCTTCAATTCCCCAATGGAAGTAAGGCCTTTATATGACTTAATGGTTCACCTTATTTATTAATTTGGTAAACACTTATGGCCCATCTCTGATGTGGACTTATGCTATGGAAACTGCTGTGGAAAATGCAAGGAAACACAAAGGTAGCACGTTGTTGGGTGATAATAAATGTATACTCACATAAAATGTATCTCAAGATATGATAACTCAAGATAAGATAATATCTACTATATGCAACTAGATAAATGAGAAGCCCTATTTCTAACTAGAGTAAACATGGATTTTTAAAATTGTCCTTTAAAAATAGGATTTTATTTAGTAACCTGGAGGTAAGGAATCTGGAAGAGGGTGTCTAAGAGTGTGGAAGGGCAGCTTCAAATTGATGTGGATAGTAAAGGTATTATTTAGGAAGACAAAAATAGTAAGATTGACTTTGAGAGTCTGGCTCAAAAAGTAGGTCTAGGACATGTCATAGCAGACTCTAACTACTTATCAATTATTAAGCAAACACCATGAGTTAGTTTTTCTTTGAGAGGATTAATGTGACGCCACACAAAGACTATAATAGGCTGGGCATGGTGGCTCATGCCTGTAATCCCATAACTTTGGGAGGCTGAGGTGGGTGGATCACAAGATCAGGAGTTTAAGACCAGCCTGGCCAAGATGGTGAAACCCCATCTCTACTAAAACAACAAAAATTAGCCAGGCATGGCGGTGGGTACCTGTAATCCCAGCTACTTGGGAGGCTGAGGCAGAGAATTGTTTGAACCCAGGAGGCGGATGTTGTAGTGAGCCGAGATCACGCCACTGCACTCCAGCCTAGGTGACAGAGCGAGACTCCATCTCAAAACTAAACAAACTAAAATAAAAAAAGACTACAGTAAAGCAAACCTTTATATGGTTATCCACAACCTACCTGCATTAAAATCACTTGGGGATGCTAATTAAATGTGCAGACTGTGTACACTATTGGTTTATCTGGGGAGGTCAATGCTCTGGAAGTCATTCTTATCCACAAAAAAGCTTGAGAACTATAGAAATGGAGGAGAACGTGATAGAAAATCAGAAAACTTATTAAGAAGTAACCATAATGGTCAGAGGGGATCATAAAAAATCCCAATTCATGTAGCTGAAAGACAGAACAGGCATTGGGTTGTGATAAGCCTAGATTCAATTCCATCTCTACCATTTTGAACTGTGCATGTCCCTAGACAAATTTCTCTAAATTTCTGTTCATTCATCTATAAAATAACATGAATATTATAAACTCATTGTATTTAAAACATTCATCACCATGGTAATATCTTATACAAAACATAAAACAGGTCCTTAAAATATGGTTCCTTTATTTCCCAAATAAAGTCCCAATAAAGTTGATGGATATAGGAGATCCTTTAACCACAAAAAATTAAGAGGATCTTGGAGATCTTGCCTTCACTTTTGGTTTAAGTTATTACCATTTCCAGTTGGCTTATAGTTTATTTCTTTAGATCTAATCTCTCTTCTAGGATCCATAATGCCTACTTGTGTCTTTCACATAGCTCAAAAGTCCTGCAACTTAACATGTTACAAAATGAACTAATGATATTTCTTATAAGCTTGTATTCTTCCATGACTCCCTGGTTTGGAAAAGATATTCACTATTCATTAAGGTACAAGGCCAGAAACTTTGACTTCAACCTCTACATCATTATTTCTTCACTCCTTGTATAAAATAATATTTTTTTCCTGTACCATCAATATTTCTTTTCTTCTGGGCATTTTCTTCAATATACAAACATTCTGGAATCTCCCATGTTTAAAAAAAAATAGTCCTTCCTTGATTCTGCTTTTCTGTCCAGTTATTGGACACATTTCTCAGGCTTTCATTTATTTATTTATTTTGAAAAAAGTCTTGACAGGAGTTCTATGTCCTCACCAACTTTGTTTCTTTTTTTCCCTTTCCCTTAAAGCCTATATTAGTTTGGTTGTTTGTTTTTTTCTCCAAACTTCTACCCAAATTGTCCTGAGCAAGGCCTTATGACATGCATGTTGTCAAATCCAATAGTCAATTTTCAATCTTGATCTTACTCCACAGTTGATCAAACACTCACTTTTTTTGAAACATTTCCTTCACTTAGCTTTTATAGCCCATCCCCTTGGTTGTTCTCCTATCTCAATGGTTGTTATTTCAGTTTCATTTGTGAATTCGATTCCTTTTCCTGATGGCTCAATGTTGGAGTGGTCCAAACCTCAGTAATCTACATTTCCCCCCATATCTACCATCACTCCCTAATAATCTTACCTAGTCCCATTGCTTTATAGACAATCAATATTCTGATAATGCCTCCAGCTATATCTCTGACTATATCTCAACAGTGAAATCCAAGATTGATTTATTCAACATCCTAGTCAATTTCTCCATTTGCCCATTGAATGGGCAAAAGTATCCAGTAGCAAATACTAATTAGTAGTTTTCCTCTCCAAATTTGCTTCTCTTCAGTCTTCCACATCTAAATAAATTGTACAATTTCTCATGTGATCAAACTGTTTGCTTATTTTTTTTTTTCAATCAGTTTGAGCTTATGAGGTTGCTCCGGTTAGCCTTGAACTGATGACCTCACCTTCGCGAGCGCCATGACCTCTGGCGGGAGCCACTTTGGACTCCGGTTTGCTTATTTTATGAAAAAATTATTGGCATGCTGTTAATGTATTATCTACTTTTACCTAACTCACAATTATGAGAGTCTTAGTTTTATTTTTTTTGATCAATAGCAGATAAGAAACAGAAAAGTAAAAATGGAAAGGGGTTTCCAGAGAAACCATTTCCATAAGAAAAAAACCAGAAGAAAGAGCTGAATATCAAATAGGAGAAGGGCTGATTTAATATAAAGAAAAACTAAAAGTTAATTTTTATAGCAACATTGTCAAATCATCAATAAAAGGATTACTCATGTTCACTAAACACTGTTCATAGAAACATTGAATTAAGTTGCTAAAACTTCCATCAGAAAAGCTAGGAAATAATAACACTTGGCCTTGGAATGGTAAGTGTCAGGTTAGAAAGTTATTCAGTTTTGGGGGATCTTATTCTTTGACAATGCCCTCAAAATAAAAACATCAATTTATTTCTTCATTTTACATATCATATTTTGTGACTATCTACAAGACAGACAATGATGCAAGTTACTTAATAGAAAATCCAATATCATTTTTCATCTTCCATGGTTTTTGCTGGTTCTTTCTATGTGACATGGGGTCGCAGCTTCAGTGCAAGTGGGCTTGGTCTTCTTGAAAAACAAAATAATAATTATATTTTACATTTTAAGTAAGAATTCCTGCCTGTGGAATATCAACTTGCTTTTCAGCTAGTGTTGAATTTCTCTTTTGCTCTGGGTTTGTAAACCTGTGATGATTTTCAAGAATGATCTAAACTCTCAGTCAATATACAGTTATTATTTATAATTTTTTGTTTTGGTTAGAATTTCTCCCAGCTTTATTGTGGTATAATTAACAAATAAAAAATTATATATTTAAGGCAAAACATTTTTATATATACATTGTGAAACAATTGTCACAATTAAGCTTATTGACTTATCACTTCATATAGTTATATTTTTGTGGTGAGAACATCCATTCTCTTAGCAAATTTCAAATATGTAATACAGTATAATTAGCTGTAGTAATCATGCTGTACATTAGATCCCCAGAATTTATTCATACTGCAAAACTGAAAATTTCATGCAGTTATTTTTATACGTATTTTGGATATTCTGATAATCTTTTATTTATTTTGAAGGCTACTCAACATTATAAAAGGACAAATTTGAGTTTCATGGTAGAGGTCAATCTTAATTGTTTATGTACTAATTGGATCATGGGGATAGTTTGCTTCTTTAAATATGCCATCCGGCATGTTTACAACACACTTAAATCATCCTGTATCATCTTGTTTCCCATAGGTTTATTGAGCAAATAACAGTTGTGCCAAAAGCAATGGCAGATGCAAAGTAAGTGAATCTGTAGCATTAAAAAAATTATTCATCATATTCTCTCAATATAACAAAATGTAAATAACTGAGGCATTGAATACGTTTGGATCTTTCAATGTCTTCTTTTTAAATATGATCATTGATGATATTATCATTTTTATAATTTTGATAATGGGTTTAATTTATAAAACAGCTAAAAAGCATTTCACTAGAAATAGTGACTAAGGTGAGTTAGGGGACAAAAATGTAACCAGATTATACAGCACTGTACTGATTTTAGTGTGATTCAATTCAAAGACATCTCATTCTTACAATTATAAAATTTGCTATTTATTGAGTGCTGGTTATAAACCAGGCTCTGATTCTCTGTTACAAGAATCATCTAATTCTTATAACAACTTTGTGAGGTTGTTCTCATTATCTCCATTTTACATGAGAAAAAAATAAAAAAGAATAAGTAGTGAGAGAGAGAAGGAGGATTCCACCCCATGTATGTTCTTGTTTTAAATATCATCCTCTTAATTATTATGATACAGTGCCTCCAAATTGCAGCTAGAACACTTAAAAGAGAGATTTGCCAAATAATGTGCAAATTAGTGCAAAATATAGTCAGTCTTATTATTTGTCCTCAGGTAGACCAAACACATAGCTGGTAGGATTTCTTATCTTTCAAACAACTATATTAGCATCATGTAGAATTAGATTCTTAGCTATGTACCCCCCCCCACACACACGCACACACCCCCCAACCCACATAGATACATAAATACACACATATACACAAATTTATGAATAAACAAATCACACCAAAGAGGATGGAAAGAGCACTTGGAAAAGTTGTGTGCAAGGTTACCATTAAGTCAGTTGGAGTTGACGTCATAAAAGGAAACGAATTTGGAAGATAGTTAGAAAAAGACAGTATAAAGCACACTGGGCGAGTTGCAAAGCCTGAATATTGGTCCTAATATTCCCACTTAGCACTCTGTGACTAGAACAATTCATTTGATCTTATTTAACTGCTTTCAGTCCTGTACAAATAGTGTAATAATGCTCATTATTCCTGGATTACAGGGTTTAGAATTAAGCTAGCTTCTAAAAAGAGACACCGTCTTATCATTGCCTAGTAAAGACAGGTGCTCAAGAAATAGGAATGAAAGCAACTTATAAACTGTAAAATATTAACACTTTCCCTTATTTATCCAAAAAATCACTTTTTCAGGTATCTGCCATATTGCATGTGTTTATATGACTATGGTGTTTTGGTAACACATTATTTCAGCCCTTCTGAATACAACTCAACTAGTCATCTTGATGTGGTGCATTTAGATCATACATGAGTCACCTGCTTCTTGTGTTCACACTGGCTAAAATGTCAGCACCCTCGGTTAATGGGGGAGATTAAATTAGTAAAATGCAAATAGTGTTGTAGAAATACACATGGTTTTTCACTAAGTTATTAGTCTTTTTAAATGAGGCCTGTCATTATGTCATCGGATCTAAAACTCATCTAATGTCTGAATAGTGGGCTTCTATAAAGCATGGTTATGCTTATTCCCTAATGATTTTACATCTGGTCTACCCAAATGCAATATTCTAAAGCTAATCTTGCACTAATTGCTCTAATGATCACTAAATTGCATTTTCCGGAAAACAGAAGCTATCTAAAATTAGATTGTGATTATTAAATATATCTGATTCATATAAGGAATTGTGTTACTTATGCAAATGTGTTCTGTTTCTTTTAAGCACTGTAGTATTTTCCATAAGAAAGAAAACCTTCTGGATCTCCTAAATTTGAGGAGAAAGACTGAAAAATTATCAGAAATTCAAAAGTGCCTGAATCAACAGAGTTATCCTGTGTTCTTAATGTCTGCTAGTTAACTCCATGCAAAACTCTCCAACACAAACTTTTCTAGAGAGTTCTTCTAGAGGGTTGTCCCAAAAGGAGATTTATCAGCTGAAAGCTGCATTCTGGTTGAGGAAGAACTTTAATCATAGACAGTTATATTTTGGTTGGGATAGGTGCAAAGCTAGGAATCAGATGCTTTTTAGCAAAACCACATGGATTATTAGTAGAAATCACAATTTTCATTCTCTTGGGTGTCAAGATTTTAAATTGACACCAAGGATTCTCATTTTTAACCCAAGTTCACATTATTTCACTCTGGCAGTGTTTTGAAAGGAAATGCCGGCTACAGATGGGAAACGTGCTGAAAACTAGGGAAGACTCTTAATTGGGACACTAATTTATTCGACAACAGTTTGTTGCCATCCAATGAACTATGACAACAATGCCTTGGTTACATCTTTGGCCATGTATAGCCTCTTCTATGGCAACAAAAGAAGAGGTCAGAAGAATTCTAGCCAGTGTGTTCCTGACTGCTTTGTCCAGCTCAGCCTTGGCACTTCAGTCAGGCCTCTCTTAGGTTTATGAGGCATCTTCCCTGAGTGACGGTGTAATTGCTTCAGATAATGCTCAGGTGAGTTCTGATAGCATGGAGCAGGGACCTTAACACTCTCATCTTCTGTAAGAATACAAATTTCTACATTTCTAGAAAGATATTTAGCACCATTTGTTAAGATTTTTGAAAATCGTTTTTATACCCAAGTCATTTACCTTTATATCTAAGCACATGTTATAAGAAAAGAATTAGAGAGATGTAAAGGATTTCTGTGTAAATGTTCACAGGGATTTTTAAAAATAAAAAGTGTGGAAGAAACACAAACATTCAAATAAAAGGAATTATAATACTGATAAAGTTTTGATGTATCTTGGCACCGTTAAAAATCATGTATTTGATTGAAAACAAAGTAAATGTCACGCCTGTAATCCCAGCACTTTGGGAGGCCGAGGAGGGCTGATCACCTGAGGTCAGGAGTTTGAGAGCAGCCTGTCCAACATGGCAAAACCCTGTCTCTACTAAAAGTACAAAAATTAGCTGAGCATGGTGCCAGGTGCCTGTAATCCCAGCTACTCAGGAGGCTGAGGCAGGAGAATCATTTGAACCTGGAAGGCAGAGGCTGCAGTGAGCTGAGATGGTGCCACTGCCCTTCAGCTTGGGTGACAAGAATGAGACTCTATCTCAAAAAAAAAAAAAAAAAAAACAGACAAGAAAAGAAATATAGTATTTTAAGTTACCCTTTTGCTGACATTGAATATAAGGGGCATGCCTAGACTCTGTTACTGTGTATGAAAAGGATACAAAATTTTACTTGGGCTCCAGTTCTCATCCTTTCACAAAGATTATTCTTGTCAAGGTCCATAACTTCTGTACTTTCAAATTCAATGGAACCACCTTTTAAATGATTATAGATAGTTTATTATCTCAGCACTGAAAGGAATTGCTCCTTTCTTGAAACATCCTTTCCTGGCGTGCCTGATTCTTTACTTTTCTGAGTTTCCTTCTGCTTCACTTGTCTTTCTTCTCCTCTTTCACAGCTTCCCAATTCCTTTTTTGTGTGATCTCGAAAGGTTGACGTGCCCCAGGGGGAATGCTGGGATTTCTTCTCTCCCAGTTTTGTACACTCTCCCTCAGAGTTCTCATTCCATCCTATGGTTTGAAATTTCTTCTAAATTGCTGTTTCTGAATCTCCTCCAAACTTTTCAAGGTATATTCATCCAATTGCCTACCTAGCATCTTCTCTCCACCCATTTGTCCTCTCCTCTTTGCCCCCAAACTTTGTTTTCTCATCTTTTTAATTGACACCCACACACTCACTTGTACCCAACAATCATCCAAGTGTTACCCTTTATATTTCTCTTTCCCACACACCTAATCTAGTGGCAGGTTCTGGTAAGTATACCGCAAAGATGTGTCTTCCCCTGCTCCTCTGCAGCTACTTCTTCTGCTTAAGTAGTAGACAGTTTCTCCTCTAAACATGAACACGATGACTTCCTGATGTGTCTCCTCCTTTGGCTTTTAGCCCTTAACAGTCTATTCTTTACCCAAAGTAAGAGGGATCTTTGAAAAATACAAATCAGATTATTTTAGTGGCCTTTGTACAGCACTCCAATGCTGCCCAATGTCATGTGGACTAACACTCATGCTACCTTGTCTGGCTTACTATGCCTGTGTGATCTGGCCACTCTGACTTCTCTGGTATCACTCTTCCCCTCATCCACTGAAAACGTTTAGCTGGACTAAATATTCCCTGGGTTCCCTGGATGTGCCAGCTGTGTCATGCTATTCCTAAGTCCTTCACTCTGACTGTTGACCTTTCCTGGAATAGCCCTCATCTTAATCTTCACATGGCTGCCCAATTCCTTCTTTCTACCTCTTTGGTGAAGCATTTTGAGAACTAACCTAAGCTACCCACCCAAATAATCTCCATAAAACTATGCTGTTTTTATTTCTCTGAATTGCACTCATCTTTATATGATATCTGTATTTACTTTTTTGTCTATTATTTGCCTTTCCTGGCCAGAAGATTGAGTAGGATCATTTGCTATGCAATTCAACCATAACTTGCCACATAGTAGAGGCTCAGATGAATGGAACAAGCACTGTATGTTATAAACAGTTTCTTATCTGTTTTTATAGTTAATAATAGCACCTATATCCTTGAAGGGAAGTAACATTTATTAAATGACAGCTATGTGTCCTGCAGCATGCTTTGAATTTTATTTGTTGTATTCATTGAACTTTTCAAAATAATTGTGTAAACTAAATATAGTCCTCCCTAATTTACAGAGAGAGAACCATGAAGCAGGCTCAAAGTGTTTCAAGATCCAAAGTGTTCCAAGTCAATATTCAAACACCGGTATATTTGCTTCCAAACTCTATGCTTTCTTTCTTTCTTTCTTTTTTTTGAGACGAAGTCACTCTGTCATCCAGGATGGAGTGCTGTGGTGCAGTCTCAGCTCACTGCAACCTCTGCCTCCCAGGTTCAAGCAGTTCTCCTGCCTCAGCCTCCTGAGTAGCTAGGACTACAGTAGGGCACCACCACAGTCACTTGTATTTTTAGTAGAGACGTAGAGATGGGATTTCACTATGTTGGCCAAGATGGTCTTGATCTTTTGACCTCGTGAACTGCCCCTCAGCCTCTTAAAGTGCTGGGATTACAAAGGTGAGCCACCACACCAGCCAGTCTATACTTTTTCTAAAACATAAAGCAAACTCCTTAATATTTTACTGCTCTTCACTCAAGATCTAGTGTTGGATAATGTCTCAATTTAAAAAATATATTTCTCTGCCACTTTTTTTGTGTGGTTTCAGATGTTTGCCAGGGACTGACACAGCTATCTTGATTGGCTCTTCTGCAGACTTGTGCTATATCTCTTTTATGCATACGTGTTGCTTTTCCAAAATATTTTTTTTCTCATTTTGTGTTTACCTTTTTCCTCTTTCAAATTCTGTTCCCTAAAATTCTTTCACCCTGCTTCTGTCTGAAAAAGTTCCCAGAATTCTGCTGCTATTCCCTCCCTATCTGTGAACTATTACTTCTCATGAATCTGCAGAAGCTTAGGGCGTTGCTTCAGTGATCAGGTTGCTATGGATGATATCCAACTTGTTCTTACCTGCTCAGATAGCTCCTTTAAATTTTAATTTCCAGGTTCCTTTTGTATGTCTTTTTCTTTTTTGAGACAGAGTCTTGCTCTTTCACCCAGGCTCAAGTGCAGTGGTGAGATCTTGGCTCACTGCAACCTCTGCCTCCTGGGTTCAAGCGATTCTTCTGCCTCAGCCTCCCGAGTAGCTGGGACTACAGGTGTGTGCCATCACACCTGGCTAAGTTTTTGTATTTTTGGTACAAATGGGGTTTTGCTATATTGGCCAGGCTAGTCTTAAACCTCCACTTCTGGCTTCAAGTAATCTGCCTACCTCGGCCTCCCAAAGTGCTGGTGTTACCATTGGAGGGTGTCCAGGTTCTTGATGTCTTGAACAAAGAATTGGCCAGAATGCACAAACAAAGCAAAGAAAGAATGAAGCAACAAAAGCAGAGATTTATTGAAAATGAAAGCACACGTCATAGTGTGGGAGCAAGGCCTCAGCATAGGGCCTCAATGGTCCTGTTACAGAATTTTTTGGGATTTAAATACCCTTTAGAGGTTTCCATTGGTTACTTGGCATATGCCCTATATAAACGAAGAGGATGAAGTAAAGTTACAAAGTCATGTATTTGGCCTATTCCCTATGTAAATGAAGAGAGTATTTCCTGTCATAGCTGAAATGTCTCCATGCGATTTACTTCTAGGCAGTCCTTATGTTCCCTGTCTCCAAACCCTTTTCTCCTGCCTCACTGTGATTATACGGTGAGCCACCAAACCTGGCCACCTTTTGTGTATTGCTATATGGACATTCTTAACACAAACCAAATGAAAGTCAACATTTCTTCTCTTGAAACAACCTCTGTGTTGTGGCACTTTCTCTCTCTCTCTCTCTCTCTGTCTCTCACAAATGCTATTATGAATTTTTGTTATTGGTGCTAATGTTCTTCAGTCAACCGGAGAATTCAGTATTGGCTTTGACAGAGCTCTCCTTTCTAATTGGTCTCAAATTACTATGCATTCTACTTTTGTTTCACTCATTTTGAAAACTAAACATTTTCACTAAATGCAACTAGAAAATGTTAATTTTTTAAATTGTACTTTAGGTTCTGGGGTACATGTGCAGTTCATGCAGGATTGTTGCATAGATATACACATGGCAATGTGGTTTCTGCCTCCATCTCCCTGTCACCTACATCTGGCATTTCTCCCCATACATTTCTTACCTGTGTTTGGGAGCAGAGAAGAATTTTCTTCCTCATAATTTTGGTTGGAGCAACATGAGTTAAAACGATCAGAAAATGACCTTTTTAGTTATAAGAACCAGGGACTTATGGTTTGTTCTGGAACTTCCTGTGTTCATTTTCTTTTAATGAGTCTTTTAAGCTTTATCGCTAAAATTATGCTACTTTGACCTTTTGCTTCTTTAGGCTAATAATTACCTAATAAACTTTGAAGGCATGTCTCATGCCACGATTTATTACTTTTCCACAAAGGCATTTGGATCAACATTATTTCCACCTTTTCCTACCTTTGTATGTACAGTTCACATCTCAATCTGCCAATACAAACATCCTTCACAATTTTAGATTAGCCTGTGGACAGAGGCTGAGGAAATGCCTGAAAACATAGAAGTTACTTGCACTACACTGAAATAATTTACTTCTGATGGCAAAACTAATAAGAGTTCATTGTAGAACTATTTCAAAACACCAGAAATCCCACATGCACAAAAGACGTTGCCTCAATTTTATAACACAGAAATGATTATTACTATGAATTGGAATAGAATATGCATTAATATTTGTACAGCTATATATTTTTAAGTGAGAATACTGTATTCACATCATTGGAGTATCTACATTTGTAATTAAGTTTCCCATATCAATAAATATAGTTCTTTAATTTTTTTCAATGACTACATAAGTATTATATGTAACTATTTTGTAGGTTTTCAAAAATCAATGTATTATTATTTTTGAACTTTTAGATTGCTTCCATATTTTTACTTGGAGAAACAATAAATAAACACTATGGATAAAACTTGCTTCACATTCCTAATTAGGGTAAATTCCTAGAATTGGAAGTGTTTGGAAAACATGTTATGAACAACAATATTTTTTTCCATATTATTCCAAATATGAGGTTGTTATCATGTTTTAATGTTTACAGTATTATTGTCTTTTTTTAATCAAGACATTAATTTATATTCTCTAATGAAAGGTAAAATAATTTTAACATATTAAAAACAAATGCTTACTTAGAAATTAAAAATTAAGCATTTGCAATTTTACTTCAATAAATTGTATATTTATTATATTTTGCCATTATATAAAATAAAAAATATGTTATATTTATTATTGAAGTTGTTTATTTCCTTTCTAATAGATTTGTACAAGTTTTTTTTTTTTTTTTTTTTTTTTTTTTTTTGTGAGACAGAGTCTCGCTCTCTCACCAGGCGCCAGGCTGGAGTGCAGTAGCACGATCCTGGCTCACTGCAACCTCCACCTCCCAGGTTCAAGCAATTCTCCTGCCTCAACCTTCCGAGTAACTGGGACTACAGGTGCACACCACCTTGCCCAGCTAATTTTTGTATTTTTTAGTAGAGACGGGGTTTCACTATGTTGGCCAGGATGGTCTCGGTCTCTTGGTCTTGTGATCGGCCCACCTCAGCCTCCCAAAGTGCTGGGATTACAGGTGTAAGCCACCATGCCCGGCTGATTTGTACAAGTTTTTATAGATTAAAAGATTCTATCTCTGCTAAATATAGTACAAGTAATTGTCCCTCTTTTTCAATTTCTTTTGATTTTAATGTACTGTTATTAATAAACAAATGCTTAAACTTTATAGACTGGTAGCTTTTTAACCTTTTGTTGGTCATGGATATGTTATATAAATGTATAAATTTTCCTTTTTTTGTAACACTTATTTCTATTTGATTATATAGTATGACATATTTATCTAATTTTATTTTTCCTAAATATTATTTTTTTTAATTTTCCAAGACTAGCTATCGGATAATTCATGTTTCTGAGTAACTTGAAATGCCACTTTTATCATATAGTAAATTCTTATATATAATTATATATGTAATTTGCATTTATTGTGATGAGGAAGCATTAAATTTTGTTTATTGTTTTATCTTTTATGCCAAAGTATTACTCTTTAAACATTGTGAATTATGTGTGTATATAGTTATACATATGCACACAAACATATGTATATACACATATTATGTATATATACATACATGTATGTATTTATAACACAACACATACAAATATATATATATATTTTTTTCTCTCTTGTCATGAGTGTTTATCCATTTTTTGCATGCTTTTGCCCAAGTTTTTCTTCCATAATATGTTAAAAACGTTAACTCATAGAAAACTTTATTGGAGTTTTGTTTAAAATAGTGTTAACATATTGATTAATTTTCAGGGAAGTAGCAGTACAACATCTTCCTATATTAAAACATTGATATTTAAAGGAAGTTTAGCATTTTCTGTTTCATAGTACTCATTTTTTGATATTTAATCTTTGGTATTTTAGAATAGTTTTTGCTATTGTAAATAGATCCTTTTTCCTATTTAACTTCTTAGACATTTATGTATTTGATCCAATCATCTTACTAAAGACTATTATTATTTCTAATAATTTTTAATGGCAATTTTTATATCAAGAGATAATTAAATTATTTGTCACTTCTAAGATCCAACAGCTGAAGGACAATGAGCTGCTGTTGGACTGTGAGAAGCCCAACTAGGGAATTTCACTAGTACAGTCCATTTTCTTTTTGATGACTATAATTCTCTACGGTAGGGTACTTCCTATTGAGTTGGTTAATTTGTTTTTTGTCCGGTCTTGTAGTAGAATAATTCTGGTTTGTCCACTCTGGTATTAGTTCAAACCCAAATTGTTCATATTTGATGAATTTAATCCATCATAAAAGCAACCTTAGATCCAGAATTCTTTTGAGGCTCTTGTGTTACAGAAGAGCTCTAAAACATCAGGGAAGAGGTTCCTAAAGTGTGAGTCCATGCTCAGCTTTCAATTTGTTCTATATTTTGCCTTTGATTTTTCTAAATTATCTACCTCTGATAAAATTTGATTCTAGTCTATGAAAGGGTTGGTACCTAAGCCACAGGATGAAGTCCTCTTTGCTCTTCCCTCTACTTTTCTCAAGCAGAAGGAGTCTCTCTTCATAGTACCACAGGTGGAAATGGGATGGGTCACACCTGAAGCCAGCAAGTCTCCAGGTCTAACCCATGGCCCATGGTATGTGCTACCTGGCTACAATTGCTGATTATTCAGGGACCAAGGGCTTTTATTCGAATAGTGATGACTTGTGCCAGGACTGGCCTCTGGTGGTGATGGTCACAGTAAGAGACTCCTATGCCTGTGGAAAAGGGAGGGAAGAGTGAAAATGACTTTGTCTTGTGGTTTGGGTGCCAGCTTAGCTGCAGCAGAATGAAGCATCAACTACATTTTAAGGTTTGTGGCCCTAATCCCTGACTCCTGGATAGCATCTGTGGACCGTCTCAGGGGCTAGGGAACTCACTTCCCTGAAGGGAAGAACACATGCCTTGCTGGCTTTAGCACCTGTTGATTGTAGAGTCCTAGGGCCTTGAGCAAATGAAGTGGTAGCCAGGTAGTAGTAGCTGCAGCAGCCTTTGGATGAGACCCAGTGCTATGCTGGCTTCAGGTCTGACCCAGCACAGCAGTGCTGGTGGCCACAGGGGTGCTTGTGCCACACCTTCCCCAGCTACAGGCAACTCAATATAGACACTGTTTGGGACAAAGTAAGGGAAGGGAATAAGAATCTCTGATTGGCCGGGCACGGTGGCTAACTCCTGTAATCCCAGCACTTTGGTAGGCTGAGGTGAGTGGATCACGAGGTCAAGGGATCGACACCATCCTGGTCAACATGGTGAAACCCCGTCTCTACTAAAAATACAAAAAATTAGCTGGGCATGGTGGTGCGTGCCTGTAATCCCAGCTACTCAGGGGGCTGAGGCAGGAGAATTGCCTGAGCCCAGGAGGCAGAGATTGCGGTGAGCCAAGATTGTGCCATTGCACTCCAGCCTGGGTAACAAGAGCAAAACTCCGTCTCAAAAAAAAAAGAATCTCTGATTATCTCCAGATAATCCTTCTAGATCTTAATCCAAGACTCTCAAAGTGGTACCTCTATGAGTCTGCAAGAGGCAAAATATTATGGAGTTTGGGGTGCCCTCTAATGCAGGTTTTGCTGTAGTCACCAAAGACTTAGAACACAACCACCAAGTCCCTTCAAAAACCTGGAAAGCCTTCCCAAGAAGGATGGGTACAAACAAGCTCAGACTGTTAAGACTGCAATAAATGCCTACTTCTTCAATGCCCAGGCACTGACAAACATCCATAAGAATCAAGATCATCCAGAAAAACATGACCTCACTGAATTAACTAAAGAGGCACCAGGGACTAATCTTGGAGGAATAGAGATATGTAACCTTTCAGACAGATAATTCAAAAAGCTGTTTTGAGGAAACTCAATGAAATTCAAGATAACACAGAAGGAATTCAGCATTCTATTACATAAATTTAAAAAAGAGACTGAAATAAAAAGAAGCAGAAATTCTGGAGTGGAAAAATGCAATTGGCATACTGAAGAATGCTTTGGACTCATAATAGCAGAATTGATCAACCTGAAGAAAAAATTAGTGAGCTTAAAGATGGATTATATAAATGTGTACATTCAGAAGAGCCAAAGGAAAAGAGAAAAAGATGAAGCATACCTACAAGACCTGAAAATAGTGTCAAAGGGCAAATCTAAGGATTATTGGCCTTTAGAAGTAGTAGAGACAGAGATAGGAGTAGACAGTATATTCAAAGGGATAACAAAGAACTTCCTAGAGCAAGATACTAAAATATAAGTACAAAAGGGTTATAAAACAAGTGAATTTAACCTGAATAAGACTATCTGGAGATACTTAATAATCATTCCCAAAAGTCAAGGACAAAGAAAGTATTGTAAAACTGGCAAAAGAAAAGGAACAAATATTGGACAGGCGTGGTGGCTCATGCCTGTCATCCCAGAACTTTGGAAGGCTGAAGCAGGTGAATCACAGGTCAAGAGATCAAGATCATTCCGGCCAACATGGTGAAATCCCGTCTGTACTAGCAATACAAAAATTAGCTGGTTGTGTTAGCATGTGCCTGTAGTCCCAGCTACTCGGGAGGCTGAGGCAGGAGAATCATTTGAACCTGTGAAGCGGAGGTTTCAGTGAGCTGAGATCATGCCACTGTACTCCAGCCTATTGACAGAGGGAGACTCTATCTTTAAAAAAAAAAAAAAAAAAAAGGAGAAACAAAAAAAAGGAACACATATCATACAATGGAGCTGTAATACATATGCCAGAAAACTTTTTAGTGGAACCCTTACAGGCCAGGAGAGAGTGGCATGCCATATTTAAAGTGCTGAAGGAAGAAAACTTTTACCCTAGAACAATATATCTGGTGGAATATTTTTTAAACATGAAAGAAAAATACATACTTCCCCAGACAAATGAATTGGAGAGATGTTGCATAAGAAAGGTTAAAGGGAGTTATTTAATCTGAAAAAAAATGATGTAAATGAGCAAGAAGAGACCATTGAATGGTACAAAGCTCACTGGAAACATAAATACAGAGAGAGCACAGAATATTATAACACCGTAACTGTGATCTGTAAACTCCTGATATCTTAACTAGAAACACCAAAAGATGAACTGATCAAAGATAATAACTTAGAAACACTTTTCCAGATATATTACAATAAAATATAAATAGAAACAACAAAAAGCAAAGGGGTAGATTTTTTTGCAATAGGAGATTAGAGGCATTAGTAGCGTACCTCTCTCACTTGGAAGGAGAAAACAGTGCATAGAGATTCACATTGTGAATCTTTTATTTAAGAAGTAATGAAGGAACTGGACAGGAAAACTGAAGGAATCTGTAAACCCTTTGAAGAAAGCAGGAAGCTGCAGCCTACACTTTGAGTCAGGTGAAGGGCTGTGAGTCCCCAGCGTATGTGAGGGAGAGAGTTTGCCCTCAGAATATACACGCTACTGGGACTCTGGAAGTCCAGGCCATAAGGAAGGGCCCTAACCCCATGCAGCATGGGAACCTGAATGGGGAGGATCATGGAATATAAAAGTAGGACCGGCTGTGGGAAGACCCTTGCATGCACTCCCAGATTCCAGAGCAGACAGACGGCAGCCATTCTTTACTGTTCCTCACAGGGGACTCTGTTAGGATGCACTCAGGGTGCCTGGAAAAATATTAAGGGAAATATTAAAGTTATAAGATATAGTCTCAAATCTTTTGGAAGGCTGAAAGGTTTTCATAACCTGTAATAATGGAACAGGCTGAAGGCCACTGGTTTTTACTTTAGATCATAGGGTAAAGGTTAGGAATAATAGAAGCTTCTCCAGTTAAGTCTGTTTACTCCACATTTCTCTCTGTCTACTCCAACTAGCTTGTTTACTCATGTAAACTTTGTGCCAGTGACCAGGGAAATTACCCATTAATAGTGTTTGTTCTGGCCACCCCCCACCCAACCAAACCTTTTATCATTTGAATAACCACTCTCTTAACCATGTTAATTATCCACAAACGTGTTGACTTAGAACCTCTGTTATTAAATCTATACTGAATAAATGCCAGGAGGAACAGCTGGTCGGGGGTGGGGGCGGGTAGCTGCAATAGCCTCTGAGAGCAGCTGATGACCTCCCTAGCATATTTGTTCATTGTACTCTGTGTTTGAGTGTTTTTATTCATCCACAGAGTCAGATTTTACAGGACAAACCCCCACAGGTGGTGATCAACATCTCAGGTGGTGACCCTGACATGATAATTGTCACAGCTCACAGGGGACCCTGTGGAGGACTACCAAAAATTTCAGGCAGCCGGGGTGCAGGTTGAAAGAAGCTCCTAACAGGGTTTCATAATGTAACCTGGGGTGGGGACAAACTCCCTTGGACAGAGCTGGGGCAGGGGAGAGTGAAAAGCAGGCTTTGAGCACAGAAGTCTTGAGTGCAGGAGCCACATACAGGAGCCAGGTGCCTGGCTTTGCAATAGATGGTGAAAGGCTTGGCCTGAAAGCTGGTTGCTGTCTCCATGGGGAAAGCTCATGACTCCCAGAAGTTGCAAGTTCTGATTACAGGATGACTGGAATTTAGCTTGCTGCTGCTGGTCAAACACTTCGAGAGTGGATCTACATCATCAAGTGCTTTGGAACTGTGTGGGTCTTACTACTGCTACTCAAATGAACAAACTCTTCTGTGCAGCAGAGGCAGCAATGCTACCCTCTGGAACATCAAGCCAGTGGCCTGAGACCTGCTCTGATTTCCCAACACCTACAGGGGCTGCTGTTTGCCCTGTACCCAAAGACTCAGAGTGCAAACCTGACAGATCCAGTACCCACGAGGCTTTGCCACACCATCAATCCTGGTAGCTTTACACAAAGGACTTAATCTCTTGGGAGCTATACGGCTCTGTCCATTGCCTGAGAAACCAGAGTCCCACTAACCCTGAGCAAAATAAGACAAGCAAAACTCCCACCACTACTACCTTAGCTGGTGCTTTTTTGAAACTGCCACCTTCTGGCGGATGCCAACCAACAGAGTCCATTATAGTATCTCCTGGGAGAATAACACTGCACCCAGGAAGGACGAAGTAGCGCTGCAATTTCAGCTTCACCTCTGCCTGCACCATTCTGGCTGACCAGCATGTCCTGAGTCTGTCCACATGACCAGTTCATTACTACTATAACTGGTATTCAAAAAAGCCAACACACTTAGTCTAAATATCCAAGGTATCTCACCAAGTTTATGTCACTTCCTTGCCACTCCTAGTAGAGCTGGTACTGCTAACCACTGCTGGGAAACTTGAGGACAGGTTCACATCACTGGACCCCTTGCAGACATTCCCCAGCACCAGCTTGAAGTGTGGCAACTTCACTGGATAGCTAGACCCAGAGGAGAAACAACACTCATGGTAGTCTAGAGGAAGGAGAAGTGCACTGAATGAAGTTATTATATGAAAAAGACATTTGTAAATGCAGTACAAATCAGTTACAAAGATGTGGAGCTGAGTTAAGTGCTCAGTGACTAATGAATATATAAAAGTTGTGATATATATACATGTTGACTACTACTCAGCTGTTAAACAAAATAAAATAATGTCTTTTGCAGCAAGTTCAGTGGAGCTGGAGACCATTATTTTAAATGAAGTAACACAGGAGTAGAAAACAAAATATTGTATGTTTTTACTTGCAAGTGGGAAACAAGCTATGAGTATGCAGAGGCAAACAGAGTGATATGATGAATTTTAGAGACTCAGAGAGGGGATAAGGCTAAAAACTTCACATTAGCTACAGTCTACCCTACTTGGTTGATGGGAGCACTAATATCTCAGAATTCTCCACTATAAATTTATTCATGTGACAAAAACCACTTGTACCCCAAAAGCTAATGGAATAAAAAAAAACTTAATTAAAAAAATCCATCATGGAAATTAAAGTTTAATATGTAAATTATATAATAAAACCCATCATAAATATTCCTCACAAAAAAGTGGGAGGATAAAGTTAAAGTTATAGGGTTTTTATTAGTATTTTATTTGCTTGTTTGTCAGTAATCAGGGTTAAGCTGTTATTACTTTAAAATACTAGGTTATACAATTTTGCTTGCAAGCTCCATGGTAACTGTAAATAAAATAACCTACAACAAATAACAAATAATAAGCAATAAATTAAAATAGGCTGCTAGAGAAAATCATTTTTACTAAAAAGAAAACACAAAGCAAAGTCAGAAGGAAGAGAACACACCAAAGAAAACCAACAACAAAATGACAGGAGTAAGACTTTACTTATCAAGAATAACATTAAATGTAAATGAACTAAGCTCTTCAATCAAAGACATAGACTCATTTAATGGATAAGCAAACAGGACCAGATGCAGTGGCTCATGCCTATAATTCCAGCATTTTGAGAGGTTAAGGGAGGTAGATCTCCTGAGGTCAGGAGTTTGAGACCACCCTGGCCAACATGATGAAACCCCATCTCTACTAAAAACACAAAATTAGCTGGGTGCAGTGGTGTGCACCTGTAGTCCAAGCTACTTTGGAGGCTGAGGCAGGAGAATTTTTTAGAATTAGGAGGCAGAGGTTGCAGTGAGCCAAGATCACTTTCTGCATTCCAGCCTGAGTGACGGAGGCTCTGTCTTAAAAAAAAAAAAAAGAAAAGAAAAGAAAAAAGAAAACAAGACCCAATGATCTGTAATCTAGAAGAAATTTACTACACCTTTAAAGATACAAGTAGACCGAAAATAAAGAGATGGAAAAAGATATGCCAATGGAAACCACAAATTATGAAGAGTCACTATCCTTATGTCATACAAAATAAATTTTAAGAAAAAAACCTGTAAAAAAAATACAAAGAACGCCATTATATAATGATAACAGGATAAATTTACCAAGAATATGTAACAACTGTAAATATATATGCACCCAACACAGGAACCCTTAGATATATAAAGCAAATATTGTCAGAGCTAAAAAGAGAAGTAGACCTTAGCACAATAATAGCTAAAGACTTCAACACTCAACTTTCACATTGCACAAATTATTAAGACAGAAAATCAACAAACTTAGACTTAATCTGCACTGTAGAACAAATGGACCTAATAAATATTTACAGAAAAAAATCATGCAACAGCTGCAGAATATGCATTCTTCACCTTGGCACATGAAGCATTTTCAAGGATAAACTACATATTAGGCCAAAAGAAATCTTTAAAAATTACAAAAATATATATATTAATTACCTTCTCTGATAAAATGGAATAAAAAGTAATAAATAATAAAAATTATAAATAAATAACGAGAAATTTTAGAAACTATACAAACACTCGGAAATTAAACATTGTGCTCCTGAATGACATGTGGGTTAATGAAAAAATTAAGGAGGAAATTGAAACATTTTTACAAAGAAACAATAATTGAAACACAGCATACCAAAACCTATGGCATACAGTAAAAGCAGTAGTAAGAGGAAAGTTTATAGCTGTAAGTGTCTACATAAAAAAAAGAAGAAAAACTTTAAACCTACTAATTATGCATCTTAAAAAGCTAGATAAGCAATGGCTGACCAAATCCAAAATTAGTAGTAGAAAAGAAACAGTATTGATCAGAACATAAATAAATGAAATTAAAATGAAGAAAACAATACAAAAGATTAATAAAATGAATAAATTTGGTTTTCTAAAAAGTTAAACAAAATTGACAAATCTTTATCCAGACTAAGATAAAGAGAGAAGACCCAAGTAAATAAAATTAGACGTGAAAAAGGAGACATTATGACCAACAGTACAGAGATTTAAAGTATTATTAGAGGCCATAAATTGGAAAACCTAGAAGGAATGGACAAACTTTTAGGCACAGAAAGTCTACCAACATTAAACCATGATGAAATTTACAATCTGAACAGACCAATAATAATTGATGAGATCAAAGTCATAATAAAACATCTCCCAAAAAAGACAAGCCTCAGATATGATGACTTCAATGCTGAATTTCACATAGCATTTAAAGAATACCAACCCTACTCAAACTATTTAGAAAAAACACTTTTCAAAAGAAAACATATGTGAGGCCAACAAACATATGAAAAAAATGCTCATCATCACTGGTTATTAGAGAAATGCAAATCAAAACCACATTGAGATACCATCTCACGCCAGTTAGAATGGCGATCACTAAAAAATCTGGAGACAACAGATGCTGGAGAGGATGTGGAGAAATAGGAACACTTTTACACTGTTAGTGGGAGTGTAAATTGGTGCAACCATTGTGGAAGACAGTGTGGTGATTCCTCCAGTACCAAGAAATAGAAACTCCATTTGACTCAGCAATCTCATTGCTGGGTATATATCCAAAGGATTATCCATCATTCTATTATAAAGACACATGCACACATATGTGCTGCAAGCACTGTTCACAATAGCAAAGACTTGGAACCAACTCAAATGTCCATCAACGATAGATTGGATAAAGAAAATGTGGCACATATACAACATGGAATACTACACAGCCATAAAAAGCTACGAGTTCGTGTCCTTCATAGGGTCATAGATGAATCTGGAAACCATCTTTCTCAGGAAACTGACACAAGAACAGAAAACCAAGCACTGCATGTTCTCACTCATAGATGGGTGTTGAACAATGGGAACACATGGACACAGGGAGGGAGGGGAGCATCACACACTGAAGTCAGTTGAGGGGGAGGTGCTAGGGGAGAGACAGAAGGGAGTGGGGGTGTTGGGAGGGATAATGTGGGGAAAAAAACCAGATATAGGTAATGGGGGGATGAAGGCAACAAATCACCTTGCTATGTATGTACCTTTGTAACAATCCTGCATAATCTGCACATGTACCCCAGAACCTAACGTACAATAAAAAAAATAGAACTATCACATAATACACTACTCCCACTTCTAGGATGAACAAATAAAGAAAATATGGTATCTACTTACAATATAACATTTATTCAAGCTTAAAAAAGAAGAAAATCTTGTTATATGCAAAAACTTGGATGATCCTGGGTACATGATGCTAAGTGAAATAAGCCAGTCATAGAAGGACTAAAACTGCATGATTCCACTTATATGAGCTATCTAAAATAGTCAAACGCATAGAATTAGAGGGTAAAATGATGGTAACCTGGAGCTGGGGGCAAGGGACTTGGGAAGTTACTAGTCAAAGAGCATAAATTCTCAATTATTCAAGATGAGTAGGTTTCAGAGAGTTGCTGTACAATGTTGTCCATATAGCTGATAGCACTGTAATATACACTTAAAAACTGATTTTTTGACATGCAACCTTCCTCTGTCTTTCATGCCAGTAGCATAGCATCTTGCTACGGTTGTCACATTGCCTTCTGTCTCGGTGGTCAAATATCCCTCTGCCTCCCTTTTACAAGGACACTTGTGATTACTTTTAGGGCTCCTCCAGATACTTCAGGTTAACCTCCTCATTTCAAGATCCTTGATTTAACCATATCTGCAAAGTTCCTTTTGCAATATAAGGCAGTAGTCACAAGTTCCAGGTATTAGAACCTGATTTTCTTTGGAGACTGTTATTCAGCCTTCCATATCAGACATGCTCATTTATTTGTGAAATGTGTATTGCTACTTTCTTGCTTCAATAGCAGAATTGAGAATTTGCAACAGAGAACATATGGTTGCAAAACATATGTTTGTGTGGTGCTTTACAGAAGATGTTTGCAGTTCCTTGCTCTAAAGAAGAAGTACATGCCTTAAAGGAAAGACAGTTCCCAATGTCAGAAATCACTGTTCCCTGGGAAGGCATTAAATCAAAATCATGTTAAAGTTAAATTAAATCCAATATGTCCATGTTTGTCTACTAATAGGTAGGATAAACATGTTTTCTTCTAACAGCAGGGAGATCTTCTTCCATTGCTTTATGTTTTTAAATCTTGATTCTGACCTACTGGAAAAAAATGCCTGTAAAATTAAAAGAAAAACAATATTTCAGAGTCAGTGCAGTACAAATTCTAAATAGGATTGATGGTATGTACTGACATAGTTTCCAGATGATATTTTGTCAAACAGTGAAGTAGCTAGTTAAGAGGGGAGCATGCTTATATGAAATACTTTTTAGTTTTCTTTCTTCCTTTTTTTTTGACCACCTCACTTTGGATCCACATTATGTCAGTCTTCTTATTGTACAAATGGAAATTTAAATTTCAGGTTTACATAATGATTATACTCCAAGGATCACCAAAACTGTATAGAAGTACACAAAACATCTGGAAATACAGTGCTCTTTTGCAAATTATAGTTTTTATGGTATTGCGAAAATGCTGTTAGTAAACACACAATTATATAACAACTGATTCCCAATTTTCTAATACTGGCAAAAAAACATGTAGCCTTTTTTTTTTAAATTTTTTATTGGATTTTAGGTTTTGGGGTACATGAGCAGAGCATGCAAGACAGTTGCGTAAGAACACACATGGCAGTGTGCTTTTCTTTCCTTCTCCCCTTCACCCACATGTAGCCTTTTTGAGGAAGGAAACTGGTTCATTTGGCTGAGTTCTGGGTAGAATATTAAGAATTGTAGCGGTCTTTGCATAGTCAACTTACAGTACAGGGAAAACAAAAGCTGACTCTTGTTTAGGACCCTGTTCAAGCATTAAACACTTTGGGTTTGGATTTTTGTGCATTTTTATTTTTCAGCTAATGGCACTTTAGGGCTAGTAATAGTCAGTACATATGTAGAGCTTCCAATGGGCCAGGCACAGTGCAAGTGTTTCATGCACATTGAGTCATTCAATCTTTTCAACTGGAGCTATTATTACCATTTTATGGAGGGAAAGTAGAGGAACAGAAGGACTAAGTAATTCAACCAAGATCATACCACTGAATAGGAGTAAGGATTTAAACCCAAGAATATAAACATTATGCTCTTAACACTATGCTAGGTTGCCTCTCACACGCACATTTATGCCAAATAGCTCCTGATCTCTGAGATATGCAGGAGACATTAAGTGAAGTAATTAGACAGCAGTCCTATGGAGTCAGAGGAATTTTTTTCTTCTAGAAAGTTCTGAGTCTTCTAATAAAGGGTTACATGTTATTACAATATACCAATATACCTGTAATTCATTTCAGATTCAGCTTGTTAACTTTAGTCTTTCAATCTTGGCTGTACACTAGAATCTCCTGGGGAGCAATAAAAAATACTGAGGCCTGGCTCTACTTCAGGCCAATTAAGTCAGAGTCTCTGGGGATGGGCCCTGGATGTAGGTATTTGGTGAGAGCTCTCTGGGTGACATTAGTATGCTGCCAGGGTTGAGAACCCACCATCAGCTTTAACATGCCTTGTAGATGTGGTGGCAAGGCTGCACATAGTTTACTGCATTAATATTAGAGATGAGAACAGTTTGAATTATTTGATTATTAATGAAGACTGGGAAACTGGGTGGACTTGGATAAATGCTTATATGTTTTGGATTCACTGGTAAATCTCTAAGTGCCTTTTGATACCTTTAGCATTTTCCAGAGTCAGCAATCTGAGACTATTAACATGGCTTGAATATCAGTGAGCCAGCTCCATGGAAAGAGATGGGAGGAATTTCTTTCTGGTGTTAATTCCAAATCTTACATTGCCTGCCAACCTAGAAGTAAAGTGAATCTGTGTGTGGCTACTCCATTGCATTTTCTTCTCCTGTTAGGCATCAGCCGGTTTCTACTCAACATGCTGCATGATCTGTTTCCTTTTATTTAAGAAAAAAAGTTTCCCTATTCATCAGAAAAGCACAAGGACTTGTGCAAATATTCCCAGCATTCTGATTATAGGTATGACACTGAACAGATTGACAGACTGTATTTCATTTCAAGCTATCTGAACAACTAGTACTGCCATAAACTTGAGCATTTTTTTTCCATGATGGAATAAGCCTCAAGTAGTCCAGCCATGCAGGACTTATGTTAAAACCGTTAAGGCTCATTAGCACAGTACAGCAAGCTTGTCAGATATAGATGATGCTGAGATTTTCTCCTACTCCAAGTGCATGTGCACACACACACACACACACACACACACACACACACATGGTGAAAGAGTTCAGCTGGATGAGTCCTCCAGTTTATTAACAGCAATGAAAGGAATCATTGCATATGAATGCTTAAAAAATACGTTTCTGTGAATTCAGTGCCATTGCATTGATTCTAGGAGAAAGAAACCCTGGGAGGTGTTATATGATGATAAATAGTGTTACTTTCTTTCATCATTTGTAATCATGAGTCATAGAACCTTGTAGCTGGTTGGCAAACTGGGCATCTATGTAAATTCCAGAGGCATGACTTGCCTTTGTCCTTGGAGATGCCCTAAAGTGAGGAGTTTCGTTTGACAGCATCCTGGACTGCTGACAAAACTAAGAAAAAGAGTTGACAAGATGATCTGATAGACCTTTTATATTTCCTACTCCTTTTATTGGGTGGAAATAGCAAGCATGCATTCAGAAATGGACCCTCTCTTTCAACGGATGAATAGAAGATGCCCATATTTGTGCACTCTTACTCTACATATTCTTTCGTGCATGACTTTCTATCACTGTAGACCAGTAGAAAAGTCAAAGAACAGCAGAAACCCTGGGAATCTGGCCAGAAGTTAAATGTGGCCATAATAGGTCTTGGAGATGGAAGCATTGGCCACTATGGAATTTTGAATGGGAAGCTGTGTTTGGGCCAAAAGGTTTATCTTCCAGGCTTTCCTCATCTCTCAATACTTTTTTTCCCTGGCCTTCTTTGGAATGGAGCCAACAACCTCCTCTTTTATGCACATCAAACTTTGGCATTTTCCAGAATACAAGGATAGTTATCATAATTGGGACAACATCCACTGTAAAGAGGGATGGGGATGACACATCAGAGTCATGTCTTGACATTTAGATATAAGGATAGATGCTCCATAACTTTGTTGTTGTTGTTCCTGTGACTCTAATTCTAGAATGAAGACAAGATTGGTTCTCACAGTTGTCCTTAATGGTGGGATATGCATGAGGTTATGTGAAAACAATAATGAGATGCATGACAAGGCTCTAGCCACACTGCGGCTACATGAAATTAAATCCAACAAAACTGACTTGTGGGATGATTCCCAGAATGTGGTCAGCAGGCATGGCTCTATTTTTTTCTTTTGATTACACATTCTCAATTTCTATTCCTCTTTTAAAAAGCTCATAGGAACTTCTTATTTTTTAACTTTTATTTTAAGTTCAGAAGTACAAGAGTAGGTTTGTTACATAGGTAAAGTTGGTCATAGGCATTTGTTGCACAGATGATTTCATTGCCCAGGTATTAAACCTAGGACCCATTTGTCATTTGTCCTGACCTTCTCTCTCCTCCCACTCTCCACTCTCAGAAAGGTTCCAGTGTGTGTTCTTCCCCTCTAGGTGTCCATGTGTGAGATCATGCCCTTTGCAGGGACATGGATGGAGGTGGAGGCCATTGTCCTTAGCAAAGTAACACAGGAAGAAAAAAACAGATGCCACATGTTCTCCCTTCTATGTGGGAGCTTGTAACTTCTGACTGTTTTTGGCTTCCGCCATCCTTGGCAGAATCTCCTCTCTTCCTTTGCTGAAATAATTTCTTCTATCTAAAACACCTGAACTCTTCCTCTGCCAATTTGTGCTACTCTGACAATGAAAATGAACTCCAAATCAACCCTTTCAGGTCCCATTCATATCAGATCACTTATTTGCATTTGTTGGGATGTAAAATTTAAGATCCTGATGTCACAGTTTGGAAGTACTAGGTCATTTTGTGCATGTTTCTTCATGACTGGGTTTCAGTGTCCTTAAAGCGAGTCCCACGACTTCCAGCCCCTCTGCCTCTCCTCAGTACAGAGTGAATGCTATGGAATTCGTGATGACAAAATCATTTTTTTAGGTGAATGAATCTGATGTGCTGAATAGAATTTTTAGTATTTCATACAGAATGATACCAATGAATTTATACTACTGTATGTACAATACATATAATGATAGCAATGAATTTATAACACATATATATAAAATGTTCATTATGTGTTTTTTGTATATCATATATTTTGTACATATAGTATAAATATATTTTATATAGTAGAAATACAAATACATATGATGTCCATTGCTTACAGTCTAAAAGAATAAGAAACTATTCTGAATAAAATCATGCTTTGTGCCCAAGTAAGTCTTACTGAATTTTCACAATTGCTTGTTTTAGAAGAATTATTAATATACTTATTCAAACAATATACATAATTGAATATGAACTTGAGAGAAGTCATGTAGCCCAGAAAAGGTTACTAGGAAAGAATAAAGAAAAATGAAGAAAAAGTTTAGGCATGAATTTATTTAACTATTTCCAAAGTCTTAATAAAATTATTGTTTCTGAGCTCTAAAACATGATTAAATTACTATAAAACCACTTTTAAACTTTAATTTTAATCTACAAGGTAATTTTGAAAAGATGCTACTAATGAGAAAAGTTGTGATAGAGTTTTTTTTTTTTAAATCCACAATTTAGGCTCATTTAAAAAACACTCTCCATTGAAGATCCAGTTTCTTCTTTTTGATATTTAGTAATGGTTACTGCCTATAAGGCCACATCTTAAGAGAAGAGTTTCCCAGCAAAGCAGCAGATCTTTAGAACTGATAGAGACGTAGGCTGGGTGGGAGTCCACCTGAAATTGATTCCCATGATCTACAAGAATTACTACACTTTTCAAAAAAATTATTCTTGCTCTCTAGGAATAGCATGATAAATTTAGCACCCAAAACTGTGGCTGTTAAATAGGTTTCTATATAACTTTCTTAAAGGAATTAAACATCTTTCCTAAAATTTTAACTCTGTTATGCCTGTGTTGTGACTAAATATTTTGTGTGATATTTTCCTTTCAAAAGTATTTCTTCAAGTTTTAAAAAATTTATTTTTTATTTCAGTAAGTTGCAAGGATAGAGGGATGAGTATTTAAAATAAGATGTTTTAAGGGAGAAGAAATGCTTATTATAGAACTAATGAGCTCATTCATCCTGGATATTTTGCTGAGAAAAAAAATTAATGACAACACATTATATTAGCATACGTGTTTGTATTGGGTACAAATTGTATTGGGTACCTGAAACCCATATTTGTACATGCAAATACAGCTTTGGTCATGCAAATACTTCTGATTTCACCATGAAAATATTTACTCCTGCATACAAACAAATAAAATTTCCTACTCATAAGCTACACTTCCCTATACTTTCTTTTTTTAGGTAATATTTTTTAAAACACTTTTTTATACCAGACTTCTAATTATGCCAAATGAAAAGAAAATTACAGCTTGACCAATATGCCTAAGAAAAATATACACAATCCTGCAATTTTCAAAATAATGAAATAACATAGCATGTTAGAAAATGGGTTAAAGAAAGAAAATAAAATATCTATAATATTAAAAAATGCTATGATCACTTAGTAGAAGAAAGCATAATTGGCTAAACAAAAGATACCAAAACCATAATTCTCATTATTCCATTTTCTACCAGTTTGGGAATCATGCCAAGTTCAACACATTCCGAAATGTATCCTCCTTAAATTGACAGACATGAGTGGTCTGATTACTCTGAAAGGTAATCTAGTATAACATTGTGGAGCTAATTTAGATGATATGAGTTGCTAATGTTATCAAAGGAGATTTTTACTTCTGCTTAGTCTCCAATAGTGAAATGGTCCAAGATGGGCATTGTCTTTTTTTTTCTGTTGACTCAGTAACATCCCTTAATGATTTCACATGGGTTGAGAAGAGTAAGTGTTTAATGATGACATTACATTTAAAAATTAACTGGCATATGCCAATTAGTGTTCTTGGGCTTTCACACCTGTAATCTGACCTCTCCCTTCCCATCTGAACTCATTCCTCCATTGACTTTCCATTAGAGAGCAAGCAGACCTGACTGCATGTGGGACATGGTGTGACAGCAAAACAGAACTGGATGCCAGGCATACTGAATGCTGTTTTTATTCTGCTCCTTATAAGCCAGCCATTTGAATACCTTGGACCTCCATTTCCTAAGGGGAAGACATTCTGTTCTTTATGTTAGCTAAATTGGTTCTTTCAGGATAAGATTTCAAGATTCTGTAAGGGGGAAAGCTCACAAATTTGCTAGATGGTCATGTATTCAGGGAAAATATTGTTGTTCTTAATTTACCACAACCAAGATAATTATCCTCATTAACATTTACTTTATAAGTGGTCAGGAAGACCTAAATTGCAACCTGAAGTTAATAGAATCATAGTCCCTTCCAGCTTATATAATACATTTTGGATGTAATAGCCTTCTTTGTACAAGTGCTTAGGAGTTTAGATTTTCTTCTCCTCCACCCTTTCTCTCCACGTGTGTGCAGGAAGGGAGAACCTCCATAGCAGTGTTCTCTGATCTATGAGGTATCTTCTGAATCTTGCTGGTCTTTGCTAGGCAGAGACCCTGAACCCACAACTAGTCAAGCAGGACTGGCCCTATCTGCTACGTGGTTAGCATTCCAGTACCCATTACTGAAGTCCTTTGTCTCAACTATTTCCCATTAATGGTGATTTTTTAAAATATTGTGCCTTTTTAAGTCTGACTCCCCTGGAGGTCTCTTCTTATTCGTGATTTCTGTGCTTTGTTCTGGGCACATGGAATCTTATATAGCCAATTACTGTGCTACTTATTCTGTGAAGATCATGAAGAGCCCTAATCATCTAGTCATCTCTCCTAACCAAACACATGATACTTGAAATATCTCTGAACTATACCCCAGAAAGCACCAACTGTTCCTCATATGGCATTGAGTTCCCTCCTCACGGAGCTGGTGTTTCTTTTGCATCATTCCCTCTGTCCACGTACCGCATTTCCACACCAAAAGGAAGAGAGTGAAAATATGTCTAACTCTTCTCTCTTCTTTTCATTGGAGTGTTCCACATTTTCTTCCTACCTAGAATTCTTCTCTAGATAGACCTTTTCTGCACCGATCGGTTTTACAACACCGATCATATACATTATGTCTTTGGATTTGATATAAGTCTGATGAAACAGTATGGGCATAGGGTGTGATAAGGTAACTATTACTTTGAGGATAATAATGCAAAATTATTCTATAAAAGAAAAAAGGAAGAAGAAGCAGAAGGGATGGAGGAACAGAGAAAAGAAGGGGAGGAAAAAGAATATTTGATGTGTGAAGTCGTGCCAACTTCCTACTACCTGCCCCGAGGAAGACCGTATATAGAATGGAAGCTGCTATTTCTATTTAGCCGTGAATGAATTTCCCCATGCAGTTTCAAGCAGTGATTTGAAACCTTTTGAAGGAATGTATACTTAGCATGAATCCATATGTAAATATGGGGATGCTTGTTAATTGTTTCTTTCTTTTCTTCATATTCATTACTTCTGTCCTTCATGATAAAACTTTACTCCTTTAGAAAACAAGGAGAGCAACAACAACAAAAATGCCTCAGTAGAACTATATTGACAGCATGTTGAGTAAACCAATGATCAGAGATTTTATTTCCTATATGCTTTTGCAGAATTCTGCCTCTTGTAATAAAAATGTAATGTCTGTTTTTCATGCCTTTGAATTTTGGTGGCATATGTGGCTGACTTGATAATAGAATGCAGTGGATGCGACATTCCATGGCTTCTAAGACTTCTGTATGATCTCTCTGTCTCTCTTTCTCCTTTTATTTCCATTACTGTTTCTTTCTCAGAACATTCATTTCTGAAACTCAGCTACCATTTTATGAGAAAGCACAGAGACCATGTGTAGGTTTTCTCACTGGTAGCCCCAGATAAACTCTCAACAGAGAGTGACCATCAACTGTCAAAAATGTGAGTGAATAAACCTTCAGATTCTGAGCGGAGCAGAGAAAAGCTATTTTCTCTAAACAGTGTCCAAACTAAGATTCCCAAGTCAAACAAACATGGTTTAAGAAGTGAAAAACTTTCCCATTCTGTTGGTTGCCGGTTCAATCTAATGATTGTGTCTTTTGCTGTGCAGAAGCTCTTAGGTTTAATTAGATCCCATTTGTCTATTTTGGCTTTTGTTGCCATTGCTTTTGGTATTTTAGTTATGAAGTCCCTGCCTATGACTGTGTCCTGGATGGTATCACCTAGGTTTTGTTCTAGGGTTTTTATGGTGTTAATTAGTTCAATCATTGTGGAAGACAGTGTGGCGATTCTGCAAGGATCTAGAAACAGAAATTCCATTTGACCCAGCAATCGCAGTACTGGGTATATACCCAAAGGGTTATAAATCATTCTATTATAAAGACACATGCACATGTATCTTCACTGTGGCACTCCTTACAACAGCAAAGACCTGGAACCAACCCAAATGCCCATCAATGATAGACTGGACAAAGAAAATGTGGCACATATACACCATGGAATACTATACAGCCATAAATAACAATGAGTTCATGTCCTTTGGATGAATCTGGACACCATCATTCTCAGCAAACTGACACAAGAACAAAAAACCAAACACCGCATGTTCTTACTCATAGGTGAGTGTTGAACAATGAGAACACATGGGCACAGAGAGAGGAACATCTGTGGGGTCTGTAGGGTGGGGTGGGGGCCTACAGGAGGGACAGCAGTGGGTGGGGACGTTGGAGAGGGATAACACTGGGAGAAATACCTGATGTAGGTGATGGAGGGATGGAGACAGTAAACCACCATGGCATGTGGGTAACTATGCAACAATACCGCAAGATCTGCACATGTACCCCAGAACTTAAAGTACAAAGAAAAGTGACCCTTCTTAGGCTCAGCCATATTAAATTGGAGGGATGAGATGAGAACTGTGATCCAGTAAGCCACTCGAACCATAGTAACACGTCATGTATTAAATAAACATGCAGTAATTGATTTGAAGGACTTGAATAACGTGTTCATTTGGATAGAGAGAGGCTCAGTCAAGATAACACCTCCATATTGCTCTATGCTTATCTTTGCTCTTTGTCATGACCCCAGAAAGGTTCATGACTGTGTTTCCTAACCTACTTTACCAATTCATAGTTGAACCTGGAGATAACATACTTATATACACTATTTTTTTCTACCACTATTGTTTTTATGCCACTGCTCTTTCTACTAACAAAAGATCAGACTGTCTTCTCATACAAAGTGAAATAGCATCAAAGACCTAAGAAAGAAACTCTTAAAAACAACAGCAGAAAACACTTTTGCAATTGACTGGACTTCTTTAATATTTTCATTTATTTTTGGATTTTTATGTGTGTATATTTACAGATCTCTTTTTTGTCATTTAGGCAAATAAAGACTGTTGGCATTTTGCTGCTCATTGAATAGAAAATATGACCCTCCACCCCCATTTCTGGAATTGCTCTGGGATTGTTCATCTGGAAGAAGTCAGCCTGGTGAGAAAGTCAGACTAGAGTAGAAAGTCAGAAAGTAGGGTTATACAGTTATATAGTTGTACTTGTTATTTAAAGTAGAATGTGAGTTGGTAAAATATAAATCTATTTTAGAATTTGCCTGATTTAAGAAAATCACAAAATAAAAAATTCATTTTTTTCCTTCTTTTTTCTCCTGGGCAAGTAAACTTGAATAAATAGTAAAATCAACTGCATATCTAAGTTTGGTTTGGGAAGGAAAACCAAGCTCTCAAATCACCTCAACATTTTGAGGGGTTGCTTGCTCTTAATAGATCAATGCCCTCTATTTAATCCCATAAGGAGTTTTACTTTAATACGGCAATTACCCTTTGGTTTTTATAGTTGTTTATTCCTCTCTGATAATGAAACTGACCAGTTACTTTGACTGTTGATACACCCTTTTTTCAAAGATTCACAAGAACAAACAAAAATGTCTATGTGTTTCTGTTTTTTCCCTGAGCAATTTCATCTGATCTCATGGCTTTAATGAAATAAGACCTAAAAGTTGATGACTTTTAAAATGTATATGTAAGTTCCAACTCATTCTTTGGGAAAAAAATCAAAATATCCAATTGCCTGCATTTTGGTTATTTACTAGAATGTCAAAATCAATCTGTTCAAAACAGAACATTACAGTAAACGGACAAATAATATTTCTAATAATACGTACAAATGTCAATGCCAATTATTAGGAACAAAACGATGTTCCTGTTTCTCTTTTATAAAACAATGTGAATATTGGTCTGATATTTTAGTTTTGTAATAATACAAAAAATGTGGCAATAATTATTATCCAAACGGTTACACTCCAATCAGAGACTGGAGATTCTTCCATTTCCTGTTTTCTTCTCATTATTTGAACCAGGATTTATTACGAATTACAAGGAGAAACATCCAAAAACTAAATTCATCTCCCATATGAACTGATCGCATTTCCCTGCCACAAAATAAACTAGAATCATTAGTCTCCAGATACACAAAATTGTGGATTTCTCATGTTAAAAACTGTATCCTTATCTATTGGCCTCTCTAATATCAGCTTAATCTACAAACAATGTTCTCTTCTGTTTCATAAACCTGTTTCATTTTAAAGCCAGATTAAAAAATTTAGTATTAAAACCATTAGAATTAGAGAATTCATCTTAAGAAAACTTGAAAAAGGTGATAAGAAGTAAAAGGCAGACAAAGCATAACCAGGAACATACTTGGAAAGGAACAAAAATGCAAAAATAAGTGATGTCTGCTTTATTAAAATTATTTAGACTCTATTTGGAGGACAAAGACAATCACTTCAAGTCTTTAGCAGATGAAGTTTACCCCAGGTCCACCTAGGAACTCAATTATTATTATTAGTAGGCATCATAATACACATATTATTAAAATAATTAAAGTAGGCTGGGCACTGTGGCTCACACCTATAATCCCAGCACTTTGAGAGGCCGAGGCAGGTGGATCACCTGAGGTCAGGAGTTTGAGACCAGCCTGGCCAACATGGAGAAACCCCGTCTCTACTAAAAGAACAAAAATTAGCCTGGCATGGTGGCACGTGCCTGTTATTCTGGCTACTCAGGAGGCTGAGGCAGGAGTATCGCTTGACTCAGGAGGCAGAGGCTGCAGTGAGCTGAGATTACACCACTGCACTCCAGCCTGGACAAGAGTGAGACAAGAGTGAGACTCCATCTCAAAAAAAAAAAAAAGAATAAAGTAAAATAATTAAAATGATATCATATCTGAAATAGTAATACACCAACAACCATTTAGTTGAGGGCATGAAATTTACCAGACGCATATGGTAAATTATTAAAATTAGTCCATGCAACAACCTTAAGAAAAAGATATTATGACTATTTTACAGTTGAGAAACTATATTCCCAAGAATCTAACAGTGACTTCCACAATCTTCAGTTTCATTCAGCCCAATAGATATTTACCAGATTCTCTCTTTTCTTTTTTTTTGGGGAGATGGAATCTCACTCTATCATGTAGCTGGAGTGCAGTGGTGCGATCTCGGCTCACTGCAACCTCTGTCTCCCGGGCTCACGTGATTCTCCTGCCTCAGCCTCCTGAGTTGCTTGGGACTGCTGGTGCACACCACCACTCCAGCTAAGTTTTGTACTTTTAGTTGAGGCAGGATTTCACCATATTGGCCAGGCTGGTCTCCAGCTCCTGGCTTCGTGATCCACCTGACTTAGCCTCTGAAAGTGCTGGGATCACAGGTATGAGCTACCACAGGCACCAGGCCAATTAGATTCTTATGATAGAAGACAACTATATGTGATATAATTTCTTTTCTCTGAAGTCAGGGGGACAGAGAAAGAAAATAAAAGAAAAAAAAAAAGAAAAGAAAGAGACGGAAGGAAGGAAAAGGAAGCAAAGACTCCAAGGTAGAGCATGGAAAGAGTGACCAACTCGGGCGAGATTGGCATGGAGATTTACTTTAGGTGACCTTTAACAATGAGGACTGAGAATTTACCAACTGAATTGTGATTAATTTTTACCGTCCCAACTGTGAGGTCTTGTGAGATTCATGAGAACCACTGAGTAAATTTAACATCTAGTCAGATGTTCGTAGGCCATGATAATTCTCAGCTGTCTTGAGAATTGGGTAGTGCTGGAAGGATAGGGCTGCTGGAGGCAGACGGAGAGGTCTCAGCGATGGTCTTCTCACAGACCTCTCCATGAGAGGCCTTTGCCCCAGTGACATCTCCCAGGCACAAATGCACTGGGGGCTCTGTTCTGGCTCCAAAGCTTTGCCTTTCCTGTTCTACTGTGGAATTCTCCCCTCAAATCATGATGAGCTTACCAGCCTCGGAGTCATTTCCTTACTGCACTATAATTGCCAGTTAATGTAATTCCTTCATCTCTTTTTAAAGGATTTTAATATTGAAGGATTACTTTCTCTTCTTTTTCCAGACAAGTTTTCTTTCCATTGCTTTCAGCTTTGTTGTCTCTAGAAAATCCTTAAAATTCTATGACAAAACAGTAGAGGAAATGAGGCAAGAATCTGAGAATATACCACCAGAAATCAGCCCAAAGTTAATGCCTACGCCATTTCTCTTAATTGGATATCTGATTTTATAGCTTCATCCAGGGCACATGTAATGAGGTGAGTTGTGACTGATTGGAATGGAGTTAGAAACCTGGCTCTCCAAAAAAGAATGTGGAAGGGAGCTGTCTGTGAGAGTTGGAGTGCAAGGGAGGCAACTGCATTTACCAGACTTATAATACAGTTTAATAGTGTTTCTTTAAAACACTCAGGAGTTTTCATAAGGGTTCCTAAAGAGCATCCCTGTTCCTCTTCTGATTGCTCATGCATGTGCATAGCTGGTCATGGATGGCAAAGGGGAAAGCAAGGAGGGGAGTAGCTGAGCAAGGGCAAAGAAGGAGTTATAGCCATGCAGTATGCTTTGCTACAAAATATAATAAAAAGATCCTAGATTTCACTATGATCTCATAAGACACAGTTAACCCATGATTATTAGGGTAACCTGGGACTTTTATTGAAAATCATTACATTATTTAACTAATGTTCAATGTTTAATCTTTTTCTTCTTGACTCTGAAGTAAATGTGGGGAACTCCAGGTCCTTGTATACACAAACAAGTGGAAGAAGAGCCTATTTCCTTTAATGCAATAGAGGTCAATTTTAGTGTCAAAGCCTTGGGTCCCATGAAGCATGCTGGCTGCTAAGGGTGGGACCCCACTTTCAGGTATATTTTTCTTTCACTAAGGGAGACTGATCTCTTGCTGGAGGGATATTTTTAGAAACTGATTTTCTTTAATATCAACTACTGTAATTAGAAAATCCAGAATCTGTAATGTCTCTCTTGTGGGGGTGTAGCTTGCAATCTTTATCCTCATTTTGTCTTCAGAAGGCACAGAGATCAGTAGGCCATGTTTCATAAAACAATTTCACATAGTTACCATAGGTTATTAAGTCATTCATCAGCATGAGCCTTTATCCTAGTATGGAATAATCATTGTAACACTCAGATGAAATCATTACTTTGAACACCAGTCAAGGGTGTTAATTTATTTCTTTGACTCTCCACCCTAGCTGTCAGCATTTTCATCTTAAAGTGACAGAATCATAGTTAGGAGACCATGCAGTCCCAGAAAAAGCAGGCACTCTTTCACACTTCCTCCTCCCCCAGTCACACAAATGCTTTCCTGCAGAGATGAAACAAAATGTAAAATCGATACATGGAAAAAGGGCAATCATCCATAGACTGAAGCAACTTTGCTCTAACCTAGGTCATGCTTGAGAAATTCAGTCATGAACCCTTGGCAACAAGAATCTTTCCTGAATTGCTCCCTGGGCGGGAACATTCGAGTCAGGTCAGAGCAAGTTTGAGGAAAAAAAGTCATGTTTTTCTAACATTTTCAAGGAATGAAGTTGGTGAAAGGTGCTAGATTTGAAGTTCTTAAAAGTAGTTCTCTCTCCCTAGAGCACACATATTGTTCCAAGGATGGTAAAAACAGTGACCTCTTGTAGTCTTAAATTGCTATTCATTAAAGAAAGGTCTTCTCTCCTTGAGTTGCAGTGGGCTCGATACTACTCACTCTATGCCTTCTGTTGAGACTACAAATTATAGCTTAAAGATAGCCTAACAGGAGAGTTTTGAAAGTCATAAGGAAAAAGTCGTGGTCAGAAACTGCCAAATTTGCATTGACTTTATTCTTCTTTATTCCCTTCTCACTCTGATGTGCTGTTCTCTGCCTCTGCTCCATGCCCACTTCCATTGGATTGTCCCTGATTTTGTCATCCAGGATCTCTCCTAGCAACTAAATGTGATAGAAAGGAATTCCCAGGCACTGCATCACAACCCTAAGTTGTTCACATATATTGCATGAAGAGCAGGTGAAAAGAGAACAGAAAAATGTCTGCGTACAAAGTCATCTTTAGTTCCTGTATCTTTTGGACTCAAGTTGTTTGACCTCTTCTCATGTCACTGACTATTGTCTTTACGGCAATTTACTATAAACTTATCACATATGTCCTCTGGATAGAAATTTGATAATTTTAATTCAATTGCACTAAATAATATAATTTAGATTTGAATAGGGTCATTATGTGTGATGAGTAATCCATTGTTGGTGCTATTGCAATGTGGTCAATTTTATAATTGCATCAGGATGCTAATTTTCAAATATAATAGTTGCATTAACATTTTAATCTTGCTATGATGGATTCATAGTTGGAAGACAATTGTTTCAATGCTCCAAACAAAATAAAACAGTGTCAATTATTTTTTTTTGAGTTAGAGTTTCACTCTGTTGCCCAGACTGGAGTGCAGTAACGTGATCTTGGCTCACTGCAACCTTTGCCCCCAGTTCAAGCGATTCTCCTGCCTCAGCCTCCCAAGTAGCTGAGATTATAGGCACCTGCCACCATACGTGGGTAATATTTGTGTTTTTCATTGAGACAGTGTTTCACCATGTTGGCCAGGCTAGTTTCAAACTCCTGACCTAAAGTGATCCACCCACCTCGGGCTCCCAAAGTATTGAAATTGCAGGCATAACCCACTGTGCCTGGCTCCAGTGTCAATTTTCTAATTGACATTCTTTTTTTTTTTAAATTTTTTATTGCATTTTAGGTTTGGGGGTACATGTGCAGAACATGCAAGACAGTTGCATAGGTACACACATGGCAGTGTGTTTTGCTTTCTTTCTCCCCTTGGAATCAACCCTAATTGACATTCTTTTAGACATAAAGTCTTTCTCTAAATTTTAGGACTATACCAAGATTTTCTTCTCAAAATAATTAACTCATGAATTAAAAAAAGTGGTCTGTAGGTGATATTATTTGGCTGTGTTCCCACACGAATCTCATCTTGAATTGTAATCCCCATAATACCTACATGTTGTGGGAAGAAGCCAGTGGGAGGTAATTGAATCATAAGGAAGGTTTCTCCCATATTGTTCTCATGATAGTGAATTCTCATGAGATCTGATGGTTTTATAAGTGTATTAGTCTGTTCTCACACTGCTAATAAAGACATACTTGAGACTGGGTACTTTATGAAGGAAAGAGGTTTAGCAGGCTCACAGTTCAGCATAGCTGGGGGAGGCCTCATAACCATGGCAGAAGGCAAAGGAGAAGAAATGGCATGTCTTACATGGTGTCAGGCAGGAAAGCGTGTGCAGGGAAACTCCTCTTTATAAAACCATCAGATCCTGTGAGACTTATTCACTATTTCGAGAACAGGCTAAGAAAGACCAGGCTCCACAATTCAATTACATCCCACTGGGTTCCTCCCATGACACATGGGGATTATGGGAGCTACAATTCAAGACAAGATTTTGGTGGGGACATGGCCTAACCACATCATAGAAGCATCTGGTATTTTCCCTACTGGCACTCATTCTCTCTCCTGCAACCCTGTAAAAAGAGGTGCCTTCTTCCATTATTGTAGATTTCCTCAGGCCTTCCCAGCCATGCAGAAATGTGAGTCGATTAAACCTCTTTTCTTTATAAATTACCCAGTCTTGGATATTTCTTTATAACATGGTGAGAACAGACTAATACAATGGGTATATTAATATTTCTTAAAATTTCCTTTGTAAAAAATGATGACTAGTGATACCTCAAGATAGAGTTTTCAAAGCTTATTAAATTTTAATCAAGGAGAGGTTGGACTTCATGTATTTTATTATGCATTTTAAATATCCAAGGTTCAGAATAGCATGAAAATTTAGTTAGAACAAAAAAATCAAAACATTATTGACTAATGCTGAGGATCATATGCCAAAGAAGGAAAGCTAGTGAATTTTCATACATCACTAATTATATCCCATTTATGCAAAAGATTACTGACTAAACTTTGTTGCTTAAATAGGGATCTATCAAAATTTAAATCAATAGAGTGGCTGTCATAGGTTTTAACCTACAGGGCTGTTTAGTGGTGGGAGAACTCTTGTGGCTTTATTTTGAGATAAGACCCTCTTCGAAAGAAGCTCAACACCACGGCAACTCATTTGAAACAGCTGCAGGGCCTCTGCTTTTTCATCTGTTCCCTTAAACTTCTTGTATTTTGACCAGCATGTCAAATTCATGGCTTCTGCTGTCTTCCTAGACAAATCTTTCATGACAAGAAAAAACATTGCTGTAGTATCTCAGATCTCTCTCACTGAGCTTCAAAGGACAAACAGTTAGAAGCCATATGGCAAAGTATGCTTTCTGTTAGATCTCTTGTTGGTCATTTCCCCTTCTAGCTTTCAATGAGTGTAATCAAAGATTGTGCTCACTAGTGAGCCACACTGAACTCCTGGGGATGTGATCAAATCAAAACCCTATTTATTGTGTCTGAAAAAAAGCAATGTAGTGCTACTAAGGCTCAATTATAATTCTGTGTCTGCAATCAAATTGTCGCTGAAACGCTCTTTTCTCTAAATATAATTTTAAAACACATGTCTCAAGTTAATAAGTGGGGTATATTATATGATTCCAAAGTTATGGCACATTTATTTTTTAAGGGAGTTCTTTCTATGTGATATGAAGCTTCCCACTAAAACCCACAACTAAAAAAATGTTTGAGAAATAGGGGATGATTTTCTTACGTTTTCCTCAAATATTTTATGGTTGCACGCCTTAGAAAATCAACTTTGAAAATCTGTTTTTCAAGATATATTCTTACAAATAACAACATTTAAAGATACTTATTGATTATATATGCTTAAGGGTATAGAAAATTTAAAATAATATTTGTAGATTCTGAGTACAACTTAGAATAAATTTGTTGCATTATTTGAAAGACTGGTTTATTTACTTATTTTAATCAATTTCCTTTTTTGCATATTAAATGTCTAAAACAAGCCAATTATTCAAAATGGCATTTTTATTATACATAGTACATAACATGTATAATATATAAGAAAAAATTGGTCGGATTTTCAGAAATTTGAATTAATTTCAAAAATGTTGCTTTGAGCCATCAAGTTTTCTACCATTATAGATTAAGCAACTTACATGTTTTTTCATTTTTATTACAGTAGTGTACTATTGTAAAAAATGATTTTTCTACATGAGAAACTTTCTATTCAGCATTTCTAAAGGAGTTCCTGAAATTTCTCAAACTCTATCCTTGAAATTTACTCAGGAAAACGCTTAATTCAAATGTAAACAAGATAAAGGATGGTTGTATTTTTAAAGGTTGTGAAAGCAGCAAAATCCACACTCTTCCTCTGAAAACTGAAAGAAATGGCACCAAAATGTACTTATAGAAATGTGGACAGATCCAGTTGGATGCTGGAAGGCTCCAGAAGGAAACTTCTTCCTTCTGCCTCTCAGATAATCTGGAACATTATGTCTTTTGCACCTATGCCATAGTTTGATGTAGGCTATGTTTGCCACCTGAAACCCATATCTCTCTTTTCTTTCCACTTGTCTTACTATCTCTACTTCCCACCTTGCCCCTAAACAATAAAGTGCTGGAGCCCACCTTATTGTCAATCAGGGACCAATGGGTCTAATAAATCCTTTCTCTGAGATCATTTATCCTTCCAGAAGCAGTGTGTTATCCACTGTAAGTACAAACATTTTATTTAAAAACTTTGAGACAAGATATGTTTCAAATTCTAAATTTTAGAATTTTATATTATAAAAACTATATGGTACATATACCTTCACCTTGTAATCAAATACATAATCAAATTAACTAATTAATACCTCTATAGTGAAATGGAACTAATTAAGATAAAGTAAATAAGACTACTCTCTATATTAGACTAGATTTTGCCACCAGATGGATTAGAAAACGAAGAGGCAATTTTAGTTTCCTGGATTTTGGAATGATAAAAAAAGGATTTCAAACTATGAAAATATCTCCACAGATATTCAACCTGTATTTTTGAAGTTGGATTATGAGACAGTGAACTATAGATATATACCTTCCCCTTTCTAATGCTCTTCAAAACACACTTAGGTTTTTTACTTTATCTATAGAGAAGCAGATGATGATAAGCATTTGGCTAATAACATCAAGGAAATCCACTTTCCTGCTTCCTGGGGCTTCCTTTAAAAATCTCCTAAAGCATGCAAATACTCCACCCCACTGCCCAAGTACATACATACTTTCATACAGATTTAAACATATGGATGGTAAATACTAATAAATCTGTTTTGCAAAATATGTTTTGACAAATGACAATAACAAAAGTTCAACCTTGTCAAAGGTTTTAAATTGTAGTCATATATAAGGGTAGAAATGCTTGCTTTGCTTTTCATTTAAATTTTCTTTAAAAATACACTAGTTCAAGAGAGAAAATATTTTTAAAAATTTATTGGAATAGAGAATATTTTTTGGTATTTTTTGAAGAAATCGATATTGGCTTTTGATGTTACTACAGTCAGAAATATATTGAGATCAACCTACAGTCAGAGAATCAAATCCATCACAGCTTTAAAGAATGAAGATGATTTGAAGTCATAAAACGTGGTTTTGGGGTAAATAAGTAACAACAAAAGAATTTTTTTAATAAAAATACACAGTGGTTAGAAAATATTCATGTACATTTAACTACTTTGGAATGAACACGAGACCTAGTTAAACAGAAACTACTCCTTATTTCAACTGTAAACATTTAGGAAAAGGACAATTTTACCATTCATGCTTACAGTTCCGCATTTTAAGTGGTGCAAATATCCCATGGGACAGGCTTGTTTTACATATTAACTTTATTAATTTCAGCATAGGAATAAAAATTAATGACTCCCCTGGAGAAATGTTGCAGGCAACACTGGACCTGGCATTGTTATCTAGAAAGCAGGCTGAAGACACCTCCACCCAGGGTGGGATCAAAGGTTATTTCAGTTTCTCCAAGGTGCTTTAGAGCAGAAGGAAGCTTATCTTGAGTGAGAAAGTAACTGAACTGCTTAGACTTGATCCTGGCCACAGGATAACACTGGGAGTAGAAAAATGAATACCCTGGTTGTAACACTTTGTGGTGTTGGTCAATGTACCCTGGTCAAGCCCTTGGGAAAACAATCCAAAAGTCTTCAAGACAGGAAGCAAAAAGTGTCATTGAGAGTTCACCGCTTTTTTGTAAGGGGTTGATGTTCTAGGCATTGATACAAGGGAGGTACTGGTGTTGAGAAGGGATGCTCACCCATTAGGGCTATAGCAGTGTCAGCAGAGACTGGGAGCTCATTGGGGAAGCATTTTAGTGGAAGGATGTAACAGGTCAACATCAGAGATCACTACAAGCACAAAACAAGTTTCAGGTCAAAGTCCAGCCAGTCAGTGAGAGAAGGGGGAATGCTGCAGTTGTAGGATCTGGTAAACACAAAGAAGTGGGGAGACCAGCTGCCACTGGAGTGAAAGAGTAAAGAGCAGTGAAAGAGCAGAAAGACTGCCAAAGAGAACATCTATGCTCTCAGTCAGATGTGGCCAAGGACACAAGAGGCGCATAAAATTGGCTGGAAGCAACTCACATGTCCTTCTGAGGTCTTTTCCTGTTCTGTGCCTTTTTTTTTTTTTTTGTCATTTTAAAGCAAATTTTGAGGACAATATAGCAAAACTGGATTTCCACTTTCCAAAATGAAAGATTTTTATGCCTGTGCTCTTTTGTAATGTGATTAATAATTTTCCGCTTCTGTGCTTTGTTTTAATTGGTCAAGAAGCATGGAGTGGAAGGAAACATGGCTCTCCAAACCTCTATCAGTTCCTGCAGCTCTTCCTCTGGGATAGGCGTATCTGATGGGCAAACCCAGAACAATGCAGTATCCTAACAATAGTTTTGCCAATTCAGAGAGCTAGCCTGCTCTTGGGTAAAAGAGTCTAAAAACATGTATAGGGCACTGACTTCAGATATGCTTGTTAATAGAAGAAACTGAGTGGCTCAGAAACAGATCCTGGAAACATGCATGATTTCTTTTAACTGAGTGTCCTGTTAGAAGTACATCCTAGGGGCCTTAGGAAATCCTATCATGTTTAGGAAGCCAGCTGTGTGATCAAAGACTCAAACAGGGGTGAGTTGATAGATAATATGAGTAATGCTTGTCAACTGGAGGATTTAGAGTTATCTGTCTCCAACCCCTAACCTCCCAACCAGATAAAAATAGAGTATGAAGAAATTTTCTCCTGAAAATATCATTTTATAGGTGCTTATTTTTTTTTTTTAATTTTTTTTTTTGAGACGGAGTTTTGCTCTTGTTGTCCAGGCTGGAGTGCAATGGCGCGATCTCGGCTCACCACAGTCTCCGCCTCCTGGGTTCAGGCAATTCTCCTGCCTCAGCCTCCTAAGTAGCTGGGATTACAGGCACGCTCCACCATGCCCAGCTAACTTTTTTTTTTTTTTAGTAGAGATGGAGTTTCACCATGTTGACCAGGATGGCCTCCATCTCTTGACCTCGTGATCCACCCGCCTCGGCCTCCCAAAGTGCTGGGATTACAGGCTTGAGCCACTGCGCCCGGCCTAGGTGCTTATTTTTATACTATTTATTTCTGCTTATTTTTTGACTGTGCTATATCAAGGCCAAATTCTACCTCTCTCAAAAAGCAGTTTTCAATCTATCAAAAGCAGCTTTAAGTGACGCTGTCGCCACAAAGCCGCTAGATCAGTGTCCCTGCAATTCAAAGTCAGCTTCAAGTCAAGGCCAGCTTCCAAATCCTCTTTTAACCAAAGGACTACTTTGAATTCCTTCTTAAATAAAAATTATTTGTTAGGTAGAAATACCCTTATAATATCTGCTAATACCTCTATTACTAAAATTTTTGTAGTCACAGTAGTGGGAAAGAAAATTAATAGTTCATCTTTCCATTGAGTTCCAGAATATGCTTGTTACTCTAGAACGGTGCCCGCTCTCTCCAATCATCTTCTCATGCAGTTGGAAAGTTGATAATATTGAAAAGTTCATGCTGGATTGGCAGGTTAGCATTGGAACCTTTGTGTTTTCTTTCTGATGTCTGTAATTATTCCTCTATTACTTAAATTTTGGGATTACATTAGAGTTAAAATCACTTTTTGTACATAAGTGTTCAAAAAGTGATTTTAATTCTTACTTGTATTTGAAATCAACATATACAATTTGGCCAGATAACTAAAAATTGCAATGCTGAAAAATTCTTCCAATTCTGTATAAAACATCACAGCATTTTCCTTTTATGTTTATGCTTTTAAATTTTTTTCAAGTTGAAATGCCCAAACTTTAGAAAGTTTTGAAGTTTGGCACATGTTTCATGATTACTCAGAAATTCACCTTGAGAATCCAAGATTTAAAAACGAATTGCAGCTTTTCAATGAATTAGTGATATTTCCTTGCCTTCGATTGCAGAAAAGTTATTATCTAGATGTTCTTTCTTATGAGATTCCCGCCAATTCGAATTCCTGCTTTAAGTATGAGTTGTTTAAGACTAAAACTATTAAGGACAAATGTTTAATCATGAGCAGCCCTATAATTTATTAAAACTCTTGTATATAATAATTCTAATGGTGATTTAAGGGACCTATAGCTTGAAGTTCACTGTTTTTCCATGTTTTGTTCCCATAAGTCCCTGCAGAATCCAACAGGTTGAATTCAGAATATTTTTCTATTGATCACTCCAGCTAGCACACTTAATGGAAACTGAAAGAGATACTTGCTAGGCACAAGGTGGCAGCAACATTCCATCTAAATTTTATGATTTGCTCACAGGGAATAGAATTGTGTAATTCAAATCAGAGACATTTTATGGTAATTTTTAACCTTTTGGGAAGGTGGGGACAGACGCCTTTGAAATCTGATTAAAATGATGATCTCTCTTCACCCCAACCACCACGTATATAAATTTCTGATGAAGTCTTTTTATAGACTTTCAAAGTGTAGTCCTGTGAAGACTAACTTATATACTTCTCTTGAAAATAAATCCACAAAGGGAGCAGAAGGATACAAAGAGTTCGGTAATCCAAGTATCAAGGGAAGGACGGAAGCAAAAGTTGAGGCTTTTGATGACATTCCATCTTCTGCCTTTCTAGGGAAGAATGATAAATTGCAAACCTTGAAACAATGTATTGTGTATTCCTAGCACTTTCTACTGTAAGAAAGAGACACATGAATAGGTTAATGATTCTTTATTAGTAGTAGGTCCTTTTTCTGTTTAATTTTTAATCCTCTGATTAAAAGTTGTATTTTAACAAAAGTTTGAAAGTTTTCTTCTATTAATTATCTGAGTTCAAAAAACCACAAACAATTATTCCTACCTCTTAAAAGTTATATATATATATATAATAAGCTTCTTGCTTGTATTGTTATTACTATTTTAAAACAAAGAGTATAATATAACCTGTATAACTCAGAGTATCAACTTAGCGACTTAGTAATTCTGATGTGCATATATATTCTAAATTTTATACATATATATTTAAAATAAAATGAGATTTAAACCGAGTAACATGTGGTTGCAATTAAAGATTTGTTGTTTGGTTTTACAAACCTTGGTAAAAATCCTGAGGAATGAGTCCTAACTCTGGCCCAGGTACAACTTAAGTAACCAGCTTCCATAATCAGTACTTGCAAACTTGGAAGAAAATAAACAGGGGGAGGAGCACAGCTGATTATTCTAGAATTCTGATTCAGAGTTACAGCTTCCAAGTTTGATTAAGTACTCGCAGTTTCCCAGAAGCAAGCAGGTATTCCGGTTTTGCAGAACACAAGGTGGCAGAGTTGTTCTTTTAAAATCACTAATCTTCAAATAACATTTAGAAAAACTTCTAAAGAGCAATACATAGTAAGGAAATTGTTGAAACTCTAAATTCCCACAAACATTAAGGTGATATTATACATAATGAAACAAAATATTTATTGTGAAAAGCTCATTATGCTAGCTTTTTGGAAATCTCATAAAGATAAGTGAAAATATTGATTAACAATTAAAAATGTCTTTAGTAAGTTACTATAGCATCATTTAGTGAATTCTTTATAATTTAACAGCGACTTCTACATTTTAACAAGTTACAATAGTGGTTTTAATATTCAAATTTAGAAAGGATACGCTCAGCAGATATCATTTTAACATATTGTTTCAGGTGAAATTTTAGCCAAAGGCTAGAATGTGTGTTGACATCGGATGTTCTCATCTAAAAAATTAAACTTTATTTATCACGCAAATATGTTAAAACACCATATAGTCATAGAAGGGATAGCAACAAAATACGATGTGAAGATCATATGCCTTTGAAAGGCCAGTATTTAGGAATTAATGTAACTATAATAAAATTATTCTAGTGGATATAACACAATAATATTTTATTGAATTTATCTCAAAGTGCTAAATTATTAGGTTCTTTATTAGACACTGCCACCTGCAAAATAAGCATTTTTATATTGTAGCCGAGATTGTTGGAAACTTTAGGATTAACAGAATTCCAAAAAATTGGTGAACGATTAAACAACTATAGACAGCCCCTATTTCAATTAATAGTGGGTGTTTATAAAAATTCAATTAGAAGTATAATGTCTGTAAGTAGAAAAATAGACTTAGAGACTCTAAAGAGAGTTAAATTTCTGAGATCTGAAAAATGCTATTACATTCTTAATTTTGGAGTGGAAGAAGGTAGTGTCCCTCAGGACTGGGCCATCCATTGGGTGAATGAGAGCACCTGGGTGTACCAGGAGTCAGCTTCAGTGGAGGGGATCAACATACCAATCACTGATTCCTGGGGAAATCCAGTGGGACATTTATTCTTTCTCAGTGAACAGCTGCTCCCTTGAGCTCCAGCCTCTCCAATGGGCAAAGGGAGTGAGGGCAGCTCCAAATGTCTTACTGTCAGCAACAGGTTACCTACTTTACACAGAGCAGGATAACAGAAAGATAGCATGTGTATCCACCTCTACCCTGCAGCCTGATTAGTGAGTTTGGGCCTGTTTTGATCACTTTCTTACATGAAGAGGAGATTACTTTTGACAGCTTCTTTGCTTCTTACCATTATGGCAGTTCCACCTTTATCCCGGAGGAAACAGGTTGAGGGGATTTTGAAGTAGGAAAAAGGACAGCAGCTTCTAGTGTCCCACACGAGCAAGAGAATTTCAGGTGCGTTGGTGGGTCCTTTGTAGACCACGTGGAGAGAAAGGTCCTTGCATTTGACATTGGTCTTTGTTCACAAATACTGTCAAATGCTCTGGTGTGGGGGGAATTCCACTCCTCAATCCCAGCCCCTCATCCTCAGCCACATGAGACAGAAATAATGGGTTTGCTCGAATTTGTCAATAATCAGATATTGTCTTAAGAAATAAAACTGTATGTACTTTGAAAAATGGACTTAGATTTGCCAATGCACAATTTATATTCAACAACAAAGTCAGAATATCTGAAAGCTAGATTTAGAGTAATCGATATATGAGAACTGTATGTGGACAGTCATATATAGAAAAGTGGCAGCTGATTTTTTTTCCTCTCTTTTGAGATGAGGTCTTGCTCTGTCACTCAGGCTGGAGTGCAGTGGTGCTGTGACAGTTCACTTGAGCCTCAATCTGGGCTTAAGCGGTCCTCCCACCTCAGCCATCTGAATCACTGGAACTACAGGTGCATGCCACCATGCCTGACTAATTTTTATTTTTTTTTAAAGAGAGAAGATGGTGACTCCCTATGTTTCCCAGTCTATTCTCAAACACCTGGGCTCAAGGGATTTTTCAGTCTTGGCCTTTCAAAGTTCTGGGATTACAAGTGTGAGCCACCATACCAGGCTCATTTCTTTTGTATGTATAAGAGGTTATGTATTTATACAGAACAACGTCCCATTTGGCCACTTTGGTGTGGGAGATGTAAAGGACATGTGTGAGGGGAAAAGGAGCTCAAATTTACTGAGGGTATACCATGTTCTATGCAATGTGGTCGTTTTTGTATTCCCTTTATGTTAGGGTAGCTTCACAATAATAATTTTATAAGGCAGAAACACCAATCATGAAGCCCACAAGCCCGTACTAACTTTTGTCTCTTTTTTCCATATTCAGAAACATTTAAACAGCATTTATTGCAAGCCTCTTCTATGGTCACTCATACTGATTGCATAAAAGTCATGATCTCATTCATGTGTGGGTTTTACACAAAGGAATATGTCATTAGCAGAATTTCTCATCAGTGGCTGATGGGAAAATGATTTCTGATGAGAAAGGGAAGAGTTGGCCAGGGTAACACCAATGTTACTGCAGGCATGAGTAAGAGTATCATGTTCTCACATTAAGTTTTCTAACAGAATCTCTACTATCCTACAGATCAATAATTAACATGACACAATTTGACTTATGCTAGTAGCCTGTCAATTTAGTTTGAAAGATAAATGAACTTTATTTCTTCTTTCTTTTTGAGAGAGTATGCATTCTTCAACCTCTGACTATTACGAAGTATTTGAAGAACCTCCTTACATCCTAATTGTGCAACTCAAAAATTCTCAGCTTCCCATTTTATCCATGAGTAAATGTGTGTACAGTTGGTGTTCCAATACCCATAACAGTTCAGTAGACCACAGACATTTAAGAGATGAAATAAACAGAATTTTATGTATTATGGATGTTTTATTTTGATTTATAATTACCAAAAAGTCTCAAGATATGTAAAGCTACTTTCAAAATTTAATCCAGTTCAAAACTATAACATCTCTGTTTAAGACTAAACATCTTGATGAATTACGTTTGTTAGATTTTATAGTTGTAAGGAAGAAAAATGGTCACCAAAGATCCTTAGCAAACACTCTTTAAGTCATTGAGATATAACTTATTCCTTGGTATATTGCCAGAGTTTTCCTCCAAAACAAGCATGTATTTCAAAATAAAAGAGAGGTACATTATAAATTATAATAAAAATGAAAACATTTGAAGAAAATGTCCTGAGGCCTGAACTCAAATATACTAATTAGTGTTTTATCAGTTCAATATGTTTTGCCAAAAACAATCTTCTGCGTGATTTTAGTGTTGTTTTTCAGTGAAGATCAGTTTTTGGATGTCTTTCATGAGGGACTAGAAGGCAAAACAAAGAAAATAGAATAGTTATTTGTGTCTGACATGACAATGCACAAGACTATTGTTTCACCTCAAAGCAGACAATGTACACAGCTTTTTGTACAATTCTAAATGGAGAAGATCATGCATGTTTATTTCAGCTTGAATTTACATAAAAACCATTTTAATAATCCACCATGGCAACTAAATTCAACAGTTTCTTCTGGAAACACAGGTCCTTCTCAGCAGAGCTGGCACCAGAGGAGACACACGCAGCTGGCATCGTCTTCTCAACACAACTGTTACAGCAGTCTCTAGACCCTTCTCTCTCCTGTGCAAAATGACAATTCTTAAGGAAAATCTCATTGCACCAGTTGCGGAAGAAGAGGCAACAGTCCCAAACACTCTATCACTGTAGTGAGTGTTGGGACATGTTGGTATGGCATGTGCTATCAGCATTCTGGGAAAGTCTCTGGCTGATGAACTTGCTCTTGTGGATGTTTTGGAAGATAAGCTTACAGGACAAATGATGGATCTGCAGCATGGGAGCTTATTTCTTTAGATGCCTAAAATTGTGGCAGATAGAGATTATTCTGTGACTGCCAGTTTTAAGATTGTAGTGGCAACTGCAGGAGTCCATCAGCAAGAAGGGGAGAGTCGTCTCAATATGGTGCAGAGAAACGTTAATGTCTTCAAATTCATTATTACTAAGATCATCAAGTACAGTCCTGATTGCATCATAATTGTAGTTTCCAACCCAGTGGACATTCTTACAGATGTAACCTGAAAACTAAGTGTATTATCCAAATACCGTGTGATTAAAAGTGGATATAATCTGTATTCTGATAGATTTTGCTACCTTAAGGCTGAAAAACTGGACATTCATCCCAGCAGCTGCCACGGATGGATTTTGGGAGAACATGGAGACTCAAGTGTGGCTGTGTAGAGTGACATTAATGTGGCAGATGTTTTTTTTACAGGAATGGAATTCAGAAATGGGAACTGACAATGATAGCGAAAATTGGAAGGAAGTGCATAAGATGGTGGTTGAAAGTGCCTACGAAGTCATCAAAAGGATATGCCAACAGGACTATCGGATTAAGTGTGGCTGATCTTATTGAATCCATGTTGAAAAATCTACCTAAGATTTATCTTGTATCAACAATGGTCAAAGGGATGTATGGCATTGAGAGGGAAGTCTTTCTGAGCCTTCCATGTATCCTCAATGCCCAGGGATTAACCTGCATTATTAATCAGAAGCTAAAGGTTGATGAGGTTGTTCAGCTCAAGAAAAGTGCGGATACCCTGTGGGATATCCAGAAAGACCTAAAAGACCTGTGACTACTGAGTGGGGCTGTAATTTAAAAACTACAATGTGATTAACTCTGCCCCTTTAGTTTTCACTCACGTGCATGGATCACAGTTTGTTCTGATCTTCTTCAACACGTGAATTTGAGCTCACAGAATCAAAGCCTATGCCTGGTATAATGCTTGCAGTATGAGTTCTTGAACAAATAAAATTAACTATTTTAGTGTGCTTCTAAAAAAAAAAAAAAAAAAGAAACACCAGTCCTTCTCTATTCTATCTAGCTTATCTAATTCAGAATACTGGTATGTAATTATGAATATGAAAAAAATAAGCATGCAATCAAGACACATATGGGCAAGAAGTACAGAGAGAAAAAAGAAAGAAAGCTCAAAAAATGTTGTGAAGGTAATTCAAGAGAGAAGGTCTTTGTTTTGGTGCAATCCCTGTTAAAGTATTTAGGAGATAAGGAAGTATGATAGCTGCATTTGCTCTCAAAGGTTGAGATTTCTATGTCTGTATTATTTCATATGCGTAGAGATAGAGGAAAGGGGAAGAGGAAGGAAATACAGTATATGTGAGAAATTTTGGCAAAATGTTAATACTTGTTTAATATAGCTATGAGTGTAAGTGAGTTTTATGCAAATATTTAAAAACTTTCCAGCAATTTAAAATGTATTTTAAAATAAAATATCAAACAATGCATAAAAATGGTGGCATGAAGGAAAACCAGTAATATTTGAGTAGGAAACATACGTTATTTAGCATTTAGATGCTTTTGACGTTCTATTTCTTCAGGGGTAATAGATGATAGTTTAAAACTCTTTTTTTCTTTCATCAGGGAACATCTGATATCAAATACAATAAACAGCAATATAAAGCAAATAAATATGAAGCTAATACGATTGAACTAGAAACATGAGGAATTTAGCTTCTCCTCACCTCTTCTTTAACCTCACTGTTGGTCTCTGGCTTAGTCACCTTGGCTGCCATAACAAAATACTGTAGACTAGATGGCTTAAACAACAAAAATGTATTTTTTTCATTGTTCTGGAGACTTAGGAGTCCCACACAGAGGTTATGGAAAGGGTCTCTTTCTGGTTTCTAGATAGTCCCTTCTTTCTGTGTCCTCATATGGCTTTTCCTTGGTGCAGGGAGACCTCCCTAACATCTCTTCTCATAAGGAAGTTAGCCATATTGGGTTAGGGACCTACCCTTCTGACTTCATTTAAGCCTAATTATTTCTTTAGAGACTCCATCTCTAAAGACAGCCATACTAGGGATTAGAGCTTCAACACATAAATTTTGGGAGGCACACAATCATTCAGTTAATAAGATTCTCTGAGTCAGGTTCAGAGAAATAGCGTTTTCAGGAAACAGAAAAGCAATGTTTTATGCTGTATGCTAAATTGTTTTATGGCTTACAGTATAATTAAACGGTATGATTTTCCTAACTCTAACTCATACTTAACTCAGCAAAGCATCATGTTATATTTTATTGAGATGATTTTTTTCTCAAGTTTGTAGCAAGTGAAGCACATCAAATGATGTCCTTGTTCTTTTTTTTACAACTCTACTCAGTTAATTTTCTCAGTGTTGATTCCACTAATATTCTGTTTAGTGTTAATACTATGGTCTTATAGACATTATGCAATGTGAGTCTAAAACTTGAAAACAATAAATTACAATTAAGTTGGTAATTTATTAACACAACAGTGTCCAGTGGATGACGGAATTATGTCTTCTGTTCCACAGCACCACTGAGACAACCCCATTGACATTCACTGGACAATGATCCAATCCGTTATCCTTCCTGACTCTCCTCCATGTTCTCAAAATCTTGACCCATTTTAACTTCCTTCATGTTTTTACCATGGCTGTTTTTTTCTTGGTTCGTTCTAGAGTTTCTAAGTGCTTTTATTTTGATTTGTTTTTTTTTTTTTTTGTTAGAAAAGGAAACATAGGTTTTCTTTGTTGTGTCCCCAATATCATCTATCTTTTTACTCATTCTGTTGCCTAAAATCCAGTCCATTTTTCCTCTAAAAGGTTACTGGCTTCCTATTCTAATTTGGAGGAGTAGCTTGATATGTGGACCATAATTGCTTATGCAGATGTTTGTTTTACTTGGAGTTCATGATTGATTTCTTTTATTTTCTTTCAGGTTTGATCATATCCTTGATTTTAAATCTTCTTTCTGTCATGTAAACCTATTCTTTATCTGCACTTAATCTCAAATCTCCTGTTCTTTTGCCTGGAGATCTTCGTACTAAAGTCTATGTCCTAATTTAGCTGAGCTTGTGGCTTTCTGATTTCAATCAGTGAAGCATAGTCACCATAGAAGAAAGAACATTATTGGAATCAAAACATATATTATTGGGAGCTGGGAAAGAAGTCCACGGAAGGCTGTTGTGACTGCATCTGGCAGTGGGTCTGAAGTTGCTATAGATAGTCAAGGCTGGTAGTTCATAAAAAATGTTAGGCATGGAGTAGGAGACACAGCAAGGACAAATTGGAATCCATAAGGAGAAACTGGAAACAGTGTCTGAATCTTACCTCCTCCAATCTTGATGATATGAGTGTTCTGTGTTAGGAACAGCTAGCTATTCTGTACCTGGGAGCAACAATTAACCTGAAGCTCTAGCAGGATCTGAAAGAGCTGTAGGTCTGGCTGCTTCCGCATACCTAGCAGGTCAGTATAACAATGTGTGCGAGCTACAGAGGAACCTGGTACCCTACAATGACCTGTAGAGAGTATAGCCATTGTTTCACATTTGTCATTCCAGTCTTACGCAGTTTCTCTTTTGGCTCACCCTAAAACAGAAATACATAGAAAATAGAATTATGGAAGACCTAGTTTTAGTTTAACTAAATCGACATTTTATAGAAGCTGCCATAGTCTACCCCTTGTCAACCTGACATTCATAACGACATAGCAAAATCATGTTTCTGCCTTATAACTGAACAGATACTAACTAACTGTCTCACCAGAAGAGAGCACAAAGTCCTTTTGGCTGTCTTTGGGTAAAACTCTTTCCTTTTCTAGCTGAGACACATTTCCTCCTGGTTACCTTGGAGTTCAAATATTGAAATATCAAGTTAATTACTATTAAACATTTTCTAATAGTATGGAAATGGGGGCTAGAAGTTTAAAATATCAGTGTATGTAGACACAAATATATTCATGTCTAAATAATATTTATACCACCATAGTTCTCATTTCGACAACATATCATGTTTTCATTGCACACTTGGAAAAAATATTGTAATCTTCCTTACCAGAACATATGCTCTGTGAAAGGAGGGATTAATTCTGAATTACTTACTCCTCTGTCTCTAGTTCTGAGCACAGTGACAAACACAGAGCAAACATTAAATTAGTATTTAATTAGTATTCAATAAATGCAGGCCAATGTGTGTGTGTGTATCTGTGTTTGTATGTGTGCATATGTATGTGTGCATGCATGCACATGCCATACCAAAATGATCCTGGGTGTTTTAATAAGAACATCTTCCAAGGTGAATGCTTCTTGAGGAAATTTATCTAGAATAAAGATATCATTTCACATATTACTCCCCTTCATGTGCGCTAACAAATGTCTCCTCTCGCTCTTTTGTGCTAGTTCAGTCTCCAGCTACATCCACTTGGAGTTTTGCTGTTTAAGGGTTTCATTACCACTTTGGTATGAATTCTTCTTTATAAGTATTTTCTTTCTTTTGTTCCTTAGAGCTACGCTGTGAGTTACTCAGAGCAGCTATTTTTACTGTTTTAATTTACAAATAAGGAAAGCGAGACTCAGAAAAATTGTAATGCATTGTGGTGTCAGTGGTAGTAAGACCTCAAACGTGTAACTTGTTACTCTGAGTCCAGCGCTCCTACTATTAAGACATGCTGGTATTTAAAAATGTAAAGTGGGTAGTAATAGACTGAACTTGAATAATAAACTGATGGAAACATCAAATGAATTTCCTCTTCTTATAGCTATGGTTTTGAAACCACATAATATTTCTCTGGGGACAAATTAAATGTAGGGTTTTCTGCTTTAGTTCAGTCTTAACGAATTATGATTAGTGGAATAAAAAGTTATCAGTATTACTGAAAGCGTTTCTTGACATTAGGTTTAACCTGCTTTGGTATTGTAAACTGTTTTTGATATTTGGTCTTTATTGTATAGAATTTGGCTCTGTTTTTCAGGCCTCTATATCACTTACTGGTCTGTGAGTATGTGCTCCAGGGCCCCTCCCTTGAATCTCTGTGGTTTAGAAAACCGAAAGTGGCGTCTCATTTACCCTACTCAGAGACCTGCTTCATAATTTTGAAATTCTGATGACATGGGTACAACCATGAAAAAGAGAACGGCCACATGCTTTTGGTTTGCCAAGCTCTTACCCAAACCAAGTGTTCAGTCTGCAAAGAGATACTTTTAAAGTGCCAACACAGTCATTTTTAATTAGTGGACATTGTCAGGAAAGCAAAGTTTCCCATTTCTTTGGGTGTGAAGTTGCATATTAATATGTTTTAGTTTCTTCTAAAAAAGAAAAAAAAATCCATTTTAGCAATAAAATGTAGGATTAACTTAAGCTTCAAATTCTGATATTCAGATTATTCTTTGGGAACAAGTCATCATTGTATTAAACCTGTTTCTCATTACAAAGTGAGTATCTGTTACCTGAATAAATACCTTTAAGGTCTTTTTGCATGTAATTTAAGTCATGCCTTGCCGTGAGCCAGGGTACCACACATTAACAGATTATCCAAAGGAGCTCAGAAACAGCAATGATTAAGAAATTTTAAGTAGATTTGTAGCATAGTAATGGATCTTTAATTCTTTAATTTTACTTACCATCTCCACAAAGAAGTTTTGAGATTGACTTTGACTTCATATATTTCCCTATTTTCAAAATTACATAAATGGATCTTTTTTTTAACTACTTAGAGAACACCCACTCATAATAACTTTCAGAAACATAACAGTAGAGGGAAATTCTACATTTGCTAAAGAATATCTACAAATAGCTTACATATAATATCATATTTAATGGCAAAATACTACATTTTTGACACCTAAAATTAGAAACCGACAAGGATGTTCATTTTCACCATCAGTATCCCACATAGTGCTGGAAAATCTAGCTAACACAATAAAACAAGCAAAGAAAATAATAGGCATGCAGATAGGAAAAGAATAAATAAAATCCTTCTTATTTACAAATTACATGATGGTCATGGTCTACATGGAAAATCCCAAGTAATCCTCCCCCATCCTATAAAAAAGACCAAAATCTCAGAGAACTAAAATAGGAGTTCAAAGTTATAAAATTTAAAAAGACAAATTAATTATATTTCTGCATATTAGCAATAAAAACTTGGATTAAGAATACAGTGCCATTACAACTGCTCAAAAAATGAAATGAAATACTTATTTATAAACGGAACAAAACATCTATAAGACTTACATGCTAAAAAATAGAAAACACTGATGAAAAAAATCAGTGAATATCTAAATAAATGGAGAGACATATTCTGTTTCATGGATTCATAGGCTCATGTGTTTGTGGAACTCCACATAGTGAAGATACCAGTTCTCCCTATATTGATATACAGCTTAAGTAAGATCTCTACCAAAATCCCAGTAATGTTTCTTTTAGATCAGGAGAACATGTGCAGGTTTGTTCTGTAGGTAAATTGCATATCACAGGGGCTTGGTGTGCAGATTATTTCATCATCCAGGTAATAAGCATAGTGTCTAATAGGTAGTTCTTCAATCTCAACCATCCTTTCTTCCTCCACCTCAATATTAAACTCAGCCCTAGACCCTCCTTTCTTCCACAAACACTGATTCGGAAACAATTTACAGGTTAATTTCCTTTGTGAGAAATCCGAAACTAATTAAAGGCTCCTGCACCTTGGGAGAACGTGAAACCACAGTTACCAAAGCTGGTAGGGATATCTGGGACATTGTTTCACTGGAGATTGTGACCCCACTGTAGCACCACACGATCAAGAAGAGACACTTTAGCTTCCAGATTCATCTTAGGGAAGGAAGGTGTTGATTCAAGTGTTCAGCACCCCAACTGTTTTGAGTGGATTCCCCAGAGAACTGACTTATGTATTCCCAGTTTTGGAGCTCTGACAGGTTCTATGCAGTCTATCCATTTGGGGGAGAAAAGAGGCAGTGGTGCTGGATGGTAGACACCATTGATCCCATCCCCACTTCTCAGCATAGAGCAAAAGGCAAAAATGTAATCCCAGCTCTCTCAGTTTCTATATGGAGAGAGGGTTAATCCCTGTGCTCAGTACCCAAGAGTCTCCAGGGATTACCAAAAAATTAGCATCTGCCTAGCTAGTATTAAAGCTGTGCTGAGGCCAGCAAAATCAACTTGCCTTGGGAAGAATGGAGGATGGTGGCTTGGGCTGATAGATATTATAGCTTCTCTCTGGCCCAGCAAAGAGTGAGCTGACAATAAGCACAGCTGCCTGTCTCTTCCTGTGGAGGGAAAGAATAGATAGAGGCTCCCAGAATCTCTGGTTATGCTCATTTATAAGTGTCTTCTTCAGAATGATGTCAGTCTGTAAGACTGGAACAGTTGCCTGCTGTGTCTAAAGCACAGACACCAACACAGAGAATCAAGTAAAACAAATAACTAGTCAAATGATACTCAAAAATAAATAAATAAATAAACAAACAAGAAGGAACAAGGGAACAAGATACGTCTGTAGAAACTGACCCTAATGAAATGTAGTTATGTAATTTACCTGACATAGAATTAATCTAAAAAAAACCCAGTAATTAAGATGCCCACTGAGACTGAGAGAACAATGCATTAATAAAGTGAAAATTTCATTAAAGGGATATAAAATAAAAGAGTTCCAATCGAAATCATGACATTTAACATAATAAATGAATGAAAAACTTCACTAGAGTGGTTCAAAAACAGACTATATCAAACAGAATAAAAGCTCAGCAAATTTGAGGACAGATAATTGGATATTAATAGTCAGAGGAACAAAAATATAACAATGAAATATAGCGAAACAAGTTTGAAAGATTTAAGGAACATCGTCTAAATGTATGCATTAGGAAAGTCCTCAGAGAAAAAGAAGAAAGATCAGAAAGCCTATTCAAAGTATTGGCTAAAAACTCCTCAAATCTGAGGAAGAAGATGATCATCTTTATCCAGGGCTATAAGAAGACTCTAAATAGATGAAACCCAAACTGTCCACACTGAGACACATAACAATCGGATTGTAAGAAGTCAAAAACAAAGAATTTTGAAAGTAGCAAGAAAAAAGGACATGTTTATTTATAAGAGAATCTCTATATATACAAAATTAATCCAAAATGGCTACATACAGATGTGGTACACTTATATAATATTTTTGAAATAGTAAAATGTATAACAACAGAGAACATATTAGTGATTGTCATGAGTTGCAAAATGGCAGTGATAAGTGGGTGTGGCCATAAAGAGGCACCATCAGAAATCATTGTGGTAAAGAAAATATTTGGCATCTTACTTGTGTCAATGTCAAATTCTGGTTATGATATGAAACTACAGTCTTGCAAGATGTTATTATTACAGGAATATGGACAAAGGGTACATGGAGTGTTTCTATTATTATTTTCAACTTCAGTGAATCTATAATTTTTTTTAAATAAGAATTTTAGTTTTAAAATGTCAGTGTAGCTTATTATGGTAATATGTGGTTATCTAAGTCCTTTTGGTGCTGTTATAACAAAATACCTGTGACTTGGCAATTTATAAAAAACAGAAATTTATTTCTCACATTTCTGGAGGTTGGACAGGCCAAGATCAAGCCACAGGTGTGTTGTGAGAGACTTCTCACTGTGACTTTTCATAGGAGAAAGGCATAAAAGGGAACAAATGCTGTTCTACACATGGCAAAATAGCAAAAGAGGCAGAATGCATTTGCACAAGTCCTTTCAATAGCAGCATTATTTAATTCATGAGGGCAGACCCATTCTGATTGAAGCACCTTCTATTAAGCTCCATCTCTCAATATTATTGAATTGGAAGCTAAGTTTCAATGTACATTTTTAGAGGTAACAAAGACATTCAGACCAAGGCAGTGGTTAAAACACAATAGTTAAAAACAAATCAGAATGCCATGAGCTTAGGGCCATGTCTGTTTTATCAGAACTCAATATGCAGTCTTTATTTAGCAGAATGCTTATAAAAGTTGTCAAATCAGTGTTTGAGTATAATGGACAAATAAATGAATCTATAAGACATCCTGACTACTGATGACCTATTTTATGTGTCTATTTGCTTGGTCCTGAATTTCTCCTATTTAATCATGTTGTATATGTGCCCAGTGTCCTCACATTTTTCATAGGATAAAAATATAGCATTATTTTACATTGCTTCTTCTGGTAAAAATATATTATGATATATCTCAGGTATATGTATATTCTTGTTGACTTGGCTATGTAGTATTGTCAATTTGCCTCCACGTACTTTGGGACTCTGTTGTTAGATGCATATATGTTTATAATTGTTATGTCTTTCTGAAGGATTGACCCTTTTATTATTCTAAAACATACGTCTTTTTTCATATTATTATTTTTTAAAGTCTTCTTTGCTTGACATTAGTATCACCATTTCAGTTCTCTTTTGGTTTTTATTTTTGTGATATAATTTTTTCACCTTTTTAACTTTCCACCTACCTATTTTTGAATCGTAAGTGTATTTTTATAGACAACATATAGTTGGATCGTATTTTTAATTCATTCTGCCAATCTCTGTCACTTGTTCAGAGTGTTTGGTGTTCTTTTACTTAATGAAATAAGATAAAGTTGGATTTATATATGCTAGTTATGCATGCATTCGTGCACGCGCACACACACACACACACACACACACACACACACATATGCAGGTGCCTATTTTCAGGCCTAAAAAATTACATATACGATTTTGGCCTGGAGTTGGACTCTTTAAGTTCATGTGGATTTGAGTTGTTGACTAGTTTTCTTTCATTTGATTCATTTTTTTGGTCTTGGAATATATACGTATGTATATATATATTTTTTGGTCTTGGGATATATACATATGTATCCCAAGACTAAAAAAAAATCCCTATGTATACATATATATATATATACACACACATATACATATATATATGTATATACATATATAGATACGTATATACATATATATACGTATATACATATATATACGCATATACATATACACACACACACATAGCGATATATATGTATATATATGTGTATGTCTATATATTATATAATTTTATGTATATATGTATATAAAATGAGAGAGAGAGAGAGAGAGAGAGAGAGAGGTGCTTGAGGAATATCTCAGCTGAGGCTTGTCAATAAGGAGGCTTCCCAGTAGAGGTCTTTTGGCTATAAATGAAATGTACCTAAGAGCATGACTGCCAGAGGGGTCTGAGTTCTTGGCTGCAACATTTGTTGGAAACTTCAATTCACTGTCTCTATGTCAACTTTGGTGTGGGGAGGGTAGATTTCCCTGTGAGGCCTGCCTGGTAATGCTTTTGCAGGTGCCTATTTCTAGTCCTGAAAAATGTTCATGTTGATTTGAATTACTGTATAACTTCTTTTCATTTGATTCTGAAGGACTCTCTTGAGTACTTACTGTAGTATAGGTCTTTCGTGACAAATTTTCTTTATTTTTTTTGGACTGAGGATATCTTAATTTCTCCTTAATTTTTGAAGGTTAGTTTTGCTGGATATTCAATTCTTGGTTGACATTCTTTTGATTAAGCACTTTGAATACATGGCTCTACTGCCTTCTAGCCTCCATAATGTCTGTTGAAAAGTCACCTATTAATTTTGTTGAAATTCCCTTGTGTCTCATAAGACTCTTTCTTCTTGCTGCTTTCCCTGCTTGGTTTTCAGCTATTGCCACTCTGATTATAATGTGTTTACACTTGGATTTCTTTGAGTTAGTCCTACTTGGAAGTTGTTGATCTTCTTGGATGTGTAAATTAGTGTTTTTTATATCAAAGTTTGAAAGTCCTTGCCTGTATTTTTCAATTTTTTTTTAAATTTCTTTTTCTTTATGCTTTCCTCCTGACTCTTATCCTAGACCTGTCTTTTAATTTTTTTCTTTTCTTCTGACAGCATAATCTCAATGGATGTGTTTTCAAGGTTATTAGTTCTTCTTTTGCTAACTTAAATGTGCTCTAAAGCCCCTGTAGTAAAATTGTTTTTTAAAATTTATTTGTCTCCAGAATTTCTATTGGTCCTTTTAAAAAAATAATTTATGATCAACTGATGATTTATTTCCTTAGATTTTTTTGAGCAACCTAGTCTCCTAACCTCTCCTGAGGGGCTCTGTTTGTGTGTTGGGCATGTCTTTAATGCTCTGCAATTTTACATTTGTGCTTCAGCCATTATTTCCTACTTGAATAAAGTACCTAAATTAACTAGAAGTGAGAGGTTAGAACTTTCTCAGTTCTTTTCTGAGTATTGTACAGCCCTGTACATGTATATGGTCTTCAGAATCCCAAGAATGTAACAGAGCTTTTCACAGCTCAGTGGGCATATTATCTCCAAATTTTCTTATTTTTTGGCCAGATTCTTGTTTACCGTAGATGATATTAACACCACAGGCAGCTGAAAAGATATATAATCACCTGTGAAATTTTTGACAAATGCCTTGGTAAAGAGATTTTCCTAGTGAGCCAGTTCTGACTTACTTCATGTAAAGATAAGCCCCTTATGAATGGTGCCAGACAGGTCAAAAAATAACAATTCTGTCAAGATCTGACTTTTGGAGCTGCAAACCCATTCTTCCTTCAGTAGTTGTTAGACTGTTGCATCTTACAGCTACCATGGTTGTAAGGCTGCTGTTTTTCAAGGCTATTGACGAGGTACAGAGAAGCAGGAAAGGGAATAAGGGAAATTAGAAACACCACACTTACTGAGATTCTTTTTCTTTCTTTCTTTCTTTCTTTCTTTTTTTTTATTAACAGTCTACTGGTAATTGCAAGCCTTTGGTTAATTTCCAGAGTTATAAAAATATTGATTTCGAACATTTCTTAGCTCTTATGAAGGAATGGATTTTCAGAATTCTTTATGCTGCTGAAAGTGCTTCTACTTTATGCATAGTAATTGCATCTAAAAATTAGTGCCTAAGTTTCCCAATGTTTATGTAAAGGGACATGAATTTTATATGTGAAAATGGATTAACTATGAAAAAGGTCTTGTTTCAAGTGTTAGAGTCATAATGAAATACATGGTAAAGCCGATGTCACAATTGCCATTTGGTATTAGTAAAAATTTGTGAGTAATTGGTCCTAAGCTGGTTTCTTCTCTGAGGATGGCAGCAGGAGCCATACCTGCTTATTGATGCCAAAATGCCTAGAGGCACTGGATAGGAAGGTGCAAGAATAACAAATAGATCCATCAGAACTAGACATGCTAAGAAGGAAGATAGAGCCATGCATAAAATCATAAATTATAGAAACTCTCTTTTTAAAAAAATATGTGTCTTCCAACTCTTGATTTGTTGTTGCCTTTGAAGGCATTCACCAACTCCATCCCCAAGGATATAAAACTTACACACAGTAAACATCTCAGACTATGCCAGAAAAGTGAATCTCCCTCTGAGCCCTGAATCTCCCTCTAAGTCTCTGTTCTCGTATGGAAACCTCTATAGTTCTGTATTATTTACTTTAGAAAACTGCAAAATAGTTATTAATTCCTGATGTGGACTATATGGTTCACATACATTTGCCATTTTCTCTCTGCCTTTTCCAATGTTTGGCATTAAATTTAAAAAATGTTGGACTGTTTTAAACATTCTGGAAGATATAAAGAATATTCTAACAAACAAACTGTACTCAAACATGTTTGCAGAACATGTGCGAAAAATCTGTTTTAACCTCAATTCTCAGTCTTTTTCTCTCCCTTTCTTGCCAGCTGTGAGCTCCAGGCTTCAGAAATCCCACTAGGGAGAGAGACTTGCACTGGCTCTGCAGCACTAATACTCTAAGATGTGATGATCTCGGCTTGCTTCATTTGTCTACTCACATCTTTACACGTGATGACTTCCACATATTTGTTGACATCTCTTATTTATTCAGAAACCCCTGTCATTATTTTAGCTCTTCCAGGTTTATTCTCTTTTTAATTTCCACTTTGAACACAATTCTTGTTTTAGTGGGGTTTCTAAAGGAAAAGAGAGAAAGATGTACTTCCTTATTTTTTTATTTTATAAATACTATCAGGCCATTCCACTTTATTTTAATATTATTTACCCTTGTTATTCTGCCATTTCATTTTATAGTTTTTCATTTCTTCATTTTTTGATTTTAGTAAATTTTTTTTTCCTTTTTGTGTTTTGGAAAGTGTAAACTTGGCCATAGTCCTCAACTGTTTCTCAGTTGAACTATGATCAGTGGAGCTCAAAGAGTTCATTAATCACTCATTATTAGTGAGTCACTCAATGTTCAGTATAGGAAAAAAGAGACACTTTTGATGCTCCAAATAGAATGAAACTTAATTCAGGGAATTAGGTACTTCAAAAATTGTAGGGTATCTGGAAGAGCATAAGTTCATACTACCTCTCACGAACATGTTTTTGCTACTGTGCAAAGTTGGTGACTAGAGAGTAGAACTTGAAGTTAGAACATTGAAAACATTTGTCCAATAATCATAGGAAGGTGGCTTCCTTCTCAATATGATTTCTAAATTGTGCTTGGCAGAATCTTATGTCCAAAACCAAAGCTGGAAGGGAGTCTGAGGGAGGCTAAAATGTACATTTTAGAAAGCTAAAATATATAGTATCTAGAATCATACTATCTAAATTCATATTATCTAAAACTGTTACATAGCTTGCAGGTTTACTTGAGAAAAAATCATTGTAGTTCGGTGATACTGTAGAAAGTAACACATTGGGTATATTCTCACATTTAAGTCTTGAGCTTGTAGAACACATTAGCTGTTTTCATATTAACCTGCTTTGATAAGCCATGAATTTGTAAGAACTCTCTGTAAGTGTATTTGAGAACATGAAGATTTTGTATCATGTCAGAGTTTAATAGAATGAGTCACAAAATAAAAATGAAACATGATTTTCGACTTGAAGTGACATAATTACTAGGGTAATAGAATTTTATGTGTGAAAATTGATCCATAAATCACAATGCTTAAAATAACATTTAAAATAATAGAAAAAGTTATACATAATCATGGTGGTAGAATTTCATATTGACTTTTTATATGTACAGTCATTCTCATTAATATTTTAATATTCAAATAAAATAACTATGTAAAAATCAAAGTTATCACAGAACATATTACAGAATCTTAGTATGTCAATATTAAATCATGAAAGGAATTTTCACTTTTCCTTTCAAATGCAAAAACATGTTAGATATGCATCGTATATTGCAGTGTATTCAATATCTATATTTTTCTTCTTACAAGAACACTTAAAAAGATTTTGTTAACATTGGGCTTTTCCCTGAATAAATAATATCCTTAAATAATATAGCTATAATGTGGAAGATTATACTAAACTGTGGTAACAAATAGACACAAAATGATGTAAATACTTCAAATGCAATGAAAGTTTATTTTTAACTCACACAATTCAGGGTGACTCTTTTCCTCGGGTGACTCAGAGTCTCAGGCTTCTGGATTGTGACTCTACCTTTCATCATTTTGGCATCCACAAGTACAAGGGGAAGTGGAATGGACAAAGGCAAACCAATTAATTACATCCTTTGCCTGGAAATGGCTCACATCATTTTCATTCACCAAACTTTGTTGACAACTAATCACATGACCACATCCGAATTGGTAAATAAATATACTTCTTGACTGGGTAGCTTCTTCCCAGTTACAAGTGACTAGCAAGGTTAGTGGAGACATTGCTACTTCTACTGTCTATTTCTCTGGCCACCAAATTTTCTCTTAGTTTTTTGAGTGGGAAAATTGCACTTTTCTTGCCACATGAAAACCGCACCTATCCCATCAGTAAGAGGAAAATTTTAGATTCTGAGTAAGTAACTGCATCAGCTCAAAATCCATCATCTCTGGGGCTTTTACATTTGCTTCCATGGACCAGATGTGCATCTATCTGTCCAGTGACCTGCTAACCAAAATGACATGTTATTTGCCCCTGCCATCCTCCACACCAAATATGGTTGTAGAAGGGTAGAATATATGTTAAAAAATCTCATATTAGTCACTACTCCTCTGTCATATTCTGCTGATCAGGCATTAAAATATCCCTATAATACTTTATGAATTAGGCACTCCTTTAATAGGGAAATTCTCTTACCCTTTGCTCTTCATGGCCCCAAGTTTTACCTCTAGGTTGTTTTTCCTTGTTCAGTCCTTCATGACATCATTATTTGCAATGGATGTCAGAGATTCTGCCCCTTCGAGAGCTGACCAGTTTTCATAGCTGACTAGTTATTCACTCAATTTTGGTGGTCCAAGTGTTAACACTTGCACATTAGTTTCTGGATTTTGCAGCCTAGACTCATGCATTCTTTGTTGGCACAGAACTTCAAAAATTTTCAGGAATATTTGCTTCTAGTTAATTTATTATGACTTCAGTCATACCCTCAATTTTTTCTTAGACATAGTTCTTAAGTCTGTCTTATAATTTTGCTGTCTTTCCCTCATGGCTGTTTCTTCAAATTTAGTGGCCACTATATAAAAACCTTTTAAAACAATAAACTTCTGTGAGAAAACAATGCATTTAACCTGACCTTTATCACATGGCTAAATTTTTATTTTTCCTGGAAAGTCTTAACAGTCTCTGGAGAGCAAATGATATGTGAGCTTCAAGAGTTCTCTCTTTCCAGCCCTGCTACCAGTTGGTCAGTCATATATGAGCTAATCTTTTTCCTAAAATACTTTGCTAATAGCAGTCTATGTAGCCAACACATACTAATATTTTGGCTTCTTCCAACAATTTTCCTAGAACTACAATTGTATGTCTTCAGCCTTCTAACTTATCTCAGGCAACAGTTTAGCCAAATATTTTGATACTGCATAGCATAGGTCCTGATTTCCCAGCCTACATCAGCTATTCTTCACTGCCTATAGAGCTAATAGGGTAGATGTGCATATAAAGAGGTTTATTAAGGAGGACTAGCACGCAATCATAAGGTTTCAAAATAGGCTGTCTGCAAGCTGCGGAGCAAGAAAGCCAGTCAGAGTCCCAAAGCTGAAGAACTTGAAGTCTGATGTTTGAGGGCAGGAAATATCCAGCCCAGGAGAAAGATGTTGGCTGGGAGTTTAAGGCAGTCTCTCTTTTTCAGCTTTTTCTGCCTGCTGATTAGACAGTGCCCATCCAATTAAGGGTGGATCTGTCTTTCCCAGCCCACTGACTCAAATGTTAATCTCCTTTGGCAACACCCTCACAGACCCACCCAGGATCAACACTTAGCATCCTTCAATCCAGTCAAGTTGATACCCGGTATTAACCATGACACGTCTACCCCTTGTCAACTTGATCCCATACAAATCTCCTGAGATATAATCTTCAGATAAAGAAATGATAAAGTCATAATTATACCTAACATAATACAGCTCTTTCATATAACTGGAAATGCACCAATCCCCAATCCAAATGCTGTTACATAAAGTTAACACCACTTAAATGCTGATATGAAGTCAATAAATCTGATGTTACAGGATAAAAGAAAAAGGAAATAAAATGAAGATATTTTCTTAGCACAAGGGTATAAATGCACAAACATGGTACTATATATTGGACACTGATTCAGATAATACACAGCCTTGTGAAGAACTCTTCCCAAGCCCTGCAAAGTATTGCCACCTAGCTGGCATTGTAATTGTGACTTTGAAAGGCCATTCCACCATTCTATCAATCCAGCTGCTTCAGGATGATGGGAAGCACAGTAAGACCAGGGAATTCCATGAGACTGATCACACTGTCTACACTTTTTTAGCTGTAAAATGAGTGCATTGGTCAGAGATCATGCAATGTGGAATACCATGATGGTGGATAAGGCATTCTGTGAGTCCATGGATGGTAGTTTTGGCAGAAGCATTGAGGGCAGCATAGGCAAACCTATATCCAGAGTTAGTGTCTATTCCAGTGAGGACAAGTCTCTACCCTTTCCATGATGGAAGAGGTCCCATATGAATCTGCCACTAGGTAGTTGGCTGATCACCCCAAGGAATTGTGCCATATCGAAGGCTCAATGTTGGTCTCTGCTGCTGGCAAATTGGGCACTCAGTAGTGTCAGCAGCCAGGTCGGTCTCGGTGAGTGGAAGTCCCTGTTGCTGAGGACATATGTAATCTGCCACCCATGCCACCATGGCCACTTTGTTCATGGGCCCATTGGGTGATGACAGGGGTGGCTGGGGAGAGAGGCTGAGTGGAGTTCACAGAATTGGGCATCCTATATATCACTGATTATTAAAATCCTCCTCTACCGAGGTCATCTGTTGAGCACTCACATGGGATACAAATATCTTCACAGGCTTTGACCACTTAGAGAGGTGCATCCACATACCTCTTCCTCAAATTTCTTTGTCACCAATTTTTCAATCATGCTCCTCCAATCCCTGATCATCCAGCCAAACTACTGGCTACAGCTCACAAATCAGTATATAGTCACCCATGTGGCCATTTCTCCTTCCATGCAAAGTGCACAGCCAGGTGCCTATTTGAAGTTCTGCCCACTGTCCTTCAGGGATGTCCTAGAAAGGTACTGTAGTGCTGCAGCTGTGCACTTTTGGGTGATACCTGCATGTCTTGCAGAACCATCCGTGAACCAGGCCCTAGTCTTCTCTTCCTCTGTCAACTAATCATAGAGAGCTCCCCATGAGATCATCAGTGCTTCTTGGGGAGAGAAGGCAGAGTGGCAAAAGTGGAGACCATGGACATTTGAGCCACTTCCTCATGTAACTTACTCGTGCCTTTAGGACATGCTCTAGCACCATAAAGTATATACCATTTTCATTTAATAATGGAATGCTGCTGTGAATGACCCATTATATGGCTAGATGGGTCAGAAAGCACCCAGTTCATGAAAGGCAGTTCAGGTCACATGGTAACTTGGTGACCCATAGTCAAATGTTCAGTTTTCACCAAAGTCCAGTAGCAGGCCAAGAGCCGTCTCTCAAAAGGAGGGTAGTTATCAGAAGAAGATAGCAGGGACTTGCTCTAAAATCCTAGAGGCCTCTTCTGTGATTCACCTATGGTGGCCTGCCAAAGGATCCAAACAGCATCCCTATCTGCCACTGACACCTTGTGGCTCTCTAGAGGGACAGAACTAATAGGATAGAAGTATATATAAAGGGGAGTTTATTAAGTAGTATTAACTCACATGATCACAAGCTCCCACAGAAGGCCATCTGCAAGTGGAGGAGCAAAGAAGCCAGTGTGAGTCCCGAAGCTGAAGATCTTGCAGTGTGATGTTCAAGGGCAGGAAGCATCCAGTATGGGAGAAAGATCTAGGCTGGGAGGCTAAGCTAGTCTAATATTTTTCACATTCTTCTGCTTCCTTCTTTTCTGGCTGCACTGACAGCTCATTAGATTGTGCCCACCCAGATTAAGTGTGGGTCTGCCTTTCCTGGCCCACAGACTCAAATGTTAATCTCCTTTTTCAACACCTTCACAGACACACCCAGGATCAATACTTTGCAACTTCAATCCAATCATGTTGACACTTAGTATTAACTGTCTCACTGCCCAACTGTTATTCCCATGTCCTATATTTTTCGGTGTTTTGCTAAATAGAAACACTTCACTTTAAGATATCAATTTCTATACTAGTAAGGGTATGCTAAAGTGTGATAAAATACAGATGCAAAGTATACAGTGGGTCAACACAAGAGATTATTTTCACTGCCATAGTAATAGTTCAGGGTGTTTATTCCTGATTAGTGAGTAGATTTGTTTCCATATTCATAATGTAGAATCCTGAATTTCTCCCATCTTCTGTCATCCGATGGGGCTATAACCACTTTTCTTTATATTGTGGAAAGAGACAGAAAGTATGGAGGATGATTGATGTTATTACCTTAATCATAAAGTGGCATACACCATTACTCATTCTGTTGATGTTAACTAGTTACAAGGCCATAGCTAACTGCAAGGTGGTCTTGGAAATGGAACCAACTCCTTTAAAGAACCACAACAGTATACAATAAAAAGGGAAGGAGATTTTGATAGATAGCCAGCTATTCCTACCATATTATCTATTGACATTTTAAAATGTATCTTTGTAGATTACAAAGCAATTATATAATCGGATAATGTAAATATCTTAATAATTCTCAAACACAAAATGTTATCTGCAGCCAAATTAGTGATTTGCCCAAGATATATTATTTGCAAAAGTCAAAATCTGTTTGTGAACTCAGAACTTCTCTTTCTGAATCTCATGCTCTTTCTGAAAAACTGGTTAGAAAAAAAATAACTGTGTTCAATGTGATACAAACTTTGAAATTAATACTTTTAAGTGATCTCATCAATAGCTGATAAATTTTTAATCAGTAACATATGGCCACAAATCTCAGTTTAATATTATGTTTTTCTCTCAATAATACAGTTATAGAACCTAATCCCATTAAAACTGACCAAGGAGTCTTCAAGTATAACTCTTTTTATCTTAAGTAGACAGGGTAAAATTATTTTTTGTGAATGGAGACTCATAGTTCATATTTTAATAATTAATATATTCATATATTTATTTAAGACTTGAAAATCATTTTTTCTCATGTTCATTGCACATCAGGAAGTCATTCTTTATCAGTCATTTATGCCTCCCTTTTATTTTTTAAAAGTCATTGAAAAATGCTGCTTGGAAGGAAACTCTGTACTAACTGTTCCAGTGCTGAAAAGACATAAAAAGAAAGTTCAATAAAATAAATTTTTCTTTTTTTGAGCTTCTGAAAAAAACCCAAATATATATAGCCAGCATTATGGAGAGAATTTTATTGTTTTATTTATGCCTGATCTATATCCAGATTTAAATATACTAGATAGTCACAGAATCATAAAAATTAAAGTTGGAAAAGAGTTTTGAGATAATCTCTTTCAATCTGTCTTTCATTCAATTTCAGTAAAGCTTATTGGTAGAGTTTGAGGAAATTAACTAATGGTACACAGACTTTTTTGTTTCACAGATTATGCAATTTGAGCTTTTTCCCCGACCAAATTATAGTTGGTCATAACTTTCTTTCTTGGCAGGGGAAGGAGAGTTCCAGTGGTCTGCTCCTCCATTAGACAACATTATTGCCAATTGGCTCTTTACTTTTGTGGGCAAGGTCTCATTAATTCTGTGGTGCTTCTTAGCTTTTATTATTGCAATAATTCGAATGTATCCTTTGTGTGGAAATTATCTTTTCTAACTTATTAAAAGCAAAATGTACTTCAGGAACTGCATAGGGGAATCTTTTTTGGTGGCATTATCACGTCTCAATGATTAACTGCTTTCTAAAGAAAGATAAAAATGTAGGGCTTTTTGCACAATCTTATTGGCATATGACATTTGCAGACATTATAAAGTATTTTTAGAATAAAACTTGCTATCTGCTTGTAATAATTAGACTAATTCAATAAATAAGTATGACTTATCTAGACTAACATAACTTTGCTTAGGTATTATAAGTTTGTCTAATTGAACATTCTAAACTTGGCAAGTACTTAAGGAATGCTGTGTAATAGTGTCAAATTAGCTTGACAATTTCTTCTATGTAGTCAGACTGATTTCAGACTTTTAATATCAAATGCTTTGAATATGGCCATCTATCACAACTTATTTATATGCCTATAAATACGTTCTATTTGACAAGATCTGACGTTTTTAGAGATTCATTATTTTAGTATTTTTTTGTCAATGACTTTGAGACAAGAAATTTATTCAAGTTATGCAACCACAAAATAGCCTCTACATTGGGATTTGTGGCTCATTGTCTGAAGCACAGTCTAGACAATAGCAAATTCTTCAATTCTGAACAGGCTGCATATAATAAATTGCCAACTTGAACACTGATTTAACTAAAACATCACATTTCATATTTCAATGTTGCATTCCATCTGATTGCACTAAATGTTGGACATAGAAGTACAATTCTGGTGACTTGATTCTGTGATCTAGCTATGTTGCTTGGATACAACACAGAGGACTTGAAGTCTCTCCAGAACACTGAACACCAATTTCTCCACTGTAAGCACTTGACTGTGTATGTTTCCTTCCTGTTTTTTCCTGTTAAACACCCAAGTGAAAAGCCCAGTATATAATGAGTCAAATTTTCACACTGTGTTGGTCACGTCTTTGATGCTAGCTTGGTCATCTTGGTAATTGAATGAATTCTTACAAGTCACTAAGAATAATAAAGATGTTATTTATTGAAAGGTATGTCTTAAAGTTGCACATATTTTTCAAGAAGTTTTGGAAAGGTCAAATAATGTAGTTAATTTCCTAGAAGATTAAATATAAAAATGTGATTCAGTAAAGAATATGTTTATTCATTTATTCAATGAAGATGCTTATTACATTCATTGCACCATTATCAACATTGTTAAGAATATAAAAGAGGTAGTCATATGCCTTTCCTTTAAAAATTACAATTTGAGATAACAAGTTAGACACATGTTTAAATGTTGATGACAATGCAAGACAGTAGCTTCCCAAAAGGTTGAAAGACAGAGTATTCTCAAGTGTCAAAGCTGAGGAAAACAAGAATATGGGGACAAGTCACTGTAGTTTGAGCTATTGAGTATAGGTTTTATGGGAAAGATGTGGCTGACTCTAATCCTTGATGAATGAAAACAAGTCAATTGTGGAAGAAAAAAATGAGAACAAAGAGAGTAAGAGAAACAGGTAAGAAAATAAATGATTGACAAATAATGAACAACTATTCTAACAGTAGCACCGTATCTGTGAGTATGAGTTTCTGTTGGAATTGGTGATAAAATAATTGGCTAGATATAGTATCTGCCTTCTGGCTTTCTAGTGTGTCAGATTAACTAAGAAAGGCCAATTTCAAGGCAGTGTGGAGGGAAATTGATACCATCGTTATTAATGATTTAATCAGTTATTCATTCATTCAATACTGTGTTTTGTAATTCATTTAGTCAACTTAAGATGTGCCTTCATTGTGTCAGAAACTGAATTTCAAAAAAGAGTGAATAAGACATATATAGCCCCTACCCTTGTCATGTTAACAGGCTATTTTTCTAATATGCTACAAATAAAAAATAAACAAACTGAAAAGGGCATTAGTAAACAAAAAAATAATGTGCTGTTAAAACGTAGAGAATCTGCTTAGAGAGGTTATCCATAGTAAATCAGAAAGTAAAGAACAAGACTCAATCTTTCAAGGTCAAGGAATCCTTTGGAAAATGCTTTAGTTAACTTTAGATATCAAGGATAAGTAAGCTATGGGAAATGCAGCTGGAGTGAATGCCAGACAGAGAAAATAGCATATGTAAAGCATATGTTTGAAAGAAAGGAAAGCATGATTCTTTATGGCCAGAGAAGTAGAGCTGGGAGAAATGTAGTTAGAGATAGACAAGCAAGGTCAGATGATGAAATGTCCTGTGATATTGTCTGCTTATTTAATATCAATGAGAATCTAGAATTTATGATATAGATTGAGCACAACAAATATTCAGAATTTCTTTTTTTTTTAAATTATACTTTAAGTTCTGGGGTACACGTGCAAGTTGTGGAGGTTTGTTACGTAGGTATACACGTGTCGTGGTGGTGATTTGCTGCATCTATCGCCGCATCCTCTCCGTTAGGTGTTCCTAATTCTATCCCTTCCCAATTCCCCCACCCCTGTTATTCCTTCACTACCTCCCCATTCCTCAAATATGTAGAAATAGAAATACCATAAGAATTTCTAAATTGTGAACTACAAAGTTTTCAGAGTTTTATATGGAAGATCAGTAGTCAGTACATATTTTCATATAGGATTTATTCTGCCTTATTAAAATCAGTTAAAAAATGTGAAAGTTGAAAATTGGGATGTTAGAGCTGCACAAGGTAGAATGGACTCTGGGAGGTGATTGGAGACTCAGACAAGTTTTTGAGAACTCTGAAGCATAAAAAGTGGGATATTATGAGTGATTGGGGCAGACAATAGTTGAAGGAGCTTCCCAGAAAGAAACCTCGTCCTCTTTAAGAGTTATTTTATACATCAGGATACTGTTTATATTCTCAGCTTGTGAAAGTTTATCTTCTTGTTATCCCAGAAAAATTAAAATTTAATGAATTATCTAAATTAGTTTAAATTCACTAATTAGTTAAATCCATATGTGAAATGTGGTGTACAAGAAAAAAGGAAATCAATTTGAATTTTTGATTAAAAAACACTTTTTAATAACATGTAATCCCCAACAGTTAATCTAATCAGAGAACCTGTTAGAATTATGAAATATACTTTATTTATACATAACATTTCAGTTAAGAGAACTATTTTTTGTTAAATACATTTTCTTGTCAGTTAATTATGGTTTTAAAAGGAAAAATTGAGTAGCCTCATGCATTATTGAGAATAAGTGAGGTAGAGCTCAGAGAGTTTTGAACTAGGTAGAAAAAAGAATGAAGATGAATTCTAATTTGAAACATCCTGTCTTAGTCTTATCATTTTTAAAATGGGAGGATAAATAAATGCTTCAGTTTCCTCACAGACTGTTGTGAAATACTAAGATTTTAAAAACATTATATTGAAATATTGCTTTGTATAAACTTAAATAATTTATTAAGAAACCTATTAAAATTGTGAAACCATTGAAGCAATATATTTTTATAACTAAGATTTTGATGAAATATGTCAATTCTTGTTATCTAATTAAAGAATAATACCAAATGACTTTTGTATGTCAAATTAGGACTGCTAATTAAGCAAGCTATGATCACATTTACTTCCTTCTTATATCCACCAAAAGCATTAAAAAAGATGAAAATCTTTGTAATAATAAAGAATAGAAAAGGAGCCATCACTGGAAGTAAGAATTCAAGAATCTTAAAGCACTCACAGGGGTGACACTAATAGAAAGTGAGATAGTTCCCAAATCACAGAGAGTGAGATATTGAGGCATCATACCCTTATCAGGCCAGGGTGAGGCATGGTGCTGAATATAGCAGAATTGGTAAAAATTGTTGTACAAAGACGTTGAATTTTCTAGTGTCTTCTGTGTCTTAGTTCATTTTCTATTGCCATAATAGAATATTACAGACTAGGTAATTTTTTAAAAAAGTAACTTATTTAGCTTACAGTTCTAGACATAGTAAAGTCCAAGAACATGGCACTAGCAGCTGGTGAGGGCTTTTCTACTGCATCAAAACATAATGAAGGGCACCACATAGTGAAAGTGCAAGACAGTGCCAGCTCAGCTCTCTCTTCTTCTTACAAAGCAACGAGTCTTATCATGGGGTCTTCATCAGTCTGATTACCTCATCTAACCCTAATTACCCACCAAAGGTCCCACATTCAAATGCCATCAACACAATAATTTGTGGATTAAGCTTCCTACACATAAAATTTGGAAAACACCATTCAAACCATAGCACTCTATAGTTTATGATCCCACACGATTCTACACAAGAATGCTAAATAAGGCAGAATATCTAAAGTAAATTCACCAGACAAACTGAGTGTGAGGTCTGTTGAGGTAATAGTGCTATAAAAGATGTAAACAGCCAGCTTGGGTTTCCATAACAAATTTCATAGACTGAGTGGCTTAAACAACAGAGATGTATTTTCTCACAATTCTGGAGGCTAAAATCTGAGATCAAGGTGTCAGCATGGTCAAATTGTAGTGAGGGCTTTCTTCTTTGCTTTCAGACAGCCACTTTTCCACTCTTTTTTCTCTAATCTTGCCTTCTTGTTTTATTTCATTGAGTTGATCTTCAACCTCTGACATCCTTTCTTCTGCTTGATTGATTCAACTATTGAAACTTGTGTATGCTTCACAAAGTTCTCATGCTGTTTTTCAGCTCCATCAAGTCATTTATATTCTTCTCTAAGCTGGTTATTCTAGTTAGCATTTTGTCTAACCTTTTTCAAGGTTCTTAGTTTCTTTGCATTGGGTTAGAACATGTTTCTTTAGCTCAGAGAAGTTTGTTATTACCCACCTTCTGAAGCCAGCTTCTGTCAATTTGTCAAACTCATTCTCCATCCAGTTTTGTTCCCTTGCTGATTTTGAAAGGTGCATACATATTTTGAGTCATTCCCTTGCCTTTCATTCCAAGAACTACTGAGAAGAACACTAAGCTTTTAACCATAGACTGTAAAGTTTTGGTTTATTTTCTAAAAACAGTCATTGAAATTTTAATTTCACACATCTATCCTTTAGTATTCAGTCTAAAAAAAGCAGAAGTGATATAAGTAGAAGAAATTTCATATGAAACTTAAAGATTATAATCATGTGTAAAGAACTGGGAATGTGAAGATCAGGAACAGGAAAGTGATATTCAGCAAAAACTCTAACCATGACAGCTTGTTGTGGATGGCCAGGTTAGAGATTGCAGAAAAGTTCCAGAAGATGTTCATCCTTGTCCACTGAATTGGGATTTAAATAAGGTAGTGCTTAAAGAGAGGTCTGTTGAAGCTATCACCTTGCTAGAGCTAGTGGTTGGCTTGGGCTGCTGTTACTTGATGAAAACAGTAGAAAGATGAGCTGAAACTAGAGCCCAGTGAACACCCCGGGATTTTCTCTTACCGTGGTCTCCAACCACAGTCTTCCAAAATAAATGCCCTCTTCACTCAAGAAAGCTTCTCTTTTATCTAATTCAAATCCAGATCATGTATGGAAGGGGATTCTGGGATAAATTCAATTTACCCTTGCATAATGTGGGACTAGCAGCACCGCCTCACAGTAAAAACCACACGTAAGTTTTGACTTCCCCCAAACCTGACTACTTATAGCCCCCTGGTGACTGGAAGCCTTACCAATAATATAGGCAATTACCATATATTTTGTATGTTCGATAGATTTGCTATTCATTAATTGGAAGTGACCATCAAAAAGATCTTTGTCCTATTTTCTTTCATATGAGTAGGCTGAGAAAGAGTAAGAGTTGGTCTTACTGTCTCAAGGGTGACAAAGGCAGAAGAAAAGTAGCATAGAAGTGGACCCATGCAATTCATGGGTTGTCAACTGTAGTTGTTCCCAGTTTCAGCTAAACTGAGATAATAAAATCCATCATATGCATGTGTTCTCTTTAACACCATGTTGTGTTATTGTAAGTATTGAAAAGATAGAAGTACAAAACTAATTTCACTGGGTCTCATGAGAGCATTTTCATGATCACCTGAGGTTTTAAGAAACAGAAATGGGGAACATATTAACAACCTGGCAAGGTCAATCAGGATAAGACTCAATATAGATTGCTAGATTTGGCAATTTGGAAGCCATTGGAGACCCTTTAAAGAGTTATTTTATTAGCGTGGTGCTGAGTAGAAAATCTGATAAGAAATGAATTAGAAGTGAGAAAATAAATAACCTACACATGCACATAACCAAATATATGTAAAAAATCTGTAGAGTTATCAATTCATTAGCTCTGAGTTATTATCTGTCCTATTTTCCACTTTACTGGTAGTAACTAGTTTCAGGAACTACAAAGGATATGGAATTTTAACCAATCATAAGTTAGCAAGTTAGCTTGCCACAGTTGCCTGGATGCTGGAAGAAGGTGGAGTTTACTAGTCTTTTCTAGACTTTACTAGTCACTGGCCAGTAGGCAGAATTAAGTCCAGCAGGTTAATATTGCTTTTTTCTTTCTGCCCATTCCCAAATCCCATGGGGGTGCTATGGAGTTTCGCTATGTGCTTCTTCCTTTGGCAGGTCCTAATTTGTATCCTAGACCTCTGATTCATGCAGTTGTGAGGATAATTATTTTCAGTGAGTTCTGTAAGTCTTTCTAGTGAAATTCTGAACCCAAGGTGGCTGTTGTAACCTCTGAATTTCTTACCAGCTGGTATGAAATAAGGGTGATCCTGGGGACATTCGATGACAGCTGGTACCTGAAGTGAGAATAGTCTTGTGACTGTGTTCTGAGATTGTGCAGTTTTCCTAAATCTGGTAACTCAATTTTATGAGGTATGGTATTTGTGTTTGTTTGAGATGATATCAAAGAATAGTATGACTCTCACTATTTTCTTTACTGACTTTTGTTTCAAATTTCTTTAGAGTCATTCAGAAAGTCTATTATTTTTCAAGAGTCATAGAAATCATCAAACAGAACAAACCAGGATGTCAGTTATCATGCAATATTTAAGATAAATGCCAATTTGACTTTTAAGAGTTTCCTTATATAGCTGTGATCCATTTTTAAGGCAACTATGTCTTGAGGAGGCTTCACATAGCACAGAAGAGACTGATAGAAGAGAAATACATTGTAATATGGTGATTTTATATAATGTTGGGAAACAAGTTAGTCTTCTTGTCTTAAAAGCTTTGATTTATAGTCATGAGCATTTATGCCATAAAAATTTCAAAACCAAGAATTTGTTTCCATAATGTTTTTGTTGTCTTGATAACAGGAAGTTGACCCTTCAGTTTGGCTCATGGTTTAATAATTTCCTGTAGATTGCCTGCCAGTGAAAAGAACATAAAATATCATGTATAATTTCTACTTTTGAAGCAAAGTCTTTTGGGGGGAAATTTTGTTTTCCTCAAATATGAACAACATTTTAGCCTTTCACTGATAAACATTAAACAAAAGAAATTTTGGCTGTAATGATAGTATATGGTATAGCCAGAAGAAGGAACACTCTAATATAATTTATATTTCATCACATATTAATTTGAGATAGATCATTTCTATGGGCCTTTGTCTTCTCTGTTTGTAAAATAAGAAAGAACATCTTACCTGCTAGAAGAAAGGGATGATATGAAGGTCTCTCCCTCCCAAGAATTTTTTTTAAGTAAATGGTATAAAAATCAATATACTAGATTTTATGGATATTCTGGGTGTGAGTAACAGAGAATACAGCAGAAGTAGAAGGTATTACAAAGAGCATAGAATCTAGATCTTGTTCTAATTCTTTCAGTTATTGATTATGTGCTACTGCAATAACTCAGTCTTTCTCAATTTTTCCCCTGGTCAAGTAGAGACAGGGTTCTGTGACATCTAAATACAATTGAATGCAGGCATTTTTTGAAGTGGAAAGCATTGTACAAACATCTGAATTCCATTAGTACTTCTGATAACTGACCTTGTGAAGCCATTAGTCCAGTTGTAAAGACAAAATTAATACAGATGAAGCAAACAGGCAGAGAAAGGCAATTAAACTCAGACAATATCAATCAAGTAATAAAGAACGAAATTACTAAATCATATTTTATAACTATCTATAATTTAAGCCAAACTTATACCCAAATCTGGTCATCAATATTTATGTAGTTCCAATAGTTATGATTTGCTCATGACCAAAATTACAGAGGTGAATGTTTTTATTGAAGCATATTGGTTTGGATTTATAAAGTGAAGTATCAGATACATTGTTTCTTAGAATTTGTGTCAATTTCAGAGTAAAGAAATGAATCTGAAGAATAACATAAGTGAGCATTCCCAAATATTAAAAAAATAGAAAATAAAAATGTGATTTAGATTTTATTTAATTTCCTATTGTCACCACATTAGAAATTCTTCAAATTCTTCTGGAGAAAGGAAAAATGAGTAAACATATTTCTTATATTTAATAGTTCTTGGACCAAATTGACAAATATTTTTGAATATCAATTCAAAACGATATGACTGCCAGCCTTTGGCAATTGTATGTTGCAAAACGAGTTCAGTGGTGGAAAGGAGGATTCCAAGCCTCACAGTTGTACTAAATGTCAAGCTATGTCTATAAAGCAAAACAAACACTACCTTGGAATAATAAACTGTCTGGTATTCTTCACCATTTTAAAAACAAATTGTGATAATAATAAAATTTAATCTGGTATCAATCGTGTTGTTTAAAGTGGCTTCTGGTATATATACACCTGGAACAATTGGTGCCTAGGCCAATCAGATCTCTTGCATTGCTGTTTAATGTGCCAATAATTGAAATCTTAGCACTGTGACTGGCACATAGTAAGTCTTCAAGGAATGGCAGGTATTGCACTACTGACGAAGGACCCAGTCTCAGAGAGGCTGCAGGAAAAGAGAAATGAGTAATTATCACACTCTTCTGCAGCCTTTAGAGAATCTAGAGACATCCTTTCATAATCGTGCTGTACGTTTATAGTAAAAAAGCAGGCTGTGAGGAATAGTTCAGAATAAATGGGAGTGTCAATATCATCCATATTTCTACAATTAAAAAAAAATCAAGTTACATACTGTTGTACATATCTTACAGTTAGAAATGTGTGTTTATTCTCTCTCTCTCTCTCTCTCTCTCTCTCCCCCTCTCTCTCTCTCTCTCTTTCTCTCTCCTTTCCTCCCTCCCTCCCTCCCTCCCCCTCTCTGTCTCTCACATGTATGCATGCTTGAGTACTTTGAAGAGACTAAAGCGGCTGGGAGACCTGGTAATTGATCAGCATGTTAAAATTTTCTTTTTTCTTTTTCCTGGTAACGAACTGGTTATATTATAAATTCAATTCAAGAATTTGATCACGTAGCTATGATAAAATGCATTCTTTCCTCTATTGGAAATGAAACTCAACTTATATGAAACCAAATAAGTTGCTGGGAATGTTTCTTCCTTAATAATCAAATACATAAGTTTAATATTGTGGGAAAATATATTTCATAGATAAGAAACATTTTTGATCTTTCTAAATCATGACATTCTGTTGGAACAGGACTATAAGGCACAGCACTTATTTTTATGCAAGTTGGAACTTAGCTTTCGTGTTGTTAATAGTCTTATTCTTTATTTTAATAATTGAGCAATCTATTAATTCAATAACAGTATTCCTAAATATTTTGTTTCTTGAATCAATCAGAGCTGGAGTATTAGTTTCCTAGGGCTACTCCAAAAAGTAGCACAAACTTGGTGACTTAAACAACAGATATTTACTGTCTTATAATTCTGTAAGTCAGAAGTCCAAGATTAAGGTGTTGACAGGGTTGCCCCTACTGAGGGTGCTTAGAGATAATCTATTTCTTGCCTCTTTCCTAGCTTCTGGCAATGACCAGGAATCCTTGGCATTTCTTGGCTTATATATGTATCACTCTAATCCTTTTCCCATAAGTTCTGTGATGGCTAATATTACTGTCAACTTGATTGGATTGAAGACTGCAAAGTCTTGTTCCTGGGCGTATCTGTGAGGGTGTTACCAAAGGAGATTAACATGAGTAAGTGAACTGGGAGAGGCAGACCCACCCTCAATTTGGGTGGACATAATCCAATCAGCTGCCAGCATGGCTAGAATAAAAACAGGCAGAAGAATGTGGAAGAACTAGACTAGCTAAGTGTTCTGGCCTCCATCTTTCTCCCATGCTTGATGCTTCCTGCCCTAGAACATCAGACTCCATGTTCTTTGGCTTTTGGACTCTTGGGCTTAACCAGTGATTTGCCAGAGGCTTTCAAGCCTTCAGCCACAGACTGAAGGCTGCACCATCGGCTTCTTTACTTTTGAAATTTTAAGACTTGGATTGGCTTCCTGGCTCCTCAGCTTATGGACTATTGTGGGACTTCACCTTGTGATCATGTGAGTCAATTATCCTAGTAACTTCTCTTCATATATTCTTCTATCCTAGTAGTTCTGTTTCTTTAGAGAACCCTGATTAATACAGATATTGTTACTGGGTAGTGGGGTGCTGCTGTGCAGATACCCAGAAATGTGGAAGCAAATTTGGAACTGGGTAACAGGCAGAGGTTAGAACATTTTGGAGGGCTCAGAAGAAGACAGGAAGATGTGGGAAAATTTGGAACTTTAGAGACTTGTCGAATGGCTGTGATCAAAATGCTGATAGTGACATGAACAATGAAGTCCAGGTTGAGGTGGTTTTATATGAAGATGACGAACTTGTTGAGAACTGGAATAAAGGTGACTCTTGTTATGTTTTAGCAGAAAGACTAGTGGCATTCTGTCCTAGCCCTAGAGATCTATGGAAATTTGAACTTGGGAAACATGATTTAGGGTATCTGGGAGAAGAACTTTCTAAGCTATAAAGCATTCACAATGTGATTGGGTGCTATTAAAAACATTCAGTTTTATGTATTTACAAAGATATTGTTTGGAATTGGAACTTATGTTTAAAAGGAAAGCAGAGCATAAACGTCTGGAAAATTTGCCACCTTAAGATGCAAGAGAAGTGAAAAATTCATTTTCTGAGGAGAAATTCAAGCTGGGTGCAAAAATTTTCATGAATAATAGGAGTCAAAAGTTAATTGCCAAGGCAATGAGGAAAATATCTCCAGGGCATGTCAGAGATCTTTACTATAGTCACTATCACAGGCCTGGAGGCGTAGGAGGTAAAAACAGTTTTGTAGGCCAGGCTCAGGGTCCTCCTGCAGTGTGCAGCCTAGGGACTTGGTGCTCTACTTCCCAGCCACTCTAGCTGTGGCTAAAAAAGGTAATAGTTCAGTTGGTCCATGGCTTCAGAAGGTCCAAGCCCCAAGCCTTGGCAGCTTTCATGTGATGTTGAGCCTGTGAGTGCACAGAAGTCACAAATTGAAATTTGGAGACCCCTGCCTAGATTTCAGAGGATGTATGACAATGCTTGGATGTCCTGCAGAAGTTTGTTGCAGGGGAAGGCCCCTCATAAAGAATCTCTGTTAGGGTAGCCTGAAAGGGAAATGTGGAGTCTGAGCACACACACAGAGTCCCCACTGGGGCACTGCCTAGTGGAACTGTAAGAATAGAACCACCTCCCTCCTGACCCCAGAATGGTAGATCCACCCATGGCTAGTACTGTGTGCTTGGAAAAGTCACAAACACTCAATGACAGCCCATGAAAGCAGCTGGGTGGGAGGGCGACTGTGCCCAGCAAAGTCACAGGGCCAGAGCAACCTAAGGCTGTGGGAATCCACTTCTTGCATCAGCATAACCTGAACGTGAGATGTGGAGTCAAAGGAGATCATTTCTAAGCTTTAAGATTTTACTACCCCTCTGGATTTTGGTCTTGCAAGGGGCCTGTAGCCCATTCATTTTAACCTATTTCTTCCATTTGTTGTGACTATATTTACTTAATTTCTGTACCCCCATTGTACTTAGGAAGTAACAAACTTGCTTTAGATTTTACAGTCTCATAGGCAGAAGGGACTTGGCTTGTCTCAGATGAAACTTTGGACTGTGGACTTTGAATTAATGCTAAAATGAATTAAAACTTTGGGGGACTGTTGGGAAGGTATGATTTATTTTGAAATGTGAGGATATAAGATTTGGGAGGGGATGAGTCAGGGATTAAATGATATGATTTAGGTAGGTGTCCCTACCTAAATCTCACCTTGAATTGTAATAATTCTTTCATATCATTGGAGGGACCAGGTTGGACGTAACTAAATCATGTGGGTGAGTTTTTCCCGTGCTGTTCTTGTGATAATGAAAAAGTCTCACAAGATCTGTTTGTTTTATAAAGTACAATTCCCCTGTAAAATCTCTCTTGCCTGCCACCATGTAAGAACAGAAAATGAAACACCGCATATTCTCACTCATAGGTGGGTGATGAAAAATGAGAACACATGGACACAGAAAGGGGAGTACTAAACACTGGGGTCTATTGGGGGGAAAAGGGGAGGGCCAGTGGGAGGGGGAGGTGGGGAGGGATAGCCTGGGGAGAAATGCCAAATGTGGGTGAAGGGGAGAAGAAAAGCAAAGCACACTGCCATGTGTGTACCTACGCAACTGTCTTGCATGCTCTGCTCATGTACCCCAAAACCTATAATCCAATAAAAAATTTAAAAAAAAAAAAAAAGACATGCCTTTCTTCTCCCTTGCCTTCCGCCATGATTGTGAGGCCTCCCTAGTCATGTGAAACTGTGAATACATTAAACCTCTTTTTCTTTATGAATTATCCAGTCTTGGTTATATCTTTATTAGCAGGGTGAAAATGAACTAATATAAGTTCTCTCTATGTTTATGTGTCTTCACATTGCTGTCTTTTTATAAGGCCATCAGTTGTATTAAGAACTCATTCTGCTCAAGAATGACCTTATCTTAACTAATAACCTTTGCAAGGACCCTATTTCCAAATAATGTCACACTCTGCATTCTGAGGTACTAGGAATTTGATCTCTAATATATATAATCTTAAATATATATATTGAATCTATATATACACACACATTAAATATATACATGTGTGTGTGTGTGTGTGTGTGTGTGTGTGTCTGTGTGTGTGTGTGTATATTTTGTTTTGCCAGTGGTGAATGGAAGGGAACAATTTAACTTCTAAGAAGACCTGATGATCTGATTGTAATTTTATTTTATTTTTGCTTCTTCAGTTTCATCTGTCTTCTTATGTTATGGAAAATAAGGGAGGGGATTTTATTCCTATAAATGATTAAGTTCTACAGCTTAATCATCCAGATTAAAGGTAAATAGGAAGCATAGTTTATCTACTACCTATTCCAGAATATGTCTTCCCGGATTAGGTATCAGAGTAAACAGAGTTGGGACTCAGTATGGGAGAATAATTCCTAGAAAGAAATGAAGAGAGTACAACAGAAACTTCATGGGAAATCACATTTTCAGTGCTAACCTAGGAACTAGAGTGGAGATGGGAGGGAAGATTAAATGTTTATGAAAGAAGGCAGAAAATTCTCATGATAATGAGCCAGGTTTGAAAGAATATCTTTTTCTAAAGCAGAAGTTGGAGGAAGAAAATCCAGTGAATAATTGGATTCAGTACTCACTGAACAAATTATTGGGTTAAACTACACTGGCAAGTGAAAATTAGAGTTTAGAAATATTCTGTAACAGGCAGGTGCATAGGTTCTAGAAAAAGAAAAAAAAACACAGAAGATAAAAAGCCAGCACACAAGTTAGAAGACTGCAAGAACCAATGTGAGACACAGAAACAACCTGAACAAGCTATGAAGTCACCAGGGACGAAGGTGTGGACAAAAGGAATTCAGATGCCAGTCTAGGTAAGAGTCAAAGGTGAGCAAAAGGGGAATGTAGATAGTGGAAACCTATTGCAGTTCCAGACAGGAAGATACAAAGACAGCACAGATTCCATCCTGGAATCAGCAAAGGAGAGCTTGCCCAGTGGGTTCATCTTTTAGAAAGGAGAGCTTGATTGATCTGAAGGTACTTGGGGGCTTGCTGGAGGTGGAGGCAGGAAGGAGAATGAAGACATGGAACTCAAAGAGAGTGGAAACAGTCTTTTTTTTTTCTCAAAGAAAAAAAAAAAGAAATCATTCTCTCTTTATTTTTCTCTCTCTCTCTTTAACTGTTCTCACAGTACTTGGACAAGCAAAACAACAATCCATTTACAATCTTGCTTCTCTCAATTATGGGACTTTGATCTTAAGGTTTCAATGGGCAGAAGTGGACTAAAATTAATAGCTACGTTTTCTATGCAGGATGTGACAGTGGACCTCATACCCCTTGATTACAGGCTTAAGTTTATTAAGAAAAGAGAGAGTGAACCCCAAGGATGTTTAGGGCAGCTAAACTGCAGGCTCCCAGTTGGTACTACAATCTCCAACTAACAGCTTTCCCGAATTCCCCAACACCCCATGGATCTCCATCTACCTGGACATGTTCTTAACTCAGAAGGCATAAAACATGTGAGAGGCTTTTTGGACAAGAATACTTAAAGATTGAGAATACCCAGGTATCTTAATTATGTTTGTGAAGTGAAAAATGCCACATACTGCCCTCTGGTTAATGGAGCATTTGAAAATGACTGAGGAACCATATGTGTAAGAAGATGCACTGCCAACAAAAAAATATATTGCACCATTAGCCTTAAATATAGTTTTGTAATTATTATTAAATATCCACCATACCCCCAAATATGGACACAATAATTGTCAATATTTTTGGGGGTATGGTGTGATATTTCAATACATGTACCTATGCATAATGATAAAATTGGGGTAATAGCATATCCATCACCTCAAATATTTATTATTTCTTCATGCCAGAAATATTCAAAGTCCTCTCCTTTAAATATTTGAAATTAAATAATAAATTACGGTTAACTATAGTCACCCTACAATGCTATTAACCACTAGAACTTTTTCCTCCTATCTTGCTTTAATTTTTTTTTTAAATCTGTAAGTCAACTTCTTTTCATCCTTCCTTTACCCTTTCTAGTCACTGGTAACCACTATTCTATTTTTTACTTCTTTGAGATCAACTTTTATAACTCCAACATATGAGGGAGAATATGCAGTATTCATCTTTATGTGTCTGATTTATTGGACTTAACATACTGTCTTCTAGTTTCATCTGTATTGCCACAAATGACAGGATCTCCTTCTTTTTACGAGTGAATACTATTCTGTTGTTTATACATACCACATTTTCTTTGCTTATGTATCCACCGATGGATACTTAGGTTGATTGCATACCTTGGCTGTTGTGGATAGTGCTGTAATCAACATGGGAGTGCAGATATTTTTTGACATAATGATGTATTTTCCTTTGTATATATACCCAGCAGTGGGATTGCTGGATAATATGGTAATTCTATTTTAATTTTTTTTGATAAACCTTCATACTATTTGTCATAGTGGCTGTACTAATTTACAGATATTTAATATAGTGTGGCTTTGCTCCAATAGCAACAATTTATCCATCTCATCTTACTTTTGAGGCTGATCTCTGAGCTTGGATATGTGAATAAATGTCACACATAAACACCAAATAATAAGAGAGTACATAAGTTCCAAAGGACAAATTCTTGCAGAGTTTCTGGCTTATGTAATAACTGCACTGGAGTCTTGTGTACCCCTCAATGTAGAAATATATGTATGGCAGAAATCAGTAGAGAAAAAACTATCATCACCACAGTAGTATTTTAGAAAACTATGAATTCTACAAGATAGATTTTATAGAATGCTGCTGTGCACCATAGCTGTACATAAATTCAGACAGATGAGAGTTTCAATCATTAAACCACCAATTTCTAAAAAAAATAAAAAAGGAAAGAAAAAAATACACCAACAAGACAAACCAAAAAAAAAAAAGATAAATATTTTCTATTCATCCTGCCAGAATTCATGCTCAGCTCACATTTTCTTCTCCTATATTTTTAAAATTAATTCATTGATTTGTTTTGTCCTTTTCCCCTTTTTCTTCAATCCTGGCTCCAATTTCCATAGCTTCTTTGTAATGCATTTAATGTATATCATGTTTTCTATAAATGCTTTTGCAAAATGTGCATGCTTTTTCACTTAAAACTGTATTTTAAAATTCAATCATGGTGTTTTAAGGAATGAATCTATTTCTCATAACTACTGATTGACATTGTATGCTGTCTATTTACCACGTTTTACCTGGTACATTCTTCCAGGGGTAGACTCCCACGTTGCCTCTCAATTCTAGCACTGAACACCTTACATGTAGTCCCTGTGAACCAGTGTGAGACTATCTTTGAGCCATGTATCCAGCAGGTGAATTGCAGAGATATGCAGGCTATAACTTTTCTATCTTGCATATCCAGAGAGAAATAGATTTGCTCTCCAAAATACCATTTTTCATTAACAGTGCTTGAGGCTGTCCTTGAATTTCTGCCAATACATGCCATATTAGCTTTCTAATCTTTGTTTAAAAGGTGCAAAGTAACACCTTGTTTTAATTGACATTTCCCTCATTACTAATGATCTAGTGATTTTGAGTGTGTCTTCATGTGCTGTTAACTTTTCTTTTTTACATGAATTTTGCTTTTGTTTTCAAGAGCATATTTATTCTTGTTGATTTATGGACTTGTATAATCTTTCCTTTTGTGAATTAAATATCTTCTGCCATTTTTCCATCTGTTTCTTAACTTTTGTCTATGCTGCAATTCATAGACTAGAAATCCACTTGCTGGCATTTAAAAAATTATCTATTTTTTGCCTTATATTTGTGTTTTTGGTATTTTTGTTTAAGATACCATTCTAAGTTCCTGCTACAAAGATATTCTATTGCAGTTTCTCTAGAAATGTTGTGGTTTTTAATTGATATAGTGTACACCTGCATGTGGGGTGTGTATATGTGTCGGTATGTATCATGTTATATTGATAGAAATCTAGGTTTTTCTCTATTTACAGTACAAACCATTTCAGAATTCAAAGTTGATTGCAATTATTTATAGGAAAGAAAGTATTTCAACAATATTAACACAAGGCATTTTCATTGAAAATCTGCATAGTGAGAATAGGTACACAAAAAGGAAAGAGAAATACTTGGAAGAGCCAAACAAATTTATTCCCTGCCAAAATATCATTATCTAAGTATCATTGTTTTCTATTTGATATTTCTAGAACTACAGACTATTAGGAAAACCTGAGACCTAGTGGCAGCTAGTGGCACAGGTAAGATTCCTTTCAAATTGTAATGGTTTTCTAGTGGAGGTTGACTGACAGAAGAATTAAAACCTCTTTTTCCTAAGGTACAAACAATTGCTTCAAGTGCTATGACTTCACCTTGACCTGTTTTCAAGTGATTTATTTCATCATATAAATAAATATAATGCAACACTGACAGGGCTTCAGCTTACACAGCCCTTCCCCCCTGGCCCTCAGGCCTCAATTCCTTTACTATTTCTATCTTGAGGACTGGCGCTACTTTTTCTTGTAACAATGCAGCAATGACTACTAAATCTAGATCTTTTTATCTTCTGCCTAACCTCCCCCAAAATGCTGATGTTCAGAGTATTGTACAGTAGACAGACAATCTATCATGTCAAATGTGCTGGCAGACTGGCTGACTTCTGCCTTTATGGAATTCAATGCCTTGCCAAGTAAATAAATGTAGTAAAAAAAAAAAAATCCAAAATTAGATATGCCTGCCCTTAAATAAGTTATTATAGGAAATTTGCCAAGAGCTTTTTCTTTCCTGTCTCCCAGACTGCCTGTGTGTAAGGTCAAAAGGTCAGGATAGATTATGCCTCGCCAGTTCTAACATCACATCATCACGTAGTTCTGATTAATGAGCCTTCCTGCTAATCAAAGCAAGCCTGTGGAGTCCGCTGGAAGTTACTGAAGGATTATTTAGCAGTCCTGCCAGAGCTCCTAGCCTATTGTTCACAACCAGGAGTGTTATCTCATCTTTGGGCCAGAGCAGTTTATCTTTTCTTAGACAGACAGATACAAAAGCACTTAAGGGGTACACACTGTCTCTCCAGCCAATCAGGAAAAATCACATCCAAAAGCTATTTCGCAACTTCTCAGCTACTGGGTCAATTTGTCTGATATCTAAATAGTTCCTCCTTTTGTTAAAGAGATTTCCTGCTTTGAAGAAAACAGTGGAGGTGAAAGGGTACAAAAACTTGGTGGAGTGAGAAGAAAGTTGCATTGAACGTAACTCATAACTAGATGCCTTCCCTTTAAAATCAAGCAAGAAGGAAGCTTTTGTTGCAGTCAAACTGGTCCAATTTTCATTGTGTTTAAAATGTTTTTTTTTGTTCAGAAGTGTACAAACCAAAGGTGTTTGCTAAAAAACTTTTACCACTTATGGTATTTTTAAAAAAGATAAATGTACCTCTTCTAAATATTTAAAAGATGAAATATTTAACTCAAATGCGAATTAATTTTTGATGCTGATCAAGTTGGGGTCTTGAATGTTGTACACTGAAGTGTAACTGTCTTTCCATGCAGACATGACCAGAGCATAATTAATATCCCACATATTTGAGGCACAAAGGTCTAAAGATCTCTAAGTAGCCCTGCTAGGAGCTTGAAATCGAGGAACGAAAAGTATCTGAGTAGCCAAAGTTAACATTACAAACCCTGACTTGAAAGCCAATGTAAATCCTGCAACTGAATCCTATGCCATAACTCATCTGATTAACTTGATTTTTACATTGACTTTCCCTATTTTACATGTAAGAAAACAAGCACAGAAAAGGACAGAGGGCAGGCTGGGTCCATATTCCTATATTTGCTTTTCAGATGAGAAAACTCCAGGCTTAATGAGGTTAAATATATTGCCCGAGTTCAAACATTAAATATTTTAGATTTTAGGGAATATGATCTAACTTGTTCAACAAAGAAGATAAATTCGGAGACCCTTAACCATCAGAAACCTTTCTTAGTGTGTAAAGTGGAGGCATAGAAGTGGAGGGATCTGTCCAAGGGAGAGCTGGTTTTCTCTGACCCTTCAGCTGCCAGCTCTGTCTGCCAGTGTTGCTCGGTCTTGAAGGTGTTTTACCAACTTGTGGTAAGCTGTTGAAGATCAGAATAGGGCTAAAGAAGCTCTATGCCAGGGAAGTGGTAGCAGGACTAAAATGAGAGACTGATTTGAAAAAGAAACAATGTTTGAGACTGATCAAAAAGAAAGCATCCATCATCTATTCTATTTCTGTTTGGGAAATATCTTATGGACTGATGATATGAGATCAACAGGTATAATTTCCTATAATTTATATTCATAAGACTCAAGTTTGTGTTTCATAAATAGCTTCCATTCTTATTTAAACTACATGATTTAATAATAAATATTGAATTGTTCTCTGATATATGCATTTTATAACCAACTATACTGTAGCTGGATTTCTGCTTTAGACAAACTAAATATTAGATTAGGCTACATACCACCTGATGTGTCTTGATGATATAACTCTTAATGAACACAGCCCTTCACAAAAGTGACTAGCATCACAGATAGGGCTGTTGTACTAGTCCAGCCATTAGCTATTTGTCTTTGCAGTTATTAGATATCCTCTGAAAGAACCAATGACTTAAATAAGTCATTCCCTTGCAGAGTGCCCGTACAATTATTACACATGCAAATACAGTCTACTGAGATTATTCTTGTGTAATATTGATCTTGTAGTCTTTATGGAAATCAGAGACACCTAAAGAGGTCACAGTCTCTTCATCTATACTCTTTTTTTATTGCATTTTAGGTTTTGGGGTACATGTGAAGAACATGCAAGATAGTTGCATAGGTATCCACTTGGCAGTGTGATTTGCTGCCTTCCTCCCCTTCACCTATATCTGGCATTTCTCCCCATGCTATCTATCCTCAACTCCCCACCCCCCACTGGCCCTCCATATTCCCCCCAACAGACCCCAGTGTGTAGTGCTCCCCTCCCTGTGTTTATGTGTTCTCATTGTTCAACACCCGCTTATGAGTGAGAACATGCGGTATTTCATTTTCTGTTCTTGTGCCAATTTGCTGAGAATGATGATCTCCAGGTTCATCAAAGGACACGAACTCATTGTTTTTGATGGCTGCATAATATTCCATGGTGTATATGTGCCACATTTTCCCTGTCCAGTCTATCATCGATGGGCATTTGGGTTTGTTCCAGGTCTTTGCTATTGTAAACAGTGCTGCAATGAACAATACTCTTACTGGCAGTATCTTCTTCCTCCATTCAAAAAGATTCTCTTGCACACAGTGTCATCAGTATACAGTTAGTCTTTATTATTCCTGAATTTGCCTACCTGTTAATATGTATTTGTAACCCCCCAAACCAACACTTGCAGTGCTTTCATAGGCATCTGTGTACATACACACAGAGAAAAATTAAGTCACTCCATGTACAGGTTCCCAGCTGATGTTGAAAAAGGTGATGCTCTGCTACCTCTTTTCAGCCCTGTTTTCAGTAAATGAGTGTCTTTTTTTCTGATCCTTTTAGTGTCACGTTTTTCACATTTTTGTGCTTTTTGTTGTTATTTCTCTGTTTACATCGGCCCCTCCAATGTAATGCTGAATTGCCGTCCAGTGTTTCTAAGTGCAAAAGGTGTGCCTTCTGGAGAATATGTGTGTGTTAGAAAGGCTTAATTCAGGCATGTGTTATAGTACTCTTGGCTGTCAGTTCAATGTTAATGAATCAGGAGTGTGGTACATCCAGAAAAATGAAGAGGAAATTTACTTCTCTCTCTGAGGGCTTACCCTGGAGAGAGCTAAAGTTAACTTAACGGATCTGTTCCTTTCCCTTTATCTTTTCCAGCCTCTTGTATCCTCTGTTCTACTTTTTACTTCTATGAAATCAACTTTTTTTTTTAACTTCCATGTATGACAGAGCATGAGGTATTTAACTTTCTGTTCCTGGCTTAATTCACTGAATATAATATCCTCCAGTTTCATTCATGTTGCCACAATGACAGTATTTTATTCTTTCTTATGGTTCAGTAGTACTCCATCGTGTATATACAACACATTTTCTTTATCCATTCATCTGCCGTTGAGCACCCAGTTTGATTCCATATTTCAGCTATTGTGAATAGTACTACAATAAACATGGAATACAAATTTTCCCCACTAAATTTCTCAAAGCTGATGAAATAATAATCTGTAAGGAGAAGTCACATGTAGCTTTGCCTAACCTCTTTTTAACATCTGTGTAATGTGGATAGTAAAAAACACTTCTTTAGGACTTTTTGTGTGCCAGTCATTCGTCTAGACCCTTTTCTATATTAACACACTTAATTTTCACAGCCTCTCTATTAGGATAAGGTCTATATATGATCCCCTTTTCAAGATGAGGAAATTAAGGCAAAGAACCAAGCAAACTGGCTTTATTCTCTGTACTCTTAGGGTTCTGTATTGGGGTAAACATTTTTGAGAAAATAATGTCTTCAACATGGAAGAATCAAATACTAATCACAGAGCACAGTGTTCAAGGTTTTCCATAATCTGGCCTTGACCCACCTGTCCAGTCACAGGTCCCTTCCCCTTACACACTGCATTTACTAAAGCCTGTCACCCACCGACCAAGCCGTGTGCCTTATGCCATTTCCCATATTACATATTCAGGGACTCGCCATTCTTCTTTTCAACAGTTCAGCTCCCAGTTGTGCACTGAAGCCTTAAACTTACTCTTTCAAAAAAGGTAGGGAAGAAAAACAAAACTGGAATCTGACTTGTATGATTGCAGTTTGAAGAATGGTTTAAAAAGAGGGTATAGTACATTCAGGACGTTTTGGATTCAGGGATTTTTGAATTGTATTTCAACCATGTATTCTGATTTCCTGAGCAAACTCCTTGAAAACAAGGGCTGTGAATTGGATCCTTCGCTTGCCTCAAGCCCCAGTAAAATCTGGGAAACTATCCCAGATATTCTACATCTTAATGGTATATTATATATTTTAATATCTCTGATATTATATATATTAGTAAGTCAAAATAAGGCCATTTTTATTAGTAAAAATGCATATATTTACAAATATATTTTTATTGAAACATTTATCTCTCTGCAAATGTTGTACTTAACTCAGAAGTAAATAGATTATACTGAGGACTTAAAAATTTTTCATTTCATTTTGGGTTCAGGGGCTACATGTGCTTATTTCTTACGTTGGGATTACATGGGTGATTTTGGGTAATGGGCTTCTAGTGCACCCATCACCCAAGTATTAAACATTGTGCCAATAGGCAATTTCTCAATCCTCACTCCCCTCTTATCCTCCACACTTCTAAAGTTCCCAGTGTCTATTAGCTCCATCTTGATGTTCATGTCTGCCTATTGCTTAGCTTCTACTTATAAATGAGAACACAAGATATTTGATCTTCTGCTTCTGAGTTAGTTTGCTCAGAATAATGGCTTTAGCTCCATTCATGTTGCTGCAAAGGACATGATTTTATTCTTTATTATGGCTGTATGATATTCCATGGCATACACACACACACACACACACACACACACACACACACACACACTTTTATTGTCCAAGCAACCACTGATGGGCACTTAGGTTGTTTCCGTGACTTTCCTATTGTGAATAGTGTTGTAATAAACATCCAAGTGCAGGTGTCTTTAAACGTAATGCTTTCTTTTTCTTCGGGTAGTGCCAAGTAGTGTAATTGCTGGGTGGAATGGTAGTTCTATTTTTAGTGCTTTGAGGTTTCTCTATAATGTCTTTCATAGGGTTTGAACTAATTTACATTCCAACCAACCATTATTAAAACTAGAATTTGACAGTAAAAATAAAACAGATTATTAAACAACATTTAGTAGAAAAAATAATTCTTGTTTGTGTCAATTTGAGGCTAATCTTGAGCTAACAATGTTTGAGTAAGCTTTCAGAGTTTTGTGTATATGCAAAGATATATTGTGCAACAAGTCATATAGAATTATAAAATTAGTTTTTATCTGTTTGGGATATAAGCCATCCATAAGAGAAGACATTGAAAAAGACTTGAATAGGGATCACATTTGAGTCGATAGCAAAAGGGTATATGTCTGGTGAGAATTTATGCTTAACAAAATTGGATGAACAGTTTTTCTCTCTGTATTTAGAAAGAGGTAGCAGTTTTTCATTCATATAGATTTATCTGATTCATTTTTTTCACTGTTATTGGCAGCATGTTGAAAACGCTAAATTCCTGTCGAGTAGGTTGAGACACTTTCATTTTACAAGTGTGGAGTCATCTATTTTCTGAGTGACTTTCCCACTACTAAGATGAGAGAAATGACAAATCTCAGTGTCAGAGATGCCTGGGTTCCAGCTGACCCTCACTGAGTAAACGAGGTCATTGAGGAAATTCCTTAATCCCTCAGTATTAAGAGATTAGTTTCCTGTTGTTGCTGTAACAAGTTACTATAAACTTTGAAATATAAAGCAATACACATTCATTATATTATGTTTCTGTAGGTCAGAGCCCTAAAATCCAGGCATTGTCAGGGCTGCATTCTTTTTGAAGTCATACGGGCAGCATCTGTTCCCTTGCCTTTTCTAGCTTCTAGAGGCCACCTACATTTCTTGGCTCACAGCCCCAGTCTCTATCTTCAAAGTCGGCGGCATAGCAACTTTAACTCTCACTCTCTCTCTCTGACCTCTGCTTCTGTCTGCACATCTTCTTCCTCCTCTGATTACCTTATAAGGGATTTTGTGATAACATTGGCATACCTGGTTGATTCAGGATAACTTTTCTATCTCAAGACCCTTAACTTAAATCACACCAGCAAAATCCATTTTGCCATGTAAGGTAATATAGTCACAAGTTCTGCTGATCAGGGAAGAGAGATCTTTGAGAGGACATTACTCTGTGTACTATACCCTCTAAGTCTCATTTTCATTATGAATAAAATGGAAGCCATAATTAGTACCTCACTCTAGCATCAAAATAAACTCTTAACATATAGCCTGGCATATAGAGGATATTCAATTCCACATGATTGTTTTATGAGTCGGTGCGGCGATGCTTTATTTGTTTGGCATTGTCTCAGAATATTTTGTGTATTGCTTTCTTCTTATAAGTCTCACCATGTTGAATCATCATATTTCAGAATGGTATTTATGCAACAAATAATTATTGACCAATGCAAATGACTGAATGTTTGTATCTCCCTCCTGCCCCAAATTCATATATTGAAACTGTAATTCCAATGTGATGATATTTAGAGGTGGGGCCTTTGAGAAGTAATTAGGTCTTGAGGGTGTAGCCCTCATGAATGGGTTAGTGCCACTGTAAGTAATGCAGAGGGCTAGCTCTCTTTCTGTCATAGGAGGATGCAATGAGAAGTTGGTGATCTGCAACCTGAAAGAGGGCCCTTATCAAAACTCAACCATGCCGACATTCTAATCTCAGGCTTTCAGTCTCTGTTACTATGATAAATAAATTTATATTGTTCACAGGCCACCTGGTTTATGGCGGCCTTTTCTTTTCTTTTTTTTTTATTCTTATTATTTTTTTTTTTTGAGACGGAGTTTCGCTCTTGTTACCCAGGCTGGAGTGCAATGGCGCTATCTCGGCTCACCGCAACCTCCGCCCCCTGGGTTCAGGCAATTCTCCTGCCTCAGCCTCTTGAGTAGCTGGGATTGCAGGCACGCGCCACCGTGCCCAGCTAATTTTTTGTAATTTTTAGTAGAGACGGGGTTTCACCATGTTGACCAGGATGGTCTCGATCTGTTGACCTTGTGATCCACCCGCCTCGGCCTCCCAAAGTGCTGGGATTACAGGCTTGAGCCACCGCGCCCGGCCTGTTCTTATTTTTTTATTGCATTTTAGGTTTTGGGGTACATGTGAAGAGCATGCAATACAGTTGCATAGGTACACACATGGCAGTGTGTTTTGTTTGCTTTCACCCCTTCACCCACATTTGGCATTTTTCCCCAGGCTATCCCTCCCCACCTCCCCCTCCCACTGGCCCTCCCCTTTTCCCCAATAGACCCCAGTGTTTAGTACTCCCCTCTCAGTGTCCATGTGTTCTCATTTTTCATCACCCACCTATGAGTGAGAATATGCGGTGTTTCATTTTCTGTTCTTGTGTCAGTTTGCTGAGAATCATGTTCTCCAGATTCATCCATGTCCCTACAAACGACACGAACTCATCATTTCTGATTGCTGCATAATATTCCATGGTGTATATGTGCCACATTTTCCCAATCCAGTCTATCATCAATGGGCATTTGGGTTGATTCCAGGTCTTTGCTATTGTAAACAGTGCTGCAATAAACATTCGTGTGCATGTGTCCTTATAGTAGAATGATTTATAGTCCTTTGGGTATATACCCAGTAATGGGATTGCTGGGTCAAATGGAATTTCTATTTCTAAGGCCTTGAGGAATCGCCACACTGTCTTCCACAATGGTTGGACTAATTTACACTCCCACCAACAGTGTAAAAGTGTTTCTTTTTCTCCACATCCTCTCCAGCATCTGTTGTCTCCAGATTTTTTAATGATCGCCATTCTAACTGGCGTGAGATGGTATCTCAATGTGGTTTTGATTTGCATCTCTCTGATGACCAGTGACGATGAGCATTTTTTCATATGATTGTTGGCCTCATATATGTCTTCTTTCGTAAAGTATGGCGGCCTTTTCTTATGACAAAGCCTGAACTCAGATATCCAGTTAGTGCCAATGCTGGATTAGAAGCTAGTGCCCTCTGCTGGGTCCCTTAAGTTTTCGAAAGCCAAGTTACTTCAGATTGTACCTTTCATCTTGGGATTTATAATGTCCTTCACTGGCCTCTCATTTTCAAAATTCTGTTTTGCGGAGTTTGATCCCTCACTGCCTCAATCTGTGTACCTTGCTTGGCCCGGAGGAATGTAAGCCTTCCCCATGCCTCAGATGATTGTTTGACTAAGAGTGGCTGCAGGCTTAGTTTGCGTAGCAGGATGTTGGAGCGCTCTCCTAGCATTACCAGCTCAGCACTATCAGGAGGTCCTGCCTCATCCCTCATTGTCTGGGGCTGGAGTCCTGTTTTAATATATGCAAAGAGATATGCCAACAATTACAAACACTAGTGATGTAGCAATGCAGTCTAAGAGGCGAAAACAATAGAAAGAATAATTAGGGAGGAAGGGGTGTTCAGCCTAGGCAGCAATGAATGACGGAGCCCAAAGAGGGAATACAGTGGTGTGTTGAGGAAGATACAGGTATTGCATTTGATAGTGTGAACCAGGTGAATTGAAAACAACAGGCTTGTTCAATTTCATGAGAAATTTCCTTTGCTGTGTGTGGTGGTAGACTCAGGCAATACCTTCACCTGCTCAGAAGGGCACAATGAAAGGAGTTTCTCTTTGCTCTCCTCTGTCTCACCATAAGTCCTTGAATGTGTTAGCTGATTTCTTATACCTGTCCTCCAAGCAAGTATGTAATCAGAAACTCCCCAACACAAGAGAGATCTAGAGAAAAGTCTGCTAGATACAGATTTTTTTGTAATATTCTTGGTGAAGATTGATACAGTGGAATGGAGTGCGCAATATACATATGAAATCTGCTTGGGCAGATGTGAAAATTTATTGATAAGGATAGAAATTAATCAAATGTTATATAAATGTGTATCAAATTGCTTGATTCTAAAATGTACGTTATTCTTTCTTTTAACATCTCTGTAATAGCATTGCATCGCACAATTATTGATGACTTGCCAGTAGTTGTGCCATGGTAGTTGCAATTAATTGCCTATGCATAAGCATGAAAAATTCCAGAATGGATGACAATAATTTCTCAGAGACAAAAGTGGAAAACACTTTTTTTTTTTGAGACGGAGTTTCACTCTTGTTACCCAGGCTGGAGTGCAATGGCGCGATTTTGGCTCACAGCAACCTCCGCCTCCTGGGTTCAGGCAATTCTCCTGCCTCAGCCTCCTGAGTAGCTGGGATTATAGGCACACACCACCATACCCAGCTAATTTTTTGTATTTTTAGTAGAGATGGGGTTTCACCATGTTGACCAGGATGGTCTTGATCTCTTCACCTCGTGATGCACCAGCCTCGGCCTCCCAAAGTGCTGGGATTACAGGCTTGAGCCACCGCGCCCGGCCTGGAAGACACTTGTAAGAAGTATTACATCATCACCACTCCTGATGTCACAGCAAATATTATTGTGTGAGCAAGTACAGATATCAACCATTCTGACTTGAAAAGTAATGAAGATTATTTGGGCTCTGAGGGATTATGAAAATATTTTATAAATACTTTAATCAACATCTTTGATTTTCAAACAAAGAATGCAAAAGAATATGAAGTGTGCAAAAGAATATAATACTATAAAATATAAGTAGGTAAGGCTAAACAGCTTTTTCTTTAAAACAAAAAAAAATCTAACTAATAAGATTGTGAATCTCATAGTTTGATTAGCATTAGCTTTACTAAAAAATGTATTTTAAAATCAGTAGACTTAGATTTGGTGAAGCGTAGTGATAAAATTATCACAATTGTATTTGTGATGTAAAGATGTACAAAAAGGAATGAAAGTAAAAACAGGAGGGGTAAATTTAGGCCTAAAATTTGGAGAGAGCTATCCTGAAGAAGTGGCATTAAGATAAAATTAAGTAGCATTGTAGACAAAACTTTACAGATAAGCAGAGGTTCACTTACTGAGGAAGCAGAGGGGGTGGCCATTGCAGGCTAGGGAAGCATTCTGTGTAGAGGCCCCCATGAAAGAAGGTGTAGGGGTCTAGAGCAAGCAGGAGTGTGTGACTTTTGTGGTTAGTTCAGAAAAGATTACTTTCACTTTAGTTTCTGGAACCCTTGTGCAAGAGCCTTGAGCTGTGATGCTGTGAGGAAGTCCAGATTGCTCACACAGAGAGACCATATGAAGATGGCTTGATAAAACACAGAAAGAAAGAGATTTCTAGATCTACTGGTCCAGGCCCAGCTACCATCTGACTAAACATCATGGGACACTCCAAGCCAGAAGCAGTCAGCTGTGCCCTTTCTCCTGATACACAAAATCCTTGAGAGCCAATAATAAAATAAGTGTTATGTTTTAAGCCACTACAATATTTCATACAGGAATAGTAATCACAATATGAGGTAAGCAGTTAAGTGATAAAGTGTAACATATTGCATTTTATAAATCCATTCTCATTAAGAGCACAAAAGGGAATTTCAGAGCCAAATTATCACTTTAAAAACTTTTCCCATAAAAGTTTTGGTCACATTGCATTCTGGGAAACTTCAGAAAATTGCTTTATTTTCTCATAAAATTAATAGTAGAACAAATATAAATGCATAACTTAATAAATTACTTTTTAGTTTTCAGCACATGCATAGCAGCATTCCTGAGGTTAGGTTGTCAAAAAGTTATGGAAAAATTAAGCTTTTTGGCAAAATGTCAAATCTGAATGGATACTTATGCTGAATCTACAAACCTTTGTCCAAAAGCCCTTGAAACTAAACATAATTCAGAATTCAAAATTTAAAAAAATTACATAACACCTCTAACAGTCTGAAACATTACCTCATAATATAAAACAATAGATATATTTATAAAAATATATTACATGTACTCTAGTTTAAATAGAGACTATATATGAGTTCTTATCAGACAATTGGTTTGAAACCAAAATAATTTGGGGAAAAAAAGGTTTTCAGGAAATTTTGGAGTTTGGAATCATGGATAAGGAATTGTGAACCTACTTCTGCCCCTTTCTTCTTCCCTCACTTGTTTTCATAAAAAGCTGAGCACTGACGGAGAAAGCTGCAACCACAGGGCAAAATGATTTCATTATATATCGATAATCACGATGCTCAAAGGAGACTTTGAAACCATCTTAGCATTTCTATCAATTTTCTCTTGTGTCTCATCAAAATTCAACCAAATTTTTCTTTTAGTCTTTGGTAGATGACTTCATGTTGTAATTTACACTGAAAATAAAAGCCATTTGGTAGAGAATTTCTCATTTTTCTGACGTCAAACCTGAGTCTCTTACTATAGTAAAAGGATTTCCCATACATATACCTTTTGTTTGAGGCTACTTGCACCAGCTGCTTGAGATTCTAGCCTCTGCTACCTTCCCAGAATCCCCACACTATGTATTAGCTTTTTCTTGTATTGAACAGGGTAATTCTTAATTTTCTGTTTTTCCTTATTGGATGGGTGATGATGAGCTAGCTAGCATTGGAACACTGGAAGATAAAATAATAAGATCAAGTTTGTTTACGTGTTGTGAGCTATTAAGTAATTGTATGGATAAATTATTTCATACATAAGTTATCTTGATGAAATACATACATAAGATAAAAGTTATTGAAGCTTTGGACATGGGTGAAATTAACACTTTTGAGAATGTAGAGTGAAAAAGAAAGAGGACTTAGTGACAGGAAGAACAGATACTTTCAAAAGAAACAGAAAAGAATAGTCAGCTAGGGTGAAATCCAAGACACCATAATTCATACTGAAATTAGAGAAAACTGGCCAGAAATTTGACGTAAAGGGAAAATTAAAACTGTAGAACTGTAACCGGAGAGAAATGAGGGGAATATGTAGGCATTGTTTTCTTAATCCTTTTTATGTGGGAGCACATTGTATCATATAATTATGAATGAGTTTCTTCCAGGGGACTAATGCACTCCTAATTATAATTTCCTTCATTCGATCAATAAACTTTTTGAGTCCTAGGTTCTCTGTTAGGATGGTAAACTAAAGCTTAATAAGAGATACTCAATAGCCTCAAAATGCAGAGTCAAATGCAGAATTTGGTATTTGGTAATTTTTGTTATAGGATCTTGTTACCGTATCTGTATGATTATAGGGGAGTAAAGATCGAAGACATCTTTAAAAAATTAAACAATATATTTTTTTAAAACAATTTATTGTGATTCATGATAAAGTTGAAGACATCTTTGAAATTAGCGAATGAGTGAGGTAAGTATCATAAAGACCTTAAATCACTCTAGTTATCTAAAAATGGTTACTGAATAAACAGACTGCAAAACCTCAGATTTTTGCTTTTAGACTTATGCAGTTTAGGGCATCTGATATGGTTTTGCTGTGTCCCCACCCAAATCTCATTTGAATGGTAGCTGCCCTAGTTCCCACATATTGTGGGAGGGACCTGGTGGGAGATAATTGAATGATGGGAACAATTTCCCCTGTATTATGCTCGTGGTAGTGAGTAAGTCTCACAAGATCTGGTAGTTTATAAGGAGAAATCCCTTTCACTTGGTTCACATTCTCTCTCTTGCCTTGGCCATGTAAGTCATGCCCTTCATCTTCTGCCTTCTGCCATGATTGTGAGGCCTCCCTAGCCATGTGAAACTGTGAGTTTAATAAACCTCATTTCTTTATATATTACCCAGTCTCTGGTATGTCTTTATCAGCAGCATGGAAACAGACTAATATTCACATCTTCCTTCTTAATACACTATTTTTGATAAATAGTGGGCTCATCAATAAGTGTTTTCTCCATATTCTCACCATAAAAATCACATTTTGAGCTAAAAAATTCACATTATGATCAGAGGAATCAATATCACGACACAGAGAAAGCACTTCTAATGTGCTATATATTCTGACATTTTCCAGTGCATCTGTGGGATAGTCTAACAAACTAAAAATGCTATTTATCTTCCCTCACCTTGGGCTCATTTAATATTGTGCTACAAGAAAAGACAATTTGAGGAGAGTTATTGTATATGAATTTATCTCTGGTTTCTTGAGTGTTCAACATTTATGTTATAATTTATTTTTCACTGGAACAGATCTTTTGGATCTGAAGCTTTCTGGAGTAAGTGACATCAGAAGATGTGTTTCCTTTTCTGTTATCTTTAAGGAAGGATAATTATCACGTAATATATGATGTGTTCATGGTTTTCTGTGGATGTTATCTAACCTAAAAAGTGAGTGATCAGCATGAAGCAAAGCAGATGGTGAAGTATCTGGTTTGTGTCTGAGAGCAAGTATATCAGAGGGCTATAAAGTCCTGAAGTGTGAGCCAGTTGTCATACTCACTGGCATTTGGAAAAGAGGCCCTCTAAACCTGAAATAATGAACAGACATTTATTTGGGAAGTTTGAGAATAGAATATATATGACAAAAAGATTATCTTTCTCATACCTTTCATTTGGATTGGTTTGTATTTTACATAAACACACACATATAGACTTAGATAAAAACACAGAGACTGCAATGGATTGAGTTTATCAAATTTAAAATATGGGACATTTAAACTTTAGTTACCATGAATTAGAAGTTTTATAGAAATTAATGTTGGATTTTGCTTTTAAAGTTGATATGAATTTCACTTTGTGGTTACATTTTTAAGTTCCTTGGACTGGAACTCTGTTTTATAGACTTTGGCATAGAACTCTTCATGAACACACATCTCCGACCCAATTTCAACATTGAATTATAATGATCTATTTGTGTGTCTGCCCTCTCACTAGGAACCCTTCAGAGTTTTATCTTTATCTCGTTGTATTCTGACACCTTATGCATGCCATGGTACACAGTGTCTTCAATAAGAGTTCTCATTAAAAAAAAAAGTTATTTAATAAATATTAAGCAAATATATCAATGGTTACTTTCCAATTTACAAGGTATTTTCCATTTCTTCTAGTATCTGGAATGAGAATACGTAGCCTAGATTTTATTTAACTGCTATTTTTGCAGTGCTTTATCATATCAAATTCTAAAATAAACCTGAAATCAGTTATTTTATAGGTACATTAAGCTTTATATATGTTTACATATATTGCCCAGAGGGTATTTATAGAGCTATTAATTCATTAAAAAGCACATTTATAATTTTATTTTGAGAAACAATATATTATACATTATGAACTTTCTTCAATACATTTCTTATGACAAGTGAGGAAACTAAATCTAAGGACTTTCTATTTAAAGTTGAGCTATCTTAAAAACTACTGTATCACTAAATATAGCAACAGGAGACATTATTACTACTTGTGGCCTTTAGCTGAAGATACTAGTGAATTCAAACCCTGGAGCTGAACTTGTATCTAATCAAAATGATTATGCCCTGCCTTGAAATGCCTTCCCAGATGACACTCCCAGATGATTTGCAGTATCTTCCAAGAATTGTTTTCTAACTGAGGTATCTCAAATGCATTTACATACACAAATATTTAACAAACTGCCTGATTACAACATTACAACAACATTACACCCATGTAATCACCACCCAGAGCAAGGTACAGAAGATTTTAAATACGTTAGAGGGGTCCCACGTGTTTCCTCCTACTCAGTACTCCTCTCCAGAATAGCTAGTTCCTGACCAACATGGTGAAACCCTGTCTCTACTAAAAATACAAAAATTAGCCAGGTATGGTGGTGCATGCCTGTAGTCCCAGCTTCTCAGGAGCCTGAGGCAGGAGAATCGCTTGAACTCGGGAGGCCTATGTTGCCACTGCACAGCTTGATGACAGAGCAAAACTCCATCTCAAAAATAATTAATTAATCCATTCTGTTGTACGCAGCAATAATTTATTCTTTCCCATTTTCTGCTTAAAATTCCATTCTATACTAGGAGTATATGCCACACACAGTATGTTTACTTGCCGCATTATTCATGGATATTCAAAATGTTTCTAGTTTTGTATACAATGAATATGAATAAACTCTGTTATGAGCATTCTTATGCATATATTTTAATGAATGTTAAGTACTTATTTTGGTTAGGTACATACTCAAAAGTGAAATAGCCAGAACATAGAAAATAATACCAAATTTTAATCAAAGTGATTGTATCAATTTATCCTCTCATGAGCACTGTAAAAATTCTAGGTGTGTCATATAGTTGTTGACATTTGATGTTGCTAGTTTTATTTTAGTCTTTTTTGTGGATGTGTCTTAGTCTGTGGTTTTATTTTGCATTTTTCTGATGACTAATTATACTGATAACCTTTTGTCTGCTTTCTGGTTTTATAATATCTCATTTTGTGCAGGGTTTGTTCAATTGTTCAAATTTTTCATCTCTTAACTGTATTTTTTTGTCTTTTTCTTATTTACTTATAAGAGCTCTCTATGTATTAAAATACTATTTCTTTGTCAAATTTATATGTTGCAAATATTTTCTTCCAGTCTGTCATTTTTCTTTTCACTTTTTAAATGGCGGTTTTCAGTGAACAAAGTTTAGTTGTAATTAAGACCAGTTACTGGTAACTGTAATAAGGCCCAATTTATCACTGTTTAAAAAAAATCATGTATGGCATATTTAGAAATCTTGTGTATTCATATATATATGGACTTTTTTAAAATATAGAAATATCTGGCCATACATAGCATCCCACGCCTATAATCCCAGTACTCTGGGAAGCCAAGGTAGGTGGATCACCTCAGGTAAGGAGTTCAAGACTGGCCTGGCCAACATGGTGAAACCCGGTCTCTACTACAATATGCAAACAAACAAACAAATCAACCACAAAAATTAGCAGGGCAAGGTGGGCCTGTAGTCCCAGCTACTTGGGAGGCTGAGGCAGGAAAATTTCTTGAACCTGGGATGCAGAGGTTGCAGTCAGCTGAGATCGTGCCCTGCACTCCAGCTTCGGGACACAGTGAGACTCTGTCTCAAAAACGAAACAGAAAAGCAAAAAACAAAAACAGACAAAAAATGCAGGTATATGCAATTGGCCCAGTATGAGTTTTGCATATATGCTGAATAAAGAAATAAAATATTAATACATGAAAAACATAAATGAGTTTATAAAGTATTATACTAAGTTAAAGGAGGAAGCACAAAAGACTACATGCTGAATGATTTCATTTCTATGTAATTCTAAAAAGAGAAAAACCAGGACTTTAAAATACAGAGCAGTGCTTTTCAGGGACCAAAGCATGAAGGAGGGGATGGATTGCAAAGGGCCATGTAAGAACTTTTTGTAGTGATGGGGATATGCTGTGTCATGTTGCAGGGTAGACTGCATGACCGTACACATTAGTTAAAACTTTGAAGTATGCATTTAAAATTGGTGCGTTTATTTTAAAGCAGCAATACTTGCTAAAGAACAGCCCAGGGCATGAACTTTATCATTATTTTCTAATCTTTGAGTATTTTTTAACATACAATTCAGCTAGAGTAAGTGTCAAATGTAGAATAAATATCACTATTGCCGACAATTAACCTAAGGAATGAGAAAGTTAAGGGTGTCTAAGATCACACAGCTAATTTGTGACAAAATGGGAATTTGAACCTTGGACGTATCTTATACAAGGGACTCAAGTCATTGAATACTAGGTGATTTTTGTAAATAGATTTTATACCTTGATGGTTACATTTTTCACATCATTCTATTTGTAAAAATAAGCTATTATTTATATAGTATAGAAAAATGACTTAGTTCCCTTGTAACAGTAAATATTGTTGAATTTTAGCTGGGCTAAGAACAAGAATATTGGGGAATTGAATATCTATTTTTGTGGATCCATGAAATTTGTTCTTCAGATAGACTATTTTGATTTGTTTTGTATGTTAAACTTAAGCCTTATTAATGTGGATTCATCTAATTTAAACAATAATTGATTTTTAAAAAGTCATCAGCATTTTTCAATTCAAAACAGCTATAATGTTCATATAATAATTTCTTTATCTTCTAAACCTACAATGTCTACAAAAATATATACTCAACCTGTAATTATAGCAGGGCTATCTCTGGTCAGTTGTAAACTCATCGGTAGTGTTGCTGCAGGTCTAAGAATGAATATATCTTTTGAAAATTATAAATAACATATTTAACATTGGGATAAAACATATATTTTTATATTTCTAAAAGCCTGACACCATGTTAAAAGATGTGTGAATTGTGGGGTTTGTCTGTTTTTTATTTTTTCCTTTCCTGGCTTAAATGCAGTATTTCTGGCTTTATTATATAATTTTTATTTATTTATATATTTATTTATTTTATTGTTATGCTTTAGAGGAAGGATCTTGTCTGGTACCAAGGCTGGAGTGCTGTGGCACTACCATAGCTCACTGTGGCTTGGAACAACTGAGCTCAAGCAACCCTGCTGTCTTAGTGTCCTGAGTACCTAGGACTGTAGGTATGCACTGCGACATCCAGCTAATGAAAAAAAATTGTTTCTTTTTCTGTAGAGATGTGGTCTTTCTATGTTGCCCAAATTGGTTCTGAACTCCTGGACTTAAGTGATCCTCCTGTCTGGGGCTCCCAAAGCAGTTTGTGTTTGTTTCTTTGTTTGTTGTTGTCGTCTAATAACTAAAAAGGAGCTGCCTAAGTTTCTCCCAAGTCTCAAGGGAAAGTTTTATTGCTGAATAACGAACATTTCAACTATTAGCCCATAACTAATTCTTGCTTCTTTTTTTTTTCTGAAACAATCTTGCTTTGTCATCTAGGCTGGAGTACAGTGAGGCAATCTCTGCTCACTGCAACCTCCCAGTTCCAGGTTCAAGTGATTCTCCTGCCTCAGCCTCCCAAGTAGCGGGGATTACAGGCATCTGCCACACCATGCCTGGCTGTAGAACTGTTTTTTTAATGCCTCAATTACATAAACTGTTTTGAAATAGTTGTAGCCAAAGATTAAAAAAATTATAGGAGAAAAACTACTGCATTGTATCTGGAAATTAAAGCGTAATGTTAAAAGTATATATTTTAAATCTTTATTAGAAAGCATTTATTGAGTGCTTATGATGCTTTTTCAGAAATGTGTTGTGATGGTTAAGTGTCAACTTGGCTGGGTTATGTTGCCCAGATGTTTGGTTAAGCACCATTCTAGTTATTGCTGTGAAGCTATTTTTCAGATATGATTAACATTTAAATCAGTAGACTTTGAGTAAAGCGGATTCCCCTACATAATGTGGGTGGGTCTCCTATAATCATTTGAAGGCCTTAAAAGCAAAAACAGGATTCCTGAATAAGGAATTCTCCTTCAGAATGAAATAATAGAAACTCTACTTGTGTTCTAGCCTGCTGCCCTTTGGAATTTAGACTTAAGGTTACGACATCAACTCTTACCTGAATTTTTAGCCTTCTGGTCTGCTCTACAGATGACAGGTTTGCCAGCCCCCACAATCACATGAGCCAATTCCTTAAAACAAATCCATCTTCAGCAACCTCTCATCTCTATTTGTGTCTCTGTCTCTCTATAACTCCAGCTATCTATGTTTATTTATATGCACACATATATATCCTTTTAATTTTGTTTTTCAAAACATGCTAACTAATACGCTTACCCTGACATGCTTTTTTTCAGACCAATGTCAAGGCTTTTCTCAGCATGTAGGTGTCCTCATATCCAAACTTGCATCGTGAAGGACATGAAGCAGTTTTCTAGAACTGATGATATCACTAAATGTTAGGTAACTGATTTTGGAATGTGAACTTTCTGACTTTTGTTGCTAAATTGAGGGTATTTAGGTGATAGAATCGTGACTGGAGGTGGCTCAGTAGTCATCATGAGAACAGCAGATTTTCTTGGAATTCTATGATGTTAATGGAAAAATCCTTTCAGTTAATTGACTCATCAATGTATCAGGTACTATCCTGGTCATTTAAAAAACTATATCCTTATTTCTTCCAAAACATGGGATAGGCTGGGTGTGTGTGGTGGCTCACGCCTGTAATCCCAAAACTTTGGGAGGCTGAGGCGGATGGATCAGGAGTTTGAGACGAGCCTGGCCAACATGGTGAAACTCTGTCTCTACTAGAAATACAAACATTAGCCAGGGCATGGTGGTAGATGCCTGGAATCCTAGCTACTCGGGAGGTTGAGTCAAGAATCACTTGTACCCTGGAGGAGGAGGTTGCAGTGAGCTGAGATCGAGCCACTGAACTCCAGACTGGGCTACAGAGTAAGACTTTGACTCAAAAAAGAAAAAAGAAAAAAAACCATGGAGTGCAGGTGTGAGTATTGCCATTTTATACATGTTACTTAACAAAGGTCAAGTGACTGGTTGGTGGTACAGTACAGGAGAGAATATGTAGACCATGTAGACGGACTTGCTCCTAAAACCTATTCTCAACCATTGCAAAATGTTCAATTGTCATGATAGTTGAAGAGACACACTGTGTTATGGCAATACAGTTCAATCTACTGGAAAGTCCAGAGATATTGAAAAATTCCTGACTTAAAATGTAGGAATGTAACTTTCAGATTTCTTTATCTCTGGTGAAAAATGTGTAAGCTCAGGTTTCTAAAGGAAAGCAGATTAGTGGTACTAAGTAAAATCCAACTGTGTGCCCAAAAGAAAATAAGGATATTCTGATAAAGATATTTTGTTTTCTATATGTAATTCCATATAAGTACAAACTGTGGTTTTAGAAAGCATAAGTTGAACAATTTCAGAAATTAATAATTTCAGAAATAGCAATTTGTCTCACATTTTTGGTCTGAAACCAGGAATTTCACTTCCCTGCAAGCATCTGTCAAATGACAGTTCATTCATTCAATATTCAACTCAAATCAAACACTCAAAAATATGTTTTGGAATTATATAGAAGGATTTCTGCCTCTAATTGTGTTTATTTTTCATGCAATAAAAATGTCATCAATTATAAAGTATCAAAAAGAATTAGTCTGACGATCTTTCAGAGAGACACAGATTGTATTTCCAGGTGGCTTTGCGCTTACTGACTTTATGGGTATATACCGTGCAAGATCTCATAAACTAACAGAATATTCTTTGGGTTTAATCACTTCTAAACTCCAAGGAATATGTAAATACTTATAAAAATGGTTGAAAATTTATACTGGTTTACTTTATATGCATGATTAGTTTTATCACCAAGTCCTTGGTTTCATGCTCCTATTACAGGTGGCTAGAGAGGTAGTGTTTCTGACATTGCTGTGCTTTTTCAAATTTAGAATAAATTGTATGTAATGTATTTATTCAAAATCATAGTCACACAAGTCTTTGTACCTCTTGTTGCCTTCTTGGTTATCTGCTTCTAAATTTTTACATAAAGTCTATTGTCATGTCAACCTATTGCATTTATCAAAGACCATTTACTAATCCTAGCTAATAAAAACTCAGGTATTGACAAATAATCCTTCATGAAGAAATCAGTCTCTCCACTTACATAAGATATAAATCCACCATTTTTGCTCATTGTATTAATTTGCAATAAAACCCAACAATTAGAGGCGATTATTTATTATTTAAAGCAAATTATGAGACCAGACAAAAAATGAAAGGTGAGAAAAAACAGCAAGAAATGCCATAACTTCATCCCTAAGAGTGGCCTATTTTAGATTTATATACACAATTAGCCTGTTTTCCTTATCTTATTCTTTATTTTGCTTAACTCTTTCTTGATAAGGGAATGACTTAGTCACCACTCTTTCTGCTTCCATGTGGCCTCTTTTTACATTTCTTGTCTATTTTTTATTTTTTTGATGGAGTCTTGCTCTGTCACCAGGCTGGAGTGCAGTGGCACGATCTTGTCTCACTGCAACCTCCACCTCCCATATTCAAGCGATTCCCCTGCCTCATCCTCCTAAGTAGCTTGGACTACAGGTACACACCACCATGTCTGGCTAATATTCTGTATTTTAGTAAAGACAGGTTTTCACCATGTTGACCAGGATGGTCTCTATCTTCTGACCTTGGGATCTGCCTATCTCAGCTTCCCAAAGTGCTGGAATTACAGGCATGAGCCACAGTGCCTGGTCCATCTGTTTCTTAAAAAGAGGATGAGATATTTGACTGGCGTATTGGGAAAACCAAATCAGCCTCTTCCATTGTGGATCCCAGCCTACTTGCAAGATGTAGGGCTTAGTCTAGTCTATGGTCTACCATTCGAGGCCTGTTTTTGAGGATTAGTTGTTTTACTGAACAACTGAGCCAGCAAGCCTATTCTTCTAGATCTAAACCCGTGCTTTCCACTAAGCGTTAAAGTTAACAAAAGTAATACTGTATTTTGATCTTCATCTTTGTGATTCCTATGTCTACACCACAATTGATTCTGAATCCAAGTGATTTGTTGTTGCTCCGCCAAGTCCCAATATTTTTCTCTTGCATTTTCAATCTTTACCTTTCCATTGATTCCATCTTCCACTGTCTACAAATGTAAGTCTGCTGAAGCTTACTGCCGATCCTGCTCTTTTCCTTCTATCTTTTTCATACTCTTAGCATGAAACCTCTCAAAATGTACTCTGTATTTGCTCTGTATTTTGATGGTTCCCCCTCCTACTCCTCCAATGTCATTGAAACTACTTTAGGAAAGGCTTTAAACACTATCCAAATCCTGTATCATTTTATTATCAGCTTCCTAGATAAAAGCAGGTTCAATTAGGTTATAGCCTTTCTGATAGCCAAATGAAAAGGTAATATGTTCAATTATATAAGGGTTGTGGTTCTGAGCACTACATGCTAAAGCCAGATTTCCATTTGCAGCTTTCTGAAGAGAGCCCTGAAATGTGATGGACTATGTCTTTGCTTGAGCAAATGGACTAACTCCGTGTAGAGTCTTTTGATAAAGATGAGGAAAAAGCAGCCAGTGAAGGACATTCTTCATGTGTAGGTATTTAATTGACATAAGTAAGAGATTAGAATATTGAAAGAACTAGATTTTTGAAAAGGGATGTTCAAGTAGTTATTCCATAGTCCCTCTCTCTCAGCCAGATTTTTCAGATTTCCCTCAGTGAAATAAACAGGATTATCTTGATTTTGTTCCTCTGAGTAAAGGTAATTAAACATGCTTTAGAATTTCAGAAATGGACATTTCTTTGTAATTCCTCTTGGAATACTTTCTGAATGTTCAGTGATTTCTGTTTAATGCCTCCAGCACCTCACACTCAAAAAATTCATGGAGAAATTTCACTTGTGTCTCTCTTTATTCTAAAACAGCTTATGTTCACATCTTTAAGGGAAGCATGAAATTTGATATTTCAGTCATTGTTGATTTTCATTCATTTTTTTCCTTATGAAGTGCTATAAGCACATGCTTGCTTGACAGCTACAGATGTGATGGTTTTGAAAAGGCAGATACTGAGTTTAAAAAAGCTGAGAATTTGGTAGGTGTGAGGGTGATGAAGAATCTTAAATAATTCTTTGCAGGAAGAGGGTAAACCAAGTTAAAAGAAGGTAGTGAGGGATAGCTTAGACCAGCTGCTGTAGCTGAAGTGAAGAAATATTTCTTTCCATGTTTCTGTGGGTGGTTTTTCTAGAGTTAATATTTTGGAGTCTCCATATATTATATGTATGTAAATATGAGATTGTGGCTATAAGAGCAAAACACTGAAGATGTTTATAGGATAACAATGAGTCTAGAGGAGCAAAATGAGAGTCTTGGATGTCATTGGTGGCAGAACTCTCCAGTTTTATGCGGTTTTAGGACCAAACCATATTGGTATGAGCCACATGAATTTGTTTGAATGTCCTGCTACATCTGTCTTGGAAATCTTCAGCAAAGATGAATGTTGAATTGGAGATTCATGGCTATACCACTGTTTTTCTACCAGGGACATGACTAAAACCAAAAATGAAAAATATACCTTATTTATACTTACAAGACATCAGAATTGGACTCATACACAATTCTTCTTGAATTTAATGTGATCTTAAATGTTATCTCTTCGATTCTGTGAAACTACAGGAATACCATTTTGACAGGTCTCACAGGAACTCACTAGTTATCCATCTTCCAGTTGCCATACACAAAAAATGAAATATCCACTGGAAATGAACCTAATCATCTGGTAACATCTTTATTAAAAAAAAAAAAAACAACAAACTAAACAACTGTTAAAAAAAAAAACACAAAAACTTCACTGAATTAAATTTAAAGGAGTTTAATTGAGCAATGAATGATTCACGAATGGAGCAATCCCCAGAATCACAGCAGATTCAGAGAGACTCCAGGGATGCCTCATGAAGGGAACAAATGTGTAGACAAAAAAGGCAAGTGATGTAGAGAAATAGGCAGTGAGGTACAGAAACAGCTGGATTGGTTACAGATTGGCGTTTGCCTTATTTGAACACTGTCTGAACACTCAGCAGTCTATGAGTGGTTGAAGTATGGCTGCTGAGATTGGCTAAGACTCAGCTTTTGTTATGGGTACATACTCCTAAGTTAGGTTTTGAATCTTTTCTGCCTATTAAGCTCGGCTATAGTTTGTCTGTGGGCTCCTTCCCTGGGCCTATTAGTTTGCTTTAATGCAACATAACCAAAACAATAATAAATAACAGCAGCAAATGTAGATATTCTTAACATTCCCAAAGCTGTTGATATAATTAAATCATCTTATGAAATTATTTCAATTATTGACTGAAGTTGGTGGTTTTTAAAAATAAATGTATCGACTTTGTGGATTCTTATTTCTCTAAAAAAGCAATAGTTTGGGGCATTATATTTTCTAAAATGAAACCTTACTCTCTAAGTTGGAGTTTATAACAAAACTGGATTTTGTGTTACTAGTCATACTTCACTGCTTATTTTGGTTTTTAAATATATTGTCTAGAAGATGATGGAGTCAAAAGAAAAAGTTGAATGACTAGAGGCAAAACAAATATATTCATCAAATATTATGATATTGCTGTGGGAAAAAGTTTATAATCTATATTTAGGTTTATTTCAACTGGGAAAGAGTGACTGACTATGCTTCTAGATTTCTTCCGACTGTAAAGTTTCATAGAAAAAAATAGCAGTTATTTAAATCAATATAACTTGAATCCAATTTCTTTAACTTTATTAATATATCTCAAGAAAAAGTAAACTATTGACCAATTCTTGGGATATTAATGAGTCTGTTGACAGCAGTTGATTTCAAAACAATTCTAATTCACCCATCAGCCAAATGAGAGGAGCTAATTCAAATACCTTGGTATTTGAGGATTTGGGAAAAGATTTGGAAAATTTGATTGAACTTTGTTTCCTTTACCCTTTTCTTCTTCTTTAAAGCACTGAAAATTTTTTTGTTAGGTGCCAAATTCTTGGGGAAAATTCACTTTGTATTACACATGCACATGATTTCTAATCAGTTTGAATCCTCTAGGGATTGCAATATTTATAAATAAAAATAAAACCATTGTTACAGCTCATTCTTCTTTTCCATGATGTGTAAATTTTTGCTTCTTGGCTAGAATTAATAACAATTCACTTAGGCTTCTCTTATGTAACTGTCATTTTATTGAACTGATGGCTCAGAAAGTTTTCCCTTTATGTGGTGAGGTTTAATTCTGTTTGATTAGTTCCTCTGCAAAGATTTCTTTGAGGTTTTGAATGTTCTCCTATAATTAAAATCTTAAAAAATTTTTGCTGATAAATCATAAAACAGAAATCCAGATTATCAATAAACTATTGAAACCATAAGATTCAATTTTATTCAACATTAGTAATCTTACTATATATTTTGGTGATCAGAGGTATAAAATTAGGTAAGATCTCTTGGGAATTAAAATTAATTTTTTAAGAGAATAATCCATTTATTTTGAAAATAACTCCTCCAGGACAAAATGAAAATGTGGATTTATACCTATTCGGGATTTTAGGAATGATAAAAGTTATCATCATTGGCTTCATAGTTTAACAGCTTTCCATAAATAAAATTAACTCTATAGAAGCCAACATATGGAAATAAAGTCATTTCATATAGTTAAGAACATGGGCTCGAGAGTTATAGTCTTGAGGCCTAATCCTGTCTTCATCACTTACCGGCTGTGGGACTTTAGGTACTTTAACTTCCTTGCATTTCCACTGTTTTCCTTCCAAAATATGGTCTATCTTTTAGAGTTTGATAATTAAATGAGATAATACAGGTGCCTGGAGTATGATAAACCTCAACTTTATGTTATCTGTTATTATTGCACAAAAAGCTAACTGAAATTGTTAATATTTTCACTAGGTGACATACCAAAGTTTTAGCTTTGCCACCATAAGCATAATATATTCATATGGATAGCAATTTATTTTTTCATCTGACCTTCATAATAACTCTGAGTTGTAATAAATATTATCTATTAGACTCCTGATGTCTTAGTGCATCATACAATGACTTTATATCAAGAATATTAGAAATTTTAATCACAGACAAGCTACAGCTATTCACTGAGCACTACATATAAAACACTATGTTTTAAAAAGATATTTTAATATTGATTAGGTATTTGAGCACATCCTTTTGCAAAAGCCATTAACACATATCTTTTTAAATGTCTCAAAGTATTGAAGAGTAGATTAGCCAATGAGGAGTAACTGGGACAAAATTGTAGGGGAAGCATGTATCCAGATATGTGAACAGGCACATAGAAATAAATCCACTTTTTTTCTCAAGGGCATCGAACAATCTAAGCAGATTCGGGCTTCATATTTGTGGCCTTGAAGAATCATGATCTCGAACCCATTAAGGTGGAAAATGTAGTAAAATCAAGGTCTTGGACCCATCAAGGTCTTGGACCCATCAAGGTGGGAAATGTACTAAAGACCCTCCCATCATTAAGCTGGGTCATTAAAGAGTTACATGCTTAGGGCATATGGGAGCTTAGGAGACAAAAAAAAAAAGTAGAAAACAGTTCCTGAAGTTTTGCATTCTCAGAGATGAGTGTTCTCAGGATTCTCAAACTCTGAACTTGAAGTGAAGGATTCTCAGGCTGATAGTGTTCCCAGAAGCAAAGCCAAATCATCTTGAGGAGGACAACTTCACCTAGTCCTTAAAGAGTACCATAAATATTCTTTTTCTAAAATGGGCACATGCTTCTACGACAACTGAATACACAATAAAACAAAATATCATGAGCAAGAAACAGCAGGAAAAAAAGAAGAAACAAAAATATAGATCTGCATGTATTTCAAATGTAGTGATTACAGATAATAGAACTTCACTATTCTTACTCTTTTAAAGAAATGAAAAAACTAGCTTTAAAATCTGGAAGAAACGGGAAATATGAAATGAAGCATAGCAGATGGGGAAAAATTCAAATTGAATTTCTGGAAATAACAGAAAAATCTCAATGGTTTGATTGAACGGAATAGTACAACTAAAGAGATAATTAGTAATCTAGGATCTATATCCAGAATGGTGCACATGGAGCCAAAAAGATGGAAAATATGAAAATGAGGTTAAGACAAGGAGGTTGTGAATATGCTTCAACATGTTTAATTGGTCTTTAAGAAGAGTAGAAAGAGGAGAAATGGGCAAAATATGAAGAATTAGTAGTTAAGAATTTTTCAGACATGATTAAATGCTTGTTCACAGATTTAAAAAGCCCAGTGAATTCTGAGCAGGAAAAATAGTAAGAAATCTACACTGAGATATATCATATTGCACAGCAGTACATCAAATACCTGAAGGAAGAGCCTCTTAACAGTCAGAGATAAAAGGGAAGGTTTCTTTCAAATGAGTGAGTACTAAGTTGCAGGTTATTTGTCCATAGTCAATGTATAACCCAAAGAAAATTTCCATTATATAATTTTATACTTTGCAAAATAAATTTCAAGGATAAAGACAAAGTTAAAAGAAGCTGAGGGAGGGAGGGAGGGAGGGAGAGAGAGAGAGAGAGAGACAGAGAGACAGAGAGAGAGAGAGAGAAGACAACAACAAAAACTAAAAACTGGAAGAGTTTTTTAAAAGTATACCCTCATTCAGGTAGAGGGACAGAGAGCTCAGATGAAGTATGGGAAGCAAGAAAAATGCAATACAAAGCAAGTGGCAAATATGGATAAATTTAAACCAGAGTTTCTCAAGATCAGTATGATTGACGTTTTGAGCCAGGAACTGTCTGCTGTAGGGAGCTGATATAGTTTGGCTCTGTGTCCCCACCCAAGCCTCATCTGGAACTGTAGTCCCCATGTGTGGAGCGAGAGAGACCGGGTGTGAGGTAATTGGATCATGGTGGCAGTTTCCCCCATGATAGCGAGTTCTTATGAGAGCTGAATGGTTTTATAGATGGTGATTTCCCCTGCTCACTCTCTTTCTTTCCCTTTTCTCTATAAATTACCCAGTCTCTGGTAGTTATTTTTTGCAGTTTGAAAACAGACAAATACAGTAGCTTTCCTGTTTATTGCAAGACATTTAGCAGTATTCTTTTCCTCTCCCACCAGATTCCAGTATCACCTTTTACCCTCAGCTCCCAGATTTAACACCCAATAGTGTCATTGTGCTTTGCCAGATGTTCCTTGGGGTCAGTTTGGAGAACTACTGATGTAAATTTGAGAATCACTGACCAAAACAAATAATTGTTTATAAAACAATAATAAAATGTCATATAGTTAAAAAGATTGAATTAAATTTTCAACAGTAATATAGAAATCAGGAGCAGGAAAGAGATCCAATAGAGGAGGATTAAAAAAAAATAAAAATTACCCAAAAGAAAGAAAAAAAGGACAGAAATAAGCAAAACCAGCTGAAGACAGAGAAGTTACCAATTAGGATCAGGGACTCAAACCTAAATAGAAGAGTAATAACATTAAAGGAAAATGTAATAATTCTCTTGTTAAAGACAAAATTTTCAGACTAGGCTAGCAAAATAGAATAAAACTCTAACTATGTTCTGCTAATGACAAACACATCTAAAACCAAAGGAAATAGATCATTTGAAGGTAAAGAAAGAAAGAAAAGATACATCGTAGAAAAAAAAAAAACCAAAGCAGCCTGGGGTAAATATTATCAGACAAAATAGTTTTGAAGCATCATGGATTAATCACCATTTGTCTTGATTGTTTCAAATCTGTGATGCAATGGAAAGAGTTAGCCTTTTATTGTCCTTTCCTGATGTGTTTGTACAGTTTGTTTTGTGCATGAGAAGCCAGCAAAGAAGCACAGCAGAGGAAGAACAGGATTTTACTTTAGCCAGGAGCAAAACTGATAACATTGATGACCACAACACTTCCAGCAAGTCCAACACTGAAACAACTGGCTTTCATCTTAATGACAGAAATAAAAGCATTTTGGAAAATATACATAAAATGGAAAGGAAACAGGACCCCTGGTTTGCACTGAAATCACTTCTTAATTAAGAAGTCATTTATAAAACTGTTAAGTAACTTTTAATGACTCTATAATTATGTTCTGTCTTTCCAACTCTCTCTGTTAGCTTTGTCTTTCTCTCTCACACACAATAATAAACAGGGACCAGCATATGGAGACATTTCATACTCCGTTCAGAGGAAATCTGAACCTGTTTAAAAAATTGTTTAGCATAACCCCACAGAATCATCTGCTTAATTTTATTTATTTTGGCAAAGATGCTGTCACAGATGTTCATTATTAAAAAAAAGAAAACAAGTTAGTGGAGCAGTAGAAGACTTAGAGTGGAGTAGAGGAACGTCACATGAAGCAAAGAATCCATCTACATTTTATAAGCAAGTTTATTTCTGACCTGGTCATGGGTTAGCAATGTATAGTAGCAACTTGTAAGAGTCTGGTTTCCTTTTAGAAGGCTGAGGTAAATTCACTTAACCCTAATAGAAGCTGTTGAGATAATTGAATAATCTTTTACGGGAGAGAGACAAAATTCCACCTAGGTAAAAAAGCCTTCAAAGAGATGTTCCAGAGGATTTGGGGAAGATAAAAAGCCCAGCCTGCTCTGTTATCACTTTCTCATGCCAGTGTACCTCCAATACAACCTAGGGAATTTGGACCTTGAGGTTATAGGCTCTCTTCACATGAAAATTCTTCATGACCTTGTCAACTCAGAGCGGTATGATAAACAATCCAGAGCTCCTAGGAATGACCATGTTTTAAAAGTACTATAAATACACTCTCTGGTTAATTATTAAGCTCTTAAGGCTGTCTAGTTAGTGAGTGATGAAACTACTAATCTGAAAAGCTCATTCCTATGCAGCTCCAAAGCCTCTGAAATTCAACGTCCTTCCTCATACTCATTATTAACAGAGCTTCTCGGTTTCCATCCTGTTCTACTGAAACTGCATGTTTCTTTATATATCTTATATTATTTGCATTGCTAATAAGAGCTCTGTGTATATGGGCAGCATTCAAATTGAATGAAAGCATCAAAATTACTTCCTCACATATAAATACAATTTTAATAAGGACTTACCACTGAACATTTCATATGGACTCACATTGTTTTAAATTTTATTTAGGCTTGCTAAAATGTGCAGCTTCAGTTCTATATTATATTCTATTTTTATTATTCTAGTTTTACCAACAAATATCTTTTTTGTTACAAACATTAGCCTTTTAGTTCCTAAAGGAAGTTATTTTCATTGTTATGAGTGCCTTGGACCTTCATTCTCTTCAAACCTCAACTCCCCAAATCTCAACTCAATATTTTTTTTAAAAACCTGCTTAAGAGTAGCTTATATTATATCCAGATACACCAATCCAAGAATGATAATATTAAACAATGTCTTTGTTTTAGAGACTCGTTTCTCCATAGCAGGACTGGTGACTGCATTTGTTAGGCAGAACTTTTCATGTAATAAAATTCACAGTAATGGATCAGGCAACCACTGTTACCATAAGCTACTTTCCAGGACATGTTACACTTGTTATATGAAACCAGTCATGATAATGGTTTTTATTTAGATGAATTCTGCTTCTGGGTACAAATATATGTTAAGACTCACAAATATATTCACTCCCTTTCTGATATGAATAGGTTCTGTACATGGTTACCACACTTGTTTTATCTTTTCTCTTCTCAATACCCATATTTATCCTAGCTCTAAAATGATATCCTCTCTCATAAAAGATGATGAATTTTTTACTTATTCGCTCTGAGTTATCGTTCCAGAAATGGTGATTACCACTAAGCTAATTCTGCTGTTACCACATTATGTAAACTGCATGCTTATATCTTACATTAAAGAAACACTCAAAGTGTTGTGTGTTAGGTGTTAAGTAGTCCTCATACCTTGCCTCTATTTGTCTATTTGTCTCACCTTGACATATACATATTGTGTTGTCTAATATTTATTCTTGCAGAATGAAAATATGTGTGTGTGTGTGTGTATATTCAAGAATAAGGTGGGTATTCAGAAATGTGACAATATTTCAGAATGTTTGGCAAAAGGCATTTTAGTGATCAACTTTTTATAGGTCTGATGTATAAGTCCCAGACAGAATAGAGATTTGTATCTGTATTACATTTTTTCTTGACATTCAGATTAATTCAACAAATGCACATACAGTTCTTCCTTTGTTTCACACCCTGTTCTTGGAGGTAGAGGAAAGAATCATCTTTCAAAGCTTGACATTCTAGTGGAGAAGTTAACTGTGTTTCTTTGGTTTGATTTCACATATGTGGCTTTTAGACCTTAAGTTTTATGAAAGTAGAAATTCCTGTCTTTGTTTGCTTATGCATCTTGAATATCTACAAATAGGCCTGGAACATAGTATATAGAGCTGTTCTTTGGTATCCATGGGGGATTGATCCAGGACCCCCACAGGTACCAAAATCTGCGGATGCTCAAGTATTTTATATAACATGGCATAGTATTCACATATAGCCTATGCATATTTTCTCATATGCTTTAAATCATCTCTAGATTACTTGTAATAATATAGTGCTATATAAGTAATTGCTGTACTGTATTGTTTAGGGAATAGTGACCAGGAAAAAAGTGTACATGTTCAGTACAGACACAACTATCCTTTTTATTCATGAATATTTTCAATCTATTGTTGGTTGAATCCATGGTAGATTTAATCCCTAGATGAGGAAACTGCAGATATAAAATTTCTATCTCATTTAGTAAATATTCATTGAGTAAAATAACAAACGTGTACATACTGGATGTTGTTATTACATATCTTAAGATTAATTATATTGTACATACTATTGGGTTTATTCCTGGGAACATGTGGGTGGCCTGCATTCAGGGAAGGTGCCCTAGCCATGAGTTCAGCCCACTGAAGGTAGGATTTAGCATTAATTTGAAATGCATAGATTCCTAAAGTACTTTAACAGGTATTTTGGTTAACACTCCTAAATGATTATATACTCTGGATGAAATATACGTAAATTGCATAGATGAAATTTTAACTTCATTATTGCTATTTGAAAATCAAAGCTAATAAAACTATGTCTGTTTTTTTTCCTACAGCGTAAGACCAAATGTAGACTTGAAAATTAGTCATGAAACTCCACCAGTGGCACATGTGCATTGCGTGAGGCAGGGAGGAGGCAAAAGAGGCTCAAAATATGCCCTGAAATATGTCAGAGTGTCTACAGCACAATACTCTACTAAATGAAAACATTCTGGAAAGTGATTATTCTGTGCCATATCCATAATAAGGATGGAACAAACATGCAAAGCAGGGATAACTTAAAATTTTTAATTAAAAAGAATTACTTTCCCTGCTATCTTCTCCTCTGGGAAAATAAGTGCAGCCCATTACAGGCAAAGTCAAAATCATAATAAGGAGCCACTACATAGTAAAAACTTTGCATAATAAGTGCAGAGTGTTGTTTCAAGCATTTGAATTGTGTTTTTAAAGTAGAGACAATGGATTAAGAACAGTATGTGCTACAAAATACAATTCAGAATAGAAAAATACCTCCTCCTCATATATTTCTACGTGAAGTTTTACATTAAAATTTCAAAGATGCATTAGAAACGCTTGTAGATTGGGAGGTAAAATGACTCTTAATTGCTAAATGAGCTACAGCTCCATTGATAGTATGTGAATAATCATTTTCTGGCTGTACATTTGCTTTCAACAATATCTCATGCAGCAGCTGGAATGACTGCTCATCAATGAGTCGTGTCTAAGTTAGTTATACTCAAGAATGTTCTGAAGTTGTGAAAAATATCACTATGAACTGAATATGTTAAATTAATCCTATGACAGATTTCTTTTTTCACACATGGAGTTAATGCATTTTTTCCCCTTTTCTCAGTCTGCTCTTGATATGAAAAGCATGGTGTATGTCTCCCTAAGACATTTGAGAGGTCATCCATTTACCATTTATAATACGCACTGAGATGATTTGACAGCAAAAGACAGACACTTCGAAACCTGTTGTTTTTTTTTTTCTAAACATCTTTAGCTTACATTAATATTATAAAAAAGGAATACATTTTAAACATGTTTACAGTGTGCGAGAAGAGTGGAATCCATCACAATCCCTCACTAACTAGACTTTCTTCCCCAGAATACAAAGCCAGTAAATGTTTCATGATGCTTTCAGTTTCAGTGAAGTTTATGGGCACAACCTGAATACTGACCTGAATAAGGTTATCAGCCTTAGCAAATAACAATACAGAACACCTAGTTAAATTGAAATTTAAGATTAATAATGAATAATTTTTCAGTAAAAAGTTTGAAGTACTGACTGGTATTCTGAATATTGCATGAGACATACTAAAAAGTATTTGTTTTTTATCTCATATCCAAAAAAAAAACTAGATTTTTTTTTTTGTCTTTCATGTGACAACTCTAGAACTGAAATACACAATGAAATAAGCTATTTTCAACAGTATTGATCAGAATGTCTCTCTGGAAGAGAAAGAAAATGCCACATCTGAGAGGCTTCAATGTATGATTGGGTCAGTACCATGGCAAACTAATTGAGACAAAGCTAAGTTTTCCAGAAAAAGCTTACTTAGCTCAGTATGTATCACTTGCTATACTGAAAGTCTGCATGCAACATTCCCCAATGAGTATATATCATTTTCTGGTAAAAATTCATTTCATTCCACAAATATTTATTGAGTATCTACTTTTGCCAAATCTTGTAAAACAGCCTGTGGAGTTCCTTATGAATAATAATTAAAAAAAACAAATTTAGAATTGAGATGCAATCATGTTCCCCATAAACTGACAATGTGGCAATGTTCACACATATCTTTTCATAACTAAACACGTTGCCTTCTTTCCTCTTTGTTTTTGAGTTGGATTTGCACGTTACTCTATGATTTAGCTTCCCATCTGCAGGAAAATGACTGACGTGATAATACTTTCACATCTCACCATGATTATTTTCACGGTCTGACTTTTATTTATCATATTTCTTAGATGATTTTGATTGGATGGTTGTTCGTGTAAGGTCTTGCTGCACAAATAAATTTCAATTTTCTTAATTATTTTTCTTTGTATTAGTAACTTGTGATAACTGCTTTACTGAATGTAGAACAAACTTTGAGAAAGATTTTAATTTGCTTAAAATTTTACTCAGAAATATTTAGTCTAATTGACAAGTCAGTTAATATCTGCTTTATTTTTAGAAGAGAAAATATAATCACAGATAGCTAAGAGATTTTCCTCATGTTATTACTTAAATTTTTGTATTCAGATGAAATCATATGCTTTCCGTATAGTTGGCCTTGTAGACCAGCTAGAATCTAGAAAGTAGATAAAAATTACATTTCATTCATAAAATAGGAATTATTACTGATATATAATGATAATTCATTTTGACTATATTTAATTTTTATGACTTCAGCTATGACTTAAATGCCCAATGGAAACTTCAATTTTACCAACACGAAGAGTTGTCTAATAACCGTAGCCAGAACGTACTGCAATTGGAATAAATAGCGTAGAAGCCTTTTGTTCAGATCCCTCATTGAATTTATGGTTGGCGATTTTTCTATAAAATTGGCAAATGTACATGTATATTTTTTCTCGTTTGGTTTTTATCACCATAACGTTACTTATTTATTTTGTAATGCTTCTTCTTCTTTTTTTTTTTTTTTAAGCGGAGTTTCGCTTTTGTTACCCAGGCTGGAGTGCAATAGTGCGATCTCGGCTCACCGTAACCTCCGCCTCCTGGGTTCAGGCAATTCTCCTGCCTCAGCCTCCTGAGTAGCTGGGATTACAGGCATGTGCCACCATGCCCAGCTGATTTTTTGTATTTTTAGTAGAGACGGGGTTTCACCATTTGACCAGGATGGTCTAGATCTCTTGACCTTGTGATCCACCCACCTCAGCCTCCCAAAGTGCTGGGATTACAGGCGTCAGCCACTGCCCCTGGCCCGCATGTAATGCTTCTAATAAAATATTGAATTTTCTTTAAATGTAGTTCATTTTTTATACTTTCTTGAAGCCAAATTTCATTCTATGCATTGCCCTTATACCCACGTTATTTTTTAACGATAAAATCAACAATACACTTAGTGAATTTACATTTAATCAATTATTAATTAATGTACTTTAAATCATTGTTCTGTGAAAGGGAGCACAGAGGCTCATATGTTGCTTAAGACTGAGTAAAATAAAGAGAAACCTGAAACTTGAAACAATTTTGAGAAGTTTTTGACCCCAAACACAAGCCCAAAAGGATATAAATCCTTTGCTGTGCTTTTAAGTAGTGTGGTGCCTAAACATGATAAATGTACTGACTTTTACAGAGGCCCCAGTTAGAGCCAAGATATCTTAATGTACTTTTTGACATCTCAGAGCACACTTACTCTATGTGAAGAACTTCTTGTTTTATGCTGTAAATGTAGCCTACCACACAGGCCACAGCTCTTTCCTGTTTAGCACTTTCTTCCAGCTTCTGTTCAGACATGCTCTTTTGTTTTAATCTTTTCTTTCTTAACTATACGTAGACTACGTATTTTTTTCAACAGTCTTTTATCTAGCTTTTTCTCATTCTCATCTTCCAATATCCATTTGAAATAAAGCAGGAAAGGTGTTTATGTCCATCTCACAATTCATAACAGTAGTTCTTATGTGAAACTAACCTACCCACAATATTTTCCCTCATAGCACTGAATATATCTACTCACTCTTAAGTTTGTTTTCAGGGAGAGTGAATTAGGGATATGAAAAAAAGAGGTATATTAATTTTTTCTTAATGTTGATCTAGAGAACATATACTGTGGAGTAATTTTCCCTTTGGGAAATACCACTTGAAGTATGAAAATTAAATCACATAGAACAAATAACTTTTTGAGAATCACTAAGTTGTGTGTAACTGTTTCATTTAAAAGTTATTCTCGAAAACAAAAACTCAGAGATTCCTTCTGAATTGAGTGCTGAGAATTTGATGTGACAACCAATCATACTGCATGGCAATCTTTATCAAACAGTTTAGGTTTTAAAAATGCCATTAGTGGAGGAAAGTCAATTATTTTGATAATGGATGTATCTAGATGTTTTTTGAAAGTTTTAACTGTTCCTAAACTGTTGAAAGTCATACTGAATTCAAGTTAATTTTCCTTAAAACTGTCACTGATATATTGAACTCATGTGGATTAGGTATCTTTTCTAAATCCAAATTGTTCATTTAAATTTAAGACATTTAAAAATGCTCTTTGATTGTATAAGTTCACAAGACTCCTTTTATGATGTTTTGTGATTTCTGAAAATTATCTGTGCAGGAATTTTTAAAAATATTTATTAAGTTGTAAAACTTATGATGGATTTGGAAGTAAAATGTAAGATCAAATTTGTGAAATAGATGTAATCAGCATTGTATAAATAATTCAGTCATTCATATATTTAAATTGGTCTTTTTAATTGAGTTGAATTTCATCACATCATATTAATTTTATATTCATTTTCACTGTAATTATATACATGTCAGATGATATTAACATTTATTTTTGTGATATAAACAAAAATTAATGCTTTAAAAAAATAAGCATCCTTCCAGAAAAAAAAAAACAGGTTTAAGGGTTCTGATTACACACATATAGAATACCAAATATTTGAATACAATACTGGTAATTTTAGGTCACATATTTAATGTATACTTAAAATATGTTGATTATAATAATATTTATATCCATAGAAAACACTTATTGACATTTTTTAAAAGTAGAATCAGAATTTAGGAATATTGCCAAACAACTTAAGCACATAATTTTTCTAGGTTTTATTTGTTTTCTCTAACTTTTGCACTTGTCTTTTTTCTACACCTCAAATTAAATTCTTTTAGAAATTCATTTTTATTTTGTTTTCCCAAATTATTCTTTTTTCCATTGAAATGACAATTTTTTATAATTATGTTCAATCCATTTATGTGTAAGTTAATGTATATGATTATGATAACAGCTATGAAGAGAATAACAAATGTGTGGAAAACAATTGACTTGGGAGCTGCAACTCAAATGAAGAGGGCAGCAGGCTGCAAGCAAACCAGCTTGGGAGCTGTGACTCAAATGAAGAGGGCAGCAGGCTGCAAGCAAACCAGCTTAGGAAGTGCGATGAGGGAATAGAGAGGAGTGGGCAAATGGTCAAACAGAATTATATTAAGAGAGTATCTATTCAACTGGCAAAATGTAAAGGGAAAAATAAAAATATAATTTTTCAAAAATAAATACTTGATGCTTTTGATACTTCTTTTCAGATGTATACGGGCTGTACTTAGCTGATATTTATTGTGTCTATCTTGTGAAGCAGTAGGCTAAATACTTTATTCCATCTAAATATCAAGAAAACAGAATATGATTCAGGAATGCCTGTTTGAAATCATATCAAATATTGGCAAGAGTTGTAGTTGAATGATATTTATTCCCTAGAATGAGTACTCAAATTGTAAGTGATGGCAATGTTTACAGACCAGAATATTTCTTAATAACCCTCATATCTCCAAAAGAAGTGATTAGAAGTGGAGTTACTAGATCAAAGAGAAAAGTTTTTTTATATACTATTATCATTACATATTGATGACTTAAGTTTATATCCAAAGTTTATTATTAGCATAAGAAAAAATTGATAATGATTTCAATCAATCTGAGCTAGCAAATAAAACTGTAAATATTTTTTGTAGAAGGTTGAAAACCTATAGAAAAGCATATAAAACAAAATAGAAGGGTTACCTATAATCCCACCATATATATATACATATATATGTATATATACGTATATACGTATATACATATGTACCCATGTCTACATGCATGGGTACATATGTATATATATCTCTGTTTATGTGTGTGTATGTATCTAATTTTTTTTTAGTAGAACATATTTCTATGCAGATGGTTTTGTTAAATCATAGTTACCACTGTTTTGTGTGACTTGAGAACGTGTCTCAATAATACATGGTGTTTCAAAGCCTCAGTGCTGGATTCTGACTGCCTGAGATGGAGTGCTGGTTCGTCTTTGCTAGTTGTGTGGACTTGACAAGATAAAGAGTCTTTGAACTCTCAGATTCTTATTTGCCAATGTGAGAATAATAGAAATACCTAGCTTATAGATTTCAATAAGATGATGCATAAGAAATATTTGGTTTAGGAAATATTAAATGGCTTTTCTTTTTTTTTAAAATTTTTTATTGGATTATAGGTTTTGGGGGTACATGAGCAGAGCATGCAAGACAGTTGCGTAGGTACACACATGGCAGTGTGCTTTGCTTTTCTTCTCCCCTTCACCCACATTTGGTATTTCTCCCCAGGCTATCCCTCCCCACCTCCCCCTCCCACTGGCCCTCCCCTTTTCCCCCCAATACACCCCAGTGTTTAGTACTCCCCTTTCTTTGTCCACGTGTTCTCATTTTTCATCACCCACCTATGAGTGAGAATATGCGGTGTTTCATTTTCTGTTCTTGTGTCAGTTTGCTGAGGATGATGTTCTCCAGATTCATCCATGTCCCTACAAACGACACGAACTCATCATTTCTGATTGCTGCATAATATTCCATGGTGTATATGTGCCACATTTTTCCAATCCAGTCTATTATCAATGGGCATTTGGGTTGATTCCAGGTCTTTGCTGTTGTAAACAGTGCTGCAATGAACATTCGTGTACATGTGTCCTTATAGTAGAACGATTTATAGTCTTTTGGATATATACCCAGTAATGGGATTGCTGGGTCAAATGGAATTTCTATTTCTAAGGCCTTGAGGAATCGCCACACTGTCTTCCACAATGGTTGAACTAATTTACACTCCCACCAACAGTGTAAAAGTGTTCCTTTTTCTCCACATCCTCTCCAGCATCTGTTGTCTCCAGATTTTTTAATGATCGCCATTCTAACTGGCGTAAGATGGTATCTCAATGTGGTTTTGATTTGCATCTCTCTGATGACCAGTGACGATGAGCATTTTTTCATATGATTGTTGGCCTCATATATGTCTTCTTTCGTAAAGTATCTGTTCATATCCTTTGCCCACTTTTGAATGGGCTTGTTTGTTTTTTTCCTGTAAATCTGCTTGAGTTGTTTGTAAATTCTGGATATCAGCCCTTTGTCAGATGGGTAGACTGCGAAAATTTTTTCCCATTCTGTTGGTTGCCGATCCACTCTAGTGACTGTTTCTTTTGCCGTGCAGAAGCTGTGGAGTTTGATTAGGTCCCATTTGTCTATTTTGGCTTTTGTTGCCAATGCTTTTGGTGTTTTGTTCATGAAGTCCTTGCCTACTCCTATGTCCTGGATAGTTTTGCCTAGATTTCCTTCTAGGGTTTTTATGGTGCCAGGTCTTATGTTTAAGTCTTTAATCCATCTGGAGTTAATTTTAGTGTAAGGTGTCAGGAAGGGGTCCAGTTTCTGCTTTCTGCACATGGCTAGCCAGTTTTCCCAACACCATTTGTTAAACATGGAATCCTTGCCCCATTGCTTGTTTTTGTCAGGTTTATCAAAGATTGTATAGTTGTATGTATGTTGTGTTGCCTCCGGTGCCTCTGTTTTGTTCCATTGGTCTATATCTCTGTTTTGGTACCAGTACCATGCTGTTTTGATTAGTGTAGCCTTGTAGTATAGTTTGAAATCCGGTAGTGTGATGCCCCCCGCTGTGTTCTTTTTGCTTAGAATTGACTTGGCTATGCGGGCTCTCTTTTGGTTCCATATGAAGTTCATGGTGGTTTTTTCCAGTTCTGTTAAATGGCTTTTCTTAATGGCAACTTAATGAGCCAAGATTATTACAGGTACACAAATACCTTGTCTTTTCACACAAAATTATTTTATAAGTTAGAAGGCAAATATGTACACAGTGATATACTAATTCTCAAAAGACTGATCATTTCATTTTTATTACTGTCATTTATATAAAGCAATTAAATCATGAAGGAATAAACTTCACAGTCAACAAAAACAAAAAATAACCAACTAAATTAAGAAATGGTTTATTTAAAAAATTAAACCATAAATTCTATATTATTTATGTGTACTTATATTTTTCTTTATTATATTTGCTCTAAGAAATATATGCTGCCTATTATGACAAAGAGATTATCTTTAGTATTCATAATCTGAATTTCCAGAATGTGATCATGGGTTTAAACTGATTACTAAGCCTATGTTGATAGATAATTTAACAGACTAACGAAGCATAAAACATTGTTGATATTTGGCATTCCCAGTCTAACACAGTGGTTAATATTTTACTTACTTACAGGTTTTTCCTGTTCATGCTTACTGAGTCCTTCAAATCCCACAATTCAAAGAAATTAATTGACTGAAAGTGTAACTATTTGCAAGCATGTAACTTCTGGGAATTTTTGTGTCGACAATAAAGTCTGTTATTTTTTACACCAAATAATATTGTTGGTCAAGATTGAGTCATACAGTTTCCCCTAATTTTTAAATGTCTCAATAACGTATTACAGAACCAGTAACTTCAGGTATTTCCAAAAATAATGTGGTGAAATCCCCGTGGTGGATTACAGGCTGAGTTTTCAAATATGACAACAAACAATTCTTTTAATTTCTTCTTCCTCTGTAAGATCATAGCTGAGCATATAACTTACAAGAACATCTTTCTTTTTCCACCTTCATATGCTTCTAAATTTCCTCAGTCCTGTGTGCCCACTGCATCTTCTCAGTGTACCTATTCACAAGTGTTATATGGAATAAGATCTGTTAGTGATGTTATATAGTACTGAAAATTTCAGTAATCTCGACCATAATGATTCATGTTCAAGGATTCAAACAATATTTTTTCCTTTGGGTAAAACATCTTTGGGCTGTAGGTATTCTCATGGAATTATCTGGAAGGCTAATGTGGGGATACTATGATCAAAGGGTCAAAAATCTCTAAGGCAGTAATGAGCAGGGATGGAAGCCTAATGATAAAGAAGTTTATTTCAAGCATGCATCTATCTTTGATTAATAATCTACTAATTTATATGCTTCCTGAATCCTGAGATATTTTGTCTTTGTGTTATTAATTTATTGCCTGGCCCATAATATCAGCACAATTAATATTTGTTGAATAATTAAATGAGTAAAATTTAATTTTTGAATCCAATTTTCCCTTGATAAGAAATAAATGCTTTCAATATCCTAACAAATGGGTATTCAAGTTAAATTTAAATTTAGTGTCAACATGGATATAAATATGGGACCAATAGACACTGTGACTACTAGAGGGTGTAGGGAGGGGTGTGGGCTAAGCAATTATCTATCAGGTACTATGCTCAATATGGATGGATTCCATATTCCAAACTTCAGCATCACACAATGCTCCAATGTAACAAATATGCACATGTGCCCACTGTATCTAAAACATAGTTGAATATGTAGAAAAAAAATAGTTTCATGAATATTACCATTAAACAATGTGTCCATTTTGTCTTTGGGCACTTGACTCTATTTCCTCCACTATTATCTTGAAGGCGTTAGGCAGGGAATTTAAATGTCTAGAGAATCAGTTTCATTGTTTGTACATTTCAATCACATAATAAATACTTCATGACTACTATAGAATTAAATTATTTAACATGTAGGAAACTTTCTAGTACTGTTTTTGGCTTACAATTTGTGCTAAATTCATTCAATGGCAAATGAATTATTTTTTCCTTTTAATTCAGTTGCTCAAAACAGAGTTTCTATATATTTCTTTTTTAAAAAAATTTTTGGACACATAGTAGGCATTTATATTTATGGGGCATGTGAGATGTTTTGATGCAGTCATGGAATATGTAATAATTACATCAAGGTAAATTAGGTATCCATAACTTCACATTCATCCTTTGTGTTTCAAACAATCCAATTATGCTCTTTTAGTTATTTTTAAATGTATACTTACATTATTTTTTACTATAGTCACTCTATTGTGCTAGAAAATACTAGGTCTTATTTATTTTTCCTATTTTTTTATGTGTGTGAACATTAACCATCCCCACTTCTCCCTACTCTCCTGCTACCCTTCCCAGTCTCTGCTAACTATCCTACTGTCTATCTCCACGAGTTCAATTGTTTTAATTTTAGCTTCTGTAAATAAGTGAGAATAAAAGTTTGTCCTTTTGTGCCTGGATTATTCCACTTAACATAATAGTTTTCATTTCTATGTACATTGTTGCAAATTATGAGAACTGATTCTCCTTATGGCTGAATAGTACTCCATTGTGTATAAGTACCACATTTTCTTTGTCCATTCACCTGTTGATGGACACCTAGGTTGCTTCCAAATCTTGGCTATTGTGAATGGTGTTGCAATAAACATGAATGCAAATGTTTCTTGGATATACTCATTTTCTTTCCTTTGAGTATATACTCAACAGTGGAATTGTTGGATCATATGGTAGCCCTATTTTTGTTTTGTTTTGTTTTGTTTTGTTTGAGGGGGGAGAACTTTCAAACTGTTCTCCATAGTAGCATTACTAATTTACAGACCCACCAACAGTGTATGAGAATTCCCTCTTCTCCGTATCCTTGCCGGCATTTGTCATTGCCTGCCTTTTGGATATAAGCCATTTTAACTGGAGTGAGATTATATCTCATTGCAGTTTTGATTTGCATTCCTCTGATGATCAGTGATGTTGAGCATCCTTTCATATCCTGTTTACTGTTTGTATGTCTTCTTTCTATGAATGTCTATTTGAATCTTTTTTTTTCATTTTTTATTGCATTATTAGTTTGAGCTCTTATATACATTCTGGATTATTTATTTTTTTGAGATGAGTATTTTGAAAATATTTTCTACCGTTCTGTAGGTTCTCTCTTCACTTCGTTGATTATTTTCTTTGCTCTGCAGAAGCTTTTTAACTTGATGCCATCCCATTTGTCCACTTTTTTGATGAAAGCTTTACCCACTCCAATGTTTTACAGTTTCCTCAATGCTTTTTTTTGTAGTTTTATAGTTTGAGGTTTTAAATTTAAAGTTTTTATTTTATTTCTGTATATGATGACAGATAATGGTCTGGTTTTATTCTTTTGTATGTGGATATCCAGTTTACCCAGCATCATTTATCGAAGGGACTGTCCTTTCTCCATTATATATTTTGAGCCACACTGAAAAAATGAGTTCACTGTAGATGTACAGATTTACTTCTTGATTCTGTATCCCACTCATCTGTGTTTGTTTTTACGGCCACGGACCATGCTGTTTGGTTACTATAGCCCTGGAGTATAATTTGAAGCTGGATAATATGATTCCTCCATGTTTGTTCTTTTTGATTAGGATAGATTTGTCTATTCTGGATCATCTGTGGTTCCATAAAATTTTAGAATTATTTTTTCTATTTTTGTGAAAAATGTTATTGATATTTTGAGAGGGGTTGCATTGAATCTGTAGATCACTTTGGGTAGTTTGGACATTTTAACAATGTTGATTCTTCCAATCCATGAACACGGAATACCTTTACATTTTTTCTGTGTCTTCTTCAATTTCTTGCATCGACGTATTATAATTTTATTGTAGAGATCTTTCACTTTTTTAGTGATTCCTAGGTACTTTATTTGTAGCTATTGTAAATGGAATTACTTTATTGCTTTCTTTATCAGCTTGTTTGCTGTAGACATGCAAAGATGTACTAATGTTTGTATATTGATTTTGTATCCTGCAGCTTTACTAAAATTGTTTATCTGTCCTAATAGGCTTTTGGTGGTGTCTTCAGGTTTTTTCAAATATAAGATTAGATCATCTGCAAACAGGGATAATTTGACTTCTTCCTTTTCTATTTGGATGCCCTTTATTTCTTTCTGTTGTCTGACTGCTCTAGCTACAACTTCCAGTACTATGTTGAATAAAAATGGTAACATTGGGTATCCTTGTCTTGTTCTGGATATTAGAGAAAGGCTTTCAGTGTTCCCCCCATTCTAAATGATGCTAGTTATGAGTCTGTTGTATATGGCTTTTATTATGTGAGATATATTTTTATATCCACTTTTTTGAGAGTTTTTATCATAAAATATGTCAAATTTTATCAAATTCTTTTTCAGCATCAATTGAAATCATCATATGGCTTTTCCCCTTCATTCTGTCACTATGATGTATCACACAGATTGATTTGTGTATGTTCAACCATCTTTGCATCCCAGGGATATATCTCACATGGTCACGATGAATGACCTTTAATGTGTTGTTGAAATTGCCTTGAGAGTATTTTGTTTAGGATATTTGCATCAATACTCAATAGCAATATTGGCCTGTCATTTTTGTTTTTTGATATGTCTTTTCTGATTTGGCATCAGGATAATACTGGCTTCACGTAATATATTTGGAAGTATTTTTTCCTCCTCTATTTTTGAGAATAATTTGAGTAAAGGTTTTATACACACACACACACACACACACACACATATATGTATATATATGTGTATATATGTGTATATATATATATTTGGACCATGCCATTCTTGAACAATTAATTTTTTTACTTGAGTCTGTTTGCCTTTATTATTTAAGAAGTTATATGTATCTTTAAATTATTATTAAGAGATGACTTAATTATACAATTTAGTGAATGAGATCTATTTTCTTCTTGAAGAATTTTTGGTGCTATATTATCTCATGTTCAAATCACCTTGTGATTTCTTTTCACGTTACTCTTTACTTGGATCATTTTCTCATGGTCTAACTTCTTTTATTTTTTAAATCTAGATTATATGTATGTGTATATGTGTGTGTGTGTGTGTGTGTGTGTGTGTGTGTGTGTATTCAGAAAATATTTGTGAACACTAGAACTTTGCAGCCTAAAATGTTTTCTTTTGCTATTTTAAAAAATTTAATCTGGAATTCTAGATTAAATCCATTTATTATTTCTAATGTGATGTTCCTAAATCTGATGCCAATCTGATTCTCTTTTCTCTGTAAGTTTTTTTTCTCTTGCAATACATTTTATGATTTTCTCTTGATGTTTTGAATTCTGAAACTTCACAATTATCTCTCTTGATTTCATTATTCCTATAATCCATAGTATCTTTCAATTTAAATATTCTTTTTATAGACTTGTTTTCTATTATTTCTGTAATTATTTATACTCACTGGTTGTCTCTTTTCTTTCTTCTGGTTCACCAGTAAATATATGTTATATTTTCTTATCATTGGTGTTTAAATTTCCTAATATTTTTGATTGTTTAGTGTTTTAAATTTTATATTCTGAAAGATGTCCTTGTCTTTATCATATGAATTATTAATCAAGGACTATCCATTCTATTAAGTATCCCTTTTGATTCTTTTAAAATTAATGTTGGCATCCACACTTTTCATTTATAATAATTCCCTTATGTTCTTTTATTGTCATTTTATGTCAGCTGCTTTTATTTTAGAGATGCAATACTTGCTAAATCTGAGTTTACTACAAAGTATTAAACACATTATTCCTATTTTTTGCAATATCTCTGTTGACATTTTATAAATGTTGAATCTCAATGTATCTCTCAAATGTGTGAATTAGCTTCTATGCTGATTGATCCCTTTGCCAGCAGGGTTTGCTTTGCAGTTTTGTACCTACAAAACTGTTGCCCTAAAGGTCCCCTCCTGTGTGTTCAGAGGCCTGACTGTGAGCCGGTTAAGTTATCAGGCAGGGTTTTGTTTAGATTATGAGACTGCAGAGCATGCAGGCTACAAATACCATAGGATGGTGGGTTTAGTTCAGGGGCAGCATACTTCGATAAATGTTGTTTCAGGTAGAACTGCTTTTTCTTTCCTCACCTCAATAACTAGCTCCATCGAGGAGATTCAGGGCCATCCTCTGCTGTTCTCTCCATCTCTCACCCACTACAGCTGCCATGGTAAGACATCCAGGAGAATCTTCTGCTCAGATTAAAGGTGAGCTCTTCTGCTGGAGAAGCATCTATGGTCAGCTGCCCTGCACATGCTGAGGAGGGGTAGACGCTGAATGACTTAGAAGCTTTGTAAATAGACCTTTACTTAAGTTCTGTTAAGGTCATCTCAAGCTCTTTCCTAATCGATATAACTAAAATCTTCAAATTTAAAGGCATTATTATTATTTTTTAATCATTGAGAAAAGTTTCAATCACGTGCAACCCTCATCCATGCATATATTAAGATGTCATTCCTTTGATCTTGGTTATCCTTCTGTACAACCCTATGTCCTTAATATTTTCTAAAGTCAATGTTTCTTACCTTCTCATAGCAGAAACTCTTTCAACTTTTAGCAATTTCATGGATTTACTTTTTTTTTTTTTTGGTAATATGCCTTTGTACTCATTTTAATAGTATATTGAAAAATGATTGTTTTGCATGATATAAAAGGAAAGAAAATATTTGATAAATATGATTTAGTTATGAACACAATTTGCAAATGTTGACAGCTGTGTATCAGACAGGTTTTTATTTTTTGGCAGAAAGTGATAGTAATTGAGGAAAGTTTAATAAAAGGTGATTACTTCCAAACCTTTGGACCAAGTACAGGAAAATCAGTGTAAGATAGAGTAATCCCATTGGGGTTGGTAAAAATGGGTAATAGCTCCCCATTTATTATTCCCCAAGGCCTTAAGAGGCATTAAAGTGATAAGAAGAATGGTTACTAGAAACCCGCAGATAGTGGATGAAAAGATTGTCTCATAGAAGCTGTGGCCTTTGATAGGTGCATGAAATCAACCCACAGGAAGAAAAGGGGGAAATAAATATTTATGTCACTCTTTTCCCTTCCTCTGACCTTCTGATGACTTCCATTAACTGAACCCCACTGGGAGCCAGAGGGCAAGAGAGCTCACACATGTCTTTTATACTGGTCAGCCTGTAGGAACACAGGGCAGGGTAAAGGAAGATAGAGGACAGATCTGAAGGGTCAAATGGGAAGAATCAAGCAAAGGTCACCTTCTGAACTCACTCTGGTATTTTGTCCAGATGGAATATTATGTTCCCAACTTACGTTCCCAGTAGCTGTGTTGCTAACAACGCAGTGATCTGCTCATCTGAAACTTAAAACAGAAGGTGGCACCAGTGTTCTCAGATAAGGTAGGAAAGTGAGGAAAACGGAATGTGAAAAATCATTACAATAACGTTTTTCCACTGCAGTTCCATTTCTGATGCTAGTTATGAAGCCTAAATTGGATCATTATAGCTTCCGTTCTCCACTACCCAGTCTGTGTGATTTTGTCTCTGCCAGCAGCTCAGATGAATGGAACTCTTTACTTGCTGTAGTGATCCTGAGTCATCTGGGTCCATGGTGGTTCCTATCTTTACTGTTTTTTTATAGCTGACCACGACCCTTAGACAGGAAAGTACTGAGAATTACCCCAGTACATCCTCCTGGGTTCCATGTGTAGGCCTTTTTGTCCTTATTGTGTAGCGGAAACTCAAATTCATCTTTGGGAATTGGAATCAGTCACTTCAGTCAATGAGCAACCCCCTTCTCTTTGTGTGGGTTCAATGATATGGGGAGCCCTGAATGGCCAAGAGGAAGTCTCAGCTTGTAACTAAACAGACTATGACTGTGTTCTCTGATGGAAGTATTTTTTTCTTAAAGAAATATGACTCCAAACCCATTTAACCAAAGGTTTTGGAGACTGGAAGTAAAAATATTTTTTCAGTGAGTTATTTTGGTGATAGAAGAATGGCTCTCAGATTCATATTTTGGTATATTTTCCTATAAATTCTAGTAGTGGGAGTGATGGCTCCATATAATAAGAGCTAGTTGAAGTCATATAATTAACTTCCTGTAGGATAAAGTTTCCACCAGATTGCTCTCCATTTCATGAGTTAATTTAGTTCTTAGTTGGCCATAACATTGTTATATCAAGTCAGCACCTTTTGGGCTTTGGAGCATGTGGTAAGATGAGTAATATTTATGGCTATGGACCCATTGTTGTTCCCTTCACTTTAGAATAAGTTCCCCTTTGGGGGATGTTGTTTGGGTTGGTGATAGACAAAGTTCATAATCAAGACCCTTTCAGGGAAAGAGCAGAGTAAAGCAGAGAGTGCATGTGTGGAAAAATGGAAAATACTCTAGCATACAAGGAAACTTTACTGGTTGGAAGGAGAAACGAGGAAGAAGAAGAGGAAAAAGGTAAGGAGGAAGAAGAAGAGAAAAAAGATAAAGAGGAAGGCATATACTGGATTAAGGGTTGATTAGAAAATATTTTGTTAAGGGGAAGAGCAGATAGGTTAGCAGTAAGACAAATTCTTTTTATTTTTTTTTTAACAATTAGAAAAAAAAAGGTCAACATGGGTTCCACCTAAGAAGCAAATCCTAATGGAAAAAATAATATTAGACAAACTCTCCTGAACTTCTAAGACAACATGATAGTAACATATCTAACATGAGACCAATATGGTTGTTGCCCTAAAAATAGTTCTGTTAGATTGCTGTTATCAAATAAAGTAGTATATCCAAAAAAGTTTCTTCAGCTATTTAAAGAATCTGCCATCCAGTCTACTCAGTACCCATCACATGCCATATACTGCCTGATGCTCCTGGTATATAGGAATGAAATGCTCTCGTCCTCCAGAAGCCAACAGTCTGTTAGGTAAACAGACGTGCAAACCAACATACATAATACAAAGTGTTCATTACTATATCAAAGTTGTGGTGTGAGCAAAGAGGGAAAAAGCTAGCTCAACATGCTGGGATGGGAAGGGAGGAAGGTCAGGGTGAGTTCAGGACAAGTGTTATATAATATTTGACTCGAGGGAAAATGTATTATATGAACAATAAAGGGAGAAAAAAATTAAGAGCCAAGATAAAAGCAACTGGAGTCAAGGAAGGTATGAAATATTTAGGTTAGGCTGGGCGTGGTGGCTCACGCCTGTAATCCCAGCACTTTGTGAGGCCGAGGCAGGTGGATCACGAGGTCAAGAGATTGAGACCATCCTGGTCAACATGGTGAAACCCTGTCTCTACTAAAAATACAAAAATTAGCTGGGCATGGAAGCTAAGGCAGGAGAATTGCCTGAACCCAGGAGGTGGAGGTTGCAGTGAGCCGAGATAGTGCCATTGCACTCCAGCCTGGGTAACAAGAGCGAAACCCCATCTCAAAAAAAAAAAAAAAAAAAAAAAAGAAAAGAAAAATATTTAGCAGTTCAGCATGACCAACATAGATAATGAGAGAGAGAAAAAATGTAGGGGAACAAGCTGTAGAGGAGAGTGGAGGCAGGAGACTGACATAAATTGTCCTTATTACTTCCTCCACTATTATGTAAAAATGAATGGGATCTGAATGTTCTTAAAATCAATATCTATGACAATCAGGTAAGCCAGATATATATCTTCCCTCTCATTACATGTTATAATGAAAATAACATTCTGTATCTTACAATAGTTATTATGTTTAAACTCAGGGACTTATTGTTGAAAATAATTTGTGTCATGAGGCCACTAAAAAGTATTAGATGAGTCGTTCAGTTTGCTAAAAACTCAATCATATTATATTCTTAAAAACATAAACTTGTCTGTTATATTAATTACTGATAAAAGTTATTACATTGTTTTTCAAATTGATTATAACTATTTCAAATATATAGCAAATATGAAATTACCTAATATTAAACCGGGTTATTATTTGTTAATAACGTCAGTCTAAAATAACATGTAGAATACCTAAAAAATTTGAGGCAGAAAAAATCTGAGATGGTAGGAGAGTTTGAGTCTATTTCTAGATTTCTTTATCAAAGTCTTTAGGAATACGGGTAGTGCTATGAAATTATGAGGTCATTTCCAGTTTTAGAAATGTGTAATGTAATTCATTTCTTACCATGATTTTAAATTTTTATTTCATGTAAAAGATTTAAAGAGGTAAAGCCAAAATGCTTTTGTGGCTAGAATGTTATTGACTATGTGAAAAATAACTAAGCAGTTAATATTACAAAGCTACTTGAAGTTCTTAGAATTTACATTTATCGCTGGCATATTTAACCTACTCACATGACTTAGCTATTTTGAACTTTAGCTTTGATTAATGAATCACTAAGTTTAGTGATGCTTTCTGGCTGCTATTTATGAAATCACAATGTATGGCAATGATGAACACAACAATTTACACAGAGTATTAAGTTTCAAAGAATTCCACTATGTTGTTTTGATACTTCCACCAACTACTAGCTGTCTTCTATACAAGGACTTTGGATCACTGAAGACAAAACTAAAACGTGTCATTTTTGGAGAGACATGTGAAGACTGTTCATAGTTTTTCATGTTTTCATTACAAGAGTGTGAGCAGAGTCCCCAGGGTTTGAGGCTGGGACATTTGGCCATGCTTACATTCTTCAAGAAAGCTTGAGAACAAACAGTTCAAGCGCAGACATGACATCTTCCTAAACTTGATTTGGCAAGGTTGCAGAAATGTTTTTAGCGACTGACATATTATTTCGTTTTTATTTTTTCTAACACCACTGGTGGCAAAATATGCCCACATAACTGTTTCTTTTTTTCTGTTTTAATTTCTCACATATGAAAGTATATTTTGTACAGACACAGAGCATGTTCTAATCTACAAGGAGAAACTGTAAACATGACCCTAGTCTAAGAGTGGGGATTGAGTTTTCTTTTCTTCTGCCTGATACTCTAGTGCCTGAAATAACAGTTCAAAACATTTTAATATACAGCATTTGTGTATTTATTTACACACATACACACACTCTGTCACACACAAAGACAAGATTCACGTATTTGTATACATAGTTAATAAACTGCACTTTCAAACGTCTGCATAAAACAAAAGAGGGACAACACTTAACTATGAAATTATGAAGGTCAGAGGTAATTCTCTTGAAACCATGATTTTCTAAGCCAGTTGTCCATTCAGGGCCTTCTGAATTTAGACATTCTATATAAGCAGTTTATGTTTTCCTTTTCCTTGTCACGTCTGCTGTTTGTTTCCTTGAGTGATTTTAAAGAGGGAGCCCATGTGATATTAGCTTCTTTTATGAGGCTGTCTTTAACCATTCATTTTCACTCTATACCATGTGGTCCACTCGATTTGGACTTCTTTTTTCTGGAAGAAGTTGAGGTATTTATCCTTTTTTTTTTAAAAAAAAGTAGAAATAAGAGTTTCCTCCAAAAATATTTGATCATAAGTTGTGCCTTGGGAAAAGGCACTATGTGACCATTTAGAACATCTTCATCTAATATATGAGGAACATAATGTTGGTGGAGGATTAATTCTTCATTCATAGAGTTTTGTTTAAGAATACTTGTGTATTTTGATAATATGCAAAATTATAACCTCTCAAATTATACTAAAATAGTATTTTAAAGTATATGAATCTTATTCTTTTCTGATTAAAATTTCAAGCTTTAGATCTACTTCTTTTCTAATTAAAAATGTTATGACATATTATCAGTTTAATAAAACCGCAAATAAGCAACAATAAATAACCATACACATTAGCTGACACAAAAGTGATTTTTAGAAGTACATGTGGGAGAATTACATATAACAACAAATTAACATGTTTCCATTTAAAATTCTTTTGACATCTGGACATCACAGCAATGTCAAGGTAAAGCTTCAGTATATTTCGGTATCTTTAGCAGTGCTGTAATATGATGGAGTATGAATAGTTTTAAAGGTACTAATAGTAATTTAATATGATAGTAGTGATTGGTGAAGGAAAGAGACCTAAGAAATAATATTTCAGTATTTCTTCTGGGACTACTAGAGTAACTATGACTCACGGTTCTGTCCATTTGCTGCCAGTGTGGAATTTGTGAATTCAATCTCAGCTTTGTAAATGCTTTGAACAGAGAGACTAGTAGAGATGGGTGTGTGTGTGTTGTTATCACCACTTTGTAGGTGCTCTACTTTAAAGCAAGAGCATAGTATAAGGAGAGTTACTCTCTCTGACTCCCATGTTGCTGCCTTCTGGCCGAGTCGGAGGGCTGGTGGCAACGAAGAACATCTGGATGTACTTCAGTGACTTCTGGAATATTCAGCCTCAGTCCTCTCAGTGTCACAGTCCCAAGAGTGAAGCAAGTACTTTGAATGATGTCTGGCAGGCCTTGGGATAAGTTATATAATACATTATGGTTTTTTTTTTTTTGTCTTTCAAGCAACAATGTTTAATGAAATTTTGTCCATTATTTGTTGTCTGTGCAAACTTGAGCTTTTGCCCCACTCCTGGCTGCTGGTTTGGTCCTATGAATAGTCCTAACCATGCCACGGTGCATTCATTTATGCTTAGTCTCTGGGCCTAGTCTATGAACATTTGTCTCTCTTAGGGGCCAGAGGAATATGTTTGCTCCTGCTCCAGCACCGAGGGAAATCCTTTACTTAATCAGATATGTGCTAGAGTCTGTCTCCATTGGAGATAATTTGGGTATTTATTTTTAAGGGCTAACTGCTAAAACAACCACAAGGATTAAATAAATGTGGAGTTTATGATAACTGAAAAGTCGTTCTGCCACGAAAGAGTTATTTGATGATCATGTATGTTGTGTTTACACATTTTACACATTTCACATACTATAATTAAGAGACTGAATAAAGCCATTTTTAAAAATTCTTTTTTTATTCTTTTCTTTTTTTTTTTTTAGGACAGGGTTTCATTCTATTGTCCAGGCTGGTGTACAGTGGTGTGATCCTAGCTCACTGCAGCCTCAACCTTTTGGGCTAGGGAGGTAGTGATCTGGTAGTGATCCTCCTAAGAGATGACCTCCTCCTTCCTGATTATTTGGGACTAAAGGCACACACCACCACGCCTAGCTAATTTTTGTAGAGAGGGGGCTTCCCTATATTGATCAGCCTGGTCTCGAATACCTGGGCTCAAGCCATCTAACCGCTTAGTCTTGCAAAGTGCTGAGATTACAGGCACAGGCATTAGCCACTATGCCCAGCCCATTTTCTGTAGCAATCAATTAAACATTGGAAGAATGCTATCTCTTGGATGAAACCATCCTGATTATCTAATCTATAATCTAGACAGATAAAATTTTTAGTATCTCAAAATTTTTGATATTGAATAATTAAGTTTTATAAATAACATTTAATATGTCTAAATATGACTTTAAATGTACAAATAAGAAAAATAACATATAAAACTTACTATTTTATATGTATGTACTACTTCCTCAGAATCTACAATTTACTATGTGGTAGATTTTTTTGAGACAATTACACTAATTTGTTTACTTCCCACAACAAGCATAAACCCTTGTTATCTAGACTTTGCTATCGAGTATTCGAGGCATAGAAAGAGGATGTGAACTCCCTTACTTTACCTGTACTGATTTGTTAAATCCTCACAACAGTCGTATGATACAGGCACCATCATTATCCACACTTTATTATTGAGTATGTGAGGCATACAAAGATGATGTGAACTTCCCAAATTGCACAGTTAATGAGCTATAGAGCTGCAGTTCTGACCCAGGTTGTTTAGTACCAGTACTGCTGTTTTTAATGACTGTGATACAATTTCTCACCACAGAGCGAAGGCTAACATAAAACAGAAATTCAATACTTGGTAAAAAGTAAATAAAATAGTCATTAATGTTGATTCTGTCCAAGTTTGACCTTTGAATAATTTAAGCTATATCACACACACACACACACACACACACACACACACACATGCAGAGAGAGAGAGAGAGAGAGAGAGAGAGAGAGAGAGAGAGAGAGAGAGAGAGATGTAATATGGTTCTTAATTATGCAAACAACCTTAAACATCACTAAATATATAGGAAAATAAATTTAGGAAGTTAGACATACTTTGAAATGTAAAGACTTGATCTTTGAAAAAGGTGACTGATAATGTTATAAAAGGTAAAAGTAAATAATTTCTTTTTACTTATTGGTTAACAACTAAAACAGTATACCTACTTGCATACTACTGTGGTTAAGTATGGTCATTTTTGACTTTCAAAGTTGTTCAAACATAGTGGCAAGCGCTCAAAATGTTCATATTCTTTTAAACTCTCTGCGGTCATCAACTAAAACTTGATTCACATGTTGTTTTTTATAGAATGCATGTTTCTTAAGAAGTCCAAAATAAGTTGGTATTTTTTAATGTGTCAAGTGTAAGTTTCTACATCAAACACAGCTTGAAAATTTTAAAAGCACCTCATACTAGAAATTAAGACCTAAACACCAGAAGATATTAAATTCAATACTCTGTGGTGTTTCATTTATTTGTAATACACACCAGGCCATTTTTATGTCTTCAGGGTATATCACCTTAGCCCAGTATTCCTTTTTAAAGAAGAAACTTCCCCTTTGTTATTGCAAGGATAAGCAGTTTTTGAGTTAAGTTCTTGACTGACACACATCTAGGTATAATAGAGGTATATTTATGGAAAGAAATTCAGCATTCAGGATTTAACTGCTATTTTGAAATTCTTTTGCATTTCATAGATAAAATTATTTAAACATTTGTTGTGAGATATATATACCAGAAAATAAATATGTACATGAAGTTAAGGAAGGAGAATAAAATGAATATTTCCAATTCAGAAATATAATTGGAAATTTATTACATTAGTTTATGTGTTGTCAACTTTACTTACATTCAGTATATCTGTGGTTTGCTATCTTGGCTCAATATTCTCCCTTTTAAAATTCAGTCATATTTTTGCATATGAATGAACTTTATTTATTTTTACTGGTAAGTGGTACTTGTGTGGTTTTGCCACAACTGATTTTATTAAAATATAATGCAGTGTTTATAGTTATTAGATTTCACAAAATAAAATGTGACAGATTTTCTTATCTTTACCTCTGAATACAAATGTACAAGAATTTGTTTTGGATGTGTCTTTTTGTACCTGTAAATGAACTCCTTAGCATATTACTTTTTCAAAATGGTGTAAATAATTTATGCTTACATCAACTGTGGCCAAGAGTTCTTGTTGCTCCACACTCTTATCAAAGTTTGGTACTGGGAGATTTTTAAAAAAAAAATATTAAACTGTAAAATAGTGTCTCTTTGAGATTTCAACTTTGTCTGTCTAGTAGTTACACAATTATTTTTCATGTGCTTATTGGTAAGAATTTATTCACCTGTTCCAGTCAAAGGTTTCCCATGAAAGATTGACCCAGTGGTCAAAGGTTTACTCTAGGGTTTTGGGTTGGGTCTTGTGATGTCTTCAACATGAAAGTCCCAAATCACTGACTAAAACGTTTAGGGTCAGGTGCTATGAAATTGAACCTGTGCAAAGGTGATCAGTGTCAACATCATGTAGGCTGCTACTGTCCTAAAGAATAATGAAAGATGAAAGATGAAGCCAAGGGTATCTGAAGTGGTGAGTAAAGAGTGTCTAATTCTATGACATCTTTTCTGTGTGCTGGAGGAACAGATCTGTAAATAATGTCCTAACCGGGTCACAATAGAGGTCACTTAAAGATTTCCCAATATGCCCCTCCTCTCATGGCATCGCATGGATTGCACTGGATTTTATTTCAACTGCTACTGCGCACTAATGCCACTTCTGAATTGGAAATTAAAATGGGCAACCATTGCTTCCTCCAAGCCTTATGCATCTTCTGACTTTTGTATTTTTGCCAAATGCAAGCTCAGCACAGTCAGTTTCCCTAACACTCTACTCCAAATTAAACTCTCATGTGGTTACATTTAATTAAAGGTGAGGATTCTCTGTGTTCTAGAGACAGGATAGCTTTCCAAGTGAATAAATGGTTCTGTCCACTGGGGTTCCAGGTACCACTAGGGCATGAAAACAACAACAACAACAACAGCAACAGCAACAACTCCTGCAGCTGGCTTAGTGTCAGCCCAATTAGCCGCCCAGTTTTGTGCTTGAAACCTAGGTCCCTGGTGATGTAGGCACATGAGGGAATCTCCTGGTCTGTGGGAGGCAAAAACTGTGGGAAATGTGTGGTATCTGGGCCAGATAGCACAGTCTCTCATACTTCCCTTGGCTAGGGAGTTCCCCATCCCCTTTCACTTCAAGTGAGGTAACGCCCCACCCTACTTCTGCTCGTTCTCTGTGGGCTGCACTGTCCGACCAGTCCCAGTTAGATGAACTGGGTACCTCAGTTGGAAATGCAGAAATCACCCGCCTTTTGCATTGGTCTCGCTGGGAGCTGCAAACAGGGGCTTTTCCTATTTGGCCATCTTGCCAGATCCCAACACAATTTTTAAATTATGAAACATTTTCAAGCAAATTTACAAACATTATTTCTGATACTTTCTCATACAAAGGGCTTATTCATTCATGATTTCAACCAACCAATCAACAAATTTGTCATTTTTTATATGTCATGTGTCAGTCTGCAGATTCTGGTGAATAAAATTGCTAAGCTTTCTGCTTTCATACAAAATTATTTTGATGGATGCAAACAGCTAACTGTATAATTACAATACAGTCCATTAGGAATTATGCTTTGTGGTATGGGAGCATACACACAGAGTCTAGACTCTGGCTGAGAGGAACTGTGGATAGGATTAGCCTGTGAAGGAGGCTCTGGGAATAAGTTTTCCAGACATTTTGAAGAATAGAGAACAAAGACATATTTGAAAATCCAAAGAACAAGCTCCATAATGCAATGGTGAGAAATAGGGTTTTGGATTTAGACTTGTCTAGTTCAAATCTGAGCTTCATCATTTCCTAACTGATATGGCCTTGTGTGACATGGCAAACATGGCAAAGGTTCCTTTTCTTTCCAAATGCTCAGTTTGTGAAAAGAAAAGAAAATTCATTCTACCTGGAGCATCTTTAGCAGGGGTTAAAGGTGATTTGTTCCATAACACATTAGGGACAGTGTCTGTTACATACCAAGCTCTTGTTAGTTGTGGCTACGCGGTAGAGTGCTGGCATGAAGAACCTGGAGAGGGCCAACTGGAGGGCTGTGCTGACAGTGGTCTTGTGGGTCATGTTCAAAATTTGGATGTCATCTTAAGAGTCATGTGGAGAATCTAAAAAGCTTTAAGCCAAAATGTTACACAATCGAATTATTATTTTGGAAAAATCTGATATTCAGATGTAGTCACATGATAACATAAAAATGAAAATATTTTGTAAGGAATTATGAAGATAAAACTGAATAAAAATAAATAGGTACAAGTCAGCAAAAACTACTGTTTAGAAATTTATATATTACGTATTATTTTCCTATAAATAGAAAATTTCTGGCAGCCAAATAGTATCTTTAGGGACCCACACATATCAGAGGATATCGCTGGACCAGCAAACTATTACATCACTTGTTTATAATTCTAAGAATAGCGTATTACCATTCCAGTTGTTGACTATCCACATACTCAGAAAAAGAAATGTCACATGCCTAGAAGATGGTCAGAAATCTTGGTTACACTTATATGCAGTATTGTAACATTTGCAATTTTTACATATTAATACTTAGCTATTTTCTTATATTCTGTGATTGCATTTAGTAAATATTTATTAAACCAAGGTTTATGTGAAAAAAACACTTTGCTGTTATTCCTACTGTCACATCTTATTTATTTTATTTTTATGTGTTGTCTTACTACATAATGTAAAAGTATATATTCCCTGTTGGATTATTAGTTCCTTTCTATTTCGCTGTGTAGGATACATATTAAATAAATATTGTTGACATTGTACTTATGATGGGTCCACATCATAACTCTCTGGGTTGAAATTAGTATATATTGTTTTCCCTCCACAATATAAACTTCCAGCGTTTTCAGAAGTATGATTCAAGGATCAATAATATACAAAAAACCTAGGGAAGTGAAGCTCCTGTTGTAAATGGAGATTGACTATTAACCCCACAGGTTTACTGAATCAACATATTCTAGGGATGGGCTACTGTGAAAGGCATTTTAAAATTACGTCAGAATTCACTAATACTTGTTTAGTGGATTCCTTTGCAAATTCAAGTTAGAAGACCACTTCAGAATATGTGCAAAACTTCCTTTCTTTCAAATAGACTTGGACAAGCTCCTTGTTATGTCTGTATGTATGACTTAACTGGTAAAACAATAATTATGATAGAGTATCTTGGTTTATAATGTTAATCAGAAATACAATCTTATAAATCGTTGGTGGATAAGCTGGTAATGTATAGACTAATAACATTTGCAAGAACAGAGAGATAAAAATATGAACATTACCAACTTGAAAATCATCTTCAGATGATACTATGGACTAAATGTTTATGTCTCTCCTAAATTCATATGCTGAAGTCCTAATCCATAATGTAATAATATTTTGAAGTGAGTCTTTTGGGAGTGATTAGGTTATGAGGGTAGAGCCCTCATGAATGGCATTAGTGCCTTCATAAGAAGAGAGAAAAGAAAATCTGTTTGTCTTCCACATGAGGATATAGCAAGAAGGTAGCTGTCTGCAAACCAAGAAGACAGTACTCATCCAAAACCAAATTTGATAGCACCTTGATTTTAGAAGTATGAGAATAAGTCTATTGTTTCAGCCACCAAGTCTATGGTATTTTGGTGTAGCAGTTCAAACTGACTTAGACAGATGATGTGTATTTGGCTTCTTCTAATTTATTGTGTGTTTGTGTGTTACATATAGTATTACATGCAGTTTTCAGGTATAGTATTTTTATATTACCCAAAACTAGAAGTGATAGCTAATTAGTAAGAATATTTAAAAAGATATCCATAGGCTTAAAAAGATTGACTATATGAAAATTAAACTTCAAGTGTGAAATTCCATACTAGTTTGAAGACATCGGCTATATAAATCCAGGATGGATAAAGAGGCAGACTAAGGACAGTTTATTTGCAAAAGGCAGATGGCTTTTGGTCGATTTCAAACTGCATATGAATTAATAATATGAAGTAGTTACCACACAGAGAAATTGCTTTAACTTTAATTATAATATTTCTACAATAGTAGGTATAAAAATTATCACAATGCCATCAACATTACTTAATTCTAATTGTTGCATATTCTCTTCAAACCCTGGCAACACAAGTGAATAAGTCAAATAGTTTAATCATAATGTATACAGCATTGTTTAAATGTAGCTATTTCTGTTTAATATCATTAATGTGGTCTTAAGCTTTTTTTTTTCCCTAATGTAATGCTATAGGTAAAGAAACTCATAACAGGCTCTTGTACCCTGAATGACCCTGCCATAAAGAAACTTCTAGAAATGAGCTACAACATGGCATAGAGTTTTGAAACAAGGAGACAGAAATCTTTCCAGGAAATAAAGGTTCTTAGGGAATCCTAAAAGCTGTTTCTATTAATATCTACCTGAATGATCATTTTGTGAAAGAAAAATTACCAAGTCTTTTAAATTTTCTCTTTTCCTTATTTATTTCTAGAAAGCATAATAAGGATCAATTAGTTTCAATTCAAGAAACTCCCATTGATTCTCTATTAAATTCCAAGCATTGGGCTTGCTGCTTAGGGCTAAATAAAGAACATAGATCTGTCTGACTTCATAACTATTACAGACCAGTAGAGGAACAAATGTTAATCTCCTTCTGAACTCCTTTTAAAACTCCTAGGGTGAATTTCCAAATATTTCTGGTTTTATAATAGTATCTTAATGTATGTTATTTTATGTTTTATTTGTCATATATATTTCTGTTTATGTAATAAAATATATCTTATTAGTAATAATGACTCTCCAGAAATGATCACATACATTTATGGAGAAGAAATGTTTTAGAGACAAAAGGAATTTAGCACACAATTACTACAGTTGGCATATTAGGGTGTGATAACAGTTCCAAAGAGGTTAGTAAAATTGAAACATTAGTGCATTGATGGATAAGAAAATTGAGTTGGGCAATCTAGCCACTAATGACAAACATGTTTGTACTAAGGATGATTCAGTAAAGAATTTACTCCTGCTTAGTAACAGTTACAATTTTATCTTTTGAGATATAAATATGCATATTTTCTTTATATCTACTGTATGACTCAGAGGTGAGAGTTTTCTTTTATCCTTGGCTTTATAAGCAGTGTAATTCAATAACAATATACTTAAGCCTTGCATTTTATGTTGTATACATTTTACTTTGCATTAAGATTTCTGTATGATATCATTGTAACAAAATGATATGTTCAAGAACATAACATGATACTATATTAAATATAGACTTTTGGCACTTTAAAAAATACTAAAGGTATGTAGTTTATTGTTTTAAGAGGTCCTCAAAATACATTACCTACTAAATCCTCAAAACTATGTTCTGTCATATCTCCTATTTAGAAAATTGCTTTTTCAGTTTGTAATCATGCTATACAATATGTTCATGTTATTTAGCATTTGTTAGAAATGTTAAGAATTTTATATATTGTAATTTAATTGCATTCTCAAAAACATTACAGGATTAACATTGTATTATTTCAATTTATTTTATAAAATTTTGATCTTTGATCTTTAAATTGATATATGGATGAGATTAGTATTAACATATTTGTCATGGATGTGAAATTTCACTTAGACAAGACAATAACATTTTGTTTTTTAAATCAACAAAGTAAAATTCATAGAAAAATAAGCTTTACTTTTTAAATATATTTCTGAATTGTATTCCTGTCTGATTATTTAGTAGAGTTGTGGATCTATAAATGCATGATAAACTGTAACCTAGTCAGCTTAAATTGCCACTATAAAAATGTAAAAGGGATCCATAAAGCCACTTTTAAAAAGTCTTTATAATCATATTAAAGTATACAGCTTTTGCTGGATAACATTCTTCTCCTGGTTTTTATATTCACTACAAAGAGAAAAATCACAGCCAAAAGTAATTAATCCAAAAAACACAATTTGAAATTATAGACAGAGTATGAAAAATCACCAGTATTTTACCTTCATTGATACTTACTCTATACTTTGCACAGTATGCAAGCATTACCTCATGTAATCCTCAAAACATCCAAATGAGGTAGCAACCATTATTGCTTGCATGTAACTGAGGAATCTTAGGCTAAGTATTTAGCTGAATGTCAAGCATTAGGAAGAGGTAGCAACAAACAGGTCTTTTAGACCCCAGAGAATAAATTCTTAGCCTTTCTCCATGTTACTTTCTCATGTTCATAGCCCTTGGGCTACTGGGCACCAAGAGGCAGCATTCAAGGCACTCAACTTTCAATAAACCTTTAATGAATCTTCTTTGCATTTTTACCAAACTAGGAGATACCTCTGTTTCTTGTTCTCCCTCTGTCATCTCCTCTAACATAGATCATCAGGATAGGTTGAAAGGGAAATTTGTAGTCATCTCTTTTAATCAGGAGATCCCTGAAGCAAAACATTTCTTGATCAATTTCTTTAAATGTTATCTTCTTGAAATAAAAATACCATAGTTTTGGTTAGGGATATGCTATGTTGAAAGTAACAGAAAAACTGACTCATGTGGCTTAAACAAATAGGGATTTATTTTCCTCCCATAGCTGGGGAAGGGAGGTACAGCTTTGGCTCAGCTCTCAACAGTGCAATGTTTAGTGCCTCTATAGTTCTCTTGGACACAGATGACTGCTTTAAAAGAAGAAGTAAGTGGAAATGATGGTGAGGGCTAGGATATCATCTTTTTTTAGAGACATGGATAAACCTGGAGAACATCATTCTCAACAAACTAACCTAAGAACAGAAAATGAAATACCGCATGTTCTCACTCATAGGCAGGTGTTGAACAATGAGAACACATGGACACAGGGAGGGGAGCACTACACACTGGGGTCTGTTGGGGGGAATAGGGGAGGGACAGTGGGGGGTGGGGAGTTGCGGAGAGATAGCATGGGGAGATATGCCAGATATAGGTGAAGGAGAGGAAGGCAGCAAATCACACTGCCACGTGTGTACCTATGCAACTATCTTGCATGTTCTTCACATGTACCCCAAAACCTGAAATGCAATAAAAAAAAAAAAGAAATTGCTTTCCCAGGGCTTCTCCAATTTCTGTTGAGGTTCCATTGATTGGAAATGGGTACTGTCACCATGTGTAAGCTGCAAGAAAGGATGAAAAACTGGCGATGGAGTGCAACTTTAGGCTGACACCAGTGTTTCTCCATGGAAGCACTTTTGATGTTTTGAACGAATAATTCTTCAGTGTGTTAGACTGTCTCATGTCATGCTCACCAAGTTAGTTCCTCTTCCTAATAATTTTGAAACCCAAAATACATTCACAAAATTTCAACCACTCCCTAGGGGTGCCAAAATGTCCCATGTGTGACTCACTAGATTACATACATTGTCAACTATTACTAAGGTCTGTGCACTTGGCTAGCACAAATAAGATTCGTAAAGGAAGAAAAAAATATAAATATACACATAGGGCAGGCAACATTCCCTGCCTCATTGACTAGATTGTTCAGATTTCTTATTCAAGTGATAAAATTTAAAATTTTAGCATTTTAAAGCATTTCCTATCATTTTACTATTTAACACTATACATAATAGATTCCCCTCTTTTCCTCTCTCCATCCTTTCTCCTTCCTTACATCCTTTTTTCTTTTTCCTTCTCTCGCTTTTATTCTTTTCTTTTTCTTCCTCTTCCGCCTCCCTCTTGATTTTTTTTTTCTTGGGGAAAAACAGTCCGAAATGGTTTATTTCTGTCCTTTTATTTTTATTTTCTGAAAGAAAATATAAATTATAAATTATTCTTGCTGTTAGTAGAACTTTTCTATGTTTTTCATGATGATCTATTATCATGAAATGAGCACTTAGTATTACATTCTGAAATCTATCCTCTAGTATGTTTCAGAGTTTTTTATTTTTCCTTCCTCCCTCTCTTTCCCTCCCTGAACACTGAGTCCTAAAAATACTGGGTGAAGCAAGACATAGACATCCTCAAGGGAGTTAGAGAGAGATGTAGTGACTTGAGGTGAGGTTTCAGAGTGAGATGACAGTATGTGACAGGTGGGTTGCCCTGGACCAGGTGGGAGCTGAGGAAGGGCCTGGCGAATTTCAGGCTGGCTGGGTGTCACAGAACACAGCAGAATGAGAAATTGTGTCTCACAGAGGGTCAGCTTAGCTGGGGGAGCCAGAGCACTAAGCTGAAGAAAGGGGACACGTAAATGAAGTGAACAGCAAGTTAATACAAGATCTGACCTATGCTAAGAAAAGCCTGACCTGTAGCATCAGAACACAGGACGCATCCCCCCCACCCCCGCCCAGTTAAATTTAAACTTCAGACAAACAATAAAAGTATGCTGATGCTTTTAAAGAAAAACAGTTATACACATAAGGAGTATAACTTTATTTGGGACATATCGATACTACAAAATAATTTGTTGTTTCTCCTGAATTCAAATTTAACCGAGCAGCCTGTATTTCATCTGACAGCTGTTCTACAAAGGGATGAGGGACTTCCATGTGGCACGCAGCTCAGGCTTCCAGAGTTGGGCAAGAAGTAAACCTGCATGGATTGGATGTCATGGCAGAGGCAGGAGATTGATTATATACGTGGCATCCTATCAAGTAGGTAAATATGTAAGCACAATGAGATCTGGGTTTCTCATAGTTGGAGAAGGAGTTTGCATTTATGAAAAGAAAGAAAATGAGAATAGGCACTGTGAAGTCAGATTGGAATTAGTTATTGGTATGAACTCACAGTTTTCAAGATTGACAGCTAGATCTAGAAATAAATATAGATGTAAAATCCTGTCTGCGTGTGTGTGTCTGTATGTGCTAGTGTGTGCATGTGTGTATGTGTTTGTGTGTGTATACGTATATTCACGAAGGTACCTTCCACTCAGAAGGACTGGAGTAGCAATACTTCCATGGCACTAAGCACGCACTGTACCCTCAGATCTTGGCTTCCCCACGGGCTCTTGAAGAAGTGACTGATTCCAGTGCTGGAGCAGGGCAAATATTAGGTGAACTTGGAATATCTTCTTGAGCCAGGAATGTTGGAAATATGCCAAAAGAAAAAGAAAGCACCTTGAAAGAACTACTAAGGGTCCAAAAAAGGTTTGTTTGAAGATTAAAATTAAAATGTTGGTAAAGAATTGCAACCCACCTACTAAAAATTGCAAACTATGAACCAGTATAGGTATAAATAAGTGATATGATTTGACTCTGTGACCTCACCTAAATCTCATCTTGTAGCACCCGTAATTCTCACATGTTATGGGAAGGACCCAGTGGGAGATGATTGAATCATGTGGGTAGGTCTTTCCAGTGCTGTTCTTGGGATAGTGAATGGGTCTCATGGATCTCATGTTTTTTAAAAGCAGGAGTTTCTATGCGCCAGTTCTCTCTTTGCCTGCTGCCATCATGTAAGATATGACTTGCTCCTCTGTGCCTTCGCCGTAATTGTGAGGCCTCCCCAGCCATGTGGAACTGTAAGTCTAATAAATCTCCTTCTTTTGTACATTGCCCAGTCTTGGGTGTATCTTTATCAGCAGCATGAAAACGAACTAATACAATAAGTAAATGAATAAGTTGAAATTTTGATGAAGAACAGGATGTTTACTCTCAGAAAATACTAATTACAAAGGGATAGAGAATATAGTGGAGAGGCCTGGCAGACATCACTTTAATTAAGTGGTAAAGGTAATAGGAAGGTGGTAACAAGACAAGTCAAAGTTGCGCACAATCTGATAGACAAAAAGAACACCTCATCATTTCTGTTTCATGCCTGCCAAAGATGCTAACCTGAATCTAGTATCGAGAAAACAGCACATAAACCCATATTGAGAGAAATTCTATAAAAGTCAATGCTTGTAATATTCAAAAGTTCAAGGTCATGGAAGTCAGCAAAACTGAGGAGCTGTGTCAGAGTGAAGGGGACTAAAGAAAATATGGCAGCAAATTACAACATGTCATTTTGAGTTGGACATTTTGGTATACTGGATATTATGGGGATAATTGGTAAAAGTTGAATAGGGTCTGAGAATGAGATTGTAGTAAGGTACCAACATTAGTGTCCTAATCTTGATGGTTATATTAAGAACATGTATTCCCATCTGGGCGCGGTGGCTCAAGCCTCCCAGCACTTTGGGAGGCCGAGGCGGGTGGATCACAAGGTCAAGAGATCGAGACCATCCTGGTCAACATGGTGAAACCCCGTCTCTACTAAAAATACAACAAATTAGCTGGGCATGGTGGCGCATGCCTGTAATCCCAGCTACTCAGGAGGCTGAGGCAGGAGAATTGCCTGAACCCAGGAGGCGGAAGTTGCGGTGAGCCGAGATCGCGCCATTGCACTCCAGCCTGGGTAACAAGAGGGAAACTCTGTCTCAAAAAAAAAAAAAAAAAAAAAAAAAGAATATGTATTCCCTCTCCCTCTCTTTCTCCCTTCCTCTGTTCCCCTTCTTTTCTTTCTTTCTTTCTTTCTTTCTTTCTTTCTTTCTTTCTTTCTTTCTTCTTTCTTTCTTTCTTTCTTCTTTCTTTTTCTTCCTTCCTTCCTCTTTCCTCCCTCCCTCCTTCTTTCCTTCTTTCCTTCTTTCTTTCTTTCTTTCTTTCTTTCTTTCTTTCTTTCTTTCTTTCTTTCTTTCTTTCTTCTTTCCTTTCCCCTTCCTTCATTCCTCTTTCCTCCCTTCCTCCCACTTTCCTTCCTTCCTTCCTTCCCTTTCTTTCTTTCTTTCCTTTCTTTCCTTCCTTCTTTCTTTCTTTCCTTTCTCTTTCTTTTATTCGTAAAATTTCTTTTCCTGTAGAAAACACACACAAATTACGACAAATATCTGAGTATAATGAAACATCAGGTTGGCAACTATTTTTAAATAATTCAGAAAAACTGTGATTTCTATCATACTTGCAAGTTTTCTGTAGGTTTGAGATTCTTTCTCACATATGTTTTAGGTGTTGACTGCTGTAAATGCTGTTAAATGCTTGAATACAGATACAATTTGATTAACTGGAATGCACGAGGTATGATATGTTGATTAATTGAACTTAACAGTTAAACAAGAGAGAAATGGAAATTCCCTTTCATTCATTCTTTGTCTGGCGCATTTCCAGATATATCAGTATGCTTCACTGCCTTAGAAAGTTGAGTAGAATGCTCTTGCAATAAATGTACTTGACAATCCATCTGCCTTATGGCATGTCATCTATCAGTGTCATTTATAATGTCATTCAGTGGTGCTACTCAGGTGGTACAGACAGAGATGAATCTGTGATCTTTCAAAAGATATGGCTTCTAAAATTGCTTTCATGGGTAAATCCTTGATACTGGCTAAGGTAAGTAGGAAATCTGGTTATAGTTCAATGATTCAGAAAGTGTGGTTTTCTTATCAAAAGTGGTGTCCAAATTTTCCTCCCATCTCAACTTGATAAAAGCTCTGGCAACATAGGAATTAAGTCTTTCTCTAATTCCTGAAATGGAAAGTGCTATATGCCTTATGTGTATTCTGTGCCTCAGGGTCTTCACTGTAAAATGAAACATTGCTAGTATTTATTGCATGAAGTTCTTATGCAGATCATGTGAATAAAGTACTTGGATTGAAAGAGCTTAGCAAAATGTGGCACAATTAGATAATTAAGATTAGTTGATAGAAATCACTACAAATACCTCCACTTACAGTTTTTTTAATCCCACAGATGTCAGAATCTTAATTTTAAGTTAGTTGTAAGTTTAAGAGTCAAGATATCAGATAGTCTAATATCCAAAAAGGATTTGTTTATAAACCTTGAAGAAAACAACAGAAGTTTTTTTGCATATGAGTGAACGTGCTCCACAGAATAAGAAGAACATTTACTTTCCTGAATTCAGAATAATAAATGAGTGCTGATTATATGGAACAAAGTAAGACAATATGCAACAGGTTTTTAAGTTACTTTCTTCCTTTTCCCTTTTCCTGACAGCACTGCAATTGCATGATTTGATTTTTATGTAACAAAGCCTGTATTCATTATGTTGCAAAGGACCAATTTGCGCTGCCCACACCCTGACACTTGTCTCTGTTAGCCTGGGAAAGCCTCAGGTCCTCTCTTTGCATGGATTGCCCTTCAGCTCTACAGTTGTTAACCTGGAGGATCTGTGATCCTGCAAGTCCTTACAGTGTTTGGACTAGGCTTTTGCTATCATCTGACAATAGGAACAGTGTCCTTCTACTACGGGCAAGCTTAGGGTCACATATATTGATCCTTATTATTAATCCTTCACAATATTAAGGGAAATTTCATGGCTAAGAATTAACAGAGTAGGGGAATATTTTCATTTTCTGTTCTGTAGCATGTACCAACAATACAAATAATAATTCAAGTAATTATTACTGCTGAGTTGCTAGCATTTTTTAAGCTTTTAGCACAGGTCAAGTCATAATTTTAATATTTGAGTCACAGAGACCAGCCCTTTCAAAGAGAGGGTTTTAAGGTTAAAAAATAATACTCGGCCGGGCACGGTGGCTCAAGCCTGTAATCCCAGCACTCTGGGAGGCCAAGGCGGGTGGATCACGATGGTCAAGAGATCGAGACCATCCTGGTCAACATGGTGAAACCCCGTCTCTACTAAAAATACAAAAAATTATCTGGGCGTGGTGGCACGTGCCTGTAATTCCAGCTACTCATGAGGCTGAGGCAGGAGAATTGCCTGAACCCAGGAGGCGGAAGTTGCGGTGAGCCGAGATCGCGCCATTGCACTCCAGCCTGGATAACAAGAGCGAAACTCTGTCTCAAAAAATAAAATAAAAATAATAGAAATAATAATAATACTCTTCCTATCTCTGTGGTGCTTTCCTGAAATTTTTGCTTACCACTCAGCCTCTTCTGCTGTAGCCATCACTCAGGTATCACTGGGTAAATGAGTAAGTTTTATGCCATCCCTTCCACCCCTGATACTTCTCAAAAGGAAACATCATTAGGTATTTATGCCAGTGTTTATAGATTGAATTAGAAAAGCAGAACTTCTTCGTATAATTTATAGTCATCATTACATATTTAATAACACACAATCTTTTTTCAAATCGATGTTTTAAAATAACATAATTTGTTTCAGCTTGAAATAATGTCATTGGGACTATTATAATACCATATCTGTAAAATTTAAATGTCGAATGGTGGAATTAGAGAATAGAATAATAAAATTTTGTTTCAAAGTTTGTATGAATGTACTGATAAATCATAAATGGAAGAAGTTACTCTTAAAAACTAATATAAAATTTTCTGCATGACTACATTGAACATGTGATAATGGAAACATGATAAGCAGAGGCTGATTGGAAAGTGGTTTATTTTAGATATAACAAAAGCCTGGAAGCAGGGTGTTCAAGGCTAACATGGCAAATGATAGATGTTGTGAAATCCTACTGTTTCTTTCAGTGATCAGCCATCCTTAGCACGTGGCCTTTAACCTTAGGCTTCTCGACTTCCTCCTTTCATGTCTCTCCAAGGGGAGAGAGAAGGACAAAAGCTTAAAGGCTAAAGTGTAACTATCAAATGAGTCACCCTTTCCCATCATCTTGAAGGGAAGTCACACTCAAAGACTCTTCAATCCTGTTGGCAAGAAGAATGGCATTTGGTTACTCCATTGGCAGTGAATTTTGCAAAGCTAAGTATTTTAAACTGAGCATATTTCTAACTCGCAGAAAAGTAGAATTCTGTGAGAAAAAGAAAAAAAAGAATACACATCTGTCAGGACACTATTAGTGTTGGCCATGAATGTCTCAAGTTAGATAGATCATAAAAATAATAACAATCATCAGGCTTTAGAATATTTCTTCAAATATGATTAAAAATATGAATCTCTTTCTATGACTTACTGAATGAAAGAAATATTTCATAGATAAGGTAAAGTGTGACTTCATGCATGACCTTATTTACTTGATAATCATACTTGCTTATTTATAACATTTATGATAATTAATTTCCTGATAAATGGAGAAGAAAGTACATCCAAAAAGACCTCTGTTGTTTCTTTTGTGTTCTTCTATAATTTAAATATTCTGTGTTTCTGGGATTAATAGATGGAAGGAGAAATTTATGTATGAAAATGATTTAATGGTAACTCAAGTATTTACCTTTATGTTATGCATACTATTATGCAGATTTAGAAGAACAGTAAAATTTGAATTTTGTTACTTTATGTTATGCCAACAATACAAACTTAAATATACTTTAAAATATTTTAAAGTAGATTTTAAAACTAGACTGATTCATCAGAAATACATGAAGTGTTGATTTTATAAGTGTTGCATCAATTAATATTTTTTGTATAACTTACCTTTACTATAAACAGCTTTTATTTTGCAAGACAAAACAGCAAGTTTGGGGTACATTTGAGCACTTGGGAAATGAATTATCATAAGTATTATAAACCAGCAACTATGATTACCAAGTAGAGTACATATTGAGTTACTTCAGATAAATTATTATTAGTAATATTATTTTGAGACCGAGTTTCACTGTTGTTACCCAGGCTGGAGTGCAATGGCTTGATCTTAGCTCAAGCAAAGCCTAAACTTGCCGAAATGGAAAAATACAAAACTTGCAAACAGGTTGTGATGGTTAACGCTGAGGGTTATCTTGACTGGATTGAAGGATACAAAACGTTAGTCCTGAGGGTGTCTGTGAAGGTGTTGCCAAAAGAGATTAACATTTGTGAGGGCTGGAGGAAGATCCACCATTAATCTGGTGGGCACAATCTAATCAGCTGCCAGCGAATATAAAGCAGCCAGAAAAATGTGAAATGGGAGACAGACTTAGCCTCCCAGCCTACATCCTTCTCCCGTACTTAATGCTTCCTGCTCTCAAATATCAGACTCCTAGTTCTTCAGTTTTGGAACTCAGACTGGCCCCCCCTTGCATGGTCTCCACTCCTGCCACCCTGCCTTCTCTTCCCCAGCCTGCACTGACGGTCTCAGAGGGAGTTCCCTATGATCAGTTGACAGAGGAAGAGAAGACTAGGGCCTGGTTCACAGACGGCTCTGCATGACATTCAGGCACCACCTGAAAGTGGACAGCTACAGCACTACAGACCCTTTCTAGGACATCCCTGAAGAATAGCAGTGAAGGGAAATCTTCCCAGTAGGCAGAACTTGGAGCACTGCACCTGGCTGTGCACTATGCATGGAAGGATAAATGGCCACATGTGCAATTATATACAGATACATGGGCTGTAGCCAATGGTTTGACTGGATGGTCAGCGACTTGGAAGAAGCATGATTAGAAAATTGGTGACAAAGAAATTTGGGGAAGAGGAATGCAGCTGAACCTCTCTGAGTGGTCAAAAACCATGAAGATATTTGTATCCCATATAAGTGCTCACCAACAGGTAACCTCAGCGTAGGAGGATTTTAAGCAGTTGGATAGGGTGACCTGTTCTGTGGATACCATTCAGCCTCTTTCCCCAGCCACACCTATCATCACCCAATGGACCCATGAACAAAGTTGCCATGGTGTCAGGGATGGAAGTTACACATGGCTCAGCAACATGGATTTCCACTCACAGAAGCTGACCTGGCTATGATCAATGCTGAGTTCCCAATTTGCCAGCAGCAGAGACCAGCCCTGAGCCCTTGATATAGCACCACTCTTTGGGGTGATCAGCTAGCTACCTGATGGCAGGTTGATTATATTGGACCTCTTCCAAGATGGAAAGGGCTGAGGTTTGTTCTCACTAGAATAAACACTTACTCCAGATATGGCTTTGCCTATCCTGAATACAATGCTTCTGCCAAGACTACCATCTGTGGACTCAGGGAATGCCTTATCCACCATTATGGTATTCCACACAGCATTGCTTCTGACCAAGGTACTCACTTTATGGTTAAAGAAGTATGGCAGTGGGCTCATGCTCATGGAATTCACTGGTCTTACCATGTTCCCCATCATCCTGAAGCAGCATTGACAGAATGATGAAAATGGCCTTTTGTAATTGCCTAGGTGGCAATTACAATGCCAACTAGGTGACAGTAGTTTGCAAGGCTGGGCAAAGCTCTCCAGAAGGCTGTGTTTGAACTGAATAAGTGTCCAACATATGGTTTTGTTTCTGTCATTACAGAACATTATGTTCTGCTGGCCTAGAGGCCATAGTTCCAGAGGGAGTGTTTATTGTGGGACCTTGTGATCATGTAAGTTAATACTTAATACATTTCCATATATATATGTATATAATATTATATTCTATTCTGTCCCTTTTGAGAACCCTGACTAATACACAGGTCAATGGAAAAGATGAGTGGGGCCAATCCTACATCTGCCCTTTGGACATTGGAATCATGCAGTCTAGCATGTGGGGACACACCATTATACACTGGCCATTGGTTCAGTACATAAAGCATCTCCTGGACCAGAATGTCCAACTCCACAAGAGAGGGACAATCAAGGTCTGGCTTAATGACAGTTCCATCCCAGGTTAAGAGGGACACAGTTGGTGGTGTTCTGTGGATAAATTGATGGAAGTGGAGCCGGGCATTTATAACTGTAAGAGAAGCACTTGTCATTACTAGATTTTCTGCAGCTGGAAAACAGAACAAGCCATGGAGCCTCAGGGATTAGGGCCAAGAGGATCTGATTGTGGAAGCGGGAGCACATCAGCAGGGACCTTAAAAGGCAACTTGCATGGATGCTCTGAAGCAACTTTGAAGTCTTCTTGAAAGGAAAGTTGGCTCAACCTACTGTAGAGGTGAGTCATTTGGTTGAAGTTTATTTATATTTTACGGCTTCTTTTCAGGTGTCTGACCCTGTCTTCAAAAAAAAAAAAAAAAGCTTATTTATCTACTTTATTAATATTCCTCTGCAGTTGGAATATATTTCTTCTTACCATCTGGGCTCCCAAATCTGTGAATCTGATACTATCTCCTATTTTCATAGTATAATGCCACTCAGACATGTTATATCTTTATTTCAGCAAAGTGTTTGATGAGATCTTTTCTGTTATCCTTTTTCACAATCTCTAACACTAAAATTTAGTTTGTCTTGCAATTTTTTACAAATATATTTTTCATTTATATCAAGAGCACTTTAATTTTTGTGATAGTATACTTTTATCAGTTCCCTCTCTGCTCCAGGTACCATTTAGAACTATTCCTAGACAAGTCTTCAGTGAACTACATAAATGTTTAGGCTAGTTTTAGTAGTTATTCCTTTCAAGGAAAAATACCATCATGTATTGGAGTTTACACAAAATGTTTGGCGTTCTGTAATCAATTACACCAACATCGTGTCCTATCGGAGGAAAAATTATTCACCATTTTTTCCTCATGCATGTTCTACCTATGCTTACCTAATGCTTAGCAACTTCCTCTTGCTATCTCCATTCCCAACCTGAGGAAAAAGATTAACCTGCTTATTCAAATCCATAGATATTGATTGCACATAATTAGTAGTGGGCATTGCCATTGCATGCACAATCGCTGGTTATATCTTCAAAGTGAGAAGTCTAGGTTTGGAACTTCTCATTGTCTATTTATTATTTATTTGGTATTGTGTTGTAGAATTGGTAAGCAGTGTTAGGGAGTCCCCTTAAATTTTGATGGCTTTCTATTGTCTTTCATGCTGCATCTGAATAAGTAAAAAAAACACTCCAGCTATATGCTTTTATCTCATGAAGGCATACCCGAGCCTTCTGTTCTCAATATCTAAAACGTGAATGTCTTAACATGAGGAGGCATTAGGAGGTCCTTTTCTGACTTAAAGCCTAAATCAGAGGTTTCTATTTACTTTTTAACCAGAATTAGTTGCAGAATCTTGCAGCCAACAAAATGACCTTTATTCCTGTTCTGTTTCATTCATTGGTTGCCTTACTTAATAACCACTTGGAAGGGACTTGACAGTGACAGAGATATAAGCTTTCCTAGCCTTCTGACTTCAAAATGATCATAATACCATCAAACACTGTCCCTGACTTCTAAAATTACTTTGAACATTTAATGAGAAGTCCTGTAGTTATGTAAAAAATCTGTGTCTATGGTAGCTTTTACTACCTGAGGACAGAGAGCATACACTTTTTTCTCACCCCAGGCAGCAGGTATAGTGCTTGTACACAGAGGTAATTTTCGAGTAAGTCATAACATAATTCCAAATATATAATTTTAAAATCATATTTTTCAGATATTTGGAGTTTCTTGTAAGGAAGCATTTAATTTATAATACCTCAAAAAGGATTATGCTAATTTTAAAGATGAGGAAATTGAGACCCCAAGAGTTTAAAGGGTTTGTTTAAATTTCCATGAAGAGGAAGTAGCAGAGTTGAAATTCTAGTGGAGATATGCCCAACTCTACAGCCAGCTCTTGGCAGAGCATCACTATTTCTAAGCTAGCCCAAGGGTACAGGGAGTTTTCAAATTCTCATCCTTAGTCAGGCAACATTATCTCATGTGACTCCATGTCAGTTCTCCTGGTTCTGAGCAGCCACTTGGACATTCTTAGTGATGAAATATTTTGGTCTGTTGGCTGTTATGCAAGCATAGTCAACTAAAAAATACCCTTAGGAGAAAGTGTCTTTGCCATTATGTTGTTTATTTACAAAAATCTTGGAGTAAGATGAGAGAGGGAACGGCAGAGACAGGAAATCAAGAAGTTCAATGAAGGCAAGGCAGGAACATTTGAGAGAAAGAAACTAAATTCCAGCTTTCTATTACTATTTAAAAATGATTGCATTATATTATATTAGTAAGAAATCTCTATATTCTCATGCTGGTAACTTCTGTATGGCAGATGTCAAAGGCTGAGTCTCCAGCTTCTGCGTTTGCCTCCTGCTTGTGTAAAGTTTTCTCTCTACAAGTATTTATGACAGAAGGCTGACTACAGAATGAACAAAGAAGAAAATAAAAGCCAGTTCTATCTTGTGCCTTTAGTTGTGTATGGTCTAAATCACACATTAGACTTGGCTGCTTTGAGATACTCCTCTCTATAGTTAAGCTGAGCTAATGGAATATGGAATATTGGTTTTTATTGTTAAATAAATATTGCTAATTTTGATCATGTTTTCTTAGTTTAACCATTCTCTGAATTATTGTATATAAGCAGAAAAGTAAGGGATTAGTAGCAAATCTTTTGTTATTGTGTATTTATTTATTTTTGACTGTTATATGATTGAGTGTATCTGTTTTAATTCTACAAAAACAATTGAAGCAGTTTATTAGAATGCAAGCAATAAATAAAATAGGAGAAAAAAGAAAACATAATTCAGGATGTTAAAAAATAGGAATACAAACAACACTTCAGGAAAAAATTGTGTAAAAACATGTATGTCATAATTTTTTAAATGGTTACTAAAATTATGTCTACAGATTTGGCTCCAAGCTCTCTGGCAGCCAAAGAAGAAATGAGAAAATATATTACTTAAAAAATTTGTATCATCTAGGAAAAGCGTACAGTCTTCCTTTACTTGTTATTAGACCAACCATATCTAAGCCTTATTGTTTGTGCACATGGGTTCTTAATGTTTTTCTCAGTGAATGCTTATGATGTGCAAGCTGCAGCCAGTTGAACTCATGCTTTCTGAGGCTTTAGTCTCCTCTTCTATGAAGACTTCTCCAGACCAAATGTGCATACCTCAGGTTACTGTAGAACACAACACGTGAACAATGGCCACCAGGTTTCATTTGAGATCATTTGCCATAGAAACTCTTTAGTGATAGGAGAACCAAGACTGCTTCCTGTCTTCTTGCTTCCTATTTCTCTCCCATTTCTTCTGGAATTCTAGTTTGTTATAGCTACTATTTACCCTCTCCTTCTAGATTATAATGTGATGAAGTCTTGCTGATTGATTGATGTCTCAAATGCATGCCATTGTGAATTGATGCTATTTCTGTTTCTTTGAAGGAAAACCCAATATTTGAAATCTCTCTAGAGCTAGAAAAGAGAGCAAAATAAAACAATCTGGTCCTGGAATATAGTCTCTTTTCCCAGAGAACAGCAAGAGGGAAATATGTAACGAAGAAAAATTCTATTTTTCTGTTTTTATTATTACATAACTGAGAAAGATATTCTTATTTACAGGTGGGTAATTAACTTATAGCAATTCTAGGACATCAGGAAGCCCATTCTGCAGATTTCCTCAATTCAAAAATAATCTGAGTCAATAGCTGAGATTTCAGTTCTTTCGTTTAATTGGTTGAATCTGCTTTTTTTCCTAATCACTAATATTTTAGTGTAAATATGTTGAACCAATTTTCTAAAGCCAGAGAATTTGCTCAGAAAATCTCTCTTATATAATGAGGGACATATGACAAATTAAATATATTTGGATGAGGAGAAGTTGGAAAAAGTATGCTTAAAATGGATTTAATACACAACAGCTGAACCCTTAGCTATAGGCTAGCTCAGCCAGGGCTCTGATTAGTATCTGCTTCAATGTCAGATGCATGACTGATGAAAACTTCTGTACTTACTTCATGTCTCTTGAAAGGCCTGACTTGTAAACAGATTTGGAAATTTTGAATCATTCCAAAGCATTTCTAAATGCTCATATATAAAACTACTATTTTTTTATTTTTAAATAGTGTAGAAGTTAAATAAAACATAAATGATAGAGAATATTACCTTAAGTGTGGTATCTTATTGACCTTCTTACATGAAAGTCATATTCTAAAAAATACAATACAAATCTTTTTTAAAATAATGACAGGAAACTTTACATTATTTAAATAATTGTGCTTACTGTAAAATAACTAAATGACTTACTGAAGCTTTGTTGTTAGGAATGTGTAATAACTACTAGTTCCATATAGTAAGCTGTATTTTATGAAGTCAAAATAAGAAAGATATTTCCATAATTCTTCTGTTTTTTTTTTATAACAACCTATATCATACAAAATGTTTATTTTTAACAGCACATGATGGCTATTGACAGGACATAAACAAACAAAAATAAAAATTTCACCCAAAGACCTGATCATCTGTAGATTGCCTATGTAATCTAGTCAGAGCAAATTTTGACATTATGAGCATTATAAATTCAAAACAAACACAATCTTTAATATGAATAATATCATAATCTGGCTTTGTTAATAATTTAGATAATCACTGAAGGGAAACAAAATGAGATTTCAAAAGTGCGAATTGTGTGCAATTTTAGAAGGTAAAACACACAATTTCTTTTTTCCTTTAGTAGGCCCATAGCCAAGCCAGTGAGAGACAATTCCATGGGAGACAAATTAGCTCATGCAGCTCAGATGTCCTGGAGACTTTCCACAGACCACTTGGCCAGTGCCTGGACAAGGTAATTTACCGTATCTCTAAATGTCCTACTCCCAAGCGCACATTCATCTTGCTTTCCCTTCAAGCAGATCCCTTGAAGAGTTCCATGTTTATGAACATGGAGTAGTATCATTTGGTCAGCAAAATGAGAAAATGAATTGTGTTTTCAGTAAACTCCGGTATTACTTTACTTCAGAGTGATTAAACTAATAGTACTTCATGAAAATAACCAACTTAAAATGAGGAATGAGCATAAAATATGGTTATACCATCAGAGGTCTTCCTGTGATAAGAAATGAAAATCAAATCAGCTGGGCATTACCAAGCAAAATGATAGTAAATAAAATTTTAGTCTCATCATAAAATAATGAAAGATATATATTTTTATTTAGGTTTGTTTTGAGACCAACAGGAATCTTTTTTCAAAGTCTGAATCTCATTAGAAAAAGCATGAAAATAGATTGAAAGGCATTTATAGATTTAAAAAGATGTTAGAGGGCTTGAAGCACTTATAGACAAACATTACTATTTTGAAAAGAAAGTTGGCCAAAACCTTCTGAAATATTAATCTCAAAGAGAGAAATGAGTAACATTAGTTGAGTTTTGATTCTAATCAACCTAAATATCCATAAGTGATAGACTAAATTTAAAAAATGTGCTACATATGTACTATGGAATACTATGTAGCCATAAATATAATGAGATGATGTCCTTTGCAGGGTAGTAGATGGAGCTGGAGGTCATTGTCCTTAGCAAACTAATGCAGGAACAGAAAACCAAATACCACATGTTCTCATTTAAAAGTGGGAGCTAAATGATGAAAACACATGGACACACACTGCTTGTGTGTTCTTATCATTTATGGGAGCAGCCCACACTGGGACCTATCAGAGGGTATTGTGGGAATTCAAGCTGAGAACAAAGACGAAGAGACACAGAAAATTTCTTTATTGGCTTTCTGGCTGATAGTGACCTTATTGCCTGTAATGGCCACCAACCCCACACAAAGGAAATTTCCTTACTTAAGTAAGTTTTGGCACAGAAAGACAAGGCAGAAAAAAAAAAAAACAGGTTTAAACAAAGACAGTTAGTCATTGACTTGTGATACATATACAACCTTGAGAATTCATCCACTTTCTATGTGGTATCTTGCTCCCACGACTGGCAGTTGGGAAAGAGAACAGTTTTGTTTTGTTTTACGGAAATATGCTTGCGAACTGCGGGTACAAAGATATGCTTGGGTACCTTGTCTCAGAAGGAGGATGCTAGCTGAGTTTGCATTAGCTAACTGCAGGCAATGTAGGCGGGGAGGGGTGGTTTACTTGCTTCTCTGCTCTTTATAACTTCTTTTTTTAAAAATTAAGGACATCGATGAATCTGGAAACCATAATTTTCAGCAAACTGACCCAAGAACAGAAAATCAAACACTGCATGTTCTCACTCATAGGTGGGTGATGAACAATGAGAACACATGGGCACAGGGAGGGGAGCATCACACACTAAGGTCTGTTGGGGGGGCCAAGAGAGGGACAGCGAAGTGGGGGAGATTGAGGAGGGATAAAATGGGAAGAAATGCCAGATGTAGGTGACGGAGAGATGGAGACAGCAAACCACATTGCCATGTGTGTACCTATGCAACAATCCTGCATGATCTGCACATGTACGCCAGAACCTAAGCACAATAAAAAAAATAATGTTTATTCTGAATTTTATATTTCCTCCTTATGGGTGGAGGGTACAAGGAGGGAGAGAGACTCAAGAAAAATAGCTGTTTAGTGTTAGGCTTAGTATCCACAGTTGAAATAATCTGTACAGCAAACGCCCATGACACAAGTTTACATATAAACAAGTTTACATATATCACCAACCTACACATGTACCCATGAACTTGAACTAAAAGTTAAAGGAAAGAATTTTGATTCTGAAGAAAATGGGAGAAAAGTTAACTAGATTAAAAATATTGATTAAATACTTTGAAAAGATGTTATATAAACATGCAAAATATGCATTAAGTTTTTCTGTGTCTAAACTTCTTAAAACTAGAAATAGTTTAATATTGGAAATGTCATGAAATATTAATGATTCACCACAGCACTCTGTTGAATAGTATTTTTTTCTAATTTATACTCAGCTTAAAGAAATCATGGTTTCTACTTTGTGCTTAGAAAACTAATTCTTTGTATATGTTGTCAAACTAAGTGTGTCAAATACACATTTACAGACACGTTCAGCTTGTGGGCAAAATCAAGTATGGGAATGGTGTGTTATTCTACTGACAGAGATAAGTACTTCTTCATGATAGACACAATCATTTCTTGTGTCTTATTTCTCTGCCTTTCTTTTACTTGCCTATTTTTTTGTATTTCTGATTAAATTACATTTTTAAACCGTTCAAATGTTTATCAACATGTTTGTTCTGATCCAGAGCAAAGATATGAATGCTCATAAGTTTCTCACAGCAGAGAAATTACAATGGATCGGGGGGAGGGGGCTACTAATAGCAGCTTCTCGAACAACCATGAGGGCATTATAGGAGGTGGGGAAAACCAGGATTAAGACAGGCTCTACGTCTTTTATTTATGTATGGTTCTAAAGGTTCCGATCCATTGGGCAGAAAACAATGACATAAAAACATTAAAGAGAGAAACAGACATGGGTGTGTGGTGGGTGTAAGGAGGAGAACCAGATGGATGATGGTTGAGGCACAAATTTGAAAACAACAAATTTTGAATTTTAAATCCAAACACATTCCCCTAATATGAAGAAAAGTCTATTTACATTAAAAATATCTGTTAGAGTATGCAAAACATCTATTTGTTTCCTTCTAAGTCAAGTGGTAACTAAAAGACCAGCAAATAAGGAACGATACCTATTTTTAGAGAAGTGTATTTTCTGAGTTTGTTCCTTGCCAATGCAGGATTCCTTACTCTTCACTCTGACTTAAGATATCTGCAACCACATTCTCCTTGCCATCCAGAGGATAGCATCACGATATTTTCTCAAAGCTTTAGTTTAATTACTTGGATTCATTGTTATTTACTCACACATTGAGATTTTCTCACATTTTCTTTTGTTTCAGAAAATATATTTTAATGTAAAGCACACCCAGGCTCTTCTTTGGTATGTCACCTGAGAGAATGCTTGAATCATGTTGAGTATGGCAAAAGTCTCATGCAGCATCTTACCCCTAAGAGATCATCTCAGTTGAGACCTTCAGGTTTTCCCACCTTATCTATCTCAATAACTGGGTTCCTTTCAACTTTGCCATTCCTCATCCCTCCACTGACTGCCATATTGATTTTTCAAAATGTAAATATAATTATGTCACTCATCTTCAAAAAGTTCTTAAGTATTGCCGGCAACCCACAATATAATAGTAAAGCTGAGAATGGCCCCTGCCTACCTGCTCGGCATTATCTGCTCCACTCTCATTAATCCCCTTTGCGCTGACTGTACCAAGAAATTTGGCATTCCCCAAAGCTATCATGACATGCTGCTCTTTTGGCTGGGCAGTTCTTGCTACCTGCTGCCAGGGAATACCTACTCTCTCTTCAAGTTCAAATGTTAACTTTCCCTGTTGATTGAGAAATTAAACACATCCGTTTCCCTTCTCTGGCATCTTGTGTGTAACTCAGAATACCAGTCATTATTGTTTTGAAATTCTTCTTATCCAGCACTTTCACATAGAGGTCTTTCAATAATTGCTTGCTGAAAGAAAGAATAGATGGTAAAGTAAATACGTACTTAGCAAATATTGAGAACATTGGAAGTTTTATTGCTATCTTGTACTAAGTTGCTGGAAACCTTTGAGATCACATAAAATACAATCAATATCTGCATATGGCTGGAATTTTTACTACCAGATCGTCATCCTACAATGAAACATTTTTTGAAAACAATTGTCTATGTCAGATACACCTTAGTTTGAAAGCATTTTAAACTTAATTAATCTAACTCCCATATTATATTCATGAGAAATATCAAGTCCAGAAAGATGAAAGAAATTCACTGTAACACAGCTGAACTTAAAGGTGGGGCAGAACTAAACCAAGGTATACAGATACTCAGACAATCATAATAAAAAATGAGGTCTTTAGTATAAAAACAAGTTAAAAAAAAAAAAAAACAAGGCTGGGTACGGTGGCTCACGCCTGTAATCCCAGCACTTTGGGAGGCTAAGGAGGGTGGATCACGAGGTTAAGGGATCAAGACCATCCTGGTCAACATGGTGAAACCCCATCTCTACTAAAAATACAAAAAATTAGCTGGGCATGGTGGCGCATGCCTGTAATCCCAGCTACTCAGGAGGCTGAGGCAGGAGAATTGCCTGAACCCAGGAGATGGAGGTTGAGGTGAGCTGAGATGGAGCCATTGCACTCCAGCCTGGGTAACAAGAGCAAAACTCAGTCTCAAAAACAAAACAAAACAAAAAAAAAACAAACCGTTCCTATTTTTATTCACCTAACTTATATAGTCGTTAAATATTAAATACCTATTTTCACTATGTTCAGGACATCATGCTATTATGAATGTTATGGATACAAAACAACAGCATATAAATTCTTCACTTCAAAATTCATATTTCAGCTTTTATCTCCTTTCTCTCTTCCTTCCACTATCCTTCCTCTCTACCTAAGAACACTTATCCTGGCCTAAGTTGGGCCTTCAGCTAAACTATCTAAGTAAATTTAATGGTGAAAAAAATAAAGAAGAATAGCACAGAGACTCCTTAGAGTCAGGTGGTGGGTCAGACTCTGTCTCTAAGCTCTGAGGTCTTAATAAGTCAAGTCACTTTGCTGAGCTTTGATTTATAACTCTGAAGGGTCATAGCGATCTCTACTTGTCTCTGCCACAGGCTACTTTGAGAAGAAATACTAGAAATGCTTCATTTCAAAGCATTGGCTTTGGCGTCAAAGAAGCTGGTTTTGAATCTCTGCTCTGCAGCTGATTAGCTGTATGGCTGTCTCTTAATGTAGAAAATGGGTTATATTTTCTACCTTATCATTGTTAGGATTACCAATATCATAAGTAAGGATAAAAGTCTGACATTTAGGACATTCTCAATGAATATAAATCTTACTCATTTTTAGGAACTTTTGGGAGTACTTTATGAGTCCTAGGTTTCTGTAGACACCTTAGAAATTATTTCTCCCCAGACACATACTATCTAAAGCCTGCCATTGATGGAATGGCTGGACAAGTTGCCTTAGCCTGGATACTGGTGCTCTTATGATTTCCTTCCAGAATCCACATCTTAACTACAAAGATGAGCAAATGATTCTGGGTGCACACAAATGGCCTAGGAGCCTGAGGCTATGTGAAATGAGGACTATTCTGGAGTAAATTGTCATGTTCAAAAAATAAATAATGAGTCAGACCATGCCTAATTCCACAGGAAAAAGATTAGTTGCAGCAGAAAACATGTGGAGTTAATTTGGTTAAAAAGGAAATATTAACATGTTGAATTCCACACAAAGACTCATACTCCTTGGAGTTTGAGGGATTAGGTCCATTATAAAGTGGCAAATCAAGGATGACTATTGCTAACGTAAAGGTTTCTGTTTAATATACATTATAAACCTTATTCCACATATGCCTCCTTTACTAATATGGGTCCTAGGGACTTTTGAGAGAATTGAAACAAGAAGTGAGATTTACATAATGCTCTCTCGAGTTCCATTTTGGCTAAATTTTGAAACAGGATTTAAAAATAATGTATACTTGGAACGAGTCAGAAGAGAGCGCTTGTTTCTACAATGTGGATGTCAGCTGTAGCTTGCATAATATAAATCTTGTATTAATTCAGTGTCCCAATTGACTGCTAAATTTTGTCATTCAGAACTTGAAGTTGCTTTCAAGTTTGCTTTTAGGGATAGTTTCTGCAATTACTGTGAATTTTCATAGTTGCGTAGATCCTTGGATTCATCACTTTTACTTTCTTTTGTATTTGATGCAGGAAGAGTAGAATTTTCTTCTGGCCAATTTCATCTGTAGGTTATCCCTAAGCCTCTGTTTTATGCTGTCATGTTCTCAAACTTTTCTTTCTCTCCAGCCTTAGAAAAAAGGCATCCTTTCTCAAGTGCCATTTTCAGTATTTTTTTAAAGAACTTCCTGCAAATGATTGTCAGAGGGTCTTCAATGACACAACACTGGAGCAGATAAAAGAAGCAGTACTTTAGAGATCCCAAATCATCATTATTATGCATTAATTTGGCTCATCTAGAAAAAGTTACATAAAGAGATTGTCTAAATTATTATATTTCCCAGAGTTTTCTGCATAGCTGAAGTTCCTCACATTTTCTTTAAATAAATCTAAGGTAGTAAAATCCTTTTTTACTTAAACTATTTCCCTGTTCTTCAGTAATACATTTTGCATTCATAAAATACTTTTTTTTGGTAAAAACTTTGATATTAATTTTGTTTTAATCAAGAAATGTACTTTTTAGGGCATTAAAACTCTAGATGCATATTATTTTCTCTTAAGTTCTGGAAGTTTCAAATGGAAAGATTTTAGAAATTGTATTTGAATTTCATTATACAATTGTATATGTTTACATGTATATTTTTGCAGCCATATATACACACACTACATACATGCACACATATACATTAATTAATGATTTAAATTCTCACCATTCAAAATAAAGAGTTCTAAATTCACAGTTATGTCAATCACAACAATCCTTATGTTTTCTTCAAATTCTCAAATAGTACTTTATAAAATTTTCTACTGTTTTGTTAGTGCTGGATAACAGGGAATACATCATTCATTCATTTGTCATGATAATTCTCAGTCAAATGAACTATTTTTCTAGCTAATGTGAAGCTGAGAGACAAAGTAAGTCAAGTTCCTCCAGCTTTTGAGAGGCAGAGAGAAATTATATACACTCCTTTATCTTAACCACGGCATTGGCCATTTTGTTTATCACACTAACTTTATTATAATCAAAGGGATGTGATGAAAAACACCTTTAGAAACTCAAATACAACGCAATATTTATACCCAACGTAAGCCCGTAGGGTATACATCAGTAATGCAGAAGGAATAAAGGACAGTAAACTATAGCTTTCTAAGCAAATGATGGAAAAACACTATCATGAAATAGAAACATTGGGTTGGGATTAATCATTTGACTTACAGAAAGCTTATTGGTATATTTTCAAATAGCAATTACGATCTAGGCAGAAAAATAAAACCACTTTAGGTTATTCAAACTGAGGTTATTTCATATGAGAATTGGGTAAAAGACTTGAGAGTAGGGCCACCCAAAATTAGCAACAACAAGAAAGCTGTTATCATCACACCTAAAAGGTAGTAAGAGCAGGTGTTGCTATCATCAGAGTCCAGAAATCATGGCTGACTTCCGGCTGCTGTAAATAGGAAGGATGGGCTGGAGAAAAGAGGTAGAGGCACAGGGGAAGCAGCCACGACCAGAGACATGACAGGAAGCAGGGAGAAAGAGAAATGCCCTGTCTCCTGCCTCTAGAATTCCAATCATTGCATCCAGGCTTCTATTTGAGATCCAACATGAAAACTATAGGTCAGGGGCTTTTAAAACAAAGTAAGTTCCTGAAAAATGCAGTAAAGCTACAGACAGTCCCAATGTAGATCTGAGAAGGCAGTTCAGTCATCCTCCATCCTCCACAGCTCACCAAAATTTAACTGGTTGAATTTGGATAAGTCATCAAACTAATGTGAAACTGCTTCTTCTTATTTCAAGGTATGTTCTACTGATTTCTAGTGGTGAGTGTTTATATCTAAAGGGATGTTGGATTTTATTGAATTTGTTTTCTGCATCATTGAGATGATTATGTGGTTTTTGTTTTAAATTCTGTTTATGTGATGAATCACATTCATTGATTTTTGTATGTTGAACTATCCTTGCATCTTTAGAAAAAAAAACCACTTGACTGTGATGTATATTACTTTTTCACGTAATGTCGGATTTGGCTTGTGATATGGTTTAGTTCTGTGTTCCCACTCAAATCTCATCTTGAATTGTACTCCCATAATTTTCATGTGTTGTGGGAGGGACCCAGAGGGGAATAATTTGAATCATGTGGTAGTATCTTTTATGCTGTTCTCATGGTGGTGAATAAGTCTCATGAGAGCTGATGTTTTATCAGGGGGTTTTGCATGTAAGAAGTACCTTTCATCTTCTGCCATGATTCTGAGGCCTCTCCAGCCATGCAAAACTCTAAGTCCAATTAACCTCTTTTCCTTCCTAGTCTCAGGTATGTCTTTATCAGCAGCATGAAAACGGACTAATACATTAACTAGTACCAGGAGAGTGGAACATTGCTGAAAGGATACCAGAAAATGTAGAAGTGACTTTGCAACTGGGTAAGAGGCAGAGGTTGGAGGATTGGATGGCTCAAAAGAAGCCAGGAAGATGTGGGAAAGTTTAAACTTTCTAGAGGCTTGTCGAATGGCTTTGACTGAAAGCCTAATTGTGATATGAATAATGAGGTCCAGGCTGAGATGGTCTCAGATGGGTATGGGAAACTTGTTGGGAACTGAAGTGAAGGTGATTCTTGTTATTTGTTAGCAAAGACTGGCAGCATTTTGCCCCTGTCCTAGAGATTTTGAAAATTTGAACTGGAGAGAGATAATTTAGGGTACCTGGCAGAAGAAATTTCTAAGAAGCAAAGCTTCCAAGAGGTGACTTGGATGCTATTAAAGGCATTCAATTGTAAAAGAAAATCAGAGCATAAAGGTTCAGAAATCCTGCAGCCTGACAATGCACTAGAAAAGAAAATTCCATTTTCTTAAGAGAAATTCAAGCCAGCTGCAAATATTTGCATAAGCAACGAGGAGCCTGATGTTAATCCCCAAGGCAATGAAGAAAATCTCCCCAGGGCATGTCAAAGACCTTTGTGGCAGCCTCTCCCATCACAGACCCAGAGGTCTAGGAAGAAAAAAAAAAATGGTTTTGTGGGCAGAGCCCAGGGTTCTTGTGCTGTGTGCAGTGTGGGGACTTGGTGCCCTGCATCCTAGCTGCTCCAAGCATGGCTAAAAGGGGCCAGTGTAGAGCTCAGGCTGTGGCTTCAGAGGGTGCAAGCCTTGGCAGCTTTCACATGGCATTGAGCCTGTGGGTGCATAGAAATCAGGAATTGGGATTTGGGAACCTCTGCCTAGATTTCAGAAGATGTATGAAAACACCTGGATGCATGGGCAGAAGTTTACTTCAAGGGTGGGGCTCTCATGGAGAACCTCTGCTGCAGCAATGCAGAAAGGAAATGTGGGGGTTGCAGTCCACACACAGAGTCCCTACGACAGGCAATAATAAATGCCGATGAGTGAGAATGTGGGGAAAAGGGAATCCTTGTACACTATTGGTAGTCATGTAAATTAGTACCGGCACTATGGAGCACTGTTTAGAGATTCCTCAAAAAAGCTGAAAATTGAGCACCCATATGATCCAGTAAAACCACTGCTGGATAATATGGGGTATATACCAAAAAGGAAGGAAGCCAACATATCAAAAAGAATCTGCATTCCTATGCTTGTTGCAGCACTATTTTCAATAGGTAAGATTTAGAAGCAACCTAAGTGTCTATCAGTGGATGAATAAATAAAGAAGATGTGGTACTTATACACAGTGGAGCACTATTCAGCCATAAAAACAAGAGTGAGATCCTGTCATTTGCAACAACATGGGTGGAACTGAAGATTATTATGTTTAGTAAAATAAGCCAGGTACAGAAAGATAAAAATCACATGTTCTCACTTACTTGTGGGATCTAAAAGTCAAAACAATTGAACTCGTGAACACAGACAGTAGAAGGACGGTTACCAGAGGCTGCAAAAGGTAGTGGGAGATTTAAGCGGAGGTGAGGATGGTTAATAGGTACAAAAAATAGAAAGAATGAATAAGACCTATGATTTGATATCACAGTAGGCTGATTATAGCCAATAATAACTTAATTATATATTTTTAAATAAAGAGTGTAATTGGATTTTTTATAACTCAAAAAATAAATGCTTGAGGGAATGGATATCCCATTTTTCACTTTGCAGGCTTGTATTGAAACATCTCATGTACAATGTAAATTTACACACCTACTATATAACTACAAAAGTTAATAATTAGAGTAATGAAAGATAAGGAAAAAAAGATCTTTCTCTCTTTCTCTCCACCATTGAGGAAACATCAAGTAGTGAGAAGGCAGCTGTCTATAAGCCACATAGAGAACCCTCATTAGAAATCAAATGGACTAGAATCCTGGTCTTAAATTTCTAACCCCCCAGAACTGTAGAAAATAATGTCCTATTGTTTAAGCTCCACAGTCTGTGGTACTTACTGTGGCTGGCTGAGCACACTGGTGCATACTCCCATAGTGCCAGTCTGCTTCAGACCATGACATGAACTAGCTGTAAAGCTAAATTGTCTGAAGCCAATAAGAATTGGAGTTGTTTGCTAAAGTAGTTAACATGCTCTGACTAATATGGTAACAGAAGCAAATATGTGGAAAGAAATAATAAAAGAGCATATGATAGCTGCCACAGGCCTTAGTATTTTGACAATGATCATAACTCAGTGAAACAGGAGTTTACCATAGGATTTGAACATGCTGAGTATCACCTCTAGGTTCATTGACAAAGTAGAGAGTCATGTTACCTCATGAAACAGAGAAAAAAGAATGATAATTTTAATTTTAGAAAGTATTCAAGAAGAATGTTTTGTCAACCATTTGAAAGGCCAAATTAGAGTTAGCAATTCTGAATCTAGAACACACCAGCTGTTTGTTTTTTTCATACTTGTTAAAACAAGAAAGTCAGGATAAATTATGAACAGAGGAATGTATTCTAGCAAGTATACTCCTGGTTTGGGGACTGAAACAAAAGCAGTAAATTAACTGGTTGAGTTATGGCATGCAAATTCTTTTTTTTTTTTTTTTTTGAGACGGAGTTTCTCTCTTGTTACCAAGGCTGGAGTGCAATGGCGTGATCTCGGCTACAGCAACCTCTGCCTCCTGGGTTCAGGCAATTCTTCTGCCTCAGCCTCCTGAGTAGCTGGGATTACAGGCAAGCGCCACCATGCCCAGCTAATTGTTTGTATTTTTAGTACAGATGGGGTTTCATCATTTTGACCAGGATGGTCTCGATCTCTTGACCTCGTGATCCACCCGCCTCAGCCTCCCAAAGTGCTGGGATTATAGGCTTGAGCCACCGCGCCCAGCCGCAATGTCTTAAATCTGGGGTCCATGACTGATAAGTCCATTTAAACCATGGCTACAGTACTGAGTTGGAATTTTTTCTTTATTTCTCAAATAAAATGATATGTTTTTAGCTGCATATTTTTAAGAGGGGGAATAACTGTAGCCTATCTGAGCCATTCCGTATCTACAAAGGTTTTCATTTTGACATTTTGGTGGATAAAACTTGATTAGTTTGTTAATCACAATAGATGGGCTATGCTGTAACAGTAAATAGAACCCCAAAATTAATTTTTCCAGCTTCTAGAGGCTGCCCGCATTAATGGTTACATAAATATTTGGTAGGCAGAATAGTTTCTCCTCCTTGCCAAGGATGTCCACATCTGAATCCCAGAAATCTGTGACTATGTTATGGCAACAGGAAATTTGCAGATGTGATCAAGTTAGAAATCTTGAGATGGTGAGATTATTCTGGCATATCTAGGTAGCCCCAGTGTAATCACAAGGGTCCCCTAAGACAAAGTCAAGAAGGATTTGTGGTGATAGAAGCTGAGGTTGGAGGAATGTGATCATGAATTAAGATGCGGGCAGCCTCTAGAAGCTGGAAAAATTAAGGAACATCTTGTCCTCTACAGTCTTCAGAGAGAATGCAGATGGGCCATCATCTTGATTTTAGCTCTTTGAGAGCTATTTGTGCTTTGGTCTCCTTCAGAATTGTTAGATAATAATGTGGGCTTTTTGTTGATTTGTTTTTTAACTCACTCTAGATTTATCATTATTTGTTCTAGGAGCAACTGAAAACAAATATAAGAAGTTTATTCTTATTAATGAAACAACACAAATACAGGTCTGATTGTTTTTCTTGCAGTAGTAATTTATGATTTTATTTTAATTTAGCTTAATTTTAGACAGGGCCTCACTGTGTTGCCCAGGCTGGAGTACAGTGGCACAGTCAGCTCACTGCAGCTCCAATCAATCCACTTGCTTCAGCCTCCTGTGTAGCTGGGACTACAGGTACACATTACTACACTTGGCTAATTTTTAACGTTTTTGTGAAGAAAGAGTTTCACTAGATTGCCCAGCTGGTCTCAAACTCCTGGCAAGTGATCTTCCCACCTCAGCCTCTGAAAATGCTCAGATTACAGGTATGAGCCACCACTCCCAGCCACATTTCTTAGAATTGATTGCATTCCTTTGCTTTTTGTATTATCCTTTAGAATTTTATCTTCCTTATGTCTTTTGTCTACTTTCTGAAATATTTCATTTAGTTAATTTTCTCAGAATCATTAGGTTGGTGCAAAAGTAATTGTGTTTTTTGCTATTACTTTTAATTTTACCTGTTAAAATGCAACTATTTTTCCACAGTGCTAATTATACTGAGTTTTAAAATATAAATGTCAAATATATTATTAAAGTTTAATCTGAAGTGAATATATAGTATTGATGCTTACCTGTCATCATTATAAATAATTAGAAAAACCATTAACTATTTCATAATATTTATGCAAAGATACAGTTAGGTAATGTGTGTACAGTGTTTAGCACCAAACCTTCAAGCTTAGAAATGGTTCTTGATTTACATTATTTGTACTTCAGATTATGGCAGTTATTAAACTTTTTCTGGAAATAGAGATACAAAGATGAATAGAACAGCAGTGCTTTCTTTGGAGTGCATAGTTGTACAAGAACAAATGGACATTTAAATAGATAGTTACAGGACATGATGTTTAGGTGTTAGAGAAGGATTTTATGTTACATATATTTATTACCTAAAAATTAGGTCTTAGTCAGCTGGGTTTATAGTAAGATGGCAACTGTGTCCCAGGTCTTTCAAAACTCTTTAGTTTGACACTTTAATTACTAAAATCAGTATCTGAACGCAGCTGAAGAGTTTCCATTTGAGTAAAATCTGAACATGTAATTCATAATTCAATTGTTAGAATTTGAGGAGCATTTTCATGTTCGGTCTCCAGTTTTGTTATTCTAACATTTGTGAGTCTGTGGCTTTTGCCCAAACTTTAAAGCATTGTTACTTTTACTAATCATAATTTAATATAATTGGTAAACTACAATGCCTAGTTCAGCATATCTGAAATTAGGTGACTCTATCCCAGTGATTTTAATAAATGTGCCAATTTTTTTCTTAAAGCATATGGATAAATATTGAAGCATGATTTCAAAAATGTGATTTAGCATTCACCTCTTGAGAAGGTTTTGTTTTTGACACATCCTGTTTTCTCATATGGTATATATTACAGAACTTATAACTACTATGGCAGTAATTATTACCTCTTGTGACCAAGGGAGTATTTATAAAATAAGTGTTAGGGTTTAAAGAGTTTAAAGGAAAAGAATCCTGAAGCACTTTAAAAAAGCAGATTTTCTGTACTTTTTGTGACTTTACCCTACACAGGATTATTTTCCAGGATGACTGGAGTAAAGCCAAAGCAAACATTTTGAAGATTATGGAAGGAATGTCTATTCCTTTTCTATTTCTACAGATTGAGCTATTCATTCATTGTGACGTCTATTACCAGTAATTATAATGGCAAATGACCACAGTTCAGGTTAATTATTGTAAACACTTTAATATTCATAATAATGATAATAATGAAATTGAAATTAACAGTCGTTTGAATACAATAGTTTGCATTTAATCAACGTTTTATAATTTTCAAGCCATTTACATATCCACGATGTTATTTTACCTTTAGAATTACTCTGTAAGATAAGAAATATGTTAAAATGCCTATTTTACACAAGAGGAAACTCGTGCCAAAGAGATAAGCAACCTAAAACACATCCCAAACAAATTATACATTTGAGAACAGAACTCCTTTTGTTTATTCCAGTATATAAAATAAATCCCAGTGGCCTTTGTAGAAAAGTATACTCTAAAAATGTATATAAAAATACATACAATAGCTTTTGAACAAAATGGTGGTTCTCTTATATTGATCTATCTGAAGGTTCTCAATTTATCTCATTATCCTTATTTCATTATTACATCCTCATTACAAAACAAAGCAATGCTCCAGCTGACTGAGCTCCTTGCAACTATTTTTTAAATTTTTATTTTTTTATTGATTAAGAATAGATGTACATATTTTCAGGCTACATGTAATAAATTAACTTATGTAAACTTATTACATTTGATAAACATCAAATCAGTGTAATTGGGTTACATCCATTGCCTTCAATATTTGTCTTTTCTTTAGGCACATTTGCATTATTCTCTACAAGAAACTTTGATATATAAAATAATTATAAGTGACAGTCACAGATCTATCAAACACTGTCTTATTCTATCAAATGTATATTTATACTCATGAATCAACCATTCTTTAATCCCCTCTCCCACCTAATTCTTATGTATACCTACTAGAAGTGTTTTGTTAGCTTGAATTGAGTTAGGTGTTTCATATACATGCATAGTTAACTTTATAAAAAACTATAAAACTCTTTCTCCAAAGTGGTTGTATTTGTCTATTTTCACGCTGCTATAAAGAACTTCTGAGACTGGGTAATTTATAGAGAAAAGAGGGTTAACTGAATGACAGTTCTGCAGCCTGGGGAGGCCTCATGAAAGTCTTAACTCATTTCAGCATTAACTTAAAAGTCCAAGTCCAAAGCCTTTTCTGAGACAAGGCAAGTTCCTTCTGCCTATAAGCCTGTAAAATAAGAAAAAAGTTAGTTACTTCCAAAATACAAATACAAAACAAGTTAGTTATTTTCAAAAGAGTATAGGCATTGGATAAATTTTCTCATTCCAAATGGGAGAAATTGGCCAAAACAAAGGGCTACAGGCTCTATGCAAGTCAGAAGTCTCGTGGGATTGTCCTTAAGTCTTAAAGCTTGAAATAATGTACTTTGACTCCATGCTTCACATCCAGAGTATGCTGATGCAAGGAGTGGGCTCCCAATTCCTTGGGCAGTTCTGCCCCAGTGGCTTTGCAAGGTACACTCCTGCAGCTGCTTTCATGGATAATATTAATGTCTGCAGCTTTTCTAGGCACATGGTGCAAGTTGTTAGTGGATCTACCATTCTGGGGTCTGGAGGATGATGGACCTTTTCTCATAGATCCATTAGGAATGCCCAAGTGTGGCCTCTGTGTGGGGGTTCTAATCCCACATTTCACTCTTGCACTGCCCTAGCAGAGGTTCTCCATTAGGGCTCTGACCCTGCAGCAGACTTCTGCCTGGACATAAAGGCATTTCCATACATTCTCTGAAATCTAAGTGTAGGTTCCCCAACTTCAGTTCTTGAATTCTGTGTACGTGCAGGCCCAACACCACATGAAAACTATGAGCTTTAGGGATAGAACCTCCTAAAGCAATGGCTAAAGCTGCACCTTGTCCCCTTTTAGCCATTACTAGAGCTGGAGTGGCCGGGACACAGGACACCAAGTTGGAAGACTGCACAAAGTAGTAGGCCCTGGGCCTGGCCTATGAAAACAATTTTCTCTCCTTGGCCTCCAGGCCTGTGATGTGAGGGGCTGCTCTAAAGATCTCTTACATGCCCTGGAGATATTTTCCCCATTGTCTGGGCTATTAACATTCAGCTCCTCATTACTTATGCAAATTTCTCCAGCCAGCTTGACTTTCTCCACAGAAAATGGCTTTTTCTTTTCTATCACATGGTCAGGCTGCAAATTTTTTAAACTTTTATGCTTTACTTCCCTTTTAAATATAAGTTCCAATTTCAGATCATTTTTCTTAATTTCGAAGTTCTGCAGATCTCTAGGACAGGAGCAAAATGTTGCAAGTGTTTTTGCTAAAATATAGCAAAAGCAACCTTTGCTCCAGTTCCTGGTGAATTTCCTCAAACTGTTCCAACCTCTGCCTGTTACCCAGTTCCAAAGTTGCTTGCACATTTTCAAGTATGTTTATAGTGGTTCCCCACTCCTGGTACAAATTTCTCTATATTAGTCTGTTTTTACACTGCTATAAAGAGCTGCCAGGGACTGGGTAATTTATAAAGAAAAGAGGGTTAATTGACTCACAGCTCTGCATGGCTAGGGAGGCCTCAGGAAACTTAAAATCATGGGGGAAGAGGTTGCAGGCATGTCTTATATGGTGGCAGGAGAGAGAATGAGTGAAGGGGGAAGAACTCCTTATAAAATCATCAGATCTCATAACTCAGTCACTATCATGAGAACAGCATGGGGGAAACTGTCTTCATGATCCAATCACTCCCCACCAGGTCTCTCCCTTGAGATTTGAGTGGGGACACAGAACCAAACCATGTCAGTGATTCTCATTTTCATTCTCATTAGCAATGTATGAGAAATCAAGTTATATCCATCCTTACTCACATGTATGTCACATTCTCACTAGCAATGTATAAGAAATCTAGTTGTTTACATCCTTACTTACAAGTGCCAATCTTTTTAACTTTATCTTAATAGTTTTGTGGTATTATCTCATTTAGGTTATTTTCATTTATCAGAAGGATAATATTGTTGAACTTATTTTCAGGGGCTTGTTTGTTTCTTATTTGTTATCTTTGTGAACTGTCTTCTACAATCTTTTGTTCACTAAAAAACAACTTGATTTGTCTTCTTATGGAATTTTAAGGGATCTTTATGCATTATAGATACAAGTGCATTGTCGAATATATTTGAGATGTATTGAAAATAGTTTATCCCAGTCTGTGGATTGTCTTTTCATTTTTAACAGCATGTTACAAAGAGAAGAAATCTTTAATTTTGATTAAGGCTAATGCCATTATTTTTGTTTTCTTTCTTTACAGTTTGTGCTTTTTGTGCCTTCTAAACACTTCTTGTTTTTAAAGATTTGATCAAAAATAAAAACTCCCAAATATTATATAATAATGGGCATTTGAGCCTGGGGTTCTTGGTGTAGATTAAAAGAGAAAAGACATGCACAGTAGCAACTAACAAATCTGACAATAAGTTAATCCTTTTTGTGTGTTTGCTGAAATTAAAATGATTTTCACAAACAATTTATACTAAAGATCTTTGTTTGTTTATATAGGAGGTGCTTATTTTTCTAAGAAAGTAAATTCATTTATTTTCTCATATGTCTCACATACTCCAAAAAAATCTTAAAGTTTTCTTGAATGCTAGAAACATATTGGTGCTTTTTAGAATCAGCTCAGGCTCAAACATTATGCTACACACTATACATAGAAGCTAGTCCTCTTATACAATGTGACAGTCAATACACAGCAATATCCAAGTCAGAATAATGCCAACAACTACAACACTGTTCATCACGGTACACATACAAACTACTGTGATCACCACTGAGCAGAGTACATGGTAGCAAAATATCTGATTTCTATGCATTATTACAATCAGATGGCAATGATCCATATTCAACAATAAATGTTGTTCCTGCAGTTTGTTTCTTGTCCGACTCTTCACACTTGGCCTCATTTCAGATCAACATCCAGATAAGTGAGTCTTTTACCAAAGTGAGACCAACTCAAAATCCTTCCTTACTTAGGAGTTGTACAATGAATAAATACAACTCATTTGAAAATAAATGTATGTCTGTGTGTGTGTGTGTGTGTGTGTGTGTGAGTGAGCATATATATGCTCAAATGCTATTTGAGTAGTCTGTATAACTGAATACATATATATACTTATATAAACTATATCTACATATAGATAGTATACTTTATATATATATACTTTATATATACGTATATATAAAGTAAATGCAATCTGAATCTTAAAGAGGTGTCTGCACTGCTGTGTGCAGAATAAAACTTCCTCCAGTTCTTTTCACAATAGCCATAAAATGGAATCAAGCTAAGTGTACATCCACAAATGAGTAAATAAATAACATACAGTACATATACACAATAAACTACTATCTATCCTTAAGGAAGAATAAAGCCCTATCATTTGTGATAACATGGAAGAACTTGGATATGTCACATTAAATGAAATATACTAGGCACAGAAAGACAAATGCTGCATGATCTCACTTATACGTGGAGTCCGAAAAAGGTGAACTCATAAAAATTTAGAATGTTAGTTACCAGGAGTTGGGAGGGGTGAGGGGGTTTGGGGTGATTTTGGTCAAGGAGTACAAAATTTCAGTTAGCAGGAAGAAATAAGCTCCAGAAATATATTGTACAACATAGTGACTACAGTAATAACAATATATGAGATTTTTAAAAGAAAGTAAGACAGTCATGTTTAAGCCAAATTTTAGAATGTAGTTGTCAGGTGTTGGTGATATTTGACGAATACTTTCTTCATGTCCTTGGTAGGGTATATATTTTATAGGCAATTATGTCGTTAGCAATTTTTCTAAAGTAATGAGTCTTCTTAAGTGATGCAATCAGAATCATGTAATTTAAGATTAGTCTGTATGTGTGATGTGATATACTATTGTGTATGTGTGATGTAATATACTGTTATACCATTATAACAGAATTTCACAGATAAGTGACTTGATAAGTTTTTTATTGTACGATGTGATATACTGTTAACAGTACATCACTTTTGATGTGTAAAGTAAATGCAATCCGAATCTTGAAAAGGTGTCTGTACTGCTATGTGCAGAATAAGTTACTTGTGTGTGATGTGGTATACTATACTGTTAACAGAATATCACATCACATATCAAATAACTTATCAAGTCACTTACCTAGGAACTTATCAAGCAACTAGTAACTTTATGTTTTTTCGTAAAGCATTTAAAATGCTTGTTTACTATGCGTTTAAAATAATATAGTTACAAAGTTAATACATACTCATTTCAAACTCTTAATCAATGACGCATACAAAAATATTAACTATATTCCACATCTTGAGTACAGAAATATGAATGTTCCCAAACACTATAGGTTTTTTGCTCTGTAGAACATTAAACAAATGTCTCATTTGAAATAAATAAAAATATATCAAAAAAACAGTATATCACATAACACATAGTAATACATTGTTATAACAATATAACAGTATATCACATCACTGTTATATAAATGTAACAGTATATCAAATCACACATACAGATTAAAACTGATAAAAATAATAAGAATTAAAAAAATAAAATAACGATCAATGCTGTTTCCGCCGAGGGGGCGTGGTGGCTCACGCCTGTAATCCCAGCACTTTGGGAGGCTGAGGCGGGTGGATCACCTGAGATCAGGAGTTTGAGAGGTTGAGATCAGTGCTGTTTCTATTGCTGAAAAGAGAAACAAGCTAATTCAGTAGTTTTGGTAGTCTTCCATAACAAAACCCTATCAGAAAGGTAATCCGGAAAAAGTTAAGTCCCCTTTTCCTCAAAGTGGTAGGTATAAATTTTCTATGTAGCCCTATAATGGATGATTATCATGGAGGCTGGTAAGGACCTGGCCTTTTCTGGAAGTATGAGAATCCCATAATAGAGTTTTGGAGCAGCCATAAATATTCTTATCACCCAAATCAGTGTCAGAGAGTAGCCCACTTTCTTTAAATAATTTTCTTTAAAAGGTTGGGTAAACCATAAATTCTTATATGAGAATTTGAAGAAGGAATTATATTATTGTATCTAATGATTATTCTGACTTAGCCACCATTTAAACTGGATTTTAAAAGAGGGATATATACAGAAACCTTCAGGATAAAGCAAAAGGGATAAAAGCAAAATTAATAACACGAAAACATATGAAAGTAAGAAACCGACTCAAATTCAGATTATTCTGATTATAAATTTAGAACACTCTATTACTTCACTAGTGGTTTATAAAATCCATTTTAACTCTAATATAAGGTTGAATGTGGAAAATAACTATATTTTGGGGAGATGTTGGCCAAAAGGTACAAACCTTCATGGTGACTATAGTTAATAATAATATATTATATACTTTGGACTTGCTAAGAGAGTAGATCTTAAGTGTCCTCACTGCCCCAACCACCCGCCACACAATGGAAGCTATGTAAGATGATAAACATTAATCAGCTCACTGTGCAATAATTTCACAGTGTATACATATATCAAAACATCACATTATGCACCTCAAATATGTGCAATTTTTACTTGTCAATTATATCTCAATAATGCTGGAAAAAAATGGTCTTGGGTTGCTAAAAATAAAATAACATCAAATAAAAATAAAAAGAGGACTAGATCACTGGAAGATACTTCCTATGTGAATTTCATGGCTACACACTGGAAGTAACTAATTTATAATAAAAGTAGTAATCAACAGATATATTCTGACACCTGTATTGCTTATTTTTCCCTATGCTTTTTTCACCAAATAAAATCAATATATAATATTTCATCTGGAGTCCGATAGTCTCTTGGAGCTTTTACACTGATTCAATATGCTCTTTGTTTTCCATGTAGAAAGAAGAACTCGCAGAGAAAAAGCAGCCTTTAAAATTCTGTTGTACCTTTTCACTGGCAAATATTTTCTTATTCACCAATAGCAGATAAGTTATTGCTTATCTGGTGATTCTCCTTAGTTTGTAAACTTCTGTTCTTAAAATGCTCTTTGAGCCTGTATTATCAAATTACATTTCTGGCTCTCTCATTAATCAGTCAGTTATTAAATCATTGACATGCTCATTTTTTACTTGTATGAGAGTGGTGTTTTTAACTTTTAAAAATTATGTCTGAATGGTAGTAAATAAACACATGTATTTACCAAAAGATAGGCGTAAGAATCTTATAGCAGCATTATGTGTAATCTCCAACAGCTGGTAAAATTCTGTGTCTTGCTGTGTAAGAAAATTAGAGGGATAAGCTTTTTTTTTTTAATAAACATAATTTCTCTGTGCCCCTCCCTGTCAAGTGAATATTAATCCAAATATTCACTTTCTTAGCTTCCATGACTATGAATCACTTTTGTCTGTTTTTTAATATGTATGTATATATGTATGTGCATTGATTACAGACTCCTCTCCTGTTGTGATTTTATTCACTTAACATTATATCTGTGATATTTATTTACCCTGTCGCATGTACCAGTGGTTGTAAAACATTCAACAATTCTATACATCCTTTCTACTTTAGATGAACATTTGGGGCCTTATTTCCAATAACTAATAGCTATAAAGTACCCAGAAGGCAACCTAAGGGATTACTGTTTTTATTGATTATAAAGTAATCACGTTTCCTTAAAATACGTAGTTACATTACCATTGCACAAGGATTGTAAAATAGCCTAATGGATGGTAAGGAAACACAGGTACATCCTGAACCATAGAAAATATGCCAATATTTTTTAAATTACAATTTGAAAGTCACTGTTTTTAGTTTTAGAGAATTTGGCATGTTCTCATTTTGTATTGTAAGTGAAATTGTTTTAGTTCTTTTATCTTTTTTGTGTTTATCATTTATTTTACTATGTTTATTACAACATAGTAAAATAGTTTTCTTTTTGTCTTATATAATCTTTGCTTGCTCGATTCTTTTTCCTGTTTCATTTCTTAGATTTAACTATGCTTTTAAATGTTTGAGTGATAACTTCTATTCCGAAAAGTCAAATTAAACTTGTTCTCTATTGTAGATGAAAATTGAAGGAAAAACAAAACTCCCTTCAAGACATTTTTTCAACTGTTTCCACACCATTAATATAATTTTTTAATAACCTTTTTACTTCTTTACTACCAGAATAAGACATTAGAAAGATTTTAGCATTTAATCTGTTCTTTCCATCAACTCCTGGATTTAGTCAAGAGAGTTAAAAAACAAAAGAAAACACAAAACCTGGCCCTACTCCCAAGTCTTCCTGGATACACAAGGAGTTTCTCTTCCTGATTCAGACTCTGTGACCAGAGTCTGCCAGTCAAAATATTCTCTTTCATTCTTTCTCCATTCCGTTTCCAATTCCACTGGTATCAGCAAGGTTGCTTAGGTCTGACCAGACTTTATAAGTGGGAAGATGTTGCCTTCAGAAGTGCAATGATTTGCAAAGGCATCTTCACTTCAGTTGCACTCCCTGCTTGTGCCAGACACCAAGAGGGAAACATCTCCCACCAACAGTTTTATTTGAAGTTCTCAAAAACAATTCAGACTTTACGTGCTGAAACAAAAGTTATCTTACCCACCGTCATTTAAACCTTGTCCGTTCTAACGTTCTTTTGCTCAAAAAACTAAGACCGTTAAATTATGCAAGCTAGGAAGTTTAAAATCTTTTCTTTTTTCTTTCTATGCACACACCACTGCCAGGACTTGTTGAGTTATCACTCCTATAACATGTATTCTCCACGAATTATATATTTCCCTAAGAGGGTTACAATTGGTACTTTTTGGGAGGCAGATTTTTAAAAATTGTTTTAATGTACAAAGAACAGTCATACACATACTACTTAATCAGATACTCTTTATACCTTTGTATTAAGATTTTCATAGAGGAGGGGCTATTGAAAATGTCTCAGAAGTGGAGTGTTCTAGTAGTTTGGATGTTTGTCCTGCCCAAATCTCATGTTGAAATGTAGTCCCTGGTGGGAGGCATTTGGGTAATGGGGGCAGATGCCCCATGGCTTGGTGCTGTCTTTGCAACAGTGAGTGAGTTCTCCTGGGATCTGGTTTTTTAAAAGTGTGTACACCTCCCAGCACTCTCTCTTGCTCTCACTCTTGCCCGGTGACTTGCCTCTCCTGCTTAGCCTTTTGCCATGAATGAAAGCTCCCTGAGGCCTCCCAGAAGCCAAACAGATGTCAGTGTCTTGCGTGCATCCTGTGCAGCCTGCAGAACTGCAAGCCAATGAAACCTCTTTTCTTTATAAATTACTCAGTTTCAGGTATTTCTTTGTTGTAATGCAAGAATAGACTAACAGAGAATGATTAAAAATAAAAGTGGCAAATACTGTCCAAAACATGGGTAGAATTTGTCTACTTCGTCATATTCACTGCTGCCATTTTGAACAAGGTTACTATTATTTCCTGCCTTGAAACTGGTAATGATATCTCTATCATAGTTTCTATCTAACCTGATTTCCTTCCAATCTCTTCTGCACATGCCATCGAATTTCCCATCCAATAATCTCACTCACAGCTTAAAATCTTTCAATGGCTTCCCATTACTCTGAGGCTATAAAACAAATTCTTACCTGACTTATATGGCATATTATGATTTTTCTTGTATTTCTTCAGCCTTGTCCCACATTACGATAACCCCTACATTCTGCAATTGGGCCGCATTGACCTTTCCTTAGCATCTTGCATGTGCTATGCTCCCTGCACGAAAGTGGTGACAGCGCTTGTATCTCCTCACATCCTCCACATCTCAGCGTCGTGGTTCTTTCCTCTACGATGCATTTCCCAACTTCTTAATCTGCGTCAGATTCTATATTATGACCCTTTTGAAATAATGTTTCTTTCCTTCGGAGAAAATATCAGTTTGGATTTACAGACGTATATTGGTTTAATATTCCAGTTCTCACTAAACTGTAATTTTAATGAGAAAAGCAAAAGGTGTTTATTTTGTATTTTTATTTTTATTATAGCCCCAGCACTTACCCAGTGCTGGGCACATAGGCATGAAGCAAATTTCTTTGGAATAAATAAATGAGTTAATACATGAATATATTTGCTACACTTTATTTTTCAGCCCCTTAAATGTCTTTCTGGTGCTATTGGAGTATAAATAAATGTCCTTCATTTCACGATTTCCATGATCTTGTCTCCTGTATGCCTTCTCAGCTTCTTATGGCACTCTTCATTTGCTTTCTTTTTTTCAATTATTTTCGGCTCAGATGCACCATATACACTCTTAGTCTGGGGACTTTGCCTGCGTCATGTATGTTGCTTCTAATTTTCCTATTAATGTGAGCCATATTAGTAATATGATATTGGTCCTTGCTTAAGTGGTCCCTCTCAAAGAGGCATTTCTTTATCAGTTTATTGTAAGAAGTTTCACTCACTCTCATCATTTTTTTTCTATAACCTGTTCATTTTTATCTGTTTATTTATTAATTTATTTTCAGCAAGTGACATTATCTAGTAGGGGGCAGACTAGTTGGATTTAAATACTAGCCAGAAGACCTAAAATAGGACTCAGCAGAGGAGAAAAGAAGTCCAACGTCTGAATGACACTCAGAGAGAGAATCATTCACAAAGCAGATCAAGAAAGGGCAATAAGAGAAGTTACTTCAGAGGGTGGGATGGGAGAATCCTTTGAGTCCAAGAGTTTGAGGCTGCAGGGAAGTATGATTGCACCACTTTAGCCTGTATTATAGAGACCCTGTCAAAAGAAACAAAAAAGAGAGAAAGGAAGAATGAAAAAGAAAGAAAGAAGAAAGGAAGGAAGAAGGAAGGAAGGAAGGGAGGGAAGGAAGGAAAGAAGGAAGGAAGAAGAGGAAGGAAGGAAGGAGAAAAAAATGAAAAAGAAAATCTTGTGATTCCTTTAGTAATGTATCCCGATATGTCATGATCACACAAGGTACTACCAACCCTTAGGTGAATTATATTTGTTAGATAGCCATTATTATCTTATTCATTAGAATTATTTATGTAATTATGTTTATCCTGTTTGCCTTTCATTTTTTAACCAAATATTCTCTGAAAATGGAGATTTCTGTCTGTGGACACAGTATATGCAGGCACCAAATTTATTTAGAAATGTACCTTGCACTATAGCCTTGAAAAAAAAAGTACACAAATATACAATGAATTTTCTATTGTAAATATTTTACTCTAAATATAAATTTTAAGAGGATGCAATAGTCTATGTAAAAAATTTTAACATTCATAAGAAGATATATAAACATTTGTTCACAAATTAAATGTCAACAATACTCATTAATTGAAATTTGACAATAGATGAGTGAATTATTTGATTCACATTAGTGGTATTTTTTCCTTTTTTATTTATATTCTCCACAAAGTCAGTGAGGATCAATTATTTTTATTTGACCGATTAGAATTTTGAAAATTTTGATCTTGAATAAAATGTTTACCACAATCAAGCTAAAGGCAGATCCCATTTTCTGCACTCCTAGTTGAGCTGGTTTGGCTGTTGCTGTATTCATTGACTCTTTTTCTTTCTTATTACCCCACTAATGCAGCAACACTGATAGCCCTGAATTTTAGAGGAAAGAAGTCAAGCTTAGAATCTTAAGTGCAAGTTTCAGGAGTTACATATCTTTCATCGGTACTAAAATCACTCGGTAAATCAAAGCTTCCATTCTGTTATTAAAGCTCCTGTCCTGCAGCTTCTCAGAAACAAAATTGTCCAATTAGTTTTGGCTTCATAAAGGTTTTGTGTGTGCATGTTATCAAAAAGAATATCATAGATGTGAAAGTTTGAGTTTCCTCTTAAAATGAGAAAGGAGATTTAAACATTAGCACAATGTTTTTAGTAAACAAGCTAGAGAAATACAAGTGGACCATCACCAATAAATTAGATTTAAAACTAGGTTTAAATTTACATGTTTGGGAAATCAAAACTCATGGAAATAATAACTGTGCTACGATAAACTGTGGTAGGCCTATTTTTTTCCCCACATAAAATGACAAAGTGTTCAGAGTTAAAAGAAATAAACATGTTAAATTAGTAAAATATATATGTATATGGTAGAAAATTTTCAATTTTCATGTGTAGTAATAATACAGTAGGATACTTGGCTGCTTTCAACCCTTACTCTTACTGCTTTGTATGTGCCTTTAAAATTTTATTTCCTGGTATCAGAATGTGTTTATAAATCTTCCACCTACTTTGCTTTTCCCTACATTTCTTCTTAGCATAGGTAATCAACATATCTAGGACACATGCATTCTGGGAATATTAATTCTGAAATGAAGGTTAGCTAATCCTTCTAGCTCTGCTTCACATTGAGACAAAGAAACTTGAAATGACCCAACTGTTGTAACTTCTAGACTACTGTTCTCCATACTTTCAAATGGGGTCTGGAAAGAAGGGCCAAAAATTTTTCTTCTATTTTACATATCAGGGTTATGAGCTTAAGCGATAAGCTCTCTGAAAATATTCGAAGAGTCATTGAACCCACAGGCTTTCCTAAGCCTCCTGGCTTGTGACTTTCTCACTTACGGTACATTTTGAATCCCGTGGATTTGTAGTGCTGGCCAATTAATGCCATGATCATGTTTTCTCTCTCATTGTTGAAAGAATGAAATAAGATGCACAGTGAATGTGTACTCAATTTTTTCTCTTTAAAGCAAGAATGTGTGTTAAGCAATGCTAAATTATTAACCCTCCATGAAGAACTGTGTTTTCTAGAAAGGGAAATCATGGTTTATTAAGCCACATTATCATGAAATTTATTTAAACACACAAGATCACAATAATGTTATTTAAGAATAATTTTTATGCTTCAGAGAGCCAGTATCAACTCAGTGGAGAAAAGAGAGGGCTTTATTATTGATGCTTTTCAAAAACTAAATAATGTTTCTATAATCAAGCATAGCTAATTCTAAGAATAAATGTAAGTTAAAATATCAATTGATTTTCTATGGAAGGGGTGTGTATGTGACACTAAAATTGTTTGTAATAAAAGAAAATTGGTAATATATGTTTTGCTGCTGTTCACAAATAGACAAGTCTTAGCATTTTGAGGACACCTTAACATGTGCCTGAAATGTTCAATAGTTTTCTAACATTCATTTTTGTCTTTTAGAAAATATTTTTTTTCTGCTCTCTCACATAATGTCTTCCAAAGCTGTGATAGCAGTTGGGCATAATTGTATTCAAATTACTGTAAAGAACTCCACACTATTGATGTACTACCTGGAAGCTTTAACTTGTATCTGAAAAACACACTGAGTATACTTTAAAATTTTTATTTCATAAGATACTTGGAAAGAAACATCATATTATAATCATGTGAGGTTTAATATTTAATTTTTAACATGCATTGACTTTTCCACTTTTAAAATGATACATTCATATAATGTTCACATTTTAAAGTAGGAGAAGGCTCTCTCAATTGCATATTACAATGGACTGAATAGTACAATGTTACACATGTGATTTAGGAAAATCATTTACTCCTTAAGTTATGAAAGTCATTTGTAGCTTCCTATTATACTTCTCGGATCATTAGTCGATAATAACACACAAACACATATTATTTACTTTTCAACCAGTTGAAACAGTTCATTTTTTCATTAACACAATGCTAGTTTGCATCATATCTACCAATTCTCCCTCTCTGGAAAATATTTGTGTTAAGCCAACTTCACCTCACAAAACTTTAACAAGAAATTGCAGAACTTGGCTGTCTTAAAACACATCAGTGCTTTCTTGTGTCTTTGGTGGAATTTCTGCTTTTGATATTTTTCTTGAAGGCAGAAAACAACTCTTAGTAATTAAACTTTAAAAATATGTTAAAAATTTGTAGTGTTACAACTTTTAGAAAATAATCATATTTTCCAACCAAATTATGGACACCAAGCCTTTAAATGAATTTAAAATTTCACCTTATTCTTTGTAAGTGGCAGATACCCCAGATAAGCAAAAGGGCTGAAAATTTCAGACCGTATTTAGATGCCTGAAATCAGAGTAGCTGCTGTCACACTAACATGTGGAAGCTCAAGGAAGGTTTTAATTTGATGACAACAATGCATCACACTGTAACATCCTGTCCAGCTGGGATCCTTTTGTAGCAGGGTTATAAGTTTAACAATGTAACTAAGGTAATCAAATATTGACACTTTCAATACCACTATTCCTTTAAAAAGTTTACCTATACTAATATTCTAGTATATAGTGTAATCTTCAGTTTCTTCTAAGGAATTAAAGTTGAATTGAATTGCCTATTTAAATTATGGGGCACTGCTTTTATTTAAAATACAGAGATTTACTTAGGAGAGGGAAGAACTCACCTATTCTAATTCTGCTCTGTTTCATGGAGATTGGTGCGCAGGAATAATATGATTCTTTTCATTTAATTAATTAAATATCTTCGCAGATATAATCACACTTGTCTCTCAAGCCCTTCAAAGGCTGCTGGGCTGCTTATTTTTTCTTATTAAAATTAAAACTCAGCACTCAGCATGCTTTTTTTTTCTTTTCTGGGAGGAGGGCGGTGAGATAAAGTTTGCATAAGTATAAAGTCCTATGATGTTAAATTGCTGTTTGCTAAAATATTCTGACCCAGAACCATAAAATTATATCTCCTTTACCCCTAAAAAAGGAAAATATTCTGAACAGTCAGTGGTCCAAGCCTATGCTTTTAGAAACACTGTATAAATGGTTTTATAGAAAAATGTGCTATAAGGTGAAAACAGTGTGGTGCCGAAATCATTGCTTAGAGAGGAGCACTGAGGAAAGCTCAGAGATGCATGTACCTATGCTGTCCTAGGATGTAAATAATAAATACACTTTGATTGGATTGAAACAGTGAGATGTTGAAGTGTGTTTTTTATGTCGGTACAGTTCATCCTATTCTAATGAATTCAGAAAAATGTGCTTATGTAATATTCATCCTTCTGTTTGGTGTATTAGTGATAGATCCACCAAGTATTAACCGAAACATGGGTTCCCTCAGCTTAAGACTCTATCAGTGTTCTTGCATGTAGGTTTGATTATATGACTAAGTTCTGGCTGCTGACTTATAAACAAAAAACAGTCTCTGCAACTGAAGTCTCATGTCTTTAAAAGATAGCTTCTTACTATGTCTCTTTTCCCCCTCCTTCTTGTTGGTTAGATGCTATCTTTGAAGAAGTAAACAAGTACCACACCCTAGGGGCGTGACAGAACAACCAAACTGAAGGTATTGTGATCTGAGATGAAACAAAGGTCCTTTAGATCTATGTCAGGTCAGTCCACTTTCTCATGTACAGAGTATCAATATTTGTAATTGTGAAAATATAAAACAAAAACTAAAATATGTGGCAATATTTAAGAGATCAGGGCAGGTGGTGAAGGTTCCGGCACTGGACTCCAGAAAGATGGTCACCATTATTTACAGAAGGAAAATGAGAAATTCTAGGATCTGCAGTTACTTGGGATCTGCCTGTCAATCTAGGAATGGAGGAGGATAAAAGGAAGGCACGAGTGTGTGTGATTATTACTGATCTCACTCGACAAATGGTTAGAAGAAAGTTAACAGAGAACACAGAGTTTTTACTCCCTTGCAGCATTGTATTTCAAACAGGAAGAGATAGGATTATAAAGACTATGAATGAAAAAGTCATTTAATGCTCATCCGTTTGACCAACTCACACAGAGGAAAAAGAGTGAAGTTTTGGTGTTTAATATAACTGTCAGCTGAATAAAGAAACTGGGGAAAAGATAATTTATGAATGTTGCTTATCTACATTTTTTACCAGCTCATCTTAAGGTAAACAACATTCTTTGGAGATAGACGCATGTTGATGGGAATAAGGAAACTAATTAGTCTTGAGATTTAAATAAATGAAAAAATATGGGTATGGTTTCTGGTACTAGGAATTGACAGGAAGTACATAGATAAGAAGCCTCCTAAGATTTTGAGAGAGTACATTGTGATTTTGTTGATGATTCCTGGTTGATAACTCCCATAGCACCTTTTACACTCTTCTATTGTAATGCTGGGGTGCTTTAGGCCTCAGGAGCAAACCTCATGGAACAGAAACTCTCTTTCGTTCCCTGAAATTCTCCTGTCATTTTTCCACAGGCAAGATTCTAATCAGATGTAGTTCAAAGTATTCTCATTCCAGAGAGGTACTGCAGAAGCAGGAAAGAAAGAAGAAAGAGTGCTATACACCTAGCACTTTGGGAGACTGAGGTGGGTGGAATGCCTGAGCTCAGGAGTTTGAGACCAGCCTGCGGAACATGGTGAAACCCTGTCTCTACTAAAATTACAAAAAATTATCTGGATATGGTGTGCATGCCTGTAATCCTAGCTGCTTGGGAGGCTGAGACAGGAGAATTGCTTGAACCCAGGAAGCGGGGGTTGCAGTGAGCCAAGAGTGTGCCATTGCACTCCAGCCTGGGTGACAGAGTGAGACTCCATCTCAAAAACAAAAACAACAACAAAAAAAGAAAAGTCTGAAGAGACAGGCCTCCCTGGGTTTAGATTATGTGTTATTTGTCCTGTCACATCTTTACACAGTTGTCAATCGTGTCCATGTGTGAAGCCTCTGTAAAACTCCGAAAGGATGGCATTCAGGGAGCCTCCAGATACATGAACATGTGGAGGTTCCTAGAGGGTGACAAGCCCAGGGAAGGCATGGAAGCTCCAAGCCCTCTACCCCATACCTCGCCTTATGCATCTCTTTATCTCTATGTAATTGCAATTTCCTCTGTAATAGACTAGTAAAGAGAAGTATTTTCTTAAGTTCTCTAAGCCACTCTAGCAAATTAATTGAGGCCAAATAGGGGATTTTGGAAGGCCCAACTTGAAGCTGGTTGGTCAGAAGTTATGGAGGCTCAGACTTGTGACTAGTGTCTGTAGTCAAAAGCAGGTTCAGGGACTGAGTTCCCTCTCAACCTGTGAGATCTGACAGATAGATAGCATTGGAGTTAATTGGAGGACACCCAGTTGGTATCCAGTGAGGAGTTCCTTGGTAGGGAAAAGCTCCTTTCCCTCACATTTGGTTGAAGAAGTCTTCTTTTTTTATGTTTGCTGTGGCATGAGAGGAGAGGAAAAACACAGTTTGAGAGTTGTTCCTAAACAATCGTCAAGGAGATCTGGCTGCTTAACATCTAAAGCAAGACTTAGATTTCTGTTATCATGAGATGGTCACCTTATAAGGTATCCCCACATCAGATGTGAACAGGCAGATTCATGGACAAGGAGTACCCATCCAGAAACTGGGCTCTAGATGGACATGTGTAAGGGAGTTTTTTTCTCCCAGAGAAAGAGACAAAGGTCTAATCCAGAATCACTCAGAGCTGTAAAGTGTTTTCAAAATAGCTACTCAGTAGGATTTCAGAATGTCACCACCCAGTGAGCCCTGTATGCCTTCTTTCTCCTTTGGATTGAGCATGTTTATTGTGGGAATCCTCCTCTTATGTCAGGTATGGGGTGGCAGACAACTTGCCACTTTAGTTGACAGGTCATTGGACCAACAGGGGCCATATCCAGGTACATGAGAAATTATACCTTCTTGATGACCATGGTCTTCAGCCACATGCAGTGATGAGATAGGACAGAACAGAACTGATTCCCTTGGGGAGATGGAAAGTATGTTCAAAACATGGGAAGAATGAAACAGTTTGGTGACCATAATAGTGGACTGTTGAAAGGACAATGTCTTTGTTTCAGCAAAGTATATACCTGGGTCTGACCAATAGGAGGTGGAGAGAAGTGATATCAACAAATTTCAGGCCTATATCTTGAAAATATTTCACATGACCCTTCAGTTTGACAATGGACTTGGACTTCCTGTGTTCCAGGTGGCAGAGCTATAAGATCATGAGGGTTTTGGTAAGTACTGTGCATAATGTTCATTACATGGAGACACACAGACACATGTATATACTTATACATACATATACTCACCTTTGTAATAGAAACACCTCCCTATCAATTGTATACATCCCTTATAGCCAATGCTATGGGGATGTTGAGAGAGTAGAAAATATTTCTGAAGACTATATTCCTAAAGTAATAATCACTGGGTGCTTTTGGGAAGGGAGAGCCTGTGGAGTTTCTTCTCTATAAAAATGTGGATAAAAAGGTAATTTTCCTGCTCTTTGGAGGATTAGCAATCATACGTGCAAAACAGTAAGCAGAAAGCCTGGTATGCGGAGTGTTGATAATTACTACGTATTGGTGGTAATAATCTTATATTTTCAGAATTGAGAGAAATTATAAAAACGTATTATTTTTTCAAATGTACACACACTGTCTCATCAAATGAGATATTAGCTTCAATTACTTTTTATCTCTGGCTCTCATAGAATTCATCATTTGACAACAGTATTTCCTGAACTTTCGTATCTAAATGTTAGAAAATAAAGTTGCATAGAGCATACAGGATATGCGTTCAATAGTTTCAAACACAAAGTGAGATTTCATCTTATATTTGTACTACTTGGGGGTCCAACTCAGTTGGGTCCAGCTGTGGGGCTCAGATGTGTTAAAGGATGGAGTGAAAGGAGAGGAGCAATGATGCAGATGGCAGACCTGCTGTGGTTTCTTTGAACAAGTATTCAGAACTCAAGTACAGTTTATCCTTGAACAATGCATTAGTTATGGGTGCCAACTACCAATGCAGTAAAAAACACCACATGTAACTTTTGAACCCTCAAAAACTGAATTACTAATGACCTACTGTTGACTGGAAGCCTTATTCACACATAAACAGTCAATTAACAATGATTTTTATGCTACATGTATAATATACTGCATTCTTACAATAAATAAGTTAGATAAAAATGTTAATTAAATCATAAGGAAGAGAAAATATATTTACTATTTATTCAGTGAATAAAGGTCTTAATTTTTGTTGTCCTCTGGTAGAGTAGGCTGAGTCGGGGGAGGAAGAAAAGGGGTTGGGTTTGCTGTCTTGGGATTGGCAGAAGGGAAGGGAGTCTGCATGTGAATGAACTTGTGCAGTTCAAATTCCTTTTGTATGAGAGTTGACTGTACTTGCTCTCTATTGTCTGATTAGAAAGTCTTCATGTTCCACATCTGAAAATATGAAACCAATTTCTATGCAAGGTTGTACAGCATGCAGTTGTTTAGGAGAATTGCCTTAGGGGCTGGATTGCTTGGCTGTTTCCTCTTATTGCATATTTTTCTCATATTTTCTCCTCTCTGGTTTAGATTGTTCTGTCTTCTTTGGATTGCTTCATTTTTTGTTGTTATTGCTATTACTTTAACTGTTTAGCAGTTTTTTTTAAGAATTAAAAAAATGTAAACATCGATTAGTCTTCTAACACTATGCCACTTGCATCTTACGAAAAGAATAAGCAAATAAAATGTTTTTTCTTTCAACTTTCTATAGTTAAAAATAAATTATTTAATTATACTTTTGAAAACAACTGATATTAAACTCTTACAAAACATTGTCATCAGCTAACTGTAAATGAATGAGAAACATATGGATTAAGTTTCTGTCAAAAACACACACATTAAAAATTTAAGCACACTTAGTTTTGCAAATGTCTTTATTTATTTTGCCAATTTCAAAATATTTGAAAATCATTTGAGTGTTTTTTTCTGAACATAAAATGTCACAGGCAATTTTTTTTGTGAAAATTCAAGAAAAAATGATGAAAAAGTCGTAACATGATTTCTACAGGAATAATTATTAAGCAAGTAATGCTGTCATCTTGAATGCTGTCATCTTGATTCTTTCACATGTAATTACCTGAAGGAAAAGAACAGCCTGTTTTGAAAGCCCAGGGCAGACTGGAAAACAGGAAACAATTATGAACTAAAGATATGAAATTATGCTGCTTACTTTCAAATATAAAAGGAGCAGAATCTTCCAACATATTTAAAAATACATTTCATATTGCTAATAGCATTTATTAAACTTAATGTAAGAAAATAAAATATACTGTATCATTGGCTTCAAATAATTATTAACCAATTTGACCTTGCCTCCTGTAAAATTAAACAAAATTCTGCTGGAGCTAGTGGTGACCACATCAGCTAGCACTCTGGTTTGGCGATAAAAATCTTGCTTCACCAGTCTTAGACACAAATGTTCAATAAATTTTTAAAAATAAAAGGAATATATGGGATCACACAATTAAGAAGTCCTGGTCTTGGGCTGATTTATATCATGGCAGGATCCACAGCCTCACTTTCTAACCCTAATTTTCACTCATTTTTTGGCTCTTTTTTAAGGAAATATATCACAAAATGACCATGAGAAGCTCATGGCTCCTATGTTCCCAACATAATTACACCAGGAAAAAACAAGCACCTCCTTTTGTACAGGTCTAGCAAAGAGCCTAGGATGAGCACGGCCATGCTGTGTGACGTGTCCGTTCATTCCGCTTTGCCGCCCTCATCAGGAAATCAGGGAGACACAGGGAGCAGGGGTGGCACCAGCCAACCAGATGTTCTGGGAGGGAGGGTCATTGATTTATCAATAATTAGGACTAGTATTTCCAAAACAAATAAGAAATGATACTGGACAGGCAATAATCTCAGAGATTATTTAATATTGTTCTAATACTCTCTATTTACTGTCTATTTGCAATGTCTATAAATTATTTGTACTATTATTCTGATGCAGTGTGTTACAGCAGTTACCTTTCTAAACTTTGACAAAAATGAAATATTTCATTTTTCCTGTCTGGTATTTTCTTTCAAAATAACCTGGTGTATTTGAATTGAAAAGAGCTAGAAAATGTTTACTCTTCATGGTTGGAGCTTTTTTCTTAGTTCCTACTTCTTTTCCTTTGAGATTTCCTTTGTAGTTCTCTTCCCTCTTCTCCTCCCTTCAATTCATTGATGAGGCTAGTACAGGAAGCCTGGCCCTGAGTATTCACTCAGGTCTCCTGCTTGGAAAGGCTCAAGGTTGAGACAGGCAGATTCTCAGAGAAGGGAGATGTGGACAGAGTGACTGAGGCTACTACTTGGGCTTAAAAAGAAATTTCTTCCTGGGTGTTTGGTTATTTGTTTGTTTTCCTGTACTGCTCACATTATCAGAGTAATAAGATTAAAAACCAGAATCAACAAAATAGGAGGAAGTCCAGGGAAAAGGAGCTTAAGGAATAATGTACTGAACCTCCAGAATACGTGAGAAGTATTGTGGAATCTTGTGTTATTAAGATTACAAAAACAGATTGTGCAGCCCTGGTGTGTAATACTTTAGAGCTGCTATAACAAAATACTATGAACCGGGTGGCTTCCAAACAACGGAAATTTATTTCTCACAGTTTTGGAAGCTGAGAAGTCCAAGATGAAGGTACCAGCAAATTCAGTGTCTGGCGAGGGCTCATTTCTCTCATAGAAGCCTTCTAGCTGTGTCCAAGGGGCTCCCTGGGGTCTCTTTGTTAAGTGCACTAATCTCATTCTTGAGGGCACCATCCTGGTGACATCATGATCCTCTTAAATGCCTCACTTCCTAATATTAACACCTTGGAGGAGTAGGATTTCAACATATGAATTTTTGAGGGGGCACAAATATTGAGACAATAGCACCTGGCTACTGATAAAATCTGGCCTGTGTTTTTATCTCCTTTTACCAGTTCTGTGGTCAGAATAAGACTGGTAAAGGATTCTGAGCTCATATTTGCAATTATTGTATCCTCTTCAATGATGGAATTATTAGTCATATAAGTTTCCCTTTATGTAGTTTTACAAAATACCTCTTTGGAAAGAACTAGAATACATGAAAAGTTAGTGAGACTTGGTTTCTGTGTCACTACACTCCATGAATGTGATTATTGAAATGGGAATTCCTAAATTACTTTTCCATTTGGAACGGGCAGCTACCTAATCTCAAGACATGTGTGTTTTATATGTCTTGAGTATTTGCATACATGTCAAAAGTTAGGTCACAGGGAAATGGCATAAAAAAACAAAAGCACAATTTAAATTTTCAATGATCAGAACAAGCTATTAAAACTATTATTTATTATAATATTGTTAAGAAATTAGATGTTTTATAAGTCTGGCATTTTTGGAAAATAAGTAAACAAAATTATGTGTTAAAAATAAGAGACCATAGGTTATAAAAGGAGAATTATCCTTAGATATAAAGAGCTTTTTGAAAATACTAAGAAATCAGTGTGTATATGAAGTATTCAATTTGCTGCATGATTTCTTGACCAATTTAAAAGGAAGCATTTTTATGAGGAAAAGGAAATTCATGGTGATTTCTTAAAAAGATAAAATTTTAAAGATATTTTCTGACTTTTATATTTTGAAGGGATTCTATTTGTATAATATTCAGTATTTTAATCCTCTGTGCTTATTTTACATTCCATCTTTAACAAACTGGGCAAACAATGTTTTTGTTAGTGGTAATTAATCTACACATCCTGTTTATGTTTTAATTTGAATGTTCTCACGGAGTTGAGCAGTACTTCTGTAATTTCTATTTTAGTTTATGAGTGACTCAGAAAATACTATGCCTAAATAACCATAAGAATAATAATTGTTGTAGTCCTTAAATCATGACCATTGTCATCTACTGTATTAGTCCATTTTCACACTGCCATAAAGAATACCTGAGACTGGGTAATTTATTAAGGAGAGAGGATCAGTTGACTCACAGTTCTGCATACTTGGGGAGGCCTCCATTTACAATCATGGTGGAAGACGAAGAGGAGCAAGTACCTTCTTCATGAGGTGGCAGGAGAGACAAACAATGAGAGACCGAGGGAGTGCCACACTTTAAAACCATCAGCTCTCTTGATATCTCCCTCACTGTCCTTATTAGGAGAATGGCACGGGGGAAACTGCTCCCATGATCCAGTCACCTCTCCACTACAATGAGATGAGATTTGGGTGGAGACACAGAATTAAACCGTATCACCTATACTTCATGAAAATATTGTTAGTATAAATATATCAACACTTAAGCACTCTTCATTAGTATGACATGTAGTTTTTAGTGGACACATAGTAAGACAAATAATTGTTATAATACTAGCCCACATTTCTGTAACACTTTTTTTGTATTATAGACAGGATTCCAAATGTTCTATATGCATGAACATATTTAATCCTCAAGACAACTTAATGAAGTAGTTATGATTATTATCTACATTTTATGATAAAGAAACTGAGCACAAACGTTTAAGCACTGGTCAGTCATGCAGCTATGTAAAATCCCATCATTTTACTTGCTAGACTTTATTACTTTCTATAGTTGTTTCAAGAATGTATTCGAAGGATTCTTGAAATTAAAGTGTTATTTTTGTAGCAATTTTTGTAACGAATATATATCAATTATATGACATGAGATATACTAAATTTACTTTCTAAGAATAGTAGAACCTCCCCAAATTAAGAAAAATAAGGAAAAAAGAACCACTGCCGTGTATCACTTAGTAATGAGGATACATTCTGAGAAATGCCTTGTTAGGCAATTTCATCAGTTCAAACAACGAGGTGTGTACATTTGCAAGCCTAGATGGTACAGCCTACTACACCTCTAGGCTACATGGTATACATAGGCTATTGCTCCCAGACTACAAACCTGTACAGCGTGTTACTGTACTAAATGCTGCAGGCAATTGTTTAACAGTGGCATTTGTGTACATAAACATAGAAAAGGTACATTAAATATAAAGCATAAAGGATTTAAAAAGTTGCATCTACCATGAACAGACTTTGCGGGAGTTGAAGTTACTCTGGGTAAGTCATTGAGTGGCTGGTGAGTGTGTATATGAAGGTGTAGGGTACTGCTGTACAATACTGTATAATACTGTAGATTTTATAAGTACTGTACATTGAGGCTATACTAAGTTTTTAATAAATTAAGTTAGCTACTGAAACATTCTTGTTTGTAATAAACATTTTTAACTTTTTAAGTCCTTTAATACCAGCTTAATACACGAACACATTGGTAGCTGTACAAAAATATTTTCTTTCTTTATGTTCTTATAAGCTTTTTTATTTTTAATTTTTTTCTTTACTGTTAAAACTTTTCTTGTTAAAAACTAGAAAACAAAAACACACATTACTCTGAGAATACACAAGGTCAGGGTCATCAGTACTACCGTCTCCCACCTCCATGCCTGTCAGACTGGAATGGCTTCAGGAGCAGTAACAGGCATGGAGCTGTCATCTCCTCCGATAACAACGCCTTCTTCTGGAAACCTCCTGAAGTGCCTGCCTGAGGCTGTTGTACAGTTAATGTTTTCCTTTTTAATTAGTAGAAGAAGTACACTCTAAAATAGCAATAAAAAGTATAGTAAATAAACCAGTAACATGGTCAATTATTATCAAGTATTATGTATTGTACATAATAGTGTGTGCTACTTTTTTTTTTTGAAATGAAGTCTTGCTCTTGTCACCTATGCTGGAGTGCAATGGCACGATCTTGGGTCACTGTAATCTCTGCCTCCTGGGTTCAAGCAATTCTCCTGCCTCAGCCTCCCGTGTAGCTGGGATTACAGGCGCCTGCCACCGTGCCCAGCTAATTTTTATATTTTTAGTAGAGATGGGGTTTCATCATGTTGCCAGGCTGGTCTCAAACTCCTGACCTCAGGTGATTTGCCCACCTGGCCTCCCAAAGTTCTGAGATTACAGGTGTGAGCCACTGCGCCCTGACATGTGTGCGACTGTTACATGCCAGGCAGCCCAGTAGGTTTGTTTACACCAGCATCACCACATGCATGTGAGCAATGCACTGAACTGTGTAGGACGTTACCATGGCTACTGTGTCACTAAGCGATAGGAATTTTTCACCTCCATTATAATCTTTTAGAACCATTGTATATGCAGTACATTGAGGACCAATATGTCATTATATAGTGCATGCCTATGTTAAATATTTCCACAAATATACACATAAGTCGTTTATCAAGCTTAGAATTAAAATAATTTCATTTAATTAGGAACCTGTAATCATTCAACAGACATTTGTTAGACATCTTTTTTTCTTCATGCTTATTTTTAAATAAAGCCCGTATTTGAAGCCATAGTATATCAGTGTATAGGTTGGTGCAAAAGTAATTGCAGTTTTTGCCATTGAGAGTAGTGACAAGAACTGCCATTACTTTTGCACAAATTACTTCCACACCAACCTAATAAATAGAAAGACAGTGCCTTCTAAGTATGTGAAACAATTATGCTGAACTTTTTTTCTTTCTCTGTCTTGTTTCCCACTGTTCCTTTATATTTCTACAGTATATATTATATATTTACATTCCTTTTCTAATACTACAACTCTTAGGTAATCAAAAGTTCTTTGGTTAGTTATAAATATGCCCACAGCCATGTAACAGTAAAAACATAAGCTACTTTGAAGATAGGGTTTATCTGTTCTCTTTGTTCAGACCTACTGCAGAGGGAGAAGCCAGCAGAGTCAAGTTACAGCTGATATTTCTCTTTCTCTACTTTGTAATTCTACTACTTTCCTCCATAGCAATGAGGTTTCTTCCCCCATAAAGGCTGGCATACAGTGAGCGAGGGAAGAAGCTTGTGTCCTGCTCTGGGCCTGAAAACTGTGCAACTGACCACTTTTCTCCTGTGAATCCTTTCTCCAGTGAACTGAATGGTCTTCAATTCCTCACCCTTGGAGTCAAAGATGCTCCCTTTCCTGGCTTCCCCCTTGCTTCTTTCTCAAGCCCTGCACATCTGACAGCATTTCTAGTTTGTCTACTCAAGTCTCTTTGCCCTTTGGGCAGCCCTCCTAAACACAGACACACAAACTCCTTCAGTGCTGAAGCTGGAAGTGTGGACTGCCTTTGATCAATCTCTCTTTCTTTGGTTCAGCCATCAGCAGCTGTCTTGCCTTTTTCTCACCTGTTAGATATTTTAGGTAGAAGCCAACATCAATTGACCTCATCTAACATTTATAGGAAACAATTTTAAAGCTCTCTGAGTTGTCCCATTGAAGATACTCTCAGTAGGCTTGAGGCAAAAAATGGCCACCCTCCACATCTCCTGCATTGGACAGAACTCTGAAGAAAACTTCTCAAAGTCCAATGATCTCTTATAAAAGTGAGGACAAAATTGTTATCAGGTTTGCCAACTACTTTGTAAGTTCTATGTAGAATCTAGGAAGTTCTTTGCAATGGTATATTGCTTCTTGGTATCTCAGCAAGGTATTTTAACATCATGCTATATATATAGCGTGATGTTGAGGGTATTGGGCCACCAAAATGATATATGTCATTTGCCGGTTTTAGGTTGAGCCCTAGACCAATCACATTGGTGCAGATATGGCTTAGCAAGCCCCCACCCCATGCCCCCTCCCCATCCCCTAGCTTAACTTTACATACTGGCCTCTCCAGAGCATGCAACTTGGCTGGGAGCAGCACCACACTTAATCAACATCTGCTCACTGAATACCGCAGCAGATGTAGCAATAGTACTGATTAACTTTAAAGTGAGTTCATCCTACATAGATAAGTAGGCGAGAAACAATATATTTTTAAAAACCCAACCAAAAAATGAGAGCAGCATTCAGGGATCGTAATATCCTCTGAAATGTGAGCAGGAAGACTTGCTGCAGAAATTCAAACCAACCTAAACTCTTTCTTCCTAAAGTAGCATCGCTAGTATGCATATGTGTATGCACATGAGTATATACCTAAGCATAGAAGGAAGACATTTAACTAATCACATGCAGTATTAGTTAGAATCATCAAACACTTTTTAGTTAAAGGACTGAATCCCAGCTCAAACTTGGTTGATCTAAGGGCCAACCATAATTTATTGCTGAGTAATACAAGTGCGGCTCTTCAACCTGGTTAGAAGCAGCAGCTGGACAGAAAGTACTGGATTGCTTCTGTGCTTCCTGACTTCCGTTCACCTTTCTTATCTCTACATCTCCTTATTAGTTGTCCTCGCAGGATTTCTTTCTTGTGGGTGCTCTTTTTGCAGCATAAAAATCGCAGAGGAAGAGGTAGAAGTCATAAAAGAAGTCCTAGGGAGAAGTTACAGCATGCAGGTTTTGTTTGGCCAGGCAGGGGACATGTGCCAACATCGTTCTGGAAATACCCCAGTTAGCATAGAACACAGGAGTTTTCTAGGGAAAGTGTATCAGTTTGCAATGGTTACCATGACATAGTACCACAAACTGAGTGGCTTCAACAAAATGTATGAAATATACGGTCTTAGAATTCTGGATGCTGGAAGTCTACAATGAAGGTATCGGGAAGCTTGGTTTCTGCTGAGGTCTATGAGGGAGTGAGCTGTTTGAGGCCTCTCTTTTTGGCTTATAGATGACTGTCTTCTCCCTGTGTTGCTTCATATTATCTTACCACTGTGGGTGTCTGTCTCTTGGTCCAAAATTTCCCTTTTTATAAGACACCAGTCATATTCAATAAATCCCACCATAGTAATCTCATTTTAACTTGATAACCTCTATTGAGATTCTACCTCCACATAAGATCACATTCTGAGGTACTGGGAGTTAGGGCTCCCATGTATCTTTTAGGGGCACACATTTCAACCTACAACACACTATAACTTTAAAGGGGAGTCAGAATTGACCAAAAGAGGACAATTCTCAACTACCATACTCCACTATACACACATTTACAGAGTGGAAAATATGCAAATGAAAGCAGCTAAGGAAGTAGGAATCATTCTTTCTGTTTCTCTTTCCATAAATATATACACAATAAGACTTTTCTCATTTTTGAACTTATAAAATGTAGATGGTTCACAACTTAGGATGGTTCAACTTACAGTACCTTGGCTTTATGATGAGTTTATTGGCATTAAATGCATTTTCAACATGTGATGAATTTATTGAAAGTAATTCCATTATAAGTAGAGGACCATATATATTTATGTATATATGTATATATATGTATACACACATTATGATATATGCATAAATGAAATTCATACACACATACAAAAATCACACATATGTGTGTATGAACTTCTTTCATTTTGTACCTATATATATATACACATATTTTTTTGTTTTGAGACAGATTGAGACAATATCTTGCTTTGTCGTCCCGACTGGAGTGCAATGGCACAGTCAATCTTGGCTCGCTGCGTCCACTGTCTTTTAAGTTCAAGTGATTCTCCTGCCTCAGGCTCTGAAGTAACTGGGACTGCAGGTGTGGGCCATCACACCTGGCTAATTTTGTATTTTTAGTAGAGACGGTGTTTCATCATGTTGGCCAGGCTGGTCTGGAACTCCTGATCTCAAGTGATTCTCCCACCTCAGCATCCCAAAGTGCTGGAATTACAGGCATGAGCCACTGTGCCTGGCCCATTTTTATATATCTTCATGGTTTCCAGTCCTAAGATAATCTTTTATTTGGTAGTGTTCTATGTATATATAGCCTCGAAAATTTTTGCTTCTGTTTATTTTAAAATTTCTTCAGACTCTGAAAACAATTCAAAAGCAAAGGTTCATTATAAGTATTTTTATAACAAAATAATCTTATAGCATTCATTCTAATCAAATCAATTATTTATGAATAAAATAGCAGTGTGCATTTCTTCCCCATATCCATCTAAACATATGTACAACAGTTTCTAAATTAGAGAGGAATTAGCCCCTCAATTGAAGCATGTAATTACATCAATAAAATTGAAGAAATTTATTTCAGGAAATCTTACAAAACATATTGAATAGTGCATTATATTTGTTATTATGTGTTACTCTTTTCTACTAATTCCCTAATTATAAAGTCCTGACCTTCTTTATCAGAAATAGGCATTGAACTTTACTTTGCCCTTAACAGATCCCCAGGAAATATTTTTTTTCCATGAATGAATGAAAGAGATGACAAGTCATTCATCAAGTAAAACAAAACAGAATTCTTATCTTTATTTTTCCTAAAAGAAGAAGAAGGCAATTAAGAGACAATTGAGAAATACACACATATGCACAGAGTTTAGAACTTACTTTCCATTAAGATAAATCGCAGCTCATTTTGGGGAAACTTCTGGGTCTTTTCCTTGTTTTAGTTGCTCTTCGTTTCATTTTGTTTTTGAATAAGGAGCTCAAACAATATGTGTCAAAATGAAATGGAGCCATTTTTGGATAGGTCTAAAATATAACTTAAACATAATGTATATGGAATGGCTTGCTTCAAATGTTATAGCTGTATGCCCTTGGACTTAAAAAAATTATTATTGGAAACTGCCTTTCCAAATAAAACTGTTTCAAACAAAATTTCATCTGGAGCTGATGTAAATTATTAGGTGCCAGAGGATGTGCCCTCCCAGCATGTTGTGATGTTCATCTTATTTCCAGATGTTCATGTCATCCCTCCTTACACAAAACAGCCCCAGGAAAAGGACCATGTCAAAGATCGGAAAAGCAAATATCCAGGCATTCAGGCTTTAGCTCTCTCTACCAATAGACTAAAACCAGTTAGAATGGATGATCCCATGCCACATTGTTTTCCTCCGAGATTCTATAATCCTCTTGATTTCAAGTCCACTGTTAAAGTCTGTGCTATGCACACTCTGCTGTTGTCCTGTATTTAACATGGTTGTCATAATCTAGGATTAATGGTTAGTCCCATCTTCAAAATGTCTTGCATTATGATTTATTGGTCTCAATGTAACTAAACTTTTATTTTCTGGAGTCAATTTTATTATTTTAATCTAGAAGCATATTACATTGTATGGAATATAAAGGAGCCATTGCCCACCTCTGTGGGAAGAACACAATGAAAGATAAGAGACTAAGCCTGCTTCTAAAACATTTCTTCAGTTCACTAAATGTAATATATTAAAAACACATGAGCCTAGAATTCACAGAGATCTGAGACCCAGATTCCAGCCATACTATCTGCTGGTATATATCATTTTGGAGCAAAACAGCAAACATTTTGCAGGTCAGAATTCCCCTTAGTAAAACAGAGATTAAAATAACTGTTTACATTGTGATGGAAAGAATTATATACAATGACAGGAAGGGGCCTAGCTCATAATAGTTTCCTAAATGTCCATCCTTTCATTTGCATTATGAAACAGGAGAAAATTATCCTGGTAAGAGTAAGAAAACTTATTAGTGATGCCAATAAAGACTTTCATTTACTCTTTCACCCTTTAAATGCTTTGATTTTTAATCATAATTACAAAGTCTTGCACAATTAATACTAGTATGGAAGAGTGGAGAATACATAAAACAGAAAAAAGTAGTTAAGACCTTCAATTAAGTCCAACACATGTTGAAAAAATTTGAATTGCAGAGAAATTTATAGATTACAATAAATCATAAAACAGAGTTTTGCTAAGAATCTGTTTATATTAGTTACTGATAAAGAATATGGCCTTGATCTGAGTGTCGATGTCATCCTTCATTTATTATAGAAAAATAAACGTAGATTAATAACAAATAATTTGATACTTTTATGTAGGTGTTGTTGGTCTTTGGATTTACTGTTTAGTATTTATCTATAAAATTATTCCTGGAAAAAATATAAAATTTGGCTGTATATCTGCACAAACTAGATAAATTATAGAAAATTTAAAGACAAGTTTAACACACTAAAGCAATTTTGTTTTAATACTTTATGAAACATGAGGCACCCAGTGTCAAATAACACAACTTTAATGCAATAAATCGAATGCTTGTGTGTCCTCAAAATTCATACATTAAAATAAAACCTGAGTCCCTGTGTGATGGTATGTAGATGTGGGGGCTTAGAGAGGCAATTAGGTGATGAGGGTGGAGCTCTCATGGATGGGACTACTGCTCTAATAAAAGAGACCACAGAGTTAGCTTGTCGCTTACACCATGTGGAGATATCGAAGAGAAAACAGGTTGTCCCCAGACACCAAATTAGATGGCACATTGATTTGAATTTTTCAACTTCCCAAAATGTGAGAAATAAATTTCTGTTGTTTATAATCTGATAGACTAAGAAACTTACTATATTAAATGTCTATTGGGTCTATATTACTAAATACATACTTTAATTAATATATTAAGTAAATTATTTTAAGCAAATAGTTTCAGCTGATTAATACTTTGAAATTATTTAACAGAATATTTATTTATTCTGATTTTTTTTTCCTCTACAGAACTAATTTTATGGGAAACCCTTTAAAAAGATATTGTTGGAAAATGTCTATGCCAATAGTACCCCACAATATAAATTAAAATGTGCAGATATATCCTGGCAATTACAATATTCAATACAGAAAATGGCTCAAGACATTTATTTTAGCATTTAATAAAGGAAGAGATACTGAGACAAAAATCATCTTTTTTTCTCCCCAATGTCTATTTCATAGCAAGCTTCTAACCAAATCATTTTCCTTTACTTATACAGTTTTTGCTAATCTTTCATTCTCTTAAAAATTCTGAAAACTGGTAAAATTCCCAATGAGTAGAAATTAATTTAATTATTGTAATATGGAGATATTCAAGACCATCAAATATGTTGTATCATTCAGGTAGATTTAAGCAATATCTTTGAAATACAAGTGCTATAGTTGATGCATAATTAAGAATAATTAAAAATAGAATTGATAAGATAGTGCAGTTTACTTCAGCAGCTACGATTCATAGCTTTAATTTAAAAAGTGCAATATCAGTGTGATTGAATTATCAAAAATCCACTTTTGCATTTAGACTTATCTTTAATAATAGATTTTCTGGTAAATACCTTAATGCCTTTGGTTTTCACTAAAAAATTTATTAATATTTTACATCATTGCTGTTTACAGCCCAGCCCTTAGAAAGATTTCATAATAAATTGCCATGTTGAGCCAACGAAATGGCTTGTCTAACCAAGTGTTCTGTTTCTGAATGACACCAAAGGACATTTAATTAAGATGGTATTGAAATTGGCCATAGCATCTATCCCTGGAGAATCCTACTGTTTATATTGTTTCATCCAAAAATAAATTTTCTCCTATGTTTACGTTTTCTTAAGCCAGTTCCTTAATCATGTCAAAATATTTTTCATAGTCTTGTGATTTTGCTTTAAAAAACACTTGTGTGTGTGCACAATATAGACACATACTTATTCTCTTCTCACACATTTTGCCCACTTAAAAATATGTAGACAGACTAGCATGAGTTTTCCATGCATGTATAACCATGACTTGTATTTGCTTTAGTATTTTTAAAAATTCATAATTACAGTCTAAATGATACTGCTGGGAACAAGCTGTAGAACAGTCACCCAGAAGGTTCTGCTAACTAGAAAAAGGCAGATGGATAGAATGAGGCTGATGCCTTTTTAAACAGATGGCAAGGATGGGAAGAAGGGCCCAAAAGGCTGTAATTCCTGAAGGGCATGCTGAAAGGTGAGTAGGTAGCAATGCAAGTTCGGGTGGAGATTGCAGCCTGAGTAATTTCGTGAAACCCAAGGCAGGTTCAGGGAAGTAGAAAATTTTTATAGCATGATTGGTGTATAAGGTGCATTTGAGATGTTGATATGATTTGCCTTTGTGTCCCCATCCAAGTGTCATCTTGAAACTGTAATCCCCACATGTTAAAGGAGGGAACTGTGGGAAGTGATTAGATCATTGGGGCAATTCCTCCATGCTGGTCTCATGATAGTGAGTGAGTTCTCAAGGGATCTGATGGTTTAAAAGTATTTGGCAGATTCTCACTCCCCCCCCGCCCACATCTCTCTCTCTCTCTCTCCTGCCACCATGTGTGATGTGCCTTGCTTCCGCCATGACCATAAGTGTTTTGAGGCCTCCCGAGTCATGTGGAACTGTGAGTCAGTTAAACCTCTTTGTTTATAAATTACTCAGTCTCCTGTAGTTCTGTACAGCAGTGTGAAAATGAACTAATACAGATGTGTAACTGGAAATGTAGGCTAGATAATAATGTTAGTCAAATGCCATCTTTACCAATGTTTATAAAATTTTAAAATTGAAAATTCTAGAAAAAAAATCCGTTTACTTTGTAACCCAGGACTTATATACAGATAGCTCTCGCTACAGCCAGAAACTCCTTGCTTTCTACAGTTCTGATAGACACAGATTTCACTTATCAGGCTTTATTTAGTTAAATAACATCAGTCCTCTGGCAACAAGGTTCAAATTTTCATTGCCAAAATGTATTAACTGAAAGAAATTGCTTAAAGAACAAACTTCATGGCTAGCCCTACAGTGCACAAATCACTGTACATCATGACCAGTGACCAATCATTGTGTCAGTTCTTTCAAAGTCTGTCAGTGATTGATCAATGAAGATCTGTTACTCAGTTTACCTGTAAATAGCAAGGCATGTCATTGTGTTCCCTCCTTATCTCCCAGTGATGAAAGCTGATGACAGTTTACAACAAACGGATAAGCACAACAAAAAAGGAGTTTGTCAACATGGGTAAAGATGCAGGGGAAAAAAGTGGTAACACTGAAAGTAAAATTTAAATTAAATGTAAGCAAAGTTATAGAAGAAATAGCCAAGGGTGAAAATATTGACCCAGCCGATGTTTGAGAGACTTTAGTGTGCAAAGATACTTATCGAAGATGAACTTATCAATGTAAATAAGAAAGTTGTTGTGAAGGGAATTATGAAGATGTCCGAGGAAAAAGTGATATCAGCAAAAACCTTCACATGAAAAGAATCTCAGGATTTCTTTCCAGATATTGAAAGCACAAAGGATCAAATATTGAGAGTTGGTCCAAGCTTAGGTAGGAATATGACAAGTTGTCAAGACAGAAAAACAATACTCACTCTGTATCATGAATTATATATAAGAAGTAGAAGACAAAAACTGTTGATAGATTTTTATTTGCTTTATGTTTTAAAATAAGTATAGCATCACAGAAAGTTACAAGAAATATACAAAGAGGCTCCATGTACCCTTCAGCTAGACTCTGCAAATGGTAATCTCTTGTATGACAATAAACATATAATCATATATAAACATGTGCACATGCAGTTCTATGCAATTTTACACATACATAGCCTTCCATAGCCACCACTCCAATCATAACAGTTCCAATAGCATAGGAATCATTTCTTTATAACCATACCCACCTCTTGTCCCTGAAACTTCTAAGTCCTGCTACAATTACTCTGTTCTCCTCCTCTACAGTTTTGTAATTTTGTGAATATTTTATAAATGAAAATATATATTACCCATTGAAATTGCATTTTTTCATTTAGCATAATTCCCTTATATTATTCCTTTAAGTAATGCCCAATACTTTCCATCCATGTATTGAATATACTACGTTTTTTACAAGGAAGTGAAATACTTCAACTGTCAATATTTCAAGTGTTTAAAATTAAAGGGTACTTAATAAGACTCGTTTTATTATCTTCTAATTGTTTGTACATTTGTGACCAACAATAAGAGAGATAGTTAAGTTTTGACAAAAATTATTAAAGATTATGGCACAATTATAATTTTCCCATTGATTATTAAAATAATTTTTCATGGTTTCAGTTTGCATAGTCCATTTCCACACTACTTTGCGAAGGAAGGGTGAACTGCTTCTGTAGTGTATATGTTTGTGTTCGTATGTATGTATGTACCTATTTAAATATATAGCTGAGACATATGTATATGTACGTTACTGAAACAAAGTTTTCATAGGCAGTCCTTTTTACATGCATTTGTTTTCTATTGCTGCTTTTGAAGTTAACAAAATATTAGTCATATAAAACTAGAGTAATTTGTTACCTTACTGTTCTATAGGTCAGAAGTCTGACAAAAGTTTTACTGAGCTAAAATTAAGGTGTTAGTCAGACTGCATTTCTCTTCATAAGATCCAGGGGAAAATATCTTTTCTGCCTTTTCCAGCTTCTAGAAATTAGACATATTCCCTGGCTTGTGACCCCTTCCATCTTTAAAACAACCAATGGTGAATAGAGTTCTTTCCACATTACCATTTTTCTGGTTCACTGACAACAGGAAAACCAGGAAAGTTTTCTGCTTATTATTTCTTCCCATTATTCCTGTGATGAGTGAGATTGGGACCACCTTGACAATAATCTACTCATATCAAATTATTTAATCGTAGTCACACATGCCATGTGAGTTAACCCATCTATAGGTTCTGGGAACTAGTACATAGATATCATTGGGGGATTATTATTCTGGGTAGCACATTCCACTTTCTAGACTCCAAAAAGACTCCAAAGATTTAAGTCTATCTCACCTACAAAATTCATTAAGCTAAACCAAGTTCCCCAGAATTCTGGACTCACTACAGCATCAATTCAACATCCAAAATGTCATCTCAAAAGCTTCAGATCACATAACCTAAATTATTTAATTTATGCATGAGAAAAGCTCTGGGTATAATCCATTCTAAGGCACCACAATTTCTCTTTATTGTGGATCTTTGAAAGTGAAAACATAAGTTATCTGTTTCTGAAATATGATGGTAGGACAGGCATAGGATAATAGTTACGGACATTTCTGTTTTCAAGAGGGAGAAAATTGCAGGTAGAAAACAATCACTTGTCCAAAGTCACTTGTAGATTCTGCTAGAGAAGCTCCATTAGGTTCCAAGATCCAAGACTAATACGATGTTGCTTTCAGCTTTTCCTTTTAAACCTGTGGCTTCTTCCTCTGAGTCATCCTTTCCCGTGTAGAAAAAGTGGCAGGTCTTTGCAGCTGAGTAGTTGTGTAAGCTTGTTTCCTGCCAGAATTTGGAAGTTTAATGGTCTTCTTTCATTTCATATTTCCTCTATTCCTTTCAGTTCAAACTGGCAATGCCTCTCCTAATATAAAATTCTCAAAAATCAAGTGGGTCTCCCATGTATGCTATAGGGGTTCACTCCATAATATGAGACTCTTTCAGAGATCTTTCTTAGATAATCAGTTGTCTGTTTTTGCCTTCTGCTGAGAAATGCGAGGGACAGCAACCTTCAGCGTCCTAGATGCTCTTTGGTTTGATTGAAGAAATCTAATCTCTTCAAAGAGCCTTTTATAATTGAGTACTTTGGAACTATTTGAGGCATTAGTAACCTGCTGATTTATAAATAAAAAGGTTGTTACAGCCATGTCCTAGGCTGTTTCTTTAGATTATCTATCCCTGTTACTGAATTTCTTAATTTTAACTTTTTTTTTTTTTTTTTTTTTTTTTTTTTTTTTTTTTTTTTTTTTACAATCTGAAGAAACTGAGAATTTCCAAAATCATTATGTCTTGGTTTCTTTTTGTTTAAAGTGCTCTTCTCTCTATTTATGTCTTTCTCATTGCATTTTACTATAAGCAGAAAAAAAGAAGTCAGGCTTCTTCTTCAACCCTTTACTTGGAAATATCCTTACCTATATATTCAATTTCATCATTTACAAATTCTGTTTTTCGCCTGAATGTGGGACAATTCTGACAAGTTTCTACCGCTATATAATATGGAAACTCCTTCCTCAAGTTTTTAATACGTGTTTTAAATTTCCTTCACCAACATCACTTTTTATGTCTCTACTCTTACTAGATCTGTTCATAATGATTCATGTGTGCTCTAATGCAGTTTACACCTTCTCTACCGTGCTCTTCTCTTCACTTCCTTCTAAGTCCTTTCTAGCAGAATAATTAAGAACCACATTTCTACTAGCAATGTTTTCAAAACAGTGTAAGTTTTTCTAGCACGACCTTCAAAATTCTCTTATCGTCACTCACTGCCCAATTCCAAAGCTACTTTGACATTTTATAGATATTTGTTATAGCAGGATATAACTCTTGGGTGTCAAAATTTGTATGAATTTCCTATTGTTGTTAGAACAAATTACCACACATGCATGCAGTGACTTTAAAAACACAAATAGCTGGCAACACTTTCTTTCTCACAATGCTGCCTAAACAGAGTGAACACTGTTTCCTCAAGTTTCAGCTAAAGTCCACACCCTCCAAGGGACAGAAGCAACCGTGATTTTCTCTTCTGTCCACATTATGCTCATAAACTGCATGACTCAGTGCTATTTACCATGTGTTCTGCTGTGTCGCTAGTTATTTATCTTCATAATATGTGAAGTTATTTTAAGAATATAATTAGATAGTTGAGGACAGCAACTTTTGGCATTCCTAGCATTTATGAGAGTTCTTATATGGTAGCCAGTCTGAATCCATTTGTGATGATAATGAAAAACACAACAGATAACTGGATAGAAAATGTAGGAAATTTTGCTTTATGAAATAAAATTTTGAGAAAGCCAATTACATTTTACTAACAGTGGATGACAAACATATGTTTTATTTAACAGCTTATCAATCTCTAATTTTTAATAAGTACAGCTATTATTTCTAAAATATTTTTGCTTATAAATACATTTAACACACAATATTATTTGATCTCTAACATGTAAAAATACTTACTACACAAAAGAGGAACATAGAGCTACTACTTGATTTCAGTTGTGTTTGCTGACTTACATAAGGACAAAAAATACATTAGTAGCAAAACGGAAACATAAATTTATGGTACATGATTCTAAAACTTGTGTTTTTCCACTATGCTATATGTACATTCTTATTTCATGCATTTAGAATACATTTAATAAACAATACACATACTATTTGTTCAACAACAGTTAAGTTCTTAAGAAATAAGGATAGCACAAGAAGAAATTTTTAATCTTGTCTAATTCTTAATATAATCACTGAAAATACAATAATATTGTATTTAACAGAGAGGGAAATTATGCTAATTTTAAAAGAAGGTTACATCATAAATAGTTTAGATAAATCACTACACTGAATAAACACTGACCATAATAATTTATTGTTAGCAAGCTTTATATATTTTTAAGTTCTTCTAGAGGCACACAGTCAACCTTAGGTTATGTCTAACAATAGCAAAAGTAATCCCAAAACATAAAAAGTAGTTGCTGTATTGAAAAGTATGTTATATGAAAATGATAATTAAATGGATTATAAGGAAACCTTGTTACAGTTTCTTCATGTCACTTCAAAAACAGCAAAGAAAAAAATTGGTATTAACATGTACCAAGTATAATGCATCATCGTGAAATATTTAAAATGGGGAAACCAAGAGGACTAGTTTTTAGCACATCCAGATACTTTTAGAAATTTAAAGAAACCCAGAATTTCTTCTTTCTTTTCCTTTTTCCTCCATAGCATAAAAGCTTTGCTAATGAGAAATAGCAAATATAATATATATATTAGATATATATAATAATATATATATATTAGATATATATAATAATATATATATATATATATTAGAGCTAAAGCTTTAGTGTTTGATCCCATGATCAATTGAAACCACGTGTGTCATAAAACTCTCTCAGATTCCATCTTTCTCAAATCTTCTGAGCATAACACAGATTCCCATATGGACTTCTTTCAGAATATGCTGGCCATAAGGCAGCAAAGTGAACTTACATTTTAATTCCTGTAAATTAATGTCTTTACATTGACTTCTATAAAATAGTCTCTCATGAATTTTTTTTACTAGGTCAACTTATTGGCTGCAAGCAACAGAAATTGTCTCTGGTTAAATTTTGAAGGACAATTAAGAATTCCATGAAGAAGCATACAAAATTTTTATGAGGCTGAACCAGACTCATAAAATGGTCAATAATTAAGGGAATTTATGTAGGCCACTTCTTTTGGCTTCTTGCTGGCACCACAAGACTGTCAGTGTTGCCAGCACTGTTGTGCTGTGCTGTGAATAATTCCTTCGTTGCTCCTGGTCTCTGTGTTCCCCATTTTCAGATTCAAAGTCTTAGGCAGGATCATTTGATTGGCCAAGTCTGCCAGGAGGTAATGAGAGTAAATATCCCAGTAAGAGGAAGTTTGGATGCTGAGTGGCCAAAAAAAGTGACAGTATTCCATGACAGCAAGGTCAGTCTGATGGAGAGTGATAACAACCATCAAGTGTCTGCATTTGAAAGGTTGAGAACCAAACCTTTTTCTTTCTTTTTTTAAATTTTCATCAAATGACAAGTTCCCAGTGATGGGAGGGATCTTCAATATCATATGGTCTGATACTTCTCCAAGCTTCAATTGAGTAAGGAAAGGGTAGTAACAACAATTTCCCTTTGATAGTCTATTTTATATATTTATTTACTTTAGGTGAGGGAGTGATCCCATTTTGAAAAACAAAATTCTTATGTTAAACTTTTATTCTTTAATATTACTTTTACCTCTTAGAGTTACAGAAGAAGTAGATTCAATTACTCTAAACCTGATCATCCTTTTGAATTAAACTTATGCATGGCTTTCTTATCATTTGTACAAGGTAATAAATCCCAACTTACTTAACCCTTTTTCCTATGACATGCTTTTGACTCAGTATTTCTGCTTCTGCCATTCCTGTATTGAGTCTTTCACACACACACACTCACACACACACCACCACCACCACCACACACAACACATGTGCATGCCCACCAACATTTGCAACACTAAGAAATAAAAATACCAACTGGAAAAGGTTTGACAAATATATAGCATGAAAGAGCTAGCATTTTATTTTATTTTTATCTTTTGAGCTCTGTCACTCAGGCTGAAGGGCAGTGGTTGTTCTCTTTTCACAGTAGCCTCTGCTACTCAGGGTTAATCAATCTTCGTACCTCAGCCCCCTGAGTAACTGGGATTAGTCATGTGCCACCATGCTTGTATAATGTATTAGTCAGGGTTTTCTAGAGGGTCAGAACTAATAGGATATACGTATATATAAAAGAGAATTTATTAAGCAAAATTGACTCACGATCATAAAGTCCCATGAGAAGCCGTCTGCAAGTTGAGGAGCAAGGAATTCAGTGGTGGATCAGTTCGAGTCCAAAAACTTCAAAAGTAGAGAAGCCGACAGTGCAGCCTTCAGTCTGTGACCAAAGGCCCAAGTGGCCCCAGCAAACCAAGATGTAAATAGATGAGTCCAAAAGCTGAAGAACTTGGAGTCCGATATTTGAGGCCAGGAAGCATCCAGCACAGGAGAAATATGAGGGCTGGAAGACTCAACAAGGCTGCTCTTTCCAACTTCTGCCTGCTTCATTCTAGCCATACTGACAGATAATCAGATGATGCCCATCCAGATTGAGGGTGGATCTGCCTCTCCCAGTCCACTGACTCAAATGATAATCTCTTTTGGCAACACCTCAACAGGTGTACCCAGGAGCAATACTTTGCATCCCCCAACCAAGTTGACACTCAATACTAACCATTACAGTTAATTATTAAATTTGTCACAGAGACAAGTTCTCACCATATTTCCCAGGCTGTTCTTGAACTACTGGGCTCAAATAATCATCCCACCTGGGCCTCCCAAAATGCTGGGATTATAGATGTAAACCACCATGCCCAGCCTAAATTCTGTATGTCTATTAATATCATCACATTACTTAGATTTTCTTGAAGGCAATATAACACATTCATTTCTATTGGGCTTTTTCCCACATATTTTTTAAGGATTCTCTTCTTGAGTCATATCTCCCATTTCATATAACGTTTTTTTTTAATCTCAGTTTATGGTGTGGACTGAACCTGCAAACTAAATCAGTGGTGTGGTTCCCATTCTAGTCTTGGAAACTGAACCTGCAATCTAGCTTGGAGGCATTCATTTCTTAAATACTGTCATCTAAAAATATGTTAAGTAAATCATACATGTCTTTATTAGCTCTTGAGTTAAAAAAAACAATGAACAGGACAAGGGCAATCATAAATTCCTGGGACATGTCCTTCAAAGTCCCTATTGGTTGATACTATAAAAGACTCTAATGAGCATCTTTTGGAAAAGATCCATCATATTTTGTGTGGTGTTCTCAGCTGGTGGAGACGTATCAATATTCCCACAGAGATTTAAAATATACACATTATTTCACAACCTAAAGTTCAGAAAGCCTCCCTCAGAGCCTTCATGATTTATGTGATGTGAGAAGTGGGTTGGTACTAGATTATTTTCTATTATCATTCATTCATTCATTCATTCACCCATCCATCCATCCATCCACTTATATGCCAAAGCCTATCCTAAAGTCAATATTACGTGGTTAAAGAAGGGTCATTTGGCCGGGCACAGTGGCGCATGCCTGTAATCCCATCATTTTGGGAGGCCGAGGCAGGTGGATCAAAAGGTCAAGAGTTCGAGACCAGCCTAGTCCGCATAGTGAAACTCTGTCTCTACTAAAAGAAAAAAAAAATTAGCCTGGTGTGGTGGCACATGCCTGTAATCCTAGCTACTCGGGAGGCTGAGGCAGGAGAATCTCTTGATCTGGTGAGGGCAGAGGTTGCAGTGAGCCGAGATTGCACCATTGCACTCTAGCCTGGGCAACAGGGTGAGACTCTCTCAAAAACAAAAAAAGGCATCTTTTTACTGAATTGACATTTCTTTGTGGAACTTCAAAAAAGAGTATTTTCCCCAATTCGAGGCTAGTTCAATAATACAAATTAAAAAGGATAAATGTACATGATTGTTTCTCACCTAGATAAGGAAATATCCTTTTTCCACCTTAAGATCTCACTTTATATCATACTGATTTTGATAAAAACATGGTCTTTTACAGAAGAATATATTTCTCTATAGTGTAAAACTTTATGGCAAATATGGTGATACATAGCAACTAATGCTCAGGTTCAGGATTGGAGAATATTAGGAACTGGTGGGAACTGTGGTAAACAACACATTCTTTGCTACATAGATCCAGTCAATTGTTGTCATATAAGAATGTCAGCTTGGTATTGCCAGATCTTTTAATTTTTTTTCAACAGAATCCAGATATCTGGATTTCTTTGTAAAACTCCCCAGTTTTAAATGTTGGTAATATTTTTTAAAACAGTATATGAGTCAGATAAAACATAACTGTGGGTTTTATATATAACATGGACTCAGCCAAGTTTGAGGGATGCCTCACAGAAGAGAGAGACCTTTAGTTACCCTGTTATGGGGAGAGTCACTCAGATTGTTATTGTTCCATACCAAATTGTCATTAGATGTGGGTTTCCCCAGGAAGGAGATATCTCCTTAGATGAGGAAGCATTCTTCAGCTGATACGATTCTGGAAGAGGGCTGGATCTCTGACAGATATCAGCATATAACCTTCACAGCAGCTGGGAGAATAACTACCTCAACCTGATGGGGATATCGAGGACATCCAGTACTGCATCTACTACAAACACATATCTTGATATTCTCTGATATGAAGAAAAGTTTAGATATTAATGGTTGTTGTAATTTTGGTTCAGCTATTTAATAACATCAGGCCTTCCTTACATCTGTTTTTTCTCTTGGCCTTTCTGTATGATCACAGGCTGGTGACTACAACTCTAGGTATCAAAATGAGAAGGAAGAAGTGAGCGGGGTGTATATGAAGGTTCCCTTCATTAAGGAAGCTAAAGTCAGCCCCAGAGTTCTCCAGCAGACTTACCTGCTACTCTTGTTGTCTATAACTGAGTCACAGAGCAAGGAGACGGGCAAATTTCACAGTTTCTGGAAAGATAAAGCATTATCTTGATTGATTTAGATTAATTTTCTGAGATTGGAAATTTTTTGTCTGATGAGGTTTATTGACAAAGGAGAAGGAGGGAATGGATATGTTGAAGGCAAAATGCAAAAGCAGGATTAGCCATAGGTCATTTTATTCTTAACTTGTAATCACATTGACTTCTAAGAAGCATATGCCTTATAACCATACATGGGGCATCAGAGCATCTGGGGTAGGGGAAAAGGGAAGATATGAGGTGTGGACAAGAGCAAATTATTCTTCCCTTAAAGCAGCACTTATCTCAACTCATTTGAATCTACAAAAGAAAAGTGGAGATGGAAAAGAAAACAGAAATAATACACTGAACTTAGGTGGAAATTCCAACTTTATATGTAATGGGTAACAAAAAGAATGACTAAACAAATTCAGTTCTATCTAACGAGAACTAAACTGTGCTTGCGTTTTTATCAATCTCTGCACCATCGAAACCATTTAGCTTCTTATTAGCTGTTTCCCAATGCTGATGTTTATTCGCACTGAAAATGGATAAGAATACATCTGTGGTAGATTAGCTTAGTGAGGCTTGTAAATGGGGTCACAGAGTTCTAGAAATTTAGGGCTGGAGAGACTGTGGAACTCATCTAATGCAAACTCATCATTTTACACACAGGAAACTGAAGTCAAAAAGGGGCAAGTTGCCCAAAATAAATATAGGTGTGACCTTTTGAAAGACCTTTTTTTTTTCCCTTTTCCAATTTAATTAAGCTGCAGATACCTTAAGTAATTTAAGATTGAAGTCTAGTTCATATGCCAAAAATAACCAAACATCAGAAGTACCACCTTTTGACAAAGTAATTATTTTAAAATAATACTTGCTGATGATTGCTAAATTCACAGAACAATTAACATGTTTCTGAGTCAGCAACATAAAACATATTTCAGCAAGTATCTATTTAACTTGCAATGTCCCAACAGGCCAAACCTAAACATAGATTTCAATGGTGAAAGTTTGTTTAATGGGAAAACCTATCCAAAGAGAAACATTTGTTTCATCTGTAGTGAGGAAATATTCATCTGCTATTAGGTTGGTACAGAAAGCCAAGAATTTTGCAAAACTTTCCACTGGCTGATTGTTGGTTGTGATCCAAGTGAAGAAAATATCTGAAAAAAAAAATCAATGGTCAATCACTTTTTAAAATGCAACTTTGACAAAAATTTATGTGGGGATTGTGTAGTTCAACAACTAAATGGTATTTTGCTGTTATTGGATGAACTATATTTGGGAGTATAAATAGAGCTCCAGCATGAGTGAATTGGCAAAGATGAATAGTGTATCTAAATAGCAAAATCATGGTTACCGAAGGCTAAGAAGAAGAGTGGGAAGTTGGGGTGGAAAATGGAGATAGTTCATGGGTAGAAAATACAGTTAGATACAATGAATAAGACCTAATATTTGAAAGCAATATAGGATGACTAAAGCTAGCGGTAATCTGTTGTACATTGTGGAATAACTCATGGACTGCAATTGGAAAGTTTGTAATTTGAAGGAATGATGAATGCTTGAGGTTATGGCAACCCAATTTACCTTGATGTGATTGCATGCCTATAGCAAAATATCTCATATACCCCATTAATATTATACACTTACTCTGTAATCATAAAATAATTTTCTTTTAAAAGAAGAAACTAAAAAATCTAGCAAAATTATTTGCAATAGTGACTATTATCAGTCGGACTCTCAAGGTGGGAATGCTTTTTTATGTTACCTTTTTTTAAACTTGCATTAATTAATAAGCTACACAAATTATTGCTTTGTTTCTGCATTCATTGTTTCAATATGTAAAGTACTTCATTTTTTAACTCCCTCAAGGGAACAAAAATATGTATTAACATTGATATCACTTCCAGATTTCACAACTATGCAATATAGCCATGTTACAGAAATGCTTGTGTATACCTTAAATCTATAAAAAATAAAATATAAAATGTGATCATAAAATTTTATGTTAAGGAGGAGACTTGAGAGACATTATTGGTTGGAACTGTTTATTTTACAATAAAATACCAAAGCGATGTAGGTTAAATAACTTTGTCTGGATCACAGAGCAAGTTAGCAATCTTCTAGATTCTTTCATTTCATGGCATTAGTCTATAAAGAAAGAAAGAAGGCTCCCTCAGTCTCCACTGTCTTAATATAGTCTGTAAAATTAGACTATTTACTGAGCCAACATGGCTTTTTTATTTCTTTTCCAGAAAAGGTCAGGGTATAATAAACAAACGAATGGACAGCTAGGAATTGACAGATAAAACAAGAAACAGATATACCACAAAGCATGGAGATTTTGTATACTTATTAGAGGAGCACATAATTTCAGTAGTCTTTGAGAACTTATGCATACATTAAACACACTTTAATAGTTGAGATTCATATTGTCTATTTTGAATTATGAAGGGATTTCAGTATATGTATAGCACATTTTGTATATGACTAAGTCATTAGGGAAAGAAAGACTACAGGAGAAATTTAAGATCTGAATAAGACAAATATTGCAAACAACTTCCAGTACTTAGAAATAAAATCCAATTCAGTGATACAAAGACATTTCCGAGTACTTCTGATAGAAAATGATATATTGATATACTTAAAATCAGTATAGTGTATTGTTAAGTGTATTTTATTATGGTGATTCTAATATTTTGGCTTTTGGTAATTCAAGTTTCCCTTTTCCTTGACTTCAATTAAAGATGGATTAATCATAAAAGTAATTAATTATTAATTCAAATGAATTTTTTTCTTACAAAGTGTAACTAATAATTTGTTTTAAGTCATAAAGCCATCGTATAAATCTTCTATTTCTTTGATGTAGGCATTTTCAATACAGCACACTTGTGATGTTGCTTACCAATCATTATTTTATGATGAAATACAAAGTATACTCTAGTGAAATTTGAAAAGTAGGAAGTATTAGCACCCAAACTATTTTAATGTAATGTTTCAGCATCTTTATTAAGTACTGATTTTATTAAACTGGTAAATAGAACTCTAGAAAGTCATTGATCAAAACAACTCCTCCAATCAAAAGAAAACTAGAAGTTTTCTTCATATTTTCTTTACTGCTCTTTTTCCTTTTCCCTAAATTAGTTAAAGCTTGACATGATTTATTTGTGTGTGTGTGTTTGAAATAAAAGTTTAAACTATTTTATTTCACACACACAAGTATGTGTGTTAAGTACAACAATACCCAAACTGTTCCTTCAAATTGTAAACAAAATCAAGATTTCCAGATTAAAATATCAGTGTTTGGAAGAAAGATTCTTAAGACTTATTATGAATTTCTGACTAGATGTAAGCAAATAATGTTATTGTTATAGGCATCTATATAAATGTTATTTGTTCTTTTGTGCAAATCTAGAAATATGCACTCCTACAATTGTTGTTTATTTTTACTGTATAAAAGTTAGATCAAAATACTCTAGCATTATTCCATGCTGTTTATTTTGTTAAATCTCTTCCCTTGATTATCCTTTGTAGTGACGGAAAAGGTCATAGCAGAGAAATGGGAAACTATTATTTGTCCCCTACATTCCTTATGATTGGTCTCTGCAATCAATTGGAGATGACATAGAAACCTCAAAAAATACCCAGTCCTGAGATTACAATAAATCATTTTATGTCAAAATTGTTACAAGTTAATTCTCCAACCTCATAGTTTAAGTCATGAAATTATTTTAATCAAAGTTCATTCATGGAAAGAGATGTTGCAAAAAACTGGAGGAGCAGCTGAATAGTCCAAGAACAACATGAATATGTGACCAGCCCCGTGCCAACAGCAAATAAGCCAAGATATTTGATGCTGCCTCTTGGAAAACAGCTTCCAATTTCTATATATTAGCCACTCAAAGTAAGGTACAGAAATAAAAATATAGAAAAGCAATGACAAAAGGATGAATTAATGTACCCTTTAATACAATAATTCACATTACTGAAACAATTTATTTAAAAAGGGCACGTAATATACATTCATTTCCGTTGACAATTTTAAGATTCATTTGTCAAAATTATGTGTACTTGTTTTGAAAATAACTTACATATATTATGTATTGATAATTCATTTTTGTAATATTCAAGTAACTTACTCGTCTTTACTCTTGCAGTAACTACCTTGATAATCACTATCTACTTTCCTAGAGAAATAAAAGAATGTGGAAATGACTCTGTGCTGTGAAGGTCAATTCATGGAATAAAGGTCAAGTCATGGGAACGGTTTATGCCTTGTAAATGTGATCTGAAAGTTTCTTGTTAAAATAACACTGGCCTAAATATGGATAGTTGGAATAATTTATTAAACATCCTGGAATATTTGTGCTTGATATTTTCTACCTTTGCTGTCCTAAACTATTCAGATGGTATTGGATGTTGCTCATAAATGAATGTGGTTTTATCACAGTAAAACTACAATACAACACCAAAATAAAACCAATAAAATGTTTCAGTTTTAATAGAAATTTATTATATTAGTATATGTAGTTTCATGGCTCTTTCTCATTTTTTTCTCTCATTTATACTTAACTGTTTAAAATGCTCACAAGTTGAAAAAAAGATGAGGTTAAAAATACAGAATAGAAAAAAGTGAAGAAAAATGGATAGGAGCACTATAAATTTTAAGGTAAGTTTTCGCTATGAAATTAATAAAAAATGAAACACATGTAGTAAAAAATAAGTCATACAAATCAGGGCAATGTTTAAGTGGCACCTTTATACCACCCCAGGTTTAGTGAAGCATTCACTGGGTAAAACTCACAAGCTGAACACTCATTCCAGTGCTGCAGGAGGCCTGGCAGGGTAGGATGAAAGTCTCTGGGGGAAGAGCGCAGCCCTCAAGCTGTGGAGCTTCCAAACTGCAGGATTACAGAAGAACCTCCCTTTTTTTCTAATAGCCATTTGATATGACAGAAACAAACCTCTGCTCTTGTTATCTTGCCAGCCCTTTGCCTGGCATGATCAGGATTAGGGTTGAAGCCTTTGAGATGACGAGAATCGGTTGACTTTATAACTATGCCGAAGTTAGTTTATATGATGGTTTGTGGGATAGTAGTAACATATTTTCTGACAGGCTTATGGGAAGGGCTCAGTTTTGCTACAAGTTTAACTTGTAGTAAACTGGCTTAAAACCAAGTGTCTATAAAAGGGGTCTTTTTTCCAGATGTGCTTGAGTCAGATACTCGTTGATCTATTTATGAAACTTGTTTCTTCTTCCTTTTAGATGCATGTATGTCCACACTATCTAACCACCCTTTAAGCTAGGTATGGCCACCTGACTGAGTTTGTCCAGTAGAATATAAGCAGAGTGAGGTGCACTTTCTTAATCTTTGGTCACAAGAACCTCTCCATGCACCCCTACAAACCTCTCTTCAATGTAATCCTGTTAGTTAGTTGTCAGTGTTATGGGTGTGCTCAGCATTGGTAAGCTATGTGTTGAATGTAACAGAATTTCCTTTAGCCTAAAGCCCTGAATGACTTTGTGGAACACATCCCATCCTGCAACTGCTGATGTAAACAAAACATAAACTGCTGTTGAAATAAAATTACTGTAATATTGGATTATCTGTTATGGCAGCTAGAGTTACCTGAACTACCATGTATTCAGTATAACTTCAGAAGTAGAGGTCCTTGAGAATATATAGACTGTAAGTCATAATTTTTAAAACTATTTAGAAATTTAAATATTTTAAAATTACATAATTAGGAGAAACAACTTTCTGATAACAAATTGATCCTTTAACTCAAAACAGTAATTGTATACTTAAGTTTTATTTTTTTATGACTCACAAACTAAAAATGGTTTTTACATTTGGCAAAGAACATGAAGAGACTTTTTTTTTTTTTTTTTTTTTTGAGACGGAGTTTCGGTCTTGTTACCCAGGCTGGAGTGCAATGCCACGATCTCGGCTCACTGCCATCTCAGCTCACCGCAACCTCTGCCTCATGGGTTCAGGCAATTCTCCTGCCTCAGCCTCCTGAGTAGCTGGGATTACAGGCACGCGCCACCATGCCCAGCTAATTTTTTTGTATTTTTAGTAGAGACGGGGTTTCACCATGTTGACCAGGATGGTCTGAACAGACATTTTTAAAGGAAGACATACATATGGCCAACAAGTACATGAAAAAAGCTGAATATCACTGAGCATTAGGGAAATTCAACTCAAAACCACAATGAGATACCATCTCACACCAATCAGAATGGCTACTATAAAAAGTTGAAAAAAATAAGAGACGCTGGTGAGGTTGTAGGAATAAAGGAACATTTGCTTGTAAACTGTTGATGGTAGTGTAAATTAGTTCAGCCATTGTAGAAAATAGTGTGAAAATTCCTCACAGATCTAAAGAGAGATCTACTATTTGACCCAACAATTTCATTACTGGGCATATACCCCAAAGAATATAAATTGTTCTATTATATAGACACATGCACATGTATATTCATTGCATATTAATATTGTATATTCATTGTATATTAACAATAACAAAAATATGGAATCAACATGAATGCCCATCAATGACAGGTTGGATAAACAAAATGTGATACATACATATACTCCATGGAATGCTATGCAGCTGTAGTACAAGAACATGATCACGTCTTTTGTGGGAACGTGAACAGAGCTGGAGGCTTTTATCCTCAGCAAACTAATGCAGAAACAGAAAACTAATACCACATGTTCTCACTTTTAATGGAAGTTGAATGATGAGGACTATGAACACAAAGAAGGAAACAACAAACAGTCTTCTTGAGGCTGGAGAGTGAAGGGATGGGGAGGAGTAGAAAAGATGACTATTGAATACTGGGCTTAATTCCTGGGTGATGAAAAAATCTGCAGAAAAAACTTCTGTGACATAAATTTATATATGAATACAACCTTTACATGCACCCCTAAACCTAAAATAAAAATTAAAAAATCAAAGGAGAATCTGTGACAGAGGCCACCATGTGCTCTTCTGCACCTCAAATAGTTACTATCTGGCTCTTTAGAAAAAAAGTCAGCTGAACCCTCTTCTTAAGTGTCTGCTATGTTCGTAGTGTGATCTTAAATTTAATCTTATTGGACTCGTAGTAAAACTATGCTAATATTGAGTCTAGAGAAGTATGGATCAAAAAGTGTGTAGAGGCATGAAATAACAGGTGTACTTGTTATTATGAACGTCAGATTTATGAACTCAGACCTCAGGTAGCTTGTGCTTACTTCATACTATGTTCAACTTCAGTAAGAAGAAACAACCACTTTTCATTACGTCCTATTTTGGAGGAACAGTTGGCCAGATAGGAAATCTAAGTTCGAATGTGAAGTTAAACATTTCTTCTTCTTCTTTTTTTTTTTTTGAGACCGAGTTTCGCTCTTGTTACCCAGGCTGGAGTGCAATGGCGCGATCTCGGCTCACCGCAACCTCCGCCTCCTGGGTTCAGGCAATTCTCCTGCCTCAGCCTCCTGAGTAGCTGGGATTACAGGCACGCACCACCATGCCCAGCTAATTTTTTGTATTTTTAGTAGAGATGGGGTTTCACCATGTTGACCAGGATGGTCTCGATCTCTTGACCTCGTGATCCACCCTCCTCGGCCTCCTAAAGTGCTGGGATTACAGGCTTGAGCCACCACGCCCGGCCAAGTTAAACATTTCTAGAAGTTGCAACTTTTTTTAAGTGGGTGTTTTAAAGAAGAGCAAGTATTTCAGTCATGAAGCTGTAGACAATACTTGATAAATCAAAAGAGTAGCTTACTATATAAAATTAATTTTAAATTTTCTCAATCACTGCTATATATATATATTAATAATAATGGTAATAATTTTATTCAGTATTATGGTCAGAAAATAATTTTTGCCTTTCTAATACTAAAGGATCAAACTCAGGCTTATAACAAAATTTTAAGTTGTAGCATGAAGTTTAAGAATACTGTCATTATAGTTCCATGTAATAGAAATTAGTAAAATACAGGGGAATATGATGTAGCTGGTATTGACTTGTCATTTTTCCACTCATACAAGCCCTTTGAGTCCATGTGCTTTTAATAATCATCTGCCAAAGCCTTCATTTGGCATGTCAGCTATTATGCTTTGAGCATTTTGTAATAAAAGGAGGTTAAAAATAATACCTGCCCCCCTTTTTTCTCTTATCAAAAAATATTTTGAGGAATTAGTCCATTCCCTCACTACTATAATGGAATTAGTCCATTCCCTCACTACTATAATGGAATTAGTCCATTCTCTCACTACTATAAAGTAGTACTATAAAGTAGTGAGGGAATGGGCGAATTCAGTTGTATCCTGTTCCATCTTTTTCCTTATGCTTTGATGCATTGTCTTGTAACACAGCTTTATAATCTTGAAATCATATCCTGTAAGTCCTCAAAATCAAAGGCCCACACTGTAGAAGCTCCTATGCTCACTCCAGCAGAGCTTCATTATTTCATCTATAATCCAGGTTATTAATGAAGCAGCTGGATGGGAGCTTTGCTTTTTATACAATAATAATAAGACAACACTAAAAAAAAAAACATTTACAGCCACCAAAAAAAAAATTATTTTGGCTTTTGAAAGTTTTTTGTATTTACGTATAAATTTGACAATTGTTTGGTTGATTTCATCATAAATTCTTTTGGCTTCCAATATTTGAAAGCAGCCTGAGTATTATCAAGAGATGAATGGATTTAAAAATGCAGTACAAATACACAATGGAGTACTATTCAGCAAGGGAAAGAATGATATCCTGTCATTTGCAACAACATGAATGGAACTAGAGGTCATTATGTCAAGTGAAATAAGCCATACACAGGAAGACAAACTTCATATATTCTCACTTATTTGTAAGAGCTAAAAATTAAAACAATTGAACTCATGGAGATGGAAAATAGAATGATGGTAACCAGAGGCTTGGAAGAATAGTGGGAGTGGCGAGTGTGGATGGTTAATGGGAACAAAATAGAGTTAATGCCTATTGATGCAAACACAGGGTAGAAGACTGCCAACAATAATTTATTTTACATTTAAAAATAATCAAAATAGTATAATCGAAATATCTGTAACACAAGGAAATGATAAATACCTGAGGTGACAGGTACCCCATTTACCCTGATGTGATTGATTATTACACGTTGCACATCTGTATCGAAATATCTCATATACTGATAAATGCATATACGTACTATGTACCTATAAAAATTAAAAATTAAAAAGCATAAAATTTCTGCTGGCTTCTGCTGTTTCCGGGCAATCTTTGTGTTCTTAGGCTTGTCAACTCATCCTTCCAATCTCAGCCTCTATCTTCATATGGTATTCTTCCATCCCTGTGCTGCTATCCACATTTCTTTCTTTTTATCAGGTTGAGCCCTAATCAAGCATGACCATATTTTAACTTGATTACATCTGCAAAGACACTATTTCCAAATATGATCACATTCACAAGTTCCAGGTAGACATAAATTCGGGAGAGAATGTTCAACGCAGCACGGTTCTGTTGTAAGAGATGTGTCTTTCAACCCAGGACAGTGCTGTTGTAAGAGATGTGTCTTTATATCTCATTTTGTAATTGCTTATTATCAGTACATTGAAATACAGACTTTTGTATGTTTACCATATGCCTGTAATCTTATTTAATTTACTTGAGTTGTAAGACATATTTTGCAGATTACTTAAAATTTATATATAAATTATTACAACATTTGCAAATACATATGTATTGCTTTGATTTATTTTTTTCTTACCTTCTTCCACTGGCCAAGTCTTTTAGTGCAGTGCTGAACAAAAACTGTAAAAATGGACATTATTGCCTTGTTTCTGATTTAAGCAAGATGAGTTTTTTTAACCATTAAGTATGTTAACTATAAGGGTGTTTTGCAAATACATTTTATCAGGTTGAGAAAGTAATGCCTTCAGCTTCCAGTGATAGCTTGTTTCCTTTGTTTTTTCTTTGTTTATTATTCCCCTATTTTGACTTATTTCTTTATTGCTAAGCCTTTGGTTCTTCTCAATGTGCTTCCTTTTTTTTTGGTTTGTTTGTTTCACTTGGGATTTCTCATGTAGTTGCATTGAAAAAGTGCCTGGATTGGCTGCCATCACAACCTCAACTGGAACATGGAGACAACTGTGCCTTTTTCTTCGTTGCATGGTGTGATGGTTAATATTGAGTATCAACTTGATTGGATTGAAGAACGCAAATTATTGGTCCTGGGTCTGTGTGTGACGGTGTGGCCAAAGGCGATTAACATTTGAGTTTGTGAACTGGTAAAAGTAAAGCCACCCTCAGTCTGGGTGGATACCATCTAATCAGCTGCCAGTACGGCTGGAATAACAGCAGGCAGAAGAATACGAAAAGACTAGACTGGTTTAGTCTACTGGCCTCCATCTTTCTCCTGTGGTGAATGCTTCCTGCCCTCCAACATCAGACTTCAAATTCTTCAGCTTTGGGACTTAGACTGGCTTCCTTGCTCCTTGGCCTATTGTGGGGTCTCTCACTTGGTGTTCGTGTGAGTCAATTTCTCTTAATAAACTCCGCTATATATGTATATCTACCCTTTTAGTTCTGTTCTTCTAGAAAACCCTGACTAATACACATGGTCTTAGGGTATCTCACACAGTCCCTCCAGCAGGTGTAACTGGATATCTTCCATGTCTGCTCAGTGTTCCCAAGGACATCAACAGCCTTTCTTAAAGTGTAGGTTCAGAATTTTCTCACCTTTCTTTGTTGGCAAAAACTAGACAGGTTCTGGAAGGCTGGCTCCTTGGGGGCCATTTTTGGAAACAAACTATCAAACTACCCGCATTAAGTTAGTAATATGTGCTTTTGTTAGCTAATTATAGAATATAGATTTCAGATAACATCCTTCAAGTGTGCTCTAATAGTTCTAGGTAGTAGATTGCAATTAACTTTTCTATCTGTACACATGCCACTGCTTACTTTGAAGTGTTTTAAAGTAAATTGCAGAAGATATAACATCATAGATTTATACTTTTATTAATTTTGTTTTATATTTTGGCATTAAGTAGTACAATGTTAATGCTAAAACACTATAAGAAATATTTTTAAAGAATATTAATTTAATTGCCATTTATTAAAAAATGTAAATTTGAAAGTTATACACTAAGCTCCAAATAAAAATAGAAGAAAAGCTAAAGAATGAATTAAAAAATATTAAAGAAAGTTAACATAAATACAAAAAAGATAGGAAAAATATGCCTAAATAAAAAATAATGTTATTTATATAAAAATCCAAACAAACTGACAAAAATATAAGCAAACACTTCTAACCCAAAACTCTGGACCTATCCTTGCACTACCGTGTTTTCTATTGGTATTTGCCTTTAGAAAATTTGTTCAAAATAGACATAGTGAGTCATCAAAGATTCTTTTCCTAAGGGTATAATTGATTTCTATTGAAATAAGTGTAAGAAACATTGTATACATAATTGATGAATACCATTTGCAGGAATAAAATATGCTACAATGTGTAATAACTGAAGTAATTTCTATATTATTTAGAGGCAATTATCCATTAGTGATGAAATCTTCCGTAAACATGTCAGTCCATGATCAGCCCTCTCTTCTTCCTGTTATGGTTACTGGTATTTGTGAGCACTCACTGTGGATTATTAGCCATCTTTTAATGCTACTTCTTTATTATTTTCCTCAGGAAAATTTTCGAGAAAATTCTAAATTCCTTTCTGACTAGAAATTAAGCCTTCTATCATTTGTGTCTCCTATATTTCAAACTGTGAAAACATATATTAAGGCTATAGATAGTTATTAAATTAAGCAGAATTAAATATTTTTGTAACCCTTAATTTGATAGTATATTTTTCATTAGCTTTCAACTAGAAGTCAGCAATAAAAAAAGATCTGTTAGATAATTTGAATATATATTATACCATGTTCTTCAAATACTCATTTAATAGTGTTTGCATGCATACACACACACACACCCCATATTCAGAGAGTTTATACTGAAGTACAATGAAATCCTCTATGCATTACTTAACCAAATGGTATATTGTGCTCATTTTAAAATACATGCTACAAAACGAACTGTGTTTTGTAATTCAGTCTCAGCTCCAACAACTGTGTAAATTTAGAGGTTGAGCTGGAAAGAGCACGAGTCATCCAGGCATAGTAGTAAGCTTTGGAAGCGCAAAGGTACATATCTAAGCATCGCTGAATCTTTAGCAGTTACCAGGGACATTACCAAATGAGTACTCTAGCTGACTTTAGGAAAACAATCACTTGCATTCAAGGGGTTGTTTGAATGTTTGTAAACATTATTAAATTATTTTATCCACAGTATTGATACCATTTTCCACTGTCATTCTAAGTTAACAAAGATATTCATTTAATGGATAAAACCTATCTGGAAAAAATCTTAATTCTTGCAACTTATGTAAAAGTTTTCTATAATAGGACTTTAAATAACTTATCTCTGAATTAAAAAGGAAACAAAAAACCCAGACATTCCTATTAACAATAAATCTTTCTTATAAAAAATTTAAGCATGTGAGGCCAAAACAGCAGACTCCAAGTGAAGCAGAAAACACTTATAAGGCAAATATAGAGTAACATTTTAACTTACAGTTATTTTAAACAAGCAGTTACATTTTATGACAGACCAAAGTCAAACCTCCACAGTCCTTAAAGAAGTGCCATGATAGTTTCATGATTTCAGTACCAACTGAAGAACTAAGGTCGAAAATGAACTGTCTTGCAAACAGCTAAGTTTTAAACATCAGCATGAAATAGTTGCAGTACCTTGCCCTCAGGCCACACGAAGAGAAACATACCCAGTAAAAGCAAAACTTGGTTCACATGAAGCCAGAACATTAGCATTATTGAATGTGGCCTTATTCTTGCTATAGAAAATTATTATTTGTTACTGTACTATAGAGTACCTTCCATTTGAGCTTAAATTCATTTTTTTTTGTCCTAGAAGTAAAAAATCTGCCTTATTTACTAGCAGATTCTTTGGTTGCTGAGGGCAGTTAAAAGTCCTTGATTGTGTATGTGAGTGTGTGTGTGTGTGTGTGTGTATGTGTTTGTATGTGGGTGTGTGTATGGTTTATGCTTTAACTGGACTTTCAAAATATTGCTGTTGGGGTAAGAATCCAGATTTTGAAGAAATATTATAGTTTTGTATTTATGTTTACTTATGTTTTAGATAAATGTGGAGAGGAAAGAATTGTCAAAATATTGGCCTCTTTGGTACTTTTCCCTCACTGTATTATTCTGCAACTCTCAGGACATTTTAACCTTTTGATTTGATTTTCTTTTGAATGGATAGCATGGTACAGGTAAGCCATAAATTGCATTATTGCACACTAAATACTTTAAAAAAGCATGGTAGAAACGAACTATTGCAAGAACTATTATTTATCCTAATTGATCCCAGCTGAGCTTGGAAGGGAGTCTGGCTGGAGAGCCTTCAAAGACTTGCCAAAAGGCTGTCAGGTTTGATAACTCACACCACGCTGAACTTGGCTCAGAGAGGTCAGTTACAGAGTGAACACTAAGCTTCCCCCGATATCCAAGCCTGCTTAAAAATGCGGAAACACTGCCAGCTGACTCGAAAGCCACTAGATTTTCAACTTTGTTTTAAGAAGCTCATGTTTTCTTGGAACTGGGGATGGGCTGGTAAGCAAAGAGAAGATGGTCCCATGTGGAGCTACAGAGCAGCTGTAGCTGTCCTGTGTGCTGGGAGGCATCTGTTTTTGTTAAAACATGGTTTACGCATTGGCCTAAAGATTTAGAATGGACTAGGGATGTAACAAAACCTTCAATTATGCTTATTTGATTGAATAACAGAAAGCATCCAGCAATTAGTATTTTATTGTTTTATGTAATAGTTTTCATATAAAATTCATTTACAGATTATACAAAGAATTTTGTTGGTTTACATTATCGAAAACTTCAGCTGAATAATCTTAAGCGTTGGAGTAATTTGTAACAAATTAGTTGTAAGCACAGTGAAGAAAAGAAAACAATATTTTTCTCTTTATTGTTACAGCCTCCTTGCCTAACAAAATCTCTGGGCTCACAATGGGATATCAAGAAATATTTGTTGGATGAATGAATAAATGAAAAAATAATCGCATGAATGAAGAAACTGGGCAATCTATTTTAAGGCTTTTCTTTTTCTCTCATTCAATAAACTTTCTCCCTCTTGTCACTTTTAAAGACATTTGGTAAAAATATACTATTTAAAGCATATACTTACAACATTGTCTTCAAATTCTCGTAGTAGGTTTCTCAAACTTTCATATTATTCATAGACAGGGTTTTTAAAGGAGCTTAGAAACTGGCAGGATAATTTTATAATGAAAGTTCATTTTCTAATTTATGAATATATGTAACTTCTTTATATGTTTAACTTTATATCAAAAATATGGTCTAAACAACATAATGGATTAAAGATGGCCACAAATTATTTGCCCCTTTTCACTGAGATGAGGAGTTCCTCTTCTTCTTGAATGTGAGCAGGCCCTAAGACTGACTTTGGCCAATATAATGATCACAACTGGTATTGTCTATCTCCCAATGTTGGGCCCAAAGATACTTGCAGCTTCTTGTGTCACCTATGTTGGTACACTCCCTTTTGGAAGACAGATGTCATTTAAGAAATCCAGGTGACCACCATTTTGTGAGGAAGCCCAATTTTCCCAGACGGCGAGGAAGAGAACACATGAAGGAGTACATGGGCTCCAGAGATGTGAGTAAACTTTTTGTACCTTCCAGTGAAGCAAAGGAAGAGATGCTACAGGATGCAGCTGTCCAGCTGATTACTTCTTACGTTCCTGACTCATTGGAACATTAGCAAAAAAAGAGATGTTGTCTTAAGCCAGTAAGTTTTGAGACACTTTGTATTCACAGCAGCATATATACAAACATGCATTTTCTTTTTTTTTTTTTTTTTAATTTTTTATTGGATTTTAGGTTTTGGGGTACATGAGCAGAGCATGCAAGACAGTTGCGTAGGAACACACACGGCAGTGTGCTTTTCTTTCCTTCTCCCCTTCACCCACATTTGGCATTTCTCCCCAGGCTATCCCTCCCCACCTCCCACTCCCACTGGCCCTCCCCTTTTCCCCCCAATAGACCCCAGTGTTTAGTACTCCCATTTCTGTGTCCATGTGTTCTCATTTTTCATCACCCACCTATGAGTGAGGATATGTGGTGTTTCATTTTCTGTTCTTGTGTCAGTTTGCTGAGGATGATGTTTTCCAGATTCATCCATGTCCCTACAAACGACACAAACTCATCATTTCTGATTGCTGCATAATATTCCATGGTGTATATGTGCCACATTTTTCCAATCCAGTCTATTATCAGTGGACATTTTGGTTGATTCCAGGTCTTTGCTCTTGTAAATAGTGCTGCAATGAACATTCGTGTACATGTGTCCTTATAGTAGAACGATTTATAGTCTTTTGGATATATACCCAGTAATGGGATTGCTGGGTCAAATGGAATTTCTATTTCTAAGGCCTTGAGGAATCGCCACACTGTCTTCCACAATGGTTGAACTAATTTACACTCCCACCAACAGTGTAAAAGTGTTCCTTTTTCTCCACATCCTCTCCAGCATCTGTTGTCTCCAGATTTTTTAATGATCGCCATTCTAACGCATTTTCTTTTTTAAACGTAACTTTGAAACATGCCAGATATGCTTATTGCATATTTTGGAGAGAATAATAAATAATTCCACATTACAGTAAAACTTTTTTCAGTGTATGATCCCCCAGGTATAAATAATTCATTCCAATATAAATTTATAATGTTAAATTTTCACACTCAGTTAAAAATCAAAGTGATTGAAGCTTCATTATATCATTAAAACAATACTAAAAAATCTAATTTTAGAAATGTGGTTTTTAAATTTAGATTTTGGCTAGAGTTTATTTCATAAATGTATAAAAACATAAATATAGTCCCATCAGATTTTAATTTATTACATTCTCATTACCAGAAACAGATACCACATGTCAAGGTCATATGTAGTTTCCTGTGGGATTTTACTTAGTAGACCCATTAAAGAAATTAGTTTATTTTATTTGTTAAGAAATGCATTAAATAATGAATTTCTTCATTTATTATTTCTATAATACTTGAAGAGTTCAAGCTGGGTTAAGGTCTGAGCTTTTTATCAATATAAATAATTTGCTTGAAATGGCTGTGCTGACACATATTGATCATCTTAGGATCACCACTTATCCAGTTAAAGAAAAGGTCATCCTTTGTATCAGTTCACTCACATTTAGCCATTTTACATATGATTAGAGTTGCATCATAAAATGCTCAAGAAAGAAGAAATGATGAATTTCAAATATTGATTATTTAACTCCTTCAAATACACTGTTGGATCAAAAAAGTGGACACATTTTTGAAATACCTGTAAAACAAGCAAAGTGTTCGTAAGTGACATGCCCCCCCTTACCACCTCTCCCCACTGTCACACAATTAAAAAACACTTTTTTTTTCCTGTGACCTGATGTGAAATGATTCAATAGACTTAGCAACTGCTTGTATAGACAGGCTAGGCTGAAACTATAAGAAATGTTATACTTCACCACGCTCTTTTCTTTTCTGCATTAGTTAGGCTGTGAGTTTAAGCATGAGACGATCCCAAATATAAAAGTGGAATTAACATGATGGAAATTTATTTTTTCTCCATTTTTGTAAAATTTCAAGCAGTCAATACAGTCCCACTCTGCAAAGTCAAAAGTTTTCTCTACTTGTCTATATGGTGACACTGCTACTTCCCAGGATGCTGTACTACCCCTTCAGGGTTCAATATGAAGAAGTAACAAGAGGAAGAGGAAAAAAGAATGGCACACCCTATCTAAGGGCGTCTTCTGGAATGCATATGCATACCCATTACCCACATTCTAATGCAAGTGTTAGTCACTTAGCCATGTCCGGGTGTAAAGAGCGTTTAGAAAAATTTGTTATTACTATGATAACAAATAGTATTTGTTATTACTATAATATTTGTTATATAACACATAGTATTTCTTATTATAGTAATAACAAATTTTAGCTGTACATACAGATACAGGAAGGAGGTACGGAAATTTAGAGACAGCTAACAGTGTCTCTCACAGTTTTCATCACCCACTCAATTCTTTCTGATCATTTCGTAGAAGACTTGCATTTTCTGCCTTCCTGGCTGTTTTAGTCAGTTTGGACTGCTATGACAAAATGCCATAGGCTAGATGACTTATAAATAATAGAAATTTATTTGTTACAATTCTGGAGGCTGGAAGTTCAAGATTAGAATGCCAGCATGGTTGGGCTTTGGTTAAGACCTTCTTCCCGGTTGCAGACAGCCAGCTTCTTGCTGTCTCCTGACAGTGTAGAAGGAAAGAACTCTGCTATCTTTAGCCCCATATAAAGACCCTGATACCATTCATGATTGTTGCTACCTTATAACCCAATCACCTCGCTAAACTTCATCACATTTAGGAATTCAGTTTCAACATGTACATTTGGGGGAGAACATTAACATTCTAACCATTCCAATGATTAATTCTAGTCTAAATTAAAAAACTGAATGACATCCCATCCTGTCTTTGGTATAAACACCTCCTTAAGAACTCTGTGCCGTCATGATGACATAAGCCGTATGATTTCCTGTTTCCTCCGTTTTGACCCACGTTCCACACCAATATAGCACATTAATCGTTTGTAGGTAATGTTCCAAGCTCTGTCTTCCTGCCTCCATTCTCAAATAGATGAACATAAATAAACTTTAAAAACCCTTAACTTATCCTTAAACTGGCAAAGGATGCTATAGTCTATGAGATGATATTACAGAGAAATAGATTAATATGTGCTTTGAAAGATTAGTTAGAACCACATAGTGTTAAATAGAGAAGCTAATCGTGAAAGCACAGACACTGTGTTATACAAGCAGCAAACAGTTTCTCATTACAAATGATCTTTTGTCAATTATACTGTGTAGTAGATGTGTAAAGTAGATCCTAATCAATAACCTCATCTAACATTATCAGGAATTATTCAACTTTCTATTCTTCTTTGTGGTCTATATCACTCGCCCCCACCCTTTCTCTTTTGTGTCATCTGTCTCTAGTGAAAGTACCAGGAAAAAAGGTAACCCAGCATAGCAGAAATCTTTTAACCATACTTACCTTTCTTCGAAAGGAACACCATGAAAAAAAAGTGTTCTATCCCCACCTCAACTGCAACTGTGGAACTGGGGATAGAACCCTGTCTTCCATCCTCTTCCTGGAGTAAGGAAGCAGTATGTTCCCACCATGGAGGTTGTGGGTAGAACTCTGACATCCATCACCTTCTGCAGGAATGAAATGGCATTCCTTCCCTATAGAGACTATGACACCTCTGACTTTCCCCCTTCTTCTGCAGTAACTGGGACATACATCTCCCCAGTGGGGCTAATGTGCAAAATTCAGACTTCTAGCTCCCTCTTCCATGGTATTCAGGCAGCCTCACTGCCCCTGCAGAGACATGGACAGAAGCCTGTTATCCACCCCATCCCATTATCAGGAGGCACCCCTACCTATGGAAGCTTGTCTGTGGTACTCTGCCATTTGCCTCTGACCAGTAGTAAGGTGTAAGTGCCATTTCTTCATGGACATGTGCCTGGAACTCTGAATTCCATCATCCTCTGTGGCATTGAAATAATTTTCCTCTGTCTCCCCAGTCCATGGTCAGAAGATTGTGGGACAAAGTCCTGTCACCTGAGTCGCATACAACTGTGACCAGGGTATATTGGACTCTAATGCCTGGGATTTAGAAACCAAATTGAAATTTGAACAATAGCTTACAAAAGTGAGCTAGAACATGTGTTTTGAAACTAAGCAGGTTGAATACTGACTGAAATAAAAGATCTAAGTAATAACTTTAGTCATATCATAATACATGTGGTGTCCAAATTATAGTCCAAAGTCACTTGACATACCAAGAGCTGGGAGAATCTCAAACCAAATAAGAAATGGCAATCAACAGACTATAACACTAAGATGATACAAATGTTAGACTTATTGAACAAGAATTTTCAAGAAGATATTGTAAAAATATTCCAAACAGCAATCTCAGCATCTGGACAAAATTAGTCCATATTTGACTTTCAAATTCAGTCAAATCTATGAAAAGTAAAAGAGTAATTTTATTAGTCACTGTTCTAATTTTCCAGAAATAATGCTAGAAATAAACACCATCCAACATTTAGTTTGCTAGAATTCTAGTAGAAAAACCAGAAACCATGGACAATTATAGTCCCTGTTCTAATTTTCCAGAAATAATGCTAGGAAAAAAACACCATATAGCATTTAGTTTGTTAGAATTCCAGTAGAAAAACAAGAAACTATGGACAATTAAAGCAGCACACATAACACGTGATAACTTAAAAAGCTCTATGTGGAGCCTTATCTTGTTGGATTACATTTGACTGAATTGAACAAGACAACCAATGAACAAATATATATATATATATATATAATATATATATATATATATATATATATATATTTAAAATCACGTTGGTATTACCACAGTTGCTTGTATTTTTTTCTTATTTTCTGATGAGGAATATTATCTTTATTTTTTTATATCTTGGTTTTACTTTTTCTTGTTAATTTTGTTCTTCAAATGTTATAAATACTTTTTTAATGTTTAAACCTCATCTCATAGTCTTGATCCAATTGATGCACATATTTTAATGTTAGAGTTGTTTTCCTATATTTACACAAATAGGTAATTTTCTATAAAGTCTAGATCACTTTCAGGGAATATATATTCATTTTTCAAAAATACTTTAATTCATTGACAGCAAAGATTTACAGACACTAAAACTAATCATTCTTTCTGAAATAACTGTACATCCTGGTATCAAAGAAACAAAAACCTTAAGATGCAATCAGTACTAATTTAGAAGTAAAAATAATTCATTTTGAAAATAATAGTTATCAAATATAACCACGCTCCTTATGAAAAGATTGGGTTTCTTATGCCCCTTTTAAGGACTCTTTTTAATAGAATATTTGTCTTCAGCTCAAGGAATCTCAGAAGCAACTTGAAACAGGGAATGAACATCATGTTATCTTTTCTCTTTTGTAGGTATCTGGAATGAAGATTTCAACATATGCTTTCATGTTTGTGTGTGATGTCAGTATTCTTGTTTTCATTTGGTAAATGTAGCAGCCAAAAATGCACCTGTCATTTTGATAAATGTTTGAGAGGAAGTATAGTCGTAAAACCTAGATAATTTTCACCTAGCCAATATTGGTTCATTACATATAATGTGATTTTTTTAGAAAAATATATTAATTTCAATTCAGTTGTCAATATTATATATTTTGATTACCTCTCCTATGATCAACATGAATATTTACAGAGAATGTGTATTAATATTATGTATTCAGTTAGAAAAAACAAGTTCTAATACTTCTTTCTTGACCACATTTTGTGTGAGAATATTTTGCTCATCTGCGACAAAAAGTGTGTTGTCATGCTCTGGTTTCTCTTCATAATAAATAAATCTTTCGTCTTTTGCTAAAGATTTCTGTGGAGAGGAACAATTATGAGTTTATAGCCAATTTTTTTAATGTTCTACTTAGGCAGGGCTAAGAAAAAGAAAAAAAAAAGAAAAGAGAAAAGAAGGTGTGTTGTCTCTGTTACATAAAATTCTCACTACCATTTTGATGGAGGCCCTTTTTCCTCCTAGGTAAGGAAAAGGCCCTTTTTCCACCAGGTGTTAAAGATTACTTACTCACAGCTGTTAATTTCAGGCAACTTTTCTTCCACTGTCCACTTTTTAATAATGTTTATTGTATCATATATTCTTTCTATCTCTAAAGCCATCAACATATAACCTCCTAATATTCTCATTTTTCTGAAAACTTGCTTCATAATTTTTCTCCACTCCAATCCTGTTATGAACTCCATCATTTAAATACATGATCCTATTAGCACTCTGGATCAGAGTCCCTCAACTCCTGTGAAGCCAAGGTCTTCTCATTTTATTTGTTACTTACCAGCATAAATATAATCCTGATCAAAATCATCACATTTATTTTCTAATTTTCTACAATTTCAAATGCTGACATTTCCCCTCCTTGAAAATGAGGAATTACAAGAAGAGTAGTTCTTTTAAACTTGCTTCATCTCTTCCACTTCCATAACCCTAGCAAGCCTGTTTATTTTCCTGTCTTAATTCCAACCTCCATTATTATATTATTATCTAACTTGAAGCCTAATTCTGCTTTCATTTTCCTTTATTGCCAGATAAGATGCCAGAGGCATCCATGTCTCCTGCTGCCCATAGTAATCGAGGCCCTGACACTCCAGCCACTTCTGTGACTGTACTGACATGTATTTATTATCTCTGCTGTCTGCTGTAATCGCATCTGCTCTCCAAGGAGAAGTTGTTGATTTAAAACATTTTCAAAAATGTGCTGCCTGCATCCACTTCAAGTTAATGGTATTCTGTTCATTCCTCACTTGCTTTTTCCCCATGCCTTTAATCATTAGCACGTTTCTTTCAACAGGTGTTCCAATGGTCTCTCAACTAACTGCCAATTTCCCTATTCCCAGATGAGCCAATATACTCCAACTTCAAGAACAGTGAATCATATAACAAGAATTATTGTACCTCCATAGATCCATTTTGTAATTACGTATTGAGAGACCTTCCATAAGCCAGGTGCTGGAGATAGAAGGATATTGAGCCAAAGATCAATTATTACAAATTTCCTTTCTGCAAGGAGAAACACGTAAACAGTAATTTTGATTTAAGATGTTAAGGACTACACCTGTGATTATTCTTTATCTCCCAATTTTCTTTCTTTACCTTTTTCTACATTTTTCTTTCTATCTAGGAGGAACAAATATCATTTCTTTCCAATTCTGTCTCCTTATTTCATGCCATTGCCACAAGAATGCTCCACTATTTTAATCCCTTGCTGATAAGGTCTCTTATCCTCTGCTGTGCCTTTTCCTTCAATCTGCAAACATTATTATGCCTTAAAATGAAAACTGTCTTCCCTAGGTCTAGTTACTTCTTGATAATTTTTAAGTAATTTTTTTCATTCAGTATAATTTGCTCATTTTACACTTAAAATTCAGCTTCTATTCTACCAGTTACTGAAGCTTGCCTTATGAATTACCAATTCAATTGTCTTTATTCATTCTTCATTTTCTTTGAATATTTTGCTTCATGAAATTATTTTCAACTCTAATTTTTATTGCTCCTGGCAGGAAAAATCTACTGCTTTTTCACATACCAGATTTAGTGCCTTTCTTCTGTGAAAACATCCTGACACCTCTTTTCTCTTAGAATTAATACATCTGATTTCACTTACTGTTTGCACACACTGCTATCATAGTTAATTCACAATTTATCATAAGTTTAGATTCTAGAAAAAAATCAAAGAAGTTGAGAAATGAATTTTTGGAGCACAATACATTGCTGGATTTTATATTTTTAGTTATAAGATATAACAAGGTGAATCTGGGAAACAGGTAAATGGTAGATTACTGCCTAATAGTGAAAGTCCTAAAAAGCCACACTAAGCCTTCTGGGATATAATCTTATTTGCAATTCTCTATAATGAAGGTATCAGCCCCATTTCTGCTTTTGCTTTTCAGTAGAGTATTTCTAAAAGAAGCAAAAATTGGCTGGGTAGAGTTTTCGATCAAATGTTTAAAAAGTAACTTCTGGGATAATTTGACATTTTTAGTAAGTTTACTATTTATTTCACAAGATCCTAATCAAATTTTCTAGTAACATTGAGATGGATTGTCTAACGTTTATCTCTACTGTATGTGTGTGTGTGTGTGTGTGTGTGTGTGTGTGTAAGTGTATCTTAGATAGCTAAAACCAATTTTAATAGTCTTCTGAACTTTCAAGTTTAAAACTTCTGTTAAATGAAACTAACTTGAAGAGAAAAGTTTGATACCAGGATTGATAAGGACTCTTCTGAAGCTTCATCATTAGGAAATCTGGGCTACAGAGATTACTTCTCATTGGACTATTTCTCCAGGGAAAGATGCCTAAAAAAAGGAAGAACATTTTTTTTTTGTATCTTTTATTGTAACATTTTTATATTGCTAACAGCAACACATAGAATACGCCTAGGGGAAATTTCAGGTAGATTGCTAATTATACATCAACTTTATTGAGTGAATGATAATTAACCCTTAATGTATTGTATGCTGCTTTTTTAAGTTTTAGAGCAGAGTTCCTTTAGACTAGATTGAAAGTAGTCTTTTCATTCCCTATACCACAAATTTGATTATTTACCCAACTGAGGAGAGAGAATATGAAAGTAAAATTAGCTCTCTTCAATTGCATAAGTAGATCTGTTGACACCAAAGTTACAGTGTTTACTAAAATGATCTTTTAGGATCTGGGGAAGCTTATACTTAATTGCATATAATCAGATGTTACAAAGATTTACATCAGCCTCGACTACAACATATCTGGGCAACAGTCTATCCTAGATTCTGAATTGCTGAAGACTTCTGGGAAGCAAAATGAAAATTTGCCCTGACCAAATTTGTAAAATAATCCTTTGAAATACTTTTAGATTAAGTCAGTCTAAAGCCATTAAGTTCAGATCATCATCATCATCATTTTAGCAAATATCCTTTGGGAGTAGAAAGTAATGGGGTCACAAAATTTTCCCTTAAGAGGCTTGGGGTTGTAGTATAAAAACCTGAAATGAATACAGGTTTGAAGCTATTATAAAGTATGCCATAGATTCTACAACACAATACATAGTGGCATTTTTTTATACTGGTGACTGACAGTTTACTTGAGCTTACGTCTTAGGATGATGGATTCCATCCACATTTTATATAGAAGGATTCTAGATTTTATCTCATAAATCAATGAAAACTGAAGCCCTTCTACTACTAGAATTGTTATTCTGCCTAATTTTATAAGCTTCAATTGTTATTTTTAAATAATATTAAATCTTATATTGAAATGTTAGTATTTAAATATAATATTTAAGCTAAGATGTTTAAATAATAAAATGGCATTTTACTTATATTTATTTGTTATAAATATTTATTATGAGTATTATATCATATATAATATATTGTAATTTATTATATGATATATTTATTAAATATTATACATAATATATATGTTTATTATATATTATGCTTATTTTATAATATATACTGTTTATTATGTATTATATATAATGTATTTATTATGTCATTTTACAATATTTTATTATTAAAATAATATTAATATTCACCTTTAGTCAAAAGGTAAAGTTCCAGAAGCTTGTAATATTAAAGAAGGAATGTTTCTGGAAAAATATTGAAAGCTATCAGATACATTTTTGAGGTTATCATAAGTCTAAATACTCACATAAAGATACATAGACACACTAAAAAACACAGTGACACAATCAAAAGACCCAATCTGCAAACTCATAACCAAAATAGTAGTAAAACAACTTTAACAAAAATTTTTAAGGAGCTATTCACTATGGCTACTTAAGCATCACACAGTAATAGATTGTTTTCTTTCAGTTTGAGAGTTCTTGCTACATTTTCTTTTCTCTAAGAATTTTTACTTGACCTCATCAAGTCTAAATTGGATGCTCCCCTAGTGTACTTACAGAGCAACCTGGATTACCATTCTATGCCCATTTGAATGCCTAAAATTAAGACAACTATCAATCCCAAGTGTTGGCTAGGAAGTAGGGCAACTGGAACCTTCATACATTGCTTGTGGGAGTATAAAGTGGTACAATTACTTTTGAAAGATTAAACCACTTCTTGTAAGGATTAACAAATGTCTGTGTTACAGCCATGTAATTTCACAAAAGGACTTGAATAAGATACGGCATAGCAGCTTTACTCAAAATACCCAAAGACAGAAAATAACCCTAAAATTGAAGACTTAATAAGCAGATTGCGGAATAAGGCTTCAGCCTGAACAGAGAGCCCAACCACACTGTGCTGGACTTCTGATCTATGAGCTGCTAGGGTTGTGTAATTAATTACATAGCAATAGAAAACTAACGTGATGTTTAAATATGACGTTAAATATTAAAAAGAATGAACTACCAATGCTGCAACTGCATAGATGAATCTCATTAGCAATAGGTGGACAGTTAGAAGACATTCACAAGACAGTACATATAGTGTGATTCCATTCATACAATATTTAAGAGTAAATCTGTGGTTTGCTGGTGCTGGAGATGACAGAATGGGGATTGAATACAAAGGCTTAATGTGTAGTAGGTATAAAAATATATTCATTTTGTCAAAATGCAACGAACTATACACTTAAACTGTTTTCATTTTATTAATTATGTCTGAATTTTTGCTTTAAATATTAGAAAATCAACTGCTACTATAACACCTATAATTTTCTAGGAAAACCTGTAAGATCATTTCAATGGATCAAAAGTTAAAAAATAAAACTGATCTCAAAAAGCAAAGCAAAATATAAGAAAAAAAATCGCTTAAGTAGGACTAGGAAGTTTTTGAAATATGGTCAAGAAAAACTATATAAAATCAATAGCCTTAGTAAATATAATTATGAAATTGGTATAAACTATTGTTATTTTAATAATTAATGTTATTCAATACATTAATATTTTACATTATTATATTATGAAAAATTAATTATATCTTAGTATTGGAAATAAATAACTATTTTAGGACATTTTAATTAGTGTTATAAAACTAAGGCTAGGTAACTAAAATCAAAAATAATTACCAAAAGGTTTTAGAGAGGAGCTAGGAGAATAAAAAAAAAAAGAGAGGAAATGCTGAAGTTTTCTAAGTGATGTGTTAGAATAAAATATCTGTACACAAATCAAATGCATAAAATAAGTAAATCTTTATGGGGCACATAAAAACCTGTACAAACATGATTATAAGAATTATGAATATATATGTGTGCATATATACTTTTGAATACATTGAATTTTGCTTAACTTATTTAATGAAAGTCTAAATATTATCAAAGTGTCCTGTTTTCTCCTAGATAAATTTACACTTATGGTAGGCAGCCAGCAAAAAAAAAAAAAAAAAAAAGGATTTTAGTGTGCCAGCTGCAAGGAGCTGACTCTGAGAAGAACAGAAATGAACTTGTACAAGCATCCTCACACCAGATAGAAACAGTCTGCCGTCACGTTGACTTCAGCCTGAACAGAGAACCCAACCACACTGTGTTGGACTTCTGACCTATGAGCTGCTAGGGTTGAGTAATTAATTACATAGCAATAGAAAACTAACATGATGTTTAAATATGACGTTAAATCCAATCATAGTCTTGAGTAGACTTTTAACTCTTAACACAATATGATTATTCATCTGAAAGAATGAACCTTTTTTAATTTTAAAATTATAAAGTAGATGAAGAAAAGTTGAAATTTAAAAGTGTACCCTGAGATAAATGTGTTCTGTTATCACAATGATTTATAGATGTATTGTGAAAGGCATTAGAAAGTCTGAGACAACTTCTGCTTTTCAAAATTCTTAATGTATGGTTTAAAAGTCATCAAAACTTATGAGGCAGATATTTCTTATCAAACGAAATGTGTTTGAAAATTTACCTAGGAAACAAAATCAACCGAGGTCCAAACCACACATTAATAAGATCAATTACAGTTAGATGACATACTTAAAAAATTTAAACCACAGTAATCTAATATAAAATAACAAATTCAGCTTAGAATTTGCAATAGCTTTCTATATATAAAACATTGTGAAAGTCAAAACTTTTTTTCATAGTAAAAACATAAACAAGGCAGGGTGCAGTGGCTTATGCCTGTAATCCCAGTACTTTGGGAGGCGGAGTTGGGAAAATCACCTGAGGTCAGGAGTTCAAGACCAACCTGACCAACATAGAGAAAGCCTGCCTCTACCAAAAGTACAAAATTAGCCGGGTTTGGTGGCACTTGCATGTAATCCCAGCTACTCAGGAGGCTGAGGCAGGAGAATCACTTGAACCTGGGAGGGAGAGGTTGCTGTAAGCCAAGATCACTCCATTGCACTCCAGCCTGGGTAACAGGAGCAAAACTCCATCTCAAAGAAAAAAAAATTAAAAAGACAAAAATGGAAAATGTTTGCAAGGAATTTATATTTAATATAAAAGGAACTCTATCATCCTTATTGAGTTAAATAGGAAACAATTTGGGAGACATGAACTGTTCTCAGGACAATATTCATTGAAATGGGTAAAAGCATGCTAGCAATAAAATTAACTAAGTGAAAATTCTAGTTTCATTTATTAAATTGACAAACATTTTGAAAACAATAATGCTGAGTTAGACACAGCATATACAATATAATTCAAGAGTGTTAAAGCATTCACATCCTTTGACGAAGTAATTGAACTCTTAGAAAACCTATTATAAGAAAATAATCAGAAATGTTACAGTTATTTACCCACATATTATTCATAATAATAAGACATTGGAAATAATTTAAATATTTCACAGGAGAGAAACTGGGCAAATAAGTTATGGTATAACTAAATGGCTAAATAATCTGTTGGCCTTAAGACATAGTATTCCATCATGTATACGTGCCACATTAATGAAAAAATAGTTACATGGGGAAAGTGCTGATGGTTTGCTAAGTAACAAAGTTAGATGTCAAAATAGGTAACTCTTAGATGACAAACAAAAATAATTGGAAGGAAGGGCCTCCACATGGGAATAATCATTTCAGGCTCTGACGGCTACAGGAATTATTATTTTTTTCTTTAGAATTTTCTTTCTTTCCTAGGATTCCTATAGAACACTCTTATTAACTTTTAAGTCATAAACAGATTGATATAAATCATTATTTTAAGTGATACTTGTACTCTTGCCATTGAAAGTATGATGTCATGCATAACCACTGGCAATGCCTGGGAGCCTGCTAGAAACAAACCTATGAAGGGTAGCAGGGAGAAAATGCTACTTAAAAATCTGATGGTCCTCAGGGACCAGGTTGAAATTATACTATTATAAGGAATGTAATTTTCTATTCCCAGCTTCCTAAGATTTCACGGTGTTCATTCATATCTACCATGTGTTTTACATTATTATTGCATGCTAATTATTCCCATGCCTAAGCACAGCAAAATCCTTCCCTTAATTTTTTAAAAAATATATTTTACTTTAATTACCTGGACACATGTGCAGATTGTGCAGGTTTTTACATAGGTATACATGTGCCATGGTAGTTTGCTGCACCTATCAATCCATCATCTAGGTTTTAAGTCCTGCATGCATTCGATATTTGTTCTAATGCTCTCCCTCCTCTTGCCCCCCACCGTTCGATAAGCCCCTGTGTGTGATGTTCCCCTCCCTGTGTCCATGTGTTCTCATTGTTCAACTACCACTTGTAAGTGAAAACATGAGGTGTTTGGTTTTCTGTTCTTGCATTAGTTTGCTGATAATGATGCCTTCCAGCTTCATACATGTCCCTGCAAAAGACATGATCTCATTCTTTTTTATGGCTGCATTGTATTCCAATGGGGTATATGTGCCACATTTTCTTTATGTAGTCTATTATTTATAGGCATTTGGGTTAGTTACAAGTCTTTGCTATTGTAAATAGTGTTGCAATAAACATGTGTGACATGTTTCTTTATAGTAGAATGACTTATAATTTATTGGATATATACCCAGTAATGGGATTGCTGGGTCAAATGGTATTTCTGGTTCTAAATCCTGGAGGAATCACCACACTGTCTTCTACAATGGTTAACTAATTTACATTCCCACCACCAGTGTAAAAGCATTCCTATTTCTCTTTTAAAGAACATCATATTGCTAGTTGGGTCATGAATTTTAGATGACAGTGGTCTTTGCACAAGTCTCCTATTTTGTTTGAAATAATAATGGTGACAATATTATTAGTAGGCTTAATATATTACATATAATTTTTCTTTGAATGGCAACAGAATATTTTCCTGGTAGGCCCATACACAGTTAATTTACCAAATAATTAAATAAATTGTCACATTTTCTAAAAATTAAATTTCCTAATTAAAAATGTTTATAATTTAAAAAATGGAAAGGGATATGTTAATTATCCATTACTTGAGGATCCATAATTTAATCTGTGTATTAAAATGTATGATTTAAATTTCCCATAGACACACTGCATCCTTGGCTTTTACAGAGATGTTAAAATGAATTAATCTTATGATATTCACCACAGTGCTATTCAAGCCAGCATAAATAAAAATTCCCAAGAATAATATCTTCCTGCTAGAATAAAAAGAGGTCTCTGCTTCCTTTTATCAAAAATTTTGAGTCTTGTCAAATGTAATCTATGTATCTTGAAATTCACTTTATTGTATAGTTTTGTTCATCTTGGACATCTGGTACACATACCTTTATTTATTTATATTCATTTTAACCCTTTTCTCTAATGTATGCAGATTTCTCCTATATAAAATGGAACAAACAGTGCTTAACATGGTAAGTTCAGAGAATTTTATAATACAACACACATTCCTCAAGAGTTCAACTCACTGTCAGATACACAGTGATGTTCTATAAACAGCAGATACTGTTATTATAAATTTTCTCTTTTCAAAATAGTCTGAAATATAAGTCAACGTGTAGTTTTGGAGGTGGATATAAACACAAATATCACTATTGTTATGTAAGTTACTTTAGAAACCTTTAAAAGAATCTCCTTCTAAATACTGCAATATATTTTCAAATAGCTATATTATTTTGAGGTTTAAAAAACATATTAAAAGAGGTATATTTATATCTAAACTAATAATCTTAAAATCAGTTATCTACAAGTTACAAATAAACCACAAATTGAATATTAACAATGTGTAAATCGGGGAGAGATAATAAACCAGTACACACAGTTTGACTCTAGTTATTAACTGGTAAGCTATTAATCTGTGTTTTAGACCTGATTCTTTCATTAGCCACAAATTTTAGTATCTTTAAGGCTGAAGTTCCTCATCTGTACTGTGATAAAATGATATTAGTTTGTTGCTAAAGTTTTCCTGACTCAAAAATTTCAAAAATTAATTTATATCCCTCTAGTCTGAATTTAATTTCTTAAAGTCAAGAATGAGGACTTTTATTTCTATTATACCATTCTAAACATATATTGAAAGTTTTAAAATACATTTGTATTCCAAAGTCTATTTACTGAAGAAGATTTTGGAAGAATATATTTATCTATAATCAACTAAGAACGAGATTCAATTTCCCACATTTTGATCATTTTCCTGATAGGGCTATAGATCATCTCTGCTCTCTGATTCAACTATTTCATTAGAAAGCTGGAAATTTTGAAATAATATATCTCTAACTGAGTGATTTAGTCAAAAGCATAGAAACTCTTGAGTAGAGAGTTACATTAATATCACACAGGAAGTTAGATTAGGTTCACAACCAAATACCTGGCTTCCCTTGCTCCATGCCTTCTCTATCAATCTTTTTGTCATCTATCATCTATATGACTTAATAGAGTGTCTAATTTGCTGTACAGAAAGCCAGACAGTGCATTTTAAAGAGGAGAATTATGGTTATGGCCACAGCACGGGCTTCTGTTTCTTCAAAAAATAATATGGAAACTGATGTTATGGCAATGAGACCAAAGCTGGCTGTTAGGAGTATTTGTTGAAAATTGGGATAAACTTAAGAGTAATCATGACTCTAACTGCTACAGTAATATTTTATTTTGACTTAAATAAAAAGTAACATATTGAATTGTTTTGTGAATGAATGTGTTTAATATTGGCTATAGACCATGGAATACATACAAGCAGGATGGCAATTCTATGTGGAACAGATGGAGTTTTTGGGTGGTCTTCAAAGTAAAGCCCAGTGTATAATCCACTGCAGCAAAGTAATTTGAGGGGATTCATAAAAGCCATGGTTCAGTACTGTGTAACTTACATGACACTGAAAAATCCTTAATATTTTTTTGTAGAGATACCTAATGTAAGTATTATTTGGTATGCAAAAACCCTCTTTACATGATGACTTAATGAATTCCCTCAAAAATATATTAAACTATGAATTTAACCATATTTCAAAAGTTGGACTAAAATCGACTTGAATAAATATTAAAATTTAATTTCTAAATTAGGGGTAAGTTAGATGTTATATGTCACATTCATTCTTAATGCTCTGGGAAAAGGCAGCAAAATTGATGTAGCACTTCTAAAATAGATTTGTTAAACATACCTTCTAATACAATTTTCATAAGATTATGTAAGCAGAAATAAATACCATATCAGAATTTTTTTTTTTTTTTTTTTTTTTGAGATGGAGTTTCGCTCTTGTTACCCAGGCTGGAGTGCAATGGCGTGATCTCGGCTCACCGCAACCTCCGCCTCCTGGGTTCAGGCAATTCTCTTGCCTCAGCCTCCCGAGTAGCTGGGATTACAGGCATGCGCCATCATGCCCAGCTAATTTTTTGTATTTTTAGTAGAGACGGGGTTTCACCATGTTGACCAGGATGGTCTCGATCTATTGACCTCGTGATCCACCCACCTCGGCTTCCCAAAGTGCTGGGATTGCAGGCTTGAGCCACCGCACCCGGCCAATTTTTTTTTTTTTTTAATAAGTATGAACTCACACTATAATTTCTTAAAGCATAGCAGACTAAAGATTTTTCATCATTATCAGTTTTGTGTATAGATGCCATTTGTGAAAATGTTTTAAACCATGAAAAAAACGTCTTACACATATGGCACATTGGATTCTTTCATTAAATGCTCCTTTCAATTAGCATTCTAAAAATACTTTATTGATAAGAAGATCAGGAATCTCTTCAAGTGCAGTTATAAGTTTTTTCAGTATTATTTCCAACATATCTGAATTGCATAGAAATATAGCTAATATTTTGCAGATATAACTGTAGTTTCAACAATGCCATGTGCTGGAAATTACACTAGTATTGAGAAATACAACTGATTCTTATGATCCCAAATTATTAATATTTACTCTTTCCACCACACTATAGGATGTATTTTCAGGAGTGTCTTATATTAATGCAATTAATTGAGAAATCAATGACAGCAGTACCAACAATCCATTTAATCAATGCTAATTTTCAATTTAATATCTTCCCATAATTAATTTTTTTTCTTTTCTTCTCTTTTTATTTTGTAGAGAAGAGGGTCTCACTGTGTTGTCCAGGCTTGGCTGGTCTCAAACTCCTGGGCTCAAGTGATTTGCCCAACTCACCCTCCCAAAGTGCTGGGATTACAGGTGTGAGCCACTGAACCCAGTCCATAATCAATTTTCAAAGAAATTTCAAGTTTCAGTTTGGCTGTAAGCATATTTACTGATGTGAGCATATTTACTGATAGTAGTATCTTCTCCCAATTTACCTGACATTCATAAAGTTAGAAGGTTATTTTGTCACATATAAAATAAATGATAATATTATTATGTTTCTATGTAATAAATTTCAAATATAAGCTGTAACATAAACAAGTGTTTCTGTATATTTTATACTGTGACTGCCATAAAGGTAAGCCATCGAGTTTTGGCTATTTCATATTCTTCTCAATACAAATTATTTCTTTTAAAATTCTACCGCTTGTTCAAAACACCCTAAACTGCAACATTTATAGAGCCAACAATCAAGACTGTAATCATAACATTTTTAAACAGATCAAAGTTTTAGAAATAACTAAATATTGGCTTTACAGAAAAATATTTGAAATACTACAAATTATGCTTCGAAAAATATTATCCCAACACAAGATCAATAGTATTTTAACACCATAATGTCAATTTACATTTTCTGTAAAATAATACAAATTTGCAAAGTAATTGTAAAATGTGCTTTAAATATCTGTTCATACATTTCACTGCCGGCATTTTTATTCTGTAGCATACTTTTCATTGCATATTTTATTTCTTAAAAATATTATAGACATTGTATACAAGTAGAATAAAGTAAGTAACCTTTCAGGACCAAAAAGTCATTTTATCATTACCAACTAATCTAGAATGTCTGATTCTCAATGCAGAAATGTTCTACCCCACAGTTGCTACTTGATCCTGCAGAATTTAAGGAAAACTAATTAGCTCCAGAATAAATCTGTGAAAAGTTAAATTATCAAATTCTCTCATTCTTCATGCATTGGTGATGCTGATTTTGTATGCCATTGCTGTCAAGAAATTTAGTCTGTATGAATTAACTTTCAGTAACTTTAGTAAGGCCTTTAAACAATTGAGATATTTTATACGAAACAGACTATTTAAGAAAACTCTCACTTATGTACTGAGTCTTAATATAAAGAGCAGTATCAGATAGTTTGTCTTGAGCAAAAATGGAGCAATTTACCAGTTAAACCAAACTTATCATTTCATTCAGATCATAATAAATATTTTAGTAAAGCTTAAACTAAAAACATTTTAAAGCACATATGCACAAAATGGTAATGAACATTAATAATGGAATCATTCATTTTGAAGGAGTTTTCTTATTTTTTCTCTTAAATTTGATGTAGACATAAAATACTTAGATTTTTTAAGTAGATAGGATTTAATGTGTTTAAATAATATATACAAGTAAACATTTAATTTATTCACAAATTAGTAGGATTGGAAGGATATGAAAAAATATTCATACTGTACTATTTTTTTAATTGCATTTTAGGTTTTGGGGTACATGTGAAGAACATGCAAAATAGTTGCATAGGTACACACTTGGCAGTGTGATTTGCTGCCTTCCTCCCCATCACCTGTATCTGGCATTTCTCCCCATGCTATCTTTCCCCAACTCCACACTCCCCACTGTCCCTCCCCTATTCCCCGCAACATACCCCAGTGTGTAGTGCTCCCCTCTCTGTGTCCTTGTGTTCTCATTGTTCAACACCCACCTATGAGTGAGAACATGCAGTATTTCATTTTCTGTTCTTGTGTCAGTTTGCTGAGAATAATGTTCTCCAGGTTCATCCATGTTCCTACAAAGGACACGAACTCATCATTTTTGATGGCTGCATAATATTCCATGGTGTATATGTGCCACATTTTCCCTGCCCAGTCTATCATCGATGGGCATTTGGGTTGGTTCCAGGTCTTTGCTATTGTAAACAGTGCTGCAATGAACATTCGTGTGCATGTGTCCTTATAGTAGAACGATTTATAGTCCTTTGGATATATACCCAGTAATGGGATGGCTGGGGTCAAATGGAATTTCTATTTAGGACCTAGAGGTCCTTGAGGAATCGCCACACTGTCTTCCACAATGGTTGAACTAACTTACACTCCCAGCAGCAGTGTTGTTTATCTATGATAATAGAAGTGGCATTTGAAGGTAGAGAGATTGTTGGTTTCTACTTTGGTATTTATAATTGCTATTTTAAATAAGGATATTATGTTTATATATTATATGATAATTTAATTATATTGTATTTAAAAACAATGAACATTAAATTACATTTTTCATTGTCCCCCTATTTATTAACCTGGGACAGAGCATGATAAGAAAAGGAAGGATCTGGGCATCTGCCATAGATGACCTAGGACATTTCTTTGCTTTTCTGGAAGTGGCTTATGTTTCCTTGTACCCTTGTATTTATCAGTAAAGTTTGACATGGGATAGGAGCACTAATCCATGTGGGTCTGCCTTGACAATTAGATCCTTTTTATGTTCACAAAAAATATCAGGTAATTCTCTGAAGAGTAAATTTAAATTAGCACAGGAAGAAAAACCAGTTCACTAATGAAAAGAGAGAGAATCCAATGAGCACATGTGATAAACCATTTCCCTCAAACTTTAAAACGGTCAGTGTACCAGATGAAGATACGAATGTGGAAAAGAAAAAAGAAATAAATTTCCATATCCGTTGTGAATATAAATCAGTATCAACATAATAGAAGGTAGTTTGGCAAAACAAATATAGGGAAAATCCACTAACCCAAAAAGTAAAAAATTATATGTGTATGCTTGCATAGGTATATAGCCTAGTGAATCCACTGCGCTTATATGTATAAAGAGAAAAGCATATATTTTCACTGAGGCAAAATGAGAAATAACCATCAATCAAAATTAGATAAACATATTTTGGTGTTTTCATACTGGAATACTGGAATGTAGCAGTTGTTTAACTACATCTGAGCAAAGCTTTGTGAATCATCATGGATCAATTATTACAAATAAAGATGAACAAGAAGTTTCTAAAAATATGTATATATTTTATCAATGCAATAAAGGTGTTCTGTATAGCTATTTATGTAGTGTGTGAAATAACAAAAACGATAGTACTAAATAGCAAGTTTAGAAAAGTAGTTAACTGTGGGGTATGAGAAAGAGAAATACAATTGGTGAAAATAAATTTACTATACATAGGATCTTCAGAACTTCATGGAAAATATGTATTATCAAAAATACTATGTGTGTCAAGAGACAGGGGGTCATGGTGGACACGAGGCAGGACGAGATTAAAACTTCAGGCAGAGCAGCATGTGGAGGTTTGCATTGTGAATTTTAGCTCCAGATCAACTTAACAGCAAACTAGCCATCCCAAGAGGACCCACTGAATTTCTGAAGGAAGCTGACTGCTCCTGCAGGACCCGGGAGGCATCCCAAATACTGTGAGTGCCCCAACTGTCAAAGTGGGAATGGGAGACCCGTCTCTCCTGAACACACGCCCCCCCCCCCCCCACTGGCAAAGCTGAAGGTCTATTTGTTTGAGAAGTTTCTGTCTTTACCTGAAGCTGAGTCAAGTTAGAGAGCTGAGTGAAACACAGGGTTACAGGAAGCAGCAGAAAGGCCTTGGGAGCTTACTGGGTCCCCAAGCAGCCCATTCCTGCTTGGCACAAGGATCCATCGGGACGGTGGCCAGAGGAGAAGGGAGTAAAACTCTACATGGAGGAAGAATTCTCTAGCTGAACTTTGTAACAATTTGAGAGGGACTAAAAGCCTCCCGGCCAGAACTTGGGGGATCGCACTAATGGGTCATATAGACTTCACAGGCAGGAGAAGAACTAAAGCCCTTTTCTCTCACAGTTGGGAAATGGATAGCCTTCAGCAAATTTTCAAGCCATTCTCACTCTTTGACTGGAAACTGACTTTTGGCTGTTGGTGGAGTGAGCACGGTAAGAGTGAGACTGGCCCTTCAGTTTGTGTGGGAGCGAGGTGAGGCCTGTGACTAGCAGCCTTCCCTCACTTCCCTGCCAACCTGCATGACTCAGCAGAGGCAGCCGTAATCCTCCTGGCACATAACTCCAGTGACTGGGAATCTCACCCCCATCCCTGACAGCAGCTGCAGTAGGACCCACCCTAAAAGAGTCTGAGCTCAGATATGCCTAGCTCCACCCCACCTGAGGGTCTGTCCCTAACCACTATCGTAGCAGAAGACAAAGGACATACAATCTGGGAGATCTAGGGCTCGCCCACTGCCTGTTACTCTCCATACCACTACAGCTGATGTTCTCTGGAAAGCACCACCTCCTGGCAGTAGCCCAACCAGTGCAAAAGTAGAGCATTAAACCACCAAAGCTAAGGATCCTCACAGAGTCTACTGCATCCTCCACTACCTCCACCAGAACAGGTGCTGGTATTCAAGGCCAAGAGACCCATTGATGATTCACATCACAGGACTCTGTGCAGACAACCCTCAGTACCAGCCTAGAGTCAGGTAGACTCTGGGGATGGGCCCAGAAGAGAGACAACAATCACTGCAGTTCAGGTCACAGGAAGCCACATCCATAAGAAAAGGGGGAGAGTACTACATCAAGGGAACACCCCGTGGAACAAAAGAATCTGAACAACAGCCTTCAGCCCTAGACCTTCTTTCTGGCAGAGCCTACCCAAATGAGAAGAAACCAGAAAACCAACCCTGGTAATATGACAAAACAAGGATTTTCAACACTCCCACAAAATCACACTAGTTCACCAGCAATGGATTCAAACCGAGAAAGAACCCCTGATTTAACTGGAAAAGAATTGAGAACGTTACTTATTAAGCTAATCAGTGAGAGATCAGAGAAAGGTGAAGACCAATGGAAGGAAATAACACAAGAAGTAAAGGGAGAAATATTCATGGAAATGGATAGCTTAAAGAAAAACCATCAAAAATTCAGGAAAATTTCAACACACTTTTAGAAATGCAAAATTCTCTGGAAAGTCTCAGCAATGGAATTGAACAATTAGAAGAAAGAAATTCAGAGCTCAAAGACAAAGTCTTCAAATTAAACGAATCCAACAAAGAATAAAGAAATAATATAATAAAGAATAAGAAAATATGAAAGAATCTTCCAAGAAATCTGAGATTATGTTAAGTGGCCAAACCTAGAATAATTGGTGTACCTGAGGAAGAAGAGAATTCTAAAAGCCTGGAAAATATATTTGATGGAATAATTGAGGAAAACTTCACTGGCCTAGCAAGGGACCTTGACAGCCAAATACAAGAAGTACAAAGAACACCTAGGAAATTCATCACAAAAAGATCTTCACCCATCCACGTTTTCATCAGGTTATTCAAACTTAAGATGAAGGAAAGAATCTTAAGAGCTGTGAGACAGAAACACCAGATAACCTATAAAGGAAAACGTATGAGATTAACAGCAGACTTCTCAGCAGAAACCCTACAATCTAGAAGGGATTGGAACCCTATCTTCATATTCCTCAAACAAAACAATTAGCCAAGAATTTTGTGTCCAGTGAAAGTAAGCATCATATATGAAGGAAAGATACAGTTGTTTCCAGGCAAACAAATGGTGAGAGAATTCACCATTCCCAAACCATCACTGCAAGAAGTGAAAAAAGGAACACTAAATCTTGAAACAAATCCTGGAAACACATCAAAATAGAACCTGTTTAAAGAGTAAATCACACAGGACCTATAAAACAAAAATAGAAGTTAAAAAGCAAAAACAAAAACAAAGTACACAAGCAACAAAGACCATGAGGAAAGCAAGGGTACCTCACATCTCAATGCTAACGTTGAGTGTAAATGCCCTAAAGGTTTCACTTAAAAGATAAAGAACTTCAGAATTGGTAAGAACTCACCAACCAATTATCTGCTGCCTTCAGGAGACTCACCTAACACATAAGGACTTACCTAAACTTAAAGGGCTGGAAAAGGATATTTCATGTAAATAGACACCAAAAGCCAGCAGGGGTAGCTATTCTTGTATCAGAGAAAATAAAGTTTAAAGCAATAACAGTTGAAAAAGACAAAGAAGGACAGGATATAATGGTAGAAGACCTTGGCCAGTATCACAATTCTAAACACATATGCACCTAATGCTGGAGCTCTGAAATTTATAAAACAATTACTAATAAGCCTAAGAAATGTCAGCACTAGACAGGTCATCCAGACAGAAAGTTAGCAAAGAAACAATGGGTTTAACTATACCTTGGAACAAATGGACTTAACAGATATATATAGAACATTTATCCAGCAATCACAGAGTGCACATTCTATTCAATAGGACCTGGAAATTTCTCCAAGATTAACCATATGCTAGCCCATAAAATGAGCCTAATAAAGACAATTTCAGACCACAGTGGAATAAAACTAGAAATCAACTTCAAAACGAATCTTCAAAAGCAAGTTTTCAAAAAGGAAAACTTCCAATCAATATCCTTGATAAATACAGATGCTAAAATCTGTAACAAAACACTAGCCAACTGGATAAAACAGCATATCAAAAAAAGAACTTTCCATGATCAAGTGGATTTCATATCAGGGGTGCAGGGATCATTTAACATATGCAAGTCAATAAATGTGATAGACCACATAAACAGAACTAAATGCAAAAATCACAAGATCATCTAAATAGATGCAAAAAAAGTATTCAACAAAATCCAACGTCCCTTTATGATTAAAACTCTCAGCAAAATCGGCATATAAAGGACATAACTTAATGTAATAAAAGCCATCTATGACAACCCACAGACAACCTAATACTGAATGGGAAAAAGTTGAAAGCATTCCTTCTGAGGACAGGAACAAGACAAGGATGCTTACACTCACCACTCCTTATCAACATAGTACTGGAAGTTCTAGCCAGAGCAATCAAAGAAGAGAAGGAAATAAAGGGCACTCAAGTTGGTAAAGAGGAAGTGAAACTGCCACTGTTTGCTGACAATATGATCATTTAGCTTGAAAACCCTAAGCATTTCTTCAGAAAGCTCCAGAACTGATGAAAGAATTTAGTAAAGTCCTGGATACAAGCTTAATATGCACAAGTCAGTAGCTCTTCTGCACACTAGCAGTGACCAAGCAGAGAATCAGATTAAGAACTCAACCCCTTTTATGATAGCTGCAAAAAACAACAACAACAAAAAAAAAAACAACATAAAACACTTAGGAATATGCCTCACAAAGGAGTTGAAAGACCTCTGCAAGGAAAACGATAAAACCCTGCTGAAACAAATAGATGACGTAAACAAATGGAAACACATCCCATGCCCATGGATGGGTAGAATCAGTATTGTGAAAATGACTATACTGCCAAAAGCGATCTACAAATTCAATGCAGTCCCCATCAGAATACCACCATTATTCTTCAGAAAATTAGAATTTTTTTAAAATTCATATAGAACCAGAAAAGAACCTGCATATTCAGAGCAAGACTAAACAAAAAGAGCATATCTGGAGGCATCACACTACCTAATTTCATACTATACTATAAGGCCATAGTCACCAAAATAGCATGGTACTGGTATAAAAATAGGCATATAAACCAGTGGAACAGCAGAAAGAACTCAGAAATAAACCCAAATATTTGCAGCCAACTGATCTTCCACAAAGCAAACAAAAACATAAAGTGGGGAAAGAACACCCTTTTCAACAATGGTGCTGGGATAATTGGCAAGCGACAGGTAGGAGAATAAAACTATATCCTTGTCTCTCACCTTACACAAAAATAAGCTCAAGATGAATTAAGGACTTAAATTTAAGATCTGAAACTATACAAATTCTAGAAGATAAATTGGAAAAACCCTTCTAGATATTAGCTTAGGCAAGGATTTCATGACCAAGAACCCACAAGCAAATGCAATAAAAGTAAACAGCTGGGACCCAATTAAAATAAAGAGCTTTTGCTCAGAGAAAGGAACAGTTAGCAGAGTAAACAGACAACCCACAGAGTGGGAGAAAATCTTCACAATCTATACATCTGACACAGGACTCATATCCAGAATCTACAATGAACTCAAACAATTCAGTAAGAAAAAAACAATCCCATCGAAAAGTGGGCTACGGACATGAATGGACAATTCTCAAAAGAAGATGCACAAATGAGCAACAAGCATATGGAAAATGTTCAACATCACTAACGACCAGGGAAATGCAAGTAAAACAACAATGCGATATCACCTCATTCCATAGAATAGCTGTAATCCAAAAATAAAAAAACAGTAGATGTTGGCATGGATGTGGTGAACAGGGAATGCTTCTACACTGCTGGTGGGAATGTTAACTAGTACAGTCACTATGGAAAATGGTGTGGAGATTCCCTACAGAAGTAAAGGTAGAACTACTATTTGACCCAACAATCCCACTACTGAGTATCTACTCAGAGGAAAAGAAGTCATTATTCGAAATGGATACTGGCACACACATGTTTATAGCAGCACACTTCACAATTACAAAATCATGGAACCAACCCAAATGCTCATCTATCAATGAAAGGATAAAGAAACTCTATCTCTATAAAATATATCATAGCTATAAAAAGGAATGAATTAACAACATTTCCAGTGACCTGGATGAAAACGGAGAGTACTACTCTAAGTGATGCAACTCAGAAATGAAAAACCAAACATCATATGTTCTCACTGATATACGGGAGCTAAGCTATGAGGATGCAAAGGGGTAACAATGATACAATGAACTCTGAGGACTTGAGGGGAAGATGGGAGGGGGGTGAGGGATAAGACTACAAATATGGTGCAGTGTATACATGGGCGATGAGTGCACCAAAATCTCACAAATAACCACTAAAGAACTTACTCATGTAACCAAATACCACCGGTAACTCAATAACTTATGGAAAAAAAATACTATGCATGGATTCAAAAATTGTTTGCACCCAAATAAACTTGTGCTAAGCTGTTATAACGTATTTGAACAGGATCTAGTTTGAAGCACAAAGAAAAATAAGATACTATTTTGAAAAAAAGCCCCTATCAGAGCAACAGGAAATCTGCTAAAATTGAAGCAAGAACAAACATCAAATTTATGGTGGATCTTGTGTAGAAGAATGTTAAAATGATTGATTCATTAGGAAAAGTTTATGGGGACAACGTCTCAAAGCAGTCAGTGGTTTATAAATAGAAAACAAATTTTAAAAAGACTAGACAATGTGGAAGTTGAAGCCTTTAGCAGCAGACAATTCACGTGATTTTGTAAGGAAAAAATTCATCTTGTTTGTGCCCCAAATAAAGGGGACTGACGATTAACAGCAGAAACAATAGCCAATAGCATAAACATCTCAATTGGCTCAGCTTGCACAATTCTGACTGAAAAATTAAGGTTGAGCAAACTTTCCACTCAATGATTGCCAAAACTGTTGCACCCATATCAGCTGCAAACAAGAGCATAGCTTTCAATGGAAATTTTCAACAGGTGGGATCAAGATTTTGAAGACTTTCCTCAATGGATTGTAGCAGGAGATAAAACATGGCTTTACCAGTATGATCCTGAAGACAAAGCACAATTGAGGCAATTGCTACCAGGAGGTAGAATTCGTCTGCTCAAAGCTAAAATGGACTGGTCAAGAGCAAAATTCATGGTAAAAGTTTTTGAGATGCTTAAGCCATTTTGCTTGTTGACTCTCTGGAGGGCCAAAAAAACAATAACATCTGCTTATTATGGGAGTGTTTTCAGAAAGTTGGCCAATGCTTTAGCAGAAAAACTCCTGGCAAAGCTTCATCAGAGAGACCTCCTCCGCCATGACAATGCTCCTGCTCATTCCTCTTATTGAACAAGGGCAATTTTGTGAGTGTTTTCATAGGAAAGTTACACCTCTGCGTTACAGTTATGATTGGTTTCTTTTTTTTTTCTTTCCTAAAATTAAAAAAATCATAAAGGGCACCAATTCATCTTCGATTCATAATGAAGAAAAGACAGCACTGACATAACTATATTCCCAGTACTCTGTTTCTTAGAAATGAAATAAATGGCTGGTGTCATCTCTTGTATCACTTACTTATTTTGAATTTCTTGGATCTTATATTGAGAAATACTATTTACATTTTTTATTTTTATCTTTTAATTCTATTTTGGTTTATTTATCATCTATCTATCATCTATCTATTTATCTATCTATCCAGCTAGCTAGCTATCATCTATCTTTCAGTCTGTCTCTCTGTTTATCTGTCTATATCTGTCTGTCTAATCTATCCTCTATAAATGTTGTTGACATGACTGTTGTTACTTTATGTTATCGTAACTTCTTTCATATATTCCGATCCTATGTTGAGTCACAAAATTTCAAGCTAACGTTCAAAAAGATGATGAAGTGTCAGTGATACAGCTGAGCTTCAACATACTCTAGGTTTCTTTCAAAAGCTGTATGCAGAGTGCAGGGGCTTCTGCATCTAAGTAGGTTGTTTGGCAAGATAATAGACATGGCCGACAGCGAAACTTGTATCTCTTACATGACAGTCTGTGTTTATGAGATGTATGTCACATTCCAGAGTGTGTACTATGTCAATAAATCTTCCAAATTTCTTTGGCCTGATAGTCTGCCTAGAAAACAACCAAGTATAAACTAATTCCTTCTGTTTTTGTATTTTAATGTGACTATTGTCCTTATAGACATGCTATGCAAGGGTTGAGCATAGGTACAGCTTCTTGAAAGGAATTAATTGATACAATGTTATATAAAAACTTTAAAAGGACTTGACAACATGTAATCATGTTGTACAGAAAAGTGTCAGCAATGTTACCAGTCACCATTTGTATATACTTTTTTTTCTTTCAAAAGGATTTTTTTATTCTATAATAACCTATAAAAGAGTCATGGCAATTGCTTTCCTTTTGAGTCACATGATTCTTTGTCCAGAAAGAAAATGCAAAGCATTAAAAGGACAGAATCATAAAAAAGGATGCCTCCAAGCAAAAGCCAGGGAATTTCATTCTCCTTTGTGTTTTTAATTTAAGAGGGACATGAAAAAAGACATGACCAGTGACAGAAAAGGGGGAATTTCTGTCCTTTCTATTTTCTTTTATAAAATGGCCAGATACATGTTTGTGATAACAAGTCTGGCGATTTGCTTGGCTTCAATCACTTGCAAAAGAAATTACAAAATTATTAAAAATGGAAATAAATTCTTTCTTTTTTTTTTTTTCACCAGTGAGAAAAGTCGGTCAAAGAAATTTTCCTGAGAAGTTTGTTTCCTTGTCACTTATGAAAGCTGTGATGTAATTAAACAAGTGACTTGTGTTTTTCATCATAAAGATTATGAGTAGAATGATCAAATTAGAAGACATTTAAAGATGTTCTATAACTTGAGAAATAATCAACCAAGTATTTTTAAAGGAGGATTTAAATTAAATTATAATAAATTGATAAAGAAACAATCAGTCCAATTTAAACATTAAAAAAAAAATGCTGTGAAGTTCATTTAAAAAAAAAAAATCCAAGATGAAAACGAATCAATAGATGTCACAAATCAGTGCTATTTCTACTTGAATAGAGACTCTGATGTTACTTAGATTCAAAAGTGTTGCTATAAACCAGGAGTTCCTGAACTTCAGCATGGATTGCAATCACACAGATACTGGGCTCTAGCCCTGGAGTTGTTAATGTGATCATCTGAGGTGGGGCCTAAGAATTAGTATTTCCAATTAGTTCCCAGGTAATGATGATTCTGCTGAATTGTGTACCACCCATTGAGAACCACAGCTATAAACAATATCATATATTGAGAATAGATATGATGATATAATATAAAATTGTAAAGAAATGCATGAACATGAAAACTGCCAGATTCACAGTAGGGTGTGTTTATGTTGGAGAAAGTAATATGCAAAGATGATATAGAATGTTTAACTCATTTAGAAGACAATATATTAAATAATTAATCTAAGCAGGTAGGCGGGCAAGTATTTGTTGCATCATTCTTTATAGATTTTGCATGTCTTGAACATTTTATGATTACTTTTTAAAAATAAAATAACATTGTTATTTCAGATCTAAGGTTTGTATAAATTAAGTATGAATGATCAGGTATATTCTGCTAGCCAAAAGGTATAGAATTTCTAGCTTTTGAGTTTCCTTTAATCAAATAGTTTAAATAATGTAATTTTAAAAAGCTTAGAATATTGTTATATAAATGACATAATAGAAAAAATATTATAGTGGCTTTGTTCAGTTTTAAATCTATTATTTTATTGAACAACTATTATAGTGACTTTGTGGTTTCTGTTGAGTCTCAACAGCCACCCTGGTGGGGGCCAGACACTGCCATGGCTGTCAGGCATTCAAAGGTGAATGAGACATGGTCTTCCTTTCAATGAATTTATATTCCCATAGGAGATTTGCAAATTGCTCTTTGCTTTTAGGGCACTAAATGATTAAATTGTACTGGCTAAAAACTATAGAATTACTCGTAGCAAAACTCTAACAACTATTCTTGCTCTTAATTTTTATGTTTTAATGTTATGAAAGTTCAGTTTAAAATATCACAGTAATTAATTAATACTTTTTTTTTCTGCAGACCAACCACTTCTTATGTACATATTGAGTGTACCTATTACATAATTTTAGATAAAATTTTAGTAAAACTTTAGTACACAGTCTTAGTTATGTGTGACCTGGAAGGAAATTCAAAACAAAACCAACCAAACATAAGGCAAAACAAAATCTTTGATTTTTCTCCAACCAAACAAATCTTTCAGTGGTGTCTTCTTTCTCTCAAATATAAGATCATGTTTATAATGGATCTTAACGAATATCTACCAGCTATTATTAGGGGTTATTTTTACCTCCTCCTATTACTAACACAGATATGGTATATGAGTAAAAGCATGTCTTCTTTTCTGCTTTAATTTAATTAAATATAGCTGAAATGATGGCAGTTAAAGAACAGCCATTCACCCTCATACATTATAAAATTATTTATTTAAAAGCAAAACAATCTATGGATATGGTTCATAGCACAATTTTCCTCTTATAGTAAATGGAGAAATTACCCGCCACGTTTTAAAGTTTTGTATTCTAAATTAAATCAGGTTGTGCTCTAAATTGAATCCCATAAAACTCAAATGTATTTTTTCTTTGTCAGCAGTTTTAAAATAGACAGCTTGAATAATTTTTCTTAATTAGATTTTAAACCCAAAAAGGCCAGTAACTATATTTGATATCTTTTATACAATTTATACGGAGCTGTATTGCAAGCGAATCTAATTCTGGCTATCAGCATGTGAAAAATAAGTAAAGCTTTTTTTCTTTTAATCCTAAAATTTGGGAGTATGTTTGGTAGTACTTTATTTATAAAGCAAATTTCTGAATCATGATCAGAATTATGCCAATGCCACAATTTCATGTGAATTGACTTTATGGGAAACACTATATTTAAAATAAACATCTTGGTAGACTAATAAGTGAGCAGGGAAAATAACACATGCTCCTTTATTTTTACAAACACTTTTATTCTAACCAGGAATTAGAGGTATGACAAACAAATTTGTAAGTTACATGATTATTTATTTAGTACTAATATTTCTGGTATAGCCAGTTCATTAAAAAATAGCTACCTAGAACCCCGACATAAAATACTCAAAAACAAAAGTTACTATGCTTTATAACTTCTCAAGAATTTACTAGGAGCACCAACACTTGTTATACCTAGAAAAATGCAAGTTTGTGAACACATTTCTCCATGTCTTATTAAATTTATAAGGTAAATAGCCCACTTTTGGTTCTAAATCATTGATGCATACTTGTGCACAGCAAAAAATCTAATTTACATATGAAAGACAAAAACACTATATATATTATATATATATATTTTACTGGTATGAGAGAAACCTACTGAAAAATCAATTGTAAACATCTACTAAAATGAATTTAAGTTAAAGTTGAGAAAAAAAATGTGTGACAAACTTATCTCAAGACTTTTCCACCATTCTTATTCTTAAGTAAACAAGTTAGTAAGAAAACAAGTTTGCTCTCAAGAATTTTTCAGCCCAAAAATAGATCCAAGATGGCTGATCGCTAACAGTTTGGGATTTTAGCTCCCAGTGAAAGCACAGAGAACGAGAGGAAGCCACACTTACAGATGAATTCTCGTCACTCACGGACCAGAAGATTCTCAGTGGAGGGGCCCCACGGGTCGCCAGCGCGACTCTTGTGGCTGGCGCAGCTGTTTTGCCAGCGCCTCGGCATGGCAGCTCTTCATGCAGAGTAAATGGGAGGAGATTCCAGGGCAGAAGAGCACCATCAGTCTTATCGCTGCTGTTTTGGTCAGCACAGTGGGTTGCTCGGATTCCAGCGCTGGGAATCAATAAACTGGGCGCCCACTCAGAAACCCAACTAGAAAGGTGGTAATTGTAAAGACGACAGATGGATAAATTTATAACGAAGGGAAGAAACCAGCCTAAAAAGGCTTAGAATACCCAAACTCAGAACCCCTCTCCCTCTACAGGGGATTACAGTTCCTCATCAGCAACGGAACAAGCCCTGATGGAAAAGGACTGTGTGCCATTAGCAGAAGTAGGCTTCAGAAGGTGGATGATAAGAAACTTCTGGGAGTTAAAAGAACTTGTTCTAACCCAATGTAAAGAAACTAAGAGCTTTGAAAAAAGGTTTGATGAAATGTTAACAAGAATAGACAATATAGAGAGGAATATAAATGAACTAACTGAGTTGAAAAACACAACACAAAAACTTAGTGAAATATGCACAAGTTTGAATAGCCGAATTGATCAAGCAGAAGAAAGGATATCAGAGGTCGACGACCTACTTAATGAAATAAAACAAGAAGACAAGAATAGAGAAAAAAGGATTAAAAGGAATGAGCAAAGTCTCCAAGAAATATGGGACTATGTGAAAAGACCTAATTTATGTTTGATAGGTGTACCTGAATATGATGAAGAGAATGAATCCAAGCTGGAAAATACTCTTCAGGATATTATTCAGGAAAACTTTCCGAATCTCGCAAAGCAGGACAATATTCAACCCCAGGTAATACAGAGAACACCATAAAGATATTCCTCAAGAAGAGCAACCCCAAGGCACATAATCGTTAGATTCACCAGGGTTGAAACAAAGGAGAAAATACTAAGGGCAGCCAGAGAGAAAGGTCAGGTTACCCACAAAGGGAAACCTATTAGACTTACAGCAGATCTCTCAGCAGAAACTCTACAAGCCAAAAGAGAGTGGGGGCTGATATTCAACATCCTTAAAGAACAGAACTTTCAGCCTAGAATTTCATATCCAGCCAAACTAAGCTTCACAATTGAAGGAAAAATAAAATCTTTTATGAACAAGCAAGTACTCAGAGATTTTATTACCACCAGGCTGGCTTTACAAGAGCTTCTGAAAGAAGCATTACACATAGAAAGGAACACCAGTATTAGCCTTTCTAAAAATATACCAAAAAGTAAAGAGCATCAACATAAAAAAGAATTTACATCAACGAATGGATAAAATACCCAGTTAACATCAAATGGCGGTAACCCTAAATTTAAATCGACTAAATCCCCCAGTCAAAAGATACAGCCAAAACCTAACAGTATGCTACATCCAGACCCATTTCACATCCAAAGATACACAAAGACTTAAAACAAAGAGATGGAGAAAGATTTACCAACCAAATGGAGAGCAAAAATAAATAAATAAATAAATAAAAAGCAGGAGTTGCAATTCTCGCATCTGATTAAATAGATTTCAAAGCAACAAAGATATAGTGGTAAAAGGATCAATGCAACAATAAGAGCTAACGATTCTAACACCCAGGTACATAAGACTCATAAAGAGATTTAGACTCAATGAGACAGAAAATTAATAAGGATATCTAGGACTTGAACTCAGATTCAGAACAAGTAAACTCAATAAATATTTATAGAGCTCTTCATTTTAAATACACAAAATATACATTCTCCACCTTAAATACACAAAATATTGATCAGCCATTATTAATACCCATTTTTAGAATAAAGCTACATTCCCATCTCTCTCCCTCTTTTTCTTCCTCTTTCATCCTCTCCTTCACTCCTTCTTTTTTTCTTTATTTCTAAAAGAAAAAAAGAAAAAACCTCCACTCCTAAACCAACTTCTTGTGTCTGCATATTCAATTCCCAGGTGTTTACCCTAGACAATGATGCTGCTTCAATGCTTTGTCATGCTGAATTAAATAAAATTGAGAAGACTCAGAAATAAGCCTCAGAGGCCTGGAGCAGGGGCTCTTGCCTGAAATCCTAACATTTTGGGAGGCCCAGGTGGGTGGATCACCTGAGGTAAAAAAAAAAAAAGAAAAAGAAAAAGAATTTTCCAGCCCATTTCTAGGCTGCTACTCTTCTAGGGTAACTGCTGGTCTGCTGTGTTTAAAATAATGTTACCAATTCCATAAATATTTAATGGAACAGATCCCCATTTGGCTGGCCTCTCCCCCAACATAGTTTTCTATCATTTTAATCAGGTTTCCATCAACTGTCTATTTAGATTGCCGTAAAGACACTGCTGAGTATTAGTTTTCTTTTCTCCTGGAAGATTTCTTTTCTGATGATTTCTTTTCTTTTTTTGTTTTTGTAGAGACGAGGTGTCACTATGTTGCCCAGACTGTTCTTGAACCCCTGGGTCCAAGCAATCCTCCTGCCTCAGCCTCCCAAGGTTTCTGTTTTTTACTAAGAGTAATATACTGTATTTTTCTGAGATTGCGAGTCCACACTTTTGGTCATATTAGATGGCCCTACTAGATGGACAAAGAACAATCCATCTCCCTTCTCATTCCTAAATAGGATGACAGGATTCTAAAATGAACCAGTATTTGGTTTTCATCCTTTGTATTTATGCATAATGTTTAAATATAGTACCTTTTGTGTAATTGGAAACATTTGGAAGTCTTATTAAATTTATTTCTTATAATTAATTTGTATTTCCTAAAACAATAAAACAGATTATTGGAACCTACATGAACTATAAGAACTTTTGACACAGTCAGAATCCAGGGCAAACTGAGCATTTTTGCCTCTTAGAACTAGCCCTTCACCATGTTTTCATTTTCAAATCCTTAATCCATAAAATTTGTGGAAATGCCCTGCTGTGTCCATTGATAGCCTAAATAAGAACTTCACGCCTTCTCAGTTCCCTCTCTAATAGAGCTTCCTCATTTCTGAAATGAGCTCAATATCTCCAGTCTCTGTATTATACCTATAATTTCTTATTTTGCTACCTTTAGCCAAAGCATGGAAATAAATTCATTCTAAAACAAATTCTAGCATATTTTGAAGATTTGCTTCTGAGAGTTTTTTTGGACTCTACATTTCACATAATAAACTCCATTATTGATCTGAAGACAAGATAGTGTCAGAATCTATGCACATCTGATTCAGGTTACCTGGTACAAGACTACATATGGAAGTCGTAGGTTTTAGAGTGACTAAACCAATAATATAATATTCTTTTGTATTTAATTCTTCTATGTTTCTATTCTTTTTTAGTCTATTTTTTTTCTTTTGAGATGGACATTAATTCTTATCACCCAGGCTGGAGTGCAGTGCCACAATCTCTGCTCATTGCTGCCTCTGCCTCCTGAGTTCAAGCAAGTCTCCTGTCTCAGCCTCCTAGGTAGCTTGGATTACAGGTGTGCACCACCTTGCCCAGCTAATTTTTGCATTTTTAGTAGAGACAGCGTTTCACCATGTTGGCTAGGCTGGTCTCGAGCTCCTGACCTCAAGTGATTGACCCACCTTGGCCTCCCAAAGTGCTGGGATTACAGGAGTGAGCCACCGTGCTCGGCTTTCTTTTTAATGATTATGAGGATTTTTTTGTCTATGATTCTGGCTAGATAGCCCTATTAATTAATTTGCCTAGAGCTAATACTTTAAATTTGCATTATTTACACAGAAGCAGCTAACTAATCTTTGCAAAATTAGTAGGTAGCAAATTATTTGCTTGCATATTGAAGAAAAATGGTACAAAAATTTCTTTAAAAACTTGGAATCTGAATACGAAAATAAAATTTGTATTTTTCTTATAGCCATAGCTCTTCATATTTCTTATATAACACTCATTTGACACAATGTAAGTTTAATTTTTTAAAAGAAAAACATTAAAATCCCGCAGAATACTTTGAGGTAATAATACACTGTCATTATATTTTTGCCAAATTTCAAGAAGAAAAGTAATAATATGAGAAGTGATTTATTTTTTCACTGACTCAGTGTTTTGTTTTCATTGTGGTGCAGGGCTAATGTAATTTTCAAGGATTTTAGATATTTATTTTGTGTGATTTCCCTAGACCAAACTGTATCCTTTTTGAATTTTGGTACTTTATAACGGGAAACAATTTTGCAGCAAATTGAACTGGTTGGATTTTACTGCTTTTCTTTAGAACATCTCCTTCCCCACCCCCACCTTTTCTTTCATCAAACTACAATTACCCAGAGTCCACACAACATATTACTTGATTTTTCTTCTTATGAGACCTTCTAGTCACACTGAAAAAAATAATAATTTTCCTCCTAAATGTTCTATTATAGAATTTTCCTTTCATAAAGCATCTATCTATGTCGCCTATTACAGTGATTAAAATCAGTTTCATGCAGTGCCAACAAGAGGATCATTTCTCTCCCTCAAAGAACTATTGTAAACACTTAATCCTCTTTATTTATATTATTCCTACTGTAGAAGGCCTCTTTTATGATATCTCATTCTAGGGTCACATTGTCATGTCTGTGATCTTTATAGGTGCACAAATTCTTTGATCTTGTTCCAATATTTGCTTTAGACACGGATAAGATTTGATTTTGACTTGGGTAGTCCACACTGTAGCAGCAACTGACTTATCAGGATCCAAACACTCTCTCTGCCATCTGTGGGGAGTTGGCACATCCAAACGAGACAACAGATCAGATTATGAGGTCTTTTCTGACCACATGTGTTCAAAATAAAATCGAACTGATCTTTATAGCCTCCATCACATTAGGAAAATTCCAGAATACACTGCCTTCTAGTCTGTTTTTCCTACTCCTTAAAACCAGTATTTAAGCAAATACTTTTAAAACATTAAGAAATTTATACTTTACTGAACTTTCCACCTTGGGCAGAATGTTACAAACAGCTCCCTTATGGCACCAAGTTTGCCGGCTTACCAGAAGGAAGTCTCAGGGAATACCATGTCATCCCTCAACCACCCACTATTTGCAGGCATCCTTTAGATGCTAATGCTCCTGTATCAGAGATTAGTCTTCTAACTAGGTAGAGCCAGGTTTGTGTTATCACATTTAACCCTGCTTTGAAAGGACAGGCCTACTCAAATAGATGACTCTCCTCCTCCACTAGTTAGGGTTTCCAAGGAATTAAGGGAAGAGGTCTTCATCTCAGAATACCAGAATTCACTAGGTTTTATTATATATTAACTAAGTGCATTTGGACAATTTTGCTATTTAAACTGTGAATCTCAATTTCCTCATCTTTAAAATGAAGTTAATGACATGTTACTCATGTCATGAAGTTGTTATAAGAAGTAAAGATATGGTATAACAGTTCCTGATGAAATATAGGCAATCAAGTATTGCTAACAATTATTATCTTTTTAACATCAATACTCTGAATTAGCTAGGCATGATGGCTCATGCATGTAATCCCAGCACTTTAGGAGGCTGGGGTGGGTGGATTAATTGAGGTTAGGAGTTTGAGACCAGCCTGGCAACCATGGTGAAATTCCGTCTCTACTAAAAATACAAAAATTAGCTGTGCGTGGTGGCACATACCTGTAATCCCAATACTAAGGAAGCTAAGGAAGGAGAATCACTTCAACCTGGTAGAGGAAGGTTGCCATGAGCTGAGCGTGCTACTGGACTCCAGCCTGAACAATAGGGTGAGACTCCATCTCAAAACAAAAACAAAAACAAAAACAAACGAAGAAAAATCCTCTGAGTTGGATAATGATAGAGGTTTCTGGAAAAATGATGGTTGAAATGTACCTCAATAAGGGTCCAACCCAGACATATCTTTAACAGATGACTTTATTTACATTTTAATATGTGTTTTTACAGTATGAAGGTAAGTATATCCAATATCCATTATTCTATAGCATTTTTGTAACACACTGAAACACACCTGCTCACGAGTTCATTACATGTTAAGTTATTGATTTATTGGTACTTAGTTACATTGTATTATACAGATTTTTTGCTAGATTGTTTCTGGTGTTGAAGTATGTTTGGTGATATTGGGAGTATGGATTAGAATGTGGTGTTATTTTTTCCCTAAATAGAAAAAATATTGAGTATGAGCTTATGCCTTTTGAAAACTCACTATTCAGCATAATTTTAGAAATGGAAATATTTAGGTAACAAGGATCGCATTTTCTATGTCATTCAGTCCTCTGTAAGCTATCAAAATCTCTGTTGAGTGTCTTTCACTTTCAAACCCCAACGAAAAATATTTTTCCTCACTTGCTCGTTATTTTTATACTCAAATCCAAGTGCTATGACTTCTTTCGTAAGTAGCTCTTTACTGACTTGCTTTCTTAAAGTTGACCAGTTTCCACTTCGTGGTCTGCTATTAGTTATTTTTATTCCTGGACACCTGCCACATATAACAGGGGTCCCCAGTCCTGGGGCCATGGACCGAACTGTTAGGAACTGGGCCGCATAGTAGCAGGTGAGCTAGGAAAGCTTCACTATATTTACAGCTGCTCTCCATCACTCACTCTAATTACTGCCTGAGCTCCGCCTCCAATCAGATGAGCATCAGCATTAGAGTCTCATAGGAGCGTGAACCTTATTGTGAACTGTGCATTCGAGAGATATAAGTTGTGTGCTCTGTATGAGAATCTAATACCTGATGACTTGTCACCGTCTCCTATCACCCCCGGATGGGACTGTTCAGTTACAGAAAAACAAGTACAGGGCTCCACTGATTCTACATTATGGTGAGTTGTATAATTATTTAATTACATGCTACAATGTAACCATAATAGAAATAAAGTACACAACAAACGTAATGCGCTCGAATCGTCCCCAAACCACCCTCCACCCTGGTCCGTGGGAAATTGTCTTCCATGAAACCGGTCCCTGGTGCCAAAAAGATTGGGGACTGCCGGTAAATAATTATTGAATTCTCTTGATGTTGATGCTCTTTTCTTAATCTATTTAATATAAGAAAATTCTTCTTTTGAGTCACTTGTTTGCTAGCTCCTCAACCTTTTCTTGTTTTCTAAAGGCAAATGTTTATCAATGTTTTTTCTTGTTGGCCTTCAGAGTCTCATAATTTCAAGTATTGCTTTCCAGGAGGATGTACCGTAAAGCTCAGTTCTAGTCCAGTTCTAAAGTTCTTCTAAATTGTTTATTTATTTATTTATTTATTTGAGATGGAGTCTAGCTCTATCTCCCAGGCTGGAGTGCAGTGGCACGATCTTGGCTCACTGCAACTTCTGCTTCCCAAGCTCAAGCAATTCTCCTGCCTCAGCCTCCTGAGTAGCTGGGATTACAGGTACCTGCTACCATGCCTGGATACTTTTTGGATTTTAGTAGAGATGGGGTTTTACTATGTTGGCCAGGCTGGTCTCGAACTTCTGACCTCACGTTATCTGCTCACCTTGGGCTCCCAAGGCTGGGGTTACAGGTGGGAGCCACCACACTTAGCCTAACATTCTCTTAATGTTTATGTGTTTTTCTGATATTACCAAGATGTCCCATAGACACCTTACATTTAAAATAAGTAAACTGATCACCTTTGTCTCACACACTAGGCCTATTTTTGACATCCCTATTTGTATTCATGTCATTATCACTCTTCCAGTCACCCAGATTTAAAATCTTCATCACCACAAACACCTGATTTCCCTTCATTACTCACAGATAATTAATGTACACATCTTATATTTTTAGATATAGAATTTATTGAATCTATTTCTTAATTTTTTTCCTCAATTTTTATCACCCTGGATCTGACCATAATTGCCACTGTGCTGACCACCTACAATAATCCATCAATGAGTTTTATCACATATTGAAGACTGTGGAGAATTTTGACAGTTAAAGATGGAGGGAGATATTATACACACAGATCATATATTTATTTGGAAATCTATGATTCATTTTAGAACTTTTAAACAGTTGTACTGGGAGAGAGTCATACCAGTAGAAGAGTAATGAGATCTGAATGCAACCTGGAATAAGATCTTGAGTCCCAGACTATTAAGAGATATTCATGAATATGCTTTTCTTCCATTTTATTTTTTTATTTAGTATTCATAGTACCTAGTACAATGCTTTTCATATTTTTGATGTTCAAAATATTCTTATTTCAACAAACGAAGGAAAGTATTCTAAGTATGTTAAATTACTAAAATGCACCTTGATTTATTTCTTTTAAAAGTATGCAGGACACGTAAACTATCATTTTGCTTCTGCAGTTCATCCTGTAAGTATTTAAATATGTTTTAATGTTTTTCTTAATTATTCACTGTCATATATACATATCACTGAATATATTACAGACATACATGTATTGTATTTGTATTACAAATTGTAATACAAAGTAAGAAATTTAAAAAATTAAGAAATAGATTCAATAAATTCTATATCTAAAAATTGTATTTGTATTACAAGATAAATGATTAATTGAAGGGGCTTATCTTGTGTCAGAGTTTTGCTTTGCTTTTGAATTCTTGTTTTATTCTGCTCTATTTACTGAATGTCCATCTCTGTGTAATATTTAAAAAGCCCCCTGAGTTAAAAATAGTTAATTCTGGGAAAGAGCTCATCTCTTGGTACATAGCCATATCATTCTTCTTATATGGCTGATACATTTATAATGCATTGATTCAAATACATTTGGCTTTTAACTTTTGCAGAAACTATAAGGTCATACATCATAGATTAATATTCTTCTCATGCCTTCCCACCCCCACATTCATACACAAAAGTCTCTTGTGGTTAGTGATATTAATCCATTCCTGTGGTTTTGCAGTCAGGAGGAATATAGTGCAGCAAGCCTCATGGTTTAAAACAAAAAGGTTGAGGGTGTTCTTTGGCTTTATGTTGCCTTGGCTTTCTCCAGAGGACAGCATCCATGAGAAGGATTTTGCTTTGTTTTTCTAATTATCAGCAGCTGGTTTCGTGAAATGGCTTCCAAAGGGAGAGAAAACAACACAGAGGATTTTAAGCCGTGCTACTAACAGGTGTTCTCAGGGGTCAAGTTCTTAAACGACCCTAAGGGTAAGATGAGATGCACTTTGTAGCTGAACTATTCCTGATAGTAGAGGGAAAAATAATCAGGAATTTGCATACAATAGCTGATTAGGACCCTTCCCAGTATATTAAATAGACTTAATTTTTCAAAAGGTGATTTTGGATAAAGATAATGAATGGTGTGCTAATGTGAAATGACTACACAGCTTAATTTCATTTTGGCTTGTTTTATTACTGCTCCCCTTGCCATATATCCACTATCAGTCCCTACCCCCACATTCATATACATTCAGATGTGTACACACTCATGTGAGTGCACACATATTGCATATTTGATAACATTGCCCAAGCTATTGTGATGACATCACAACAGGGTCATTCACGTATGGTTTTATGCAATTATAAGCAAAATAGAATTCAAAAAAAGCACAAGAACATATTATAAAATAGCTCTGTGGGCTAATCCTGAATGGAGAGACTCATTGAATTATTTAGATACTTATCCTGAATTCATAAAAGCTGGTATAAATCTTAGTATGAAAGATTTAAGCAAAAAGAGATGGGTACTGAATAATATAACTGCATAAAAGTACTCTGAAATAAATATAAGCCTATCTCAAATTTATAGCAAAATAGCAATCCCAAAGAGGTTACCCCTCACATAAAGGTTAGAGTGTTAGCAATCTGGGCATTCTGTCAGAGCTTTCAGAAGATGATTAAAGTAGCCTTTAAGCTTCAGCACTTCCTGGGCTCTTTCACCAGCTTACGAAAATTTGCCACCTCATGGTGGCCTGGAGTGTGTCAAAGGCCAGTCAGTGTTAGAGAGAGAAGCAATGGCAGTAAGAGAGAGGAAGACAAGAGCAGTTAAGCCAAGACACTCAGTCTATAGGCCCACATTTCTTCCACTCCAGCATACTAAAGGAGCTACTCCCAGAAGAAGACAAGGAAGAGCCAGCTCCAAGCCAGACCTTGCTTTAGGCAGCTTCAGCAGCCTACTGTGACCATCTGGGTTTCAGCTCCAATTCAGGCGGGTGTGAAAGGAGAAGTTGATTTTTACATTGAATTTTAGATTAAATTTTAAAAGATATATTTTATTAATTAAAAATTGCCAAAATAGTTTGGAATCTGCTCAAACGTCGCTAAAGGTTAAGAGAGGAAGATTGATGAAACATCGTTGAAGGTAATGATTACAGAAAAATAAAATCACTGAGTGAGAATACTGGACCATGATTCTCTCAGGTGGAAGACATTGAACTGGCTCTCTGCTGATAAAACTTGATAGAATCTTAAAAAATTCCTGAAATAACCTTCCCCTTCCCCTACCCAACCCCCCATTACCTCTTTAATGTAAGTGTGAAAATAAAGACTAAAAAACTGCCTGCTTTTCTGGGCAAAGGCAAAATCTGTATTTAAGGGTGTTGTTACTCAATGACTAGATCTGAATTCCACATCATTCCATTTTTATTATCCTCAGCTATGTCTTGGGCGCTCAAGTTTTATGTAAGTTTGTATCACATGCAAATTCATTTTTTATTTCAGTTTTGTTTTTTTCTGTTATTTTTATTTTGAATTAACAAACTATTAAATACAAAGTATGTTGTACTATCCCCAAAATGTGTGCCCAGTTGTGTTACTACTTTACAATTTTTTTTCTCTTTAAAATTATTTTTTAGGGTGAAGAGTTGTTACTGGTGGTAGAGACAATATCATGGCACAATTTTCAGTAAAAGCTATACGTTTGGCTTTTAACCAAAATCTATGCTTACACAAATACTATTTAAATAAATAGGTTTTCTATATAATTTGAATAATTTGTTTATAGGTGTCATCAGTAGGTAACATTTATGTCAACAAATTATCATTTAGTAGAATTTCCTGGGAATAAAAATAATTTTTAAAGACTTTTACTAACCTTACTCTGCTTTACAAAACAAGCTGTTTATTAATATAAGAGTCCAGGAAAAAATATTTCTGAAAGAACTAAACGTGATGTTCAGTGACCTAGAACACCTACAAAGGGAACATGAGTTGCCCTAAGATGGAAAAGGGTGACTCTCCCAACCTTCTCTTTACTATGCAGCGTCTTTATTCTCTCTTCCAGTTGCAGATTTTTCCCCATCAGGAAACTAGGTTTCCTAGACTCACTCAGTTAAAATTCTTCACTCCACCAAGATCCTGAATATATCTGAATATAAACATATCACTGCAAATGAATCCGAAATAATCTGGAGTGCATCCACAGTTATTTTAAGACACCCGAACCTAAGCATGTCAACAGGTGCAGTAAATAGTATGGCTTTCACGAGAGTGAAATTGGTAGAGCCAACAACTCACATTTTTACTCCTGTTAACATCTGCGTTCACAATACAGCTTTGAATATTCATATCTGCCCTGCTTTTCCTGTCTCTAGAAATTTTCCAACCCCTATGCCCTGCTGTATTTTGGCCATTTCTAGATGCCACTCAAAGTTTTTCAGTCTTTGCAATTTTTGTTTTTCTTTTGTCAGCATTTTCATTGATCCCAGATCTTCCTCCCAGTACACAGATTTTTCCACTTATTTTCAGCTTTCCTTATCTTCTGAGCTCCAGCCCTTGCATGACTGTTTTTCTAGCCTTTTGTTCAGTGGTTAGCTGACCGGGCCCACTACTCCTTTGGATTTTGGATCTTCTTGGTTAGTGAACTGAATGATTATCATGTTTTCTTTACCTCAGCTATAATGAACTTTATTTGAACTACACAGTCTTTAGTTCTCCTTCTGGCTGCCACTTCTACCCTGGGAAAGACAACCATTACTTGAGAATTCTGGTTAATCAAAATGTGACTGTTCTTGAAAAATGGTCTAATGTTAATGAATCTGACACCCAAATGAAACATAACTATATTTGCAATCTGGCTTTTGTAGAATTTAAAAAAAGAAATAAGAACTATGGTCAATTTTTTTTTTTAATTCAGTCAACCAAATCAAGGCTGTTTCTTTTTTCTTCTTCTTTTTTTTTTTTTCCTAAAGGCTTGTGCTCAATAAAATGCACATGATTTTTTGCCAAGCAATTCTTTTTTTTTCCTCTTAATTTTTAAGCCCATGGGTATTTCAGGGGAAATTCAACCCACATGTTTCTGATTCATTTACACTTAATTCATTAAAATGTTGTTTTGTAAGAGTTATTTGATGTCCAAGGGCCTTATGAGCCTTTTTATATGACTTTTTATGCCATTTTTTTCCTCAAAAACAGGAAGTGGTATTTTGCTAAGAACTGAAACTCCAAAAGGGTTGAATTTCATATGAATCACATAAAGGACACTAAGATGATTGTATCTCTCCTGGGTCATTTGCTTTGAAAGAGCACCTGAAACAGTTATCTGCTTAGACTATATGTTGTTAGTAAAATTCCAATTTCTCCAGCACAATTCTAAAATCTCCTAAAAAGGGAGACTTTCAAAGTCAATCTTTAAAAGGATACACAAAATGAATCCACTTAATTATGAATATAATGTTATTTATTAGGACAAAGTGTTATAACACAGGCATCTACCATGTGATAGCCTAAGGAAACCACTACAGTCTGTTTATTTAAATCGAAACCTTCCTTTATTCCCTCATCTCACTCCAAGGAAGGAACTTCGTATAAAAAGGGGCAGAAAAGGAGATTGCAATAGATTAAGCAAACAGAATGTGTGTGTTCAATGACAATAAGAAACACTATAATGTATATCTAAGTCATGCTTTTTTACAGAAGCAACAACGTTTTTTTTTTTTTTAATTTTTTATTGCATTTTAGGTTTTGGGGTACATGTGCAGAACGTGCAAGACAGTTGCATAGGTACACACATGGCAGTGTGTTTTGTTTCCTTTCTCCCCTTCACCCACATTTGGCATTTATCACCAGGCTATCCCTCCCCAGCTCCCCGCCCCCACTGGCCCTCCCCTTTTCTCCCCAATAGACCCCAGTGTTTAGTACTCCCCTCCCTGTGTCCATGTGTTCTCATTTTTCATCACCCTCCTATAAGTGAGAATATGCGGTATTTCATTTTCTGTTCTTGTGTCAGTTTGCTGAGAACTTTTTTAGCCAGAGACTATTTAAATCGCAGGTGTGTAATATTTTATTTGTGACAAAGAAACATTGGAATGCTTATGTAATAGGCTGAACTTCCTTGGATTCACAGTTTTTGCTAGGAGAGCATTTAGGCCTTGTCTCTAGAACATTTGACTTCATGAGCAGCTCTGGGGTCGCTGAATGAAATCCAGAACCAAAGGCCCACCAAAGGGTTCTTCTGATTGGTTTAGTTTCCAGTGCTGACAAGTCTAATAAAGAAATTTAAATCCACTGAGAATAACCCAGAGTAGCATTTTGGATCAAATCTTCAGCAGCTGAAATCAAAACAAGAAGAAATTATTAAGAAAATGTTATCTAGGGTATAAAGGAATGAAGTTAGAAATAAAATTTCTTTGTAAAAGAACATAATGATGTGGAGAATGAGCAGAGGATGACGAAGTCCTAGAAGTAGAATGGATAAAGTACTTAAAGTAGAAGATGAAGTTTTAAAAGAAAGAAACCCAGTAAACTGTCAGAGGAAATGCAAAGATAATTATCAAAGCTGAAGTTGTATTTCCTTAAATCCAAAATACTTTGCTTACTTATTGGAAATGTTAGAATTTCTAAATAGAAGAAATGCATGAAGTGCAGTCATTAGATCATCCACAATATTCTGCCACACCCAGTTATTCACTTCAGAGCTCTAGATGGATACCTATAAGCTCTTTGATGTAACATCATGTAGCAGTACTGAAACTTATGTTTTACAAAACACCCGAGCTTTGCATTTATTTAGAAATCTACTAACCCTGATGTGTCGACTGCCTGAAAATAGAGAGGAATTTCCCTTTAGTACCAACTCTGTTGATTCTGACATCAACATAGTTCCCTCAACCCCTAAATCATAAATATATAGGATAAACATCAGTACTCATGTGTGCTCTTTCTCCACAATATCTCATGATGTGTGCCTTCAACACTGATCCACAATTCCAATTTCTTCAGAGAAAGTAAATCTTGAGTAAAGAGAGAAGATGAGTATCACACGATTGGTATAGCATTATAAAGTCTTCATAATGCCTTAGAAACATTAATTAATTTCCAACTATGGACAAGCTATTTTTCTAAAACCTTTAAATAGTAAA